>NC_089497.1:31671308-32296308 GCF_036850765.1 Saccopteryx bilineata
TTTGGCCTCTATAACCATCAATGGCCACTGGAGTCCCAGTGAACTGCTCTGGGTTTCCAAAGAGGATGGAATATTCTGCACCCGTATCCACCAAGGCCAACACCCATTGTACATTAGAAGAGGACCAGTGGAATGCCAATTTGACATGGAGCCCGTGGTCTCTGCCCATCCCTCAGTCTTCCCCTTCTCAAACTGGAACATGTGTCTTGGAGACCCTACTCTTCCTCAGCTGTCTCCATCATATAATCTTAAAATTGTGTCACCTGCATATCAACTGTTTTATTG
The DNA here is from genome assembly GCF_036850765.1 of Saccopteryx bilineata. Taxonomy (NCBI): domain Eukaryota; kingdom Metazoa; phylum Chordata; class Mammalia; order Chiroptera; family Emballonuridae; genus Saccopteryx; species Saccopteryx bilineata. The sequence goes on from NC_089497.1 coordinate 31,671,594, forward strand.
GTCACTTCTGGGGTTGTCCACTTTCCCTGCATTTTCAGTGGTTGGGACCTCTGTTGTGGCTTAAGCTGCTGCCAAAGTTTTAACAGGATTTTATTAGACCTGCGATCTAATTTCACTTTATCAGCCCCAGCCGCAATCAAATCTACCCACATCTGTGTTCAGGTAACCTTTATAGGTGTGTTTCTCTTGTTAGTTGGGGGGGGGGCAGCACAGGCAGCAATACACACAAACTTATAGTCCCATGCCATCTCCAGTCTGTGGAGTCCAAATCTGTCACAGTTTGTGTAACTGCATTAAGGGACTACCCCACATGGGGGTTCAAAATAGCCACCAATGACCCAAAAAGGACTGAGGGGGTGCTACAGAGAATAAGGTCCCTCATCCCTGCTGTAAAGACTTTCATCTGGCTCACAAGACTTAGGTTGAAAGGAGCATTCTTCATATCTAGTTCCTGGAGGACCTACTGCAGCACAGTATATGACTGCCACTGACTCACTGCCCCCAGCAAGTCCCCAGCATTCTGCCAGACTGTATAAATGGCAGCCATCACCCATTCTAATAGGGTATGGTTTCCTGCATTATCATGGCAGTTCTGAAGCTGCTACCTTGAAAGGAGTGCATCATAATGGTGGTAAATTTCTCCATCTCTGTTCCGAAGAGCATGATGCCATACACCCCTTTGTCTCACAACCACAGCAACCAATTTACCAGGAGCTCAGTGGGTTTCTGCCTGAATTTTGCCCTCAACTCCATTAACTCTATCTGGGCATTGGGCCAGACCACAGAGTGCTCAACTACTTGTGGAGGGGGTTGTGCCTGTCCCTGAGGCACTTTCTGCTGCTGGATTTTTACCTTCTGGGAGACCATCAGCTGGGTTCTGAGTCTGTGGATAATAGTTTCAGCCTGAACCTCCTTCTCCTCAGAAGAGTTGAAAACAATTACAACCACCAACTAAGAGTCACTCCACCGGCAAGAATGCAGCTCCTTCCTCAGTGCCCATTTTGACTCTTATTGGTGCCAGTTCTCAGTCTGAAGCTGAAGCTCGAGCTCTTGAACTGCAGTTGTTTCTCTAACAACTATCGCTGCCAAATTCAGCTTCCCCGGCAAAATGCAGCTCATGAACCTGCAATTTGTTCTCCAGTGATTATTCCAGTTCCAGGTATCATAGGTACTCAGCCTGCATTTCACACTGGGGATCTTGAATATGATCAGTTTCCTCCAGCAACTGGTGCAGTTCCTGCCACTGTTGGTGCTCAGTTGGCAGCACATTCTGGAGTTTTGACCTCATGCAGCCTCTTACACAGAGCTTTTTGTTTCTGCTTGTAGGGCTGTGAAAAACACCTGCTGCACAATGCCCAAAGGACAGCCACAGGGAATTATATGCTGGAGAACAATGACCACTCCTCTATCCCACCCTTCAAGGTTATTGGCAGCTCCATACTTATCTGATCTGAATCCCAACAAGTATGCCAGTTGTGGTGCTGGTGGCTGAGGCCAGGCAGGTAGGTTCACGTTAGATTCGGGAAGACAGTAAAGGAATTACGGAGCTAGAAAGAATTAGGTCATTCCATTTATTGGAGTCTCACAAAGGGTGGGGGAGCAAACAGGTAGGAAAAAATGGTTTCTCACAGAAGCAGGTGAACGAACAGCAAAGTGGCTCTTTGCAGTGGTGGGCAAACAATCTGCCCTGAGGGAAAGTACTTATAGCCTTACACAGGCTGTACACACATGGCGCTGCCACATGTTTGTGTACTAGTCATGCAAAGTGAAAGCGAGCAAGTCTAACACAGCTATTTTCCCTACAGAAATATAATAATAATAAAATATAGCAACACATGTTTTTATTATTACTGTTATCTTTGTTTACACATTACAAAAGTGAAGCCCAAAAATAAAACTTGCCTAAATTTATACAATAAATTGTGGCACCATAGAGAAAAAACAAGCTGACTTCAAATTCTGTCTCTGTCTCTGTCTATCTCTCTTCTTTTTTTAAGTGAGAGTAGAGGAGATGGAAAGACAGACTCCCACATGCACCCTGGCAGGGATCCACCTGGCAACCCCCATCTAAGATTGATAATCAAATTAACTGAGCTCTCCTTAGCACCTGCAGCAGAAGCTCTAGAGGGGGAGAGAGAGAAGGGGAAGAGAAGTAGATGGTTGCTTCTCCTGTATGTCCTGACTGGGAATCAAATCTGGAATGTCTACATGCTGGGCTGAAGCTCTATCCACTGAGAAAACTGGCCAGGACCTCAAATTCTCTTTTAGTTGCTATATTATACCATTGGTGCTAGGCACTAACTATGTCTCTTTATAAATGTCTGATGGCCACATTTTCAATACATTCACAAATTTATCTCCTTTTTAAGTTCTCCGCATAAAGGTAAAGTAACAACACTGTCTAGTTACAGAAAAACTAATAATCCTATATCAATACAAGGCCATCATTAGGTGCTTGTTGATGTCCTTCAGACCCTGAACACATGCCTTTGTGCTCCCATCTGTTGATGCTTCAGGGTACCTATTTTTGGTTATAGCTATAATCATAACTGCCAAATAGAATTGTATGTAATTTTTTTCTCTTATAGTTTCAAGTCCTATTTTTATTAGAATCATTGCTATAGAATTTCAGGCTTTTCAAATCTGGCTTCTTAAATCAGAAACAGAAAGGATTTTTCTACAGGATGATAGATGCTTCCAGATGTGTGTCAAAACAAAGCAATATACTTGTTAAAGGATGATTTTAACCATTTCTCTCTTTCTTGGTCCAGGAGTTACACTATCCAAACTATATTAGAAAATTAATTAAAATTTTACTGGCTTAAAAGCAAATTGACAGTTTTGTAAAGTCAATGATAGTGTTTCATTGCTAAAGTAAACCAATTACCTGTCAAACATTTCCCTGTTTCTTTAATATTTTTCTGTCCATCAGTTGTAGCATCTTTTTCTGAATGTCATGAGGAAACAGGTGCTTAGTCAAGGATTTCATATTAAATAAACTATTTATTAGATAAAATTAGTCAAGGATTTCATGTTGAATAAACTATTTATTAGATAAAATTAGATATTTTTCTTCCTTTGCCTTATAGTCTTTTTAGCAGCTATGAGTCTGTTTTGCTTTACACAAAAGTATTTTCCCCTATTGGGTTGAGTATTAATTTCACTGGCAAATTTTTGCAGAATTCAAGGTGCCACAATAATTTTTCTGATACAGAAGAACCTACATTAAGAAAAACTATTTTAAAAATCACATAAACATGAGAAATAATAATTACAAATGCTTTTATATCTATATTTTATGCTCCTTAAATATGCACTGACCTTGAATTTGCAAACCAAGTGAAAAGGAAGAGAAAGAGAAATAACTACTTATACAATATAACAGTGTTCAAAATTAACCATACTATTGACAAGATAGTTTTGCTTCCTTTATCAACAAATTACTTATAGGATATCCCCTTAAAATAATCTGTCTTATGTGTTTCTTTCTTTACATTTTTAATAATATCATTTTATGTAGACATTGATAATTTTGCATTCATACAACTTACTCATTATTATATTAATGCCACTTTTAAACTTCTTCCAGGTAGATAGTTTTAAAATATCACTTCCCTAGGTTGTCCCTGTTTTAAATTTCTTATTTCTTCGTTCCTGCTCTCAATCTCACTTGATTGACGGCTCTCTGGATAGTGCTCTTTAGTGAACCCAACTTCTCTGACCTGATCAGTTTTATTGCTATTGCTTATGCTGTTCTCTAGGTAAGCCTTTCCTTTATATCAACACTGTATCTCTTCCCTTCATAAATTTTCACTCAATTGATTTTCTCCTGTTTTGATTTTCTCTTCTCTTCTCTGAATTTCTGAACTCATCTACATTGTATAGTTCCACACTGGACTCTAGCTTATATCATTTTCTAGTTACTTCATGCTTATTATTTCTCAAAGTAGAATAAGTTTTTTAGACTATTATATGATATTTTCTCCCAAGGCTTGTTGAGAACTAAGCAACAGTAGATATTTAAGTAATATTAAAACATTGTAATAATACATGATCTATTACAGTAATAACATTTGTTAAAATACAGTAGCATGCACTTAAGACAATATAAGTTGCAAAATTTTCAACAAGGTATCCACAATTTTTCAAAGACCATCTTATTATTGATTATTATACATAAAATTAACTACATCCTACTTTAACATCTCTTCCAAATAAAAGATAGCAAGGTAGCATCCTTAAGAAAACTTTGAAATTGATAACTAAGATTAAGCATCACTTCTTCAAAAATCTCACTAAATGAGTATAATTTTTTTTCTTTTTCAAGTGAGAGGAGAGGAGAGAGATAGACAGACTCCCACATGCACCCTGACCAAGATACACCTGGTAACTCCCTATCCAAAACTGATGCTCTGCCCTCCTGGGGCCCATGCTCAAAAAGGAACTATTTTTAACATCTGAAGCAGAGGTTCCAGGGAGCCATCTCAGTGACCAGAGTCGATGCACTCAAATCAATTGAGCTATGATTGCTTAACAGGAAGAGAGAGAGAGAAGAGGGAGGGGGAAAATCAGATAGTCACTTTTCCTGTGTGCCCTGACCAGGAGTTGAATCCGGGACATCAATACACTGGGCTGATACTCTACCATGAAGTCAACTGACCAGGGTACAATTTTTTTTAACAGTGATTTTTATTTTTTTTCATTAATAAAATAAGAAAAATACAACACTCAGGTTTTACTTCTTAATATTTTATGATTTATATATAATTTTGAGAATTTGATAAGTTGTGGATTTGCCCACTACTTTACCCCCTTTTTCAAAACAATGTACTTAAGCATATACAATATTTTCATGCCACTTGCTTTGATTTGTATTGGAAATAGATTTTGTTTGTAAAAAGTATAAAGCCAATTAAAAAATATTTTCATACTTCATTTTTGAAATGAAAATAGTGGCTTACTTTCAAAAAAGACATAAAAGCAAATTGGCAAATTAAACCAAAATGTGGAAAATTAATTTTATTTAAAAGTATTTTTAAGTGAGCAAGTTGCTGCCTGACCAGGTGGTGGTGCAGTGGCTAGAGCATCCACCTGGGGTGCTGAGGACCCGGGCTTGAAACCCTGAGGTTGCCAGCTTGAGCACGGGCTCATCCAGCTTGAGCGCAGTGTCACCAGCTTAAGCGTGGATCATAGACATGACCCCATGGTCCCTGGCTTGAGCCCAAAGGTCACTGACTTGAAGCCCAAGGTTGCTGGCTTGAACCCAGGGTCACTGGCTTGAGCAGGGAGTCACTGGCTTGGTAGAAGATCACCCCCACCCATTCAAAGCAATCAATAAACAACTAAAGTGCTGCAACTATAATTTGATGCTTCTCATCTCTCTCCCTTCCTGTCTGTCCCACTTTCTCTTTCTCTTTCTTTTTCTCTTACAAAAAAAAAAAAGAGTGAGTTGCTGATATTTGACTTGAATGAGATGTTAGTATTTTGGATTTGATTTGACATGGCAAAACTCATATCATCTTTAATATCCAACTGAACTTTTTAACTCTTCATTTTGATAATAATAAAAGTTTGATTTAACTCACAGAGGGTCACAGAAACACCTCAAATCAAAATTCTTATGGTTTCCAAACAAGAATTTGTTTTTGTTAAGGAATTCTTGATTTTTCCACCCAAGGGTTTGAGTCAGATTTATGTTAGATTATTTACTTTCTTTTTTTTTTTGATTATTTACTTTCTTTCAAATAAGTGAGTATATATAGATTATGTATACATAACTTGTTATTTGGTATTATCCATCTTATTTCAGCAAGAAAATACTGAAATCTATAATTTTAAAATATTATGAGAATTACATTTGAAAAAGTGTCCTGTTTTGTTTTCTATTGTTTGCAGACTTCTGCCTAAGAAATTGATAAGTCTTTGTGATTCCTGACTTTCTCCATTTTATTTATGTCAGGGGTTGGGAACCTATGGCTCATGAGCCAGATGTGGCTTTTTTGATGGCTGCATCTGGCTCGTAGACAAATCTTTAATAAAAAAAAACGTTAAAAATATAAAGCATTCTCATGTATTATAATCCATTCATTTCCTACCACTCATGTTCATGGTTGCAGGTGGCTAGAGCCAATCACAGCTGTCCTCCGGGACAACACCAAATTTTTATTGGATAATGCATAACGTACATGGGTCATTGTATGGCTCTCACGGAATTACATTTTAAAATATGTGGCATCCATGGCTCTCTCAGTCAAAAAGCTTCCTGATCCCTGATTTATGTCATTTCAATCCTCATCTAGTAGCAGCAAAGATCAAGGTGATTGCAGTAAAAGCCAGGTGTTCATGCAACGTGTCACAGGCCAAAATGATACATCAAACCTATGAGAGAATGGGCTTTCCAGAGACTGTCTATATGCGTGATGATATCTGATACAACCAATGAGAAGACAGTGATTTAGCACCATCCAGTTTATTCATTCCTATTATGACCATTCACCTGGAATGCTGATATTTCTGAAAAGCTGTCTGGGCTAGGACAGAGCTTACTAAGGACAACACCTAGGAGATGGGCAGTGTGGATGGCAAGGAGTTGCTGTGCTGCTGTGGGGCCATCAAATGCAGAGGGTATCTTCTTTAGAGGACAGCCTTCTTCCTAATCTTCTTAACTGACCTTTTCTTATGAACTAGGTCTTCTTGACTGTTGAACTCTGACCCTCAAGTCTAGTGTAGCTACTACTCCAGCTCCCAGAGAAGTGGGGGTTTTGGATCAGGAGATTTCTACCAATGTGGTGCTAACAGGCAGGGTCACTCCTCCACGCACACGGGGCGAGGAGGAGTTACTACTCTAACCTGCACCTAACATCCTTTCAGTCTTATTTCTCATCTCTCTTATCCTGCATTTGTTCAAGTGTTCTTCTAACATACTTTATTCCTGGAATGAGGGCTATGTATTTAGCATGCCTAGTATGAATTCTTTTTTTAATATGATGGTAAGACTTAAAAAAATATTATTGATTGGCAACTCATATATAACTCCTTATAATCTTATCCTTTTTCTGTTTCTAAAAGGTCAAAATTGAGACTTATGAAAGTGGTGTTGTGTAGTTTTGTTGAATTCTAGCTCTTTCTTCTTTGTTTGTTTATCTTGACTCCTCACATCTTTGTGATCACACAAATCATAAATGTTGTATAGGTACCTTCTCTTTAACTCAATTCTCCAGAATAAATTACTGGTCCAATATGCTGTCCTAAATTCACTAACTACACAAATCACTTCTGATAAGATTATAAGTTTGTAGATATGTATACACAAACATACAATAGCTTTACCTAAAATTTATTTAATATAATTATGATCAAATGTACCCCAAAAGGCTCCCCTCACAAGTTCCAGCTGTTTACTTAAGTTTCCATTAGCCTACATAAAAGCTCACATTTAATTTTCTACATTCTTCTCTTTGGATAAGTATTTCCCATCAGGGTCCTTATAAGTCCTTTACTATTTTAGCTAATGATTTTCTGAAGCATCAATAAAGATGACAGCTGAATCTTGTTTTGAAAGATTTACTGTACCTCATTTCAGCGGCACATTTATCTGCCTTTTATAGCTGATCCATGAGTGTGCTTTTCCCTGATACATTATTCTGAGAGTTGACTTTTCATATTCTTTCAAAATATTAAGCTCCATGCTTTTGGCAGAATGTAGTTTCAGGCATTTCACTTGTAAAGGATCAGTTATACTTTGAGCATTGGCATTCAGTGGAACAGTGATTCCTAAAGCATTGTCCAGCGATCTTGAGGTTCACTGAAATTCTTTCAAGGAATCTGCATGGCCAAAAAATTTCTCTATACTAGGATATCATTTGCCTTTTCAATTCTCATTTTCACATGTGTGGCGAGTAGAGTTTTCCAGACACTATATAATTTTTTATGGCAATGGAATGAATTCAGAACCAAGTACAGTGTGTCCGTAAAGTCATGATGCACTTTTGATCAGTCACAGGAAAGCAACAAAAGACGATAGAAATGTGAAATCTGCACCAAATAAAAAGAAAACTCTCCCAGTTTCATACCTATTCAGTGCAGTTCGATGTGGTTAGCATGTAATCTAAAAAGTCATGCACAGATTTTTTAGGGCTCCTTAAGTAGCTATCCCGTATAGCTTCTACAGACTCATCACTGACTGATGGCCTACCAGAACAGGGTTTCTCCACCAAACTGCTGGTTTCCTTCAACTGTTGATTTCACCGAGTAATGTTATTCCTATGTGTGGTGGCGCTTCATTATAAACGTGCCGATATTCACATTGCTCTTTGGCCACGGATTCGAATTTAGTGAGCCACAGAACACACTGGACTTTCCTCTGTACCATTCACATCTCGACTGGCATGGCCGTGGGCTGCTCCACTGTATACACAGTGTTACATCATCATCTGCGCATGCACACATGCTGCCACTCATCCTTCGGAAACTGGGAGGGTGGGTTTTCCTTTTATTTGGTGCAGATTTCACATTTCTATTGTCTTCTGTTGCTTTCCTGTGACCGGTCAAAAGTGCACCATGACTTTATGGACACATTGAAGGAATTTCACTAATTCCTTCACCTTCTCTGATCCCATCCTCTCAACCCTCTTCCCTCTGACAGCTGTCCCTCTGGTCCCTGTGACATCACCACAGCCCCCATCCCATTCCTCAGTTCACTTTGTTCATTAGTTTTTTTTTTTAATTGGCTTGTTTGCTTTCCTATTGTTGAGTTTTAAGAGTTCTTTGACTATTTTGGATAACAGTCCTCCATCAAATACATCTTGCACAAATAATTTCTCCCTACTTGTGGCTTATCTTTTCATTCTCTTGACAATGTTTTTTTTTGCAGAGCACAGGGTTTTTCATTTTAAGGAAGTCCAATTATTAATTCTTTCTTTCATGGATCATGTCTTTGTTGTTGTAATCTAAAAAAAGTCAGCATCATGCCCAAAGTCATCCTAATTTTGTCCTATGAGATCTTCTAGGAGTTTTTTTTTATTTCCATTTAGGTCTGTGATCTATTTTGAGTTACTTTTTGTGATTTCATTTGATTTCTGCATTTGATTTTTTAGGTTGTAAAAGATGAGTTGTAAACAGGTGCGAAAAACATTAAACCAATGAAGCATTCCTTTATTTCTTGCCTATTTTTAAAGGGTGTTACAAGTGTCCATTCTCATTCCAGCCATTGAGTCTGTAACATAGATTAGGAATGTCTCAAAATAAGGCATTACGATACTTGGGACTTCATGATGCACAAGGAATACTTCTTATTTGTCATGCACCACTGCATTTCATAGTTACAAGAAAGTAAATTCAGGGTCATAGTCTCACATGCCCCTTTTTAGGGTACAAGTCTGGACCCTGTGTTGATCCTTTCTCTGAGCATCTCATGTAATATTTTATTCCTTGAAGCTATTTTAAAAGGAATAATGCTGATATTACTTGTCTCTGATTTCAGGGGCTTAAAGTTCTGCTAATGTCTTATTTCACCTTCGTATATTCTGACAGTAAAATAAGTACCTTCTTTCTTTTCTATAAACATATTCTGTAATACAACTTAACTAGGATCTTCAAAAATGAAATTACTTACAAGATTTACAACCCAATTATATTTTCCCAGTATAACATCAGCTAATAAATATTAACTTTTAAGATGCCATTTTAAGATATTGTATTTAGTCGGCTAAAACGAGTGTTTTTGTTTCCTCCACAAATGTGCATAGGAATAAACAATGTGTTAGTGGAAGTGCATTTTGCTATCAAAGCTTTGCTTGGTTCTTCCCATCTTTCATTCATTCACTCATCAACACTCAGCGATTTGTTCAGTAGATTCTGTACCCTGCTCCATCAGTGTGGCTGGGGAATATGGATACGAAATGATAGAAGAAGAACATATGTATAAAGAAACGTAGCGCATCTGCCCTACAGACAGTTTTAGTCTATTTGAAAGTATTTGCAATACACATGGAAGTAACCTAGGAAAATGTTCTGAATAAAAAATTACTTTTTATTAAAATTCCAATGTTCTTTGGTAAAAAAAGGAGAAATAGACAAATACATATTTTACACTTTTACTTGGTTAGATGTTATATCAAACATTTTACGTTGAGTTTAATATTCTTACAATATTGCTTTCTATAGCTCTAATGTCTCTAATGTGATAGATCACTCTAAACATAATTGAAGAACCTAAATTCAAGGTTACAGGGATATAAAATATATCAGGTTGTTATTTGATCTCAGATTTAACTTATCTCAAAACTCATGTTCTTTTTACTATTTCCTGTGATATAGGAAAATACCAAAAGGTACTCTAAAATTTTTCAATCACATTGTGAAAAATAAGAGAAAAGTCTTCTTTTAATCTGCATTTATACTGAAATTAAAATTTACCATTCAGTCTTTTACTAGTGGCGATATAAGCTGGGAAGGTTTTTTTGAAAATGAAAATGTTCATTCATTGCAGAAATGAAAATAGTTCAAAACCCCGAGGTGGCTGGCTTGAGCGCGGACTCATCTGGTTTGAGCAGAGCTCGCCAGCCTGAACCCAAGGTCACTGGCTTGAGCAAGGGGTCACTCAGACTGCCATAACTCCCTGGTCAAGGTACATATGAGAAAGCAATCAATGAATAGCTAAGGTGCTGCAAAGAGGAATTGATGCTTCTCATCTCTCTCCCTCTCTCCCTTCCTGTCTCTCTGTCCCTATCTCTCCCTATCTCTATCTCTCTCTGTCTCTGTCACAAAAAAGTATACTAGACTTAGACAAAAAGTCTTATCTTTCAAATAGTAAAGACAAAATATACCAAGTCATTTTACCAAAAATATTCAACTTTAACAAATTTACAGGATTATTCAGTTATGATGCATTATTATGTTTATCAAAACAGTGTCCTATTACTAAACAATTAGGTAATTATCCAACTTTAAGCACCAAAATGTGGTCTTTAAAAATGGTCTGCTTTATCTTGATGTGGGGTAGTGAACACACAATACAATATATATATAGATGATGTATTATAGAATTGTATTCCTGAATTCTACATAATTTTATTATCACCCCATTAAATTAAAAAAAAAGAAAATAAAGTAAAAAAATCAATTCAAAATAATTTGCATAATCTTTGGGACATATTGTATATATTTTTGACATAATACAGGGTGTGGCCAAAGTAGTTTATAGTTATGAGTATGTGAAGTTGAATTTATTCTTGGACTACTACTTATTATATTATTTTCCATATGAACAACTGTAAACTTGTTTTTGTTTCACACTGTAAAATAATTAGCTCAGGGTTTGGGTCAAGATTTACCTCTAAGTTTTTTGTTTTGTTTTTTTAAGTTATCTCTTTAAATTTATTGGGTCATCGTGGTTCACCAAACGCCATTTTTCAAGCATACAACTCACTATAACACCTTCTATACCCCACATCATGCCCCCTACCTGCCTCAAGCAAAGTCTCTTTCTGCCCACACTTCCCCCTCTTTGCTCGCCTGCCCCTGCTTTACCCACCTTTTCTTCTCCTTATTGCTACTCTGTTGTCTGTATCTTTGTGTTATGGGTATATGTTTTTTGGCTAATTGCTTCACCGTTTTTGATCCAGTCTTCTCTTCCCACTTCCGTCTTAGAGCTGGCCATCTGTCCACTGTGACCCTGCCTCTGTTTCTGTTTTGTTCCTCATTTTATTGTGGTCATTTGATTTCACATATAAATGAGATCATATGATCCTGTCTTTTTCAGATGGGCTTATTTCATTTAGCATAATAATATCCAGGTCCATCCATGCTGTTGCATGGTATTCCATTGTTTAAATGTACTTTTTTATACACTCATTCACTGATGGACATTTAAGCTGTTTTCAGATGTTGTCTATTATAAATAATGCTGCAATGAATCTGAGGTTGAATATCTTCTTTTGAATTAGTGTTTGGTATTTTTAAGATATAGTCCTAGAAGTGGGATTGTTGGGTCATAAGGCAGATTTATTTTTAAGTTTTTGAAGAAACTCCATTCTGTTTTCCACAGTGGCTCCTTGATAGGTATTTGACCCTTCTTTTTCCTTTGTACATAAAATTTTCAGTGTATCTAGAGTTAAGACAGACAATTCAATAATTTTTCTTATGGAATAAAATAATTAGAGTTGGTTATCTTGCTCTCTGTTTATGTATGTATGTATGTATGTATATACATATGTATGTATATATGTATGTATGTATCATCTATCTATCTATCATCATCATCTCCCTCCTTCTTTTCCTCCCTCTCTCCCTCTCATCATTTTGGTGACAAGATTGAGAATTCAGATATATTGAGCAAACCTTATATGTGAGGCTATTTTATACTTTTTATCACCGACATTATAGCAACAGTGTTCTGTACATTTTCTGCTGGAATTTTAAGACTGCTTCAGTTAAAAAACAAACAAAAAAAGCCATTATCAGCAGGAGTAATGTTGATACATTAGGCAATGTTGAATTGAATATTTGCTGAAGGATAGCTTATATGGGCATAGCTTGCAGAATAGCTCCCAAGAGTATCATTATAAAAAATGAAAACTTAGGCCATTTCTTCTATAACTGTTTTAATACTAATGAAAAAAAATCTTTAAATTGTCATTTTTTTGAGCAGTAGTCACAAGTATAGGACATAAGAGAACATAATTCAAGAATCTGTGAACATAAATTGTGTTGTCCTAACAATGAACTTATGATTTGGTAGTAATCTAGTCTTAAATTTCAAATAACTATTATTATTTTATAAAATTTATATATTGTTTAAAAATCAAATTTAACTTACTACTGTGATTCAATAGGTTAAAATTTTCACAATTGAAAAAGAGTTTCATAAACTGCAAAACACCATAAAATCAGTGATTTACAATTTACAAATCATTTTTGCATTATTGTTGGTTATTTTAACATACTATTACTCAACTTTATTCGCTGTGTGATGAGGTATTTTCTACACCGCTCTTTTTACTATATCCATCATCTGTTTTTTCACCCTAGCTGTTAGCTGGGCATATGTTTTTACTTTTCCTGCGCCCTTAACCCTCAAATTTAATTCAATAGATATACATCTTATTCTTTCTTTAAATTATTTCTCAATTTTTTCTCTCATTTATTTTCTATTACTTATCAAATCCCTTTTCTTTTTTATTGAGATATAATTGAAATCTTATATATCAGTCCTAAGTATTCAGCACAATGATTTGATATTGTATATATTGTGAAATAATCACCACAATAAATCTAGCTCACAACTGTTGCCATGCATAGTTATCATTTTTTTCTTGTGATGAAGACTTTTAAGATCTACTCTTAGCAATTTCAAATATACAATACAGTGCTTTTGATTATAGTCACCATGCTGTACATTATATCTCCATGACTTATTTTATCATTGGAAGTTTGTTTATATTGACACCTTGTTCAGCAATTTTCCTCCCATCCGCCACTACCTCTGTCAACCACCAATATGTTGTCTGTATCTACAAGCTTGTTTTCTTTGTTTAATTCCACATATTAATGAGGTTATATGGTATCTTTGTCTTATTTCACTTAGTATAATGCCTTCAGGATTCATTCATGTTGTCCCAAATTGGCACAATTCCATTCTTTTATGGCTGAATGATATTCCATTGTATACTATATACCAGGGGTCCCCAAACTATGGCCCGCGGGCCAATGCGGCCCCCTGAGGCCATTTATCCAGGCTCCACCGCACTTCCGGAAGGGGCACCTCTTTCATTGGTGATCAGTGAGAGGAGCATAGTTCCCATTGAAATACTGGTCAGTTTGTTGATTTAAATTTTCTTGTTCTTTATTTTAAATGTTATATTTGTTCCCGTTTTGTTTTTTTACTTTAAAATAAGATATGTGCAGTGTGCATAGGGATTTGTTCATAGTTTTTTTTATAGTCCGGCCCTCCAGTGGTCTGAGGGACAGTGGACTGGCCCCTTGTGTAAAAAAGCTTGGGAACCCCTGCTATATACACTACATCCATCAATGAACACTTAAGTTCATTGAATATCTTGACTATTGAAAATAATGGGATTGCACATATCTTTTTGAATTAGTATCTTTGTTTTTTTTTTGATAAATACCCCAAAGTGGAATTAATTGCTGAATCATATGGTAGTTCTATTAATTTTGGGGGAAACTTCATACTGATCTTCAAAGTGGCTGCAACAATTTACATTCTTACCAACAGTGTACAAGGCTTCCTTTTCTCCACATCCTAGTCTACATGTGTTATTTACTCTCATTTTATAACAGCCATCATAAATGTGTGGTGACCTTGTATCTTATATGCTTGTATCTATAGAACTACATTTACCTTTATATAATTTTTCTCCTCACTGAATCTTGCTTCCATTAGTGAAAAAAAAATTTTACTTTTGAATGATCTGATTCAGCATTTTCAAAATTAAATGTACAGGGGGTCCTCAAGTTACAATACGGTTCATTCCTACGACAGTGATGTAACTCAAATTTTGGTATAAGTCAAAACACACCCTCACCTAAGTCACTTACTTATCTTAACATAGTTGTAAAATCATAATCTAGAACAGGGGTCCCCAAAATTTTTACACAGGAGGCCAGTTCACTGTCCCTCAGACCGATGGAGGACCAGACTATAAAAAAAAAACAACTATGAACAAATTCCTATGCACACTGCACATATCTTATTTTAAAGTAAAAAAACAAAAGAAAACAGGAACAAATACAATATTTAAAATAAAGAACAAGTAAATTTAAATAAACAAACTGACCAGTATTTTAATGGGAACTATGGGTCTGCTTTTGGCTAATGAGATGGTTAATGTCCAGTTCCATATTTGTCACTGCTAGCCATAACAAGTGATATGACGCGTTTCCAGAGCCATGACACATCCGTTCCGCATCACCAGAAGTAGTACTATATGTGAGCGACGCAGCCACCAATGAAAGAGGTGCCCCTTCCGGAAGTGCGGCGGGGGCCAGATAAATGGTGTCAGGGGGCCGCATGCGGCCCGCGGGCCATAGTTTGGGGACCCCTGATCTAGAACATAAAAACACAACTAAGCCACAGAAAAAGGAAAAGGACATAAATAGACTGTACTGTTCACTATACTGTAGTAATAGAAAAAATGACAAAAATGAGTAACCTGACACAATCATGTCTCAACTTTTTTTAAGTTTTTATGGTAGTGAGCATCTTAAACTCGAAATGTCATATGTTGAGAACGTTGTAACCTGAGGACGCCCTGTGTATGGAAATCACACAGCCATCTCATTAAAATGCCAATAAATGAGTAAATCTGGAATGGAGCCTGAGATTCTGCATTTACAAGCTCATACATGATACCAACACTACTCTGCAGATCGTGCTCTGAGGAGAATCTTAGTAAAACCTCAATTGCTCATGTTATTCCCTTTTGTTAAATTTCTCACAGTAACCCATCCCTGTTAGACTAAAGTTGATATACTTGAGTGTGGAATACAAAGTTATTCTGGATCTTCATCATCATATCCTTGACATTTATGACCATTTATTTTAGGCACCTCTGTTTCTCAGCCAGAAGTTTTTAATATGTACTCTACTAATGCTTAAGTGAATATTGACTCACACCCTTTTCCCTGCTTAGGCCTTTTTCTTTCTTTTTTTTTCTCTTTCTTTAAAATGTTTTTATTGATTTTAATTTATTGTGCTTACATAGATTCAAGTGTCCCACCGAATATACCTCCCTCCCCCACACCCCATGTTCCCCTTGATACCCCCTTTGATGCTTTCTGCCAATGCCCTCCTCCCTTCCCTTCAGGATTTGCTGCCCTGCTCTCTATAACCCTGTGTTATGTATTTATAATTTCACTAATCTCTTTTCCTTCTCTGATCCCATGACCACTTTCCCTCAGGTCCCTTGATCTCACCTCTACCTCTATTCCGTTCTCCAGTTCACATTGCTCATTAAATTACTCATATGACCTGACCAGGCGGTGGCACAGTGGATTGAGCATCAGACTGGGATGTGGAAGGACCCAGGTTTGAGACCCCAAGGTCGCCAGCTTGAGCATGGGCTCATTTGGCTTGAGCAAAAAGCTCACCAGCTTGGACCCCAAGGTCACTGGCTCAATCAAGGGGTTATTCAGTCTACTGAAGGCCCATGGTCAAGGCACATATGAGAAAGCAATCAATGATGGGGCGACATCAATAAATCAGGATACATATATTCAAAGATAACATATCCAGGTTATCTTGTTGTTCAATTATGTTGCATATGCATCACCCAAAGTCAGATTGTCCTCTGTCACCTTCTATCTAGTTTCTTTGTGCCCCTCCCCTTTCCTTCTCCCTCTCCTCCCTCCCCTCCCCCCGGAACCACCACACTCTTATCAATGTCTCTTAGTCTGACTTTTATGTCCCACCAACGTATGGAATAATGCAGTTCCTGTTTTTTTCTGATTTACTTATTTCACTTTGTATCATGTTATCAAGATCCCACCATTTTGCTGTAAATGATCCGATGTCATCATTTCTTATGGCTGAGTAGTATTCCATAGTGTATATGTGCCACATCTTCTTTATCCAGTCATCTATTGATGGGCTTTTTGGTTGTTTCCATGTCCTGGCCACTGTGAACAATGCTGCAATGAACATGGGGCTGCATGTGTCTTTACGTATCAATGTTTCTGAGTTTTGGGGTATATACCCAATAGAGGGATTGCTGGGTCATAAAATAGTTCTATTTTCAGTTTTTTGAGGAACCACCATACTTTCTTCCATAATGGTTATACTACTTTACATTCCCACCAACAGTGTATGAGGGTTCTTTTTTCTCCACAGCCTCTCCAACATTTGCTATTACCTGTCTTGTTAATAAGAGCTAATCTAACAGGTGTGAGGTGGTAGCTCATTGCAGTTTTTTGTTTTTGTTTTTTTTTTAATGAAAATGTCCATGTTTATCTATTTATTTATTTATTTTTATTTTTCTCAAGCTGGAAATGGGGAGGCAGTCAGATAGACTCCCACATGCACCCTACCGGGATCCACCCGGCATGACCACCAGGGGGCAATGCTCTGCCCATCCAGGGCATCACTCTGTCGCGACCAGAGCCACTCTAGCGCCTGGGGCAGAGGCCAAGGAGCCATCCCCAGCACCCGGGCCATCTTTATGCTCCAATGGAGCCTCGGCTGTGGGAGGGGAAGAGAGAGACAGAGAGGAAGGAGGGGGGTGGAGAAGCAGATGGGCGCCTCTCCTGTGTGCCCTGGCTGGGAATCGAACCCACGACTTCCGCATGCCAGGCTGACACTCTACCACTGAGCCAAACGGTCAGGGCCAATCTCATTGAGGTTCTGATTTACATTTCTCTAATAACTAAAGAAGATGAGCATCTTTTCATATATCTGTTGGCCATTTGTATTTCTTCCTGGGAGAAGTGTCTGTTCATGTCCTCTTCCCATTTTTTTATTGGATTGTTTGTTTGTTTGCTGTTGAGTTTTATGAGTTCTTTGTATATTTTGGATATTAGGCCCTTATTTGAGCTGTTGTTTGAAAATATCAGTTCCCATTTAGTTGGCTGTCTGTTTATTTTGTTATCAGTTTCTCTTGCTGAGCAAAAACTTCTTAGTCTGATGTAGTCTCATTCATTAATTTTTGCCTTCACTTCTCTTGCCTTTGGAGTCAAATTCATAAAATGCTCTTTAAAACCCAGGTCCATGAGTTTAGTACCTATGTCTTCTTCTATGTACTTAATTTTTCAGGTCTTATGTTTAGATCTTTGATCCATTTTGAGTTAATTTTAGAACAGGGGGACAAACTGTAGTCCAGTTTCATTCTTTTGCATGTGG
This sequence comes from Saccopteryx bilineata, assembly GCF_036850765.1. Classification (NCBI taxonomy): domain Eukaryota; kingdom Metazoa; phylum Chordata; class Mammalia; order Chiroptera; family Emballonuridae; genus Saccopteryx; species Saccopteryx bilineata. The sequence continues at coordinate 31,689,445 of NC_089497.1, forward strand.
CTTTCCAGTTTTCCCAGCACCATTTATTGAAGAGGCTTTCTTTTCTCCATTGTGTGTTGTTGGCCCCTTTATCAAAAATTATTTGACTATATATATGTGGTTTTATTTCTAGGTTTTCTATTCTGTTCCATTGGTCTGAGTGTCTATTTTTCTGCCAATATCATGCTGTTTTGATAGTTGTGGCCCTACAATATAGTTTGAAGTCAGGTATTGTAATGCCCCCAGCTTCATTCTTTTTCTTTAGGATTGCTTTGGCTATTCGGGGTTTTTTATAGTTCCATATAAATCTGATGACTTTTTGCTCCATTTCTTTGAAAAATGTCATTGGAATTTTGATAGGAATTGCATTAAATTTGTATATTACTTTGGGTAATATGACCATCTTGATTATATTTATTCTTCCTAACCAAGAACAAGGTATATTCTTCCATCTCATTATATCTTTTTTGATTTCCCTTAACAATGGTTTATAGTTTTCATTATATAAGTCCTTTACATTCTTTGTTAGTTTATTCCTAGGTATTTTTTTGTTATTGTTGTTGCAATCATGAAGGGGATTATTCTTTTGAGTTCGTTCTCAAATGTTTCATTGTTGGCATATAGAAAGGCTATTGACTTCTGTATGTTAATTTTGTATCCTGCGACCTTACTGTATTGACTTATTGTTTCTAGTAGTCTTTTTGTGGATTCTATGGGGTTTTCAATGTATAGGATCATATCACCTGCAAAAAGTGATACCTTTACTTCTTCTTTTCCGATATGGATGCCTTTTATTTCTTTGTCTTGTCTGATTGCTCTGGCTAGAACCTCTAGTACCACATTAAATAAGAGTGGAGAGAGTGGACAACCCTGTCTTGTTCCTGATTTAAGGGGGAAAGCCTTCAGTTTTGTGCCATTTAATATGATATTAGCTATGGTTTATCATATATGGCCTTAATCATGTTGAGATATTTTCCTTCTATACCCATTTTGTTGAGAGTCTTAAACATAAAATTGTGTTGTATTTTATCGAAAGCCTTTTCTGCATCTATTGATAAGATCATGTGGTTTTTGTTCTTTGTTTTGTTGAAATGGTGTATTACATTAACCGTTTTACATATGTTGAACCATCCTTGAGATTCTGGGATGAATCCCACTTGATCATGATGTATTATTTTTTTAACATGTTGTTGTATTCGATTTGCTAGTATTTTGTTTAGTATTTTAGCATCTGTATTCATTAGAGATACTGGTCTGTAGTTTTCTTTTTTTGTGCCATCTTGCCTGGTTTTGGTATGAGGGTTATGTTGGCTTCATGAAATGTGTTTGGAAGTATTGCTTCTTCTTCAATTTTTTGGAAGACTTTGAGTAGAATAGGAACCAAGTCTTCTTTGAATGTTTGATAAAATTCGCTGGTATAGCCGTCAGGGCCTGGACTTTTATTTCTGGGGAGGTTTTTAATGGTTTTTTCTATTTCTTCTCTACTAATAGGTCTGTTTAGGCTTTCTGCTTCTTCTTGACTCAGTCTAGGAAGGCTGTATTGTTCTAGGAATTTATCCAGTTCTTCTAGGTTGTTGAATTTAGTGGCATAAAGTTTTTCATAGTATTCTACAATAATTCTTTGTATATCTACGGTGTCCGTGGTGATTTCTCCTCTTTCATTTTGGATTTTGTTTATATGAGTTCTTTCTCTTTTTACCTTGGTAAGTCTTGCCAAGAGATTGTCAATTTTGTTGATCTTTTCAAAGAACCAGTTCCTTGTTCTATTAATTTTTTCTATAGTTTTCCTGTTCTCTATTTCATTTATTTCTGCTCTGATTTTTATTATCTCCTTTCTTCGGCTGGTTTTGGGTTGTCTTTGTTCTTCTTTTTCCATTTCCTTAAGGTGTGAAGTTAAGTGGTTCACTTGGGCTCTCTCTTGTTTGTTCACATAGGCCTGAAGTGATATGAACTTCCCTCTTATCACTGCTTTTCCTGCATCCCATAGATTCTGAAATGTCGTATTGTCATTTTCATTTGTCTGTATATATCTTTTGATCTCTGCACTTATTTCTTCTTTGACCCATTCATTTTTTAAAAATATGTTGTTTAGTTTCCACATTTTTGTGGGATTTTTTCCCTCTTTTTTGCAGTTGAATCCTAGTTTCAAGGCTTTATGATCAGAAAATATGCTTGGTACGACTTCGATTTTTCTGAATTTGCTGATGTTGTTTTTGTGACCCAACATATGGTCAATTCTTGAGAATGATCCATATACACTAGAGAAAAATGTATACTCAGTCACTTTGGGATGAAATGTCCTGTAGATGTCTATCATATCCAGATGCTCTTGTGTTTTGTTTAAGGCCACTATATCTTTGTTGATTCTCTGTTTGGATGGCTGATCTAGAGCCGTCAGCGGTGTATTGAGGTCTCCAAGTATGATTGTATTTTTGTCAGTTTTTGTTTTAAGGTCAATAAGTAGCTGTCTTATATATTTTGGTGCTCCTTGGTTTGGTGCATATATATTAAGAATTGTTATGTCTTCTTGATTCAGTGTCCCCTTAGCCATTATGAAATGGCCATTTTTGTCTCTGAGTATTTTTCCTGTCTTGTAGTCAGTATTATCCGATATGAGTATTGCTACACCTGCTTTTTTTTGGATGTTATTTGCTTGGAGTATTGTTTTCCAGCCTTTCACTTTGTATTTGTTTTTATCCTTGTTTCTTAGATGAGTTTCCTGTAGGCAGCATACAGTTGGATTTTGTTTTTTAATCCATTCTGCTACTCTATGCCTTTTTATTGGTTAGTTTAATCCGTTTACATTTAGTGTAATTATTGATACTTGTGAGTTCCCTATTGCCATTTTATATCTTGCTTTCTGTTAGTTTTGTGTCTTGTTTGATCCTTCTCTTTCATTTTTCTATCTTTTGTTTTTATTTGGTTGTATTCTATACATCTTTCCTCTGTTGCTATCTTTTTTAAATCATGGGCTTCTCTGGCGGTTTTTTCAATGGTGGTTACCTTTAAGTAATGAAAAGGGTTCCTACCCTGTTCATTGTAGTGCACTATTTTGTGAGTACTTTTGCACTCCATCATCCTTTGCTACTGTTAATCTCCATCCTCTCCCCCCTTTCTTTTTGTTGTTGTCACAGTTTAAATTTGGTTTTATTGTGTTCTTCTTGGAGCTTTTACTTGTGGTTTTTGTTTTTGTTTTTTCTTTGTATCTGATTGGAGAACCCCCTTTAGTAATTCCTGGAGTGGGGGTTTTCTGATAATAAATTCCCTTATCTTTTCTGTATCTCTGAATGTTTTTATTTCTCCTTCATATTTGAAGGATAACTTTGATGGATATAGTATTCGTGGCTGAAAGTTCCTCTCTTTCAGGACTTTAAATATTGGGGTCCACTCTCTTCTAGCTTGTTGAGTTTCTTTTGAGAAATCGGATGAAAATCTAATGGGCCTTCCTTTATATGTTGTATTCTTCTTTTCCCTGGCTGCCTTGAGAATTTTTTCTTTGCCGTTGGTTTGTGCCAATTTCATTATGATGTGCCTTGGAGTAGGTTTGTTGGGGTTAAGAAAACTCAGAGTTCTGTTTGCTTCTTGAATTTGAGGCTTTAGTTCTTTCCACAGGCTTGGGAAGTTCTCATCTATTATTTGTTGAGTATGTTCTCCATTCCATTTTCTCTCTCTTCTCCCTCTGATATACCTATTATTCTTATGTTATTCTTTTTGATGGAGTCAGATAATTCTTGTAGGGCTATCTTTTTTTTTTTTTAATTTTCAGTCTCTTTCTTCTTCTCTCTGTTGTGCCTCAAGTTGCTTGCCTTCTATTTCACTAATCCTACCTTCTATCTGGCCTGTTCTATTAACTAAGTTTGTTACCTCATTTTTCAATTTGTGAATCGAGTTTTTCATCTGTGTTTGATTTGCTTTTATAATTTCAATTTCCTTGGAAATATATTCTTTGTGTTCATTGAGTTTTTTTCTGACCTCCCTAAATTGCCTTTCTGTGTTTTCTTGTATATTTCTGAGTATTTTTAGGATTTCTATTTTAAATTCTCTGTCATTTAACTCCAAGGTTCCCAATATATTAATTTTTTTCTCCATAGATTTTTTTCTCATCTATCTGTGTTACCTCTCTTTCTTTTGTATCCATGATATTTGATTTTCTCTCCCTTAATGGCATCTGAGGGTGGTTTTGTTGATAGTATTGATGAGATTTAATTAAGAGTAAAAAGTTAAAAAAATAAAAAATCAAAAAGTTGTTTTTTTAAATTAATAATTAAATAAAGAAAAATAAAATAAAGTAAAAATTTTTAAAAAGGAAATTATTCCCCCTCCTTTTTTCCTCTCCTCTCCTCTCCCCTCTTTCTTGAGAAAATCTTGTGGTGAACTGTGAATTATATTGTACTAAATATAACAAACAATGCCTGTAATGGAGGGCCTGCATTGGAAAAAAAAAAAAGAAAAAGAAAGGAAAAAAAGAAAAAAAAGGGGGTATGGACCACAAAAAGCAAATAAGGAAAAAATTTGGGTCAAGAGTAAAATGATTTGCTTTTAGCTGTTGGTTGACTAAGAGTTATGATAGAGGAATAAAAGGGAAACAGAAAAATAGGGGGACAAATTTAAAAATTACTACTGTATTTAGTGGAACAAGAACTAGATAAAATGGAGAGCCAGGGATGGGAGCACTGCTAGTGAGTTAAAAAGGTGAAGTAAAAACCCCCCAAAATGCCACAAACATAAGTTTGTGTCCCAGATAAGATAATTTGTTCATTATTGAGGTTTGAATGAGAGGAGACGTAAAGGAGAAAGGAAAAAACTAATATTGAGGGAGAAAAGAAAGAGAGAGAGAGAAAAAAAGAGGGAACCACTAAAAGAAGAAAAAAGAAAAAAGAGGAGAGAGAGAGATGTAAGGGTTTTGGAGTGCAACCCTCATAGAGAGAAAGGAAGAGGAAAGAAAAGATAACGGGAGATGTAACACTTATGGGTAGTGTAGTTCAAGGAGAGAGAGTAAGACCGGCAGAGAGTTAAATGACCAAATTGGAGGAGGAAAAAAAAATCAAGAATGAAGATAAGAGATACAAAAGAACAAATATAATAAAATGGGATAGGTTATAAAGTCTGCGGATTATTCTTGATTTTGAGAGTTTATTTTCTTGCTTTTTCTTTTCTCTCCCTCTTCCTGGTCAGTGACTCTGTACCCTGGGTTCTGCCCCTTTGGCATGCTCAGGTAGAGTTTTGCAGTTGATAAGTATCTATGGCGATGTCATGTATTGTGCTTCAGTCTCGTTGGCAGTCAAGGCTCATTAGCATTTATAGGCTCCGCCAGTGAGAGAGTCCGTGTTCCTGGAGCCTCTCTCCTAATCTTTCCTTCCTCAATTAGTAGCCTGATAATCCAGTTATGGGGTTGCTGCTGCCTCTGCCTGGATAGTAATAGGCTCAAAGAGCTGGCCACTCCCCACTCTATTCCCACTCAGCACAGGGCTCTGGGTAAGGCTCAGTCAGTCAGAGCTGCTAGCATAATCAGGCGGGGCTTCCGCCCACTCAAAGAACTCTGGCTCTGCCACTCTGTCCGGTAACACAGGCATGCGCCCACTCCCGGGGCACTTGGAGGAAACTCTCGCTCACTATCTGTGCGCAAACCAAAATATTAGGCCAGCAGTCTCACACTCTGAGTGAAACCCCCGCCTGCACGGAAAAGTTTTAGCGTTGGAGTTGGCTCTCGCTCCCTCCCCATGCACGGCTTTTTCAGGGCACTGGGGTAGCCTGGAGATTTCACTTTTGGCCCACACAGAGGCCTCTGACTCTGCCTCTCTGTGGGGTAACACGGGCGCCCACTTCCGGGGCTTTCATAGGAATCTCTCGCCCACTATCTGCACACGCAGACCAGGAGTTCGGGAAAATGACTGCCCCACTTGTCTTTCTTTGTCTGGGTTTGATGCAAATGTTAGCTTGTATTGCCTGGGTTGCCACAGGCACAGTTTTTCCTCGGCTTGGATCTCCGTGCCACAGCCTGGTTCGGCCGTTTTTGCCGCGGCCTGGATCTATTCCCCCCCTTTGCCCACCTTAGTTTCTATATTCTTAGTTCTCAGTGAAAGCAGCCCTATTTAGGTTAGTGAGGAAGACAGAGCATTTCTTACTCCCTATTTCCTTCGGGGTTTGATTATATTAATATATTTAGCCAATTTTTCGCTTCACCATAACTTCCGCTGTATTGCAAAACATCTGAAGGCTCCAAGGATAGGTTTTTCTGTTTCTGGTTGAAGATCTTGTTGAGGTTTGGGGGAAATTTATCGGTATCGCTTTCTAATGCACCATTACTCTGACGTCATCTCCCTAGCCTTTGTTTTAAAGTCTATTTTTTCAGATATAAGTATTGCTACCCCGGCTTTTTTTTTTTTCTATTTGCATGAAATCTTTTTTTCCATCCCTTCACGTTCAGTCTCTGTGTCTCTTTGTTTTGAGGTGGGCCTCTTGTAGATAACATATGTATGGGTTCTATTTTCTTATCCATGCAGCTACCTTATGTCTTTTGATTGCAACATTTATTCCATTTAAGGTTATTATTGACATATAGTTGTTTATTGCTATTTTTTTTTAAATCTACATTCTTTCTTTTCTAGATTTTTTTCCCTTCGTTCTGTTTACAACAGGCCCCTGAACATTTCTTGCAGCATTGGTTTGGTTGTAATGAATTCCTTGAGATTTTTTTTGTCTGAGAAGCTTTTTATTTTTCCTTCAATTTTAAATGACAGCCTTGCTGGATAAAGAAATCTTTGTTGTAGGCTCTTGTTTTGCATTACTTTGAATATTACTTGCCATTCCCTTCTGGCCTTTAATGTTTCTATTGAGAAGTTGGATGTCATCCTTATAGAGGCTCTAACTGTAGGTAATTGACTGTTTTTCTCTTGCAGCTTTTAGTATTCTTTGTTTAACTTTTAATTTTGGCATTTAATTATGATGTGTCTTGGTGTAGGCCCCTTTGGGTTTCTCTTTAATGGCACTCTGTGCTTCTTGAACTTGTGTGACTTTTTCCTTCATCAATTTAGGGAAATTTTGAGCTATGATTTCTTCAATCAAATTCTTTATTCCTTTTTGTTTCTCTTCTCTTTCAGGAACCCCTATGATGCAGATGTTGTTTCTCTTCATGTTGTCACAGAGCTGTCTTAGAATTTCCTCAGACTTTTGAGCCTGTTTTCTTTTTGCTGTTCTGCTTCTGTGCTTTTGTTTATCTTGTCCTCTAAATCGCTGATTCAATCCTCTGTTTCATTCACCCTACTATTAATTCCTTCTAGTGTAGTCTTCATTTCTGATATTGTGTTTGTCATTTCTGACTGGTTCTTTTTTGTGATTTCAATGTTTGTTTTGATGTTTGCTATCTCTTTATTTAGGTGCTCATTATGTCCATCCATTGTTGCTCTAAGCTCTTTGAGCATCCTAATCATCATTATTTTAAACTCTACATCCAGTAAATTGGTTATTTCCATTTCATTCAGTTATTTTTCTGGGAATTTCTCTTGTTGATTTATTTGGATTGCATTTCTGTCTTCTCATTTTGCCTGTGTATAGACTCATCCTTTCAATGTGTTGAATGTGTAGCTAGCTGAGTCTAGGGTTGTGTTGTTTCTAGATCTTCTTGGGTTAGCATCAGCTGTTCTTTGTAATCTGCTGTGGGCTACCTGGCTGCTGTCACTGTTCCTTTTGCTATTTGTGTCAGACTTTTCTGTGTCTTAGTTGGGTCAGGTGTGTGGAGCCCTTCCTTAAGATACCACTGTAACAAAAGTTGTTAGGTCCTGAACTGATGCTTCCTGTGTCTGGCTGCTGGATGTGCCCACCCAGGACCTCCCTGGCTGGATCCTGGCACAGATCAGTGAGCGTCACTGTCTATGACTAACTCTTATCAACCTTTTTGGAGCTACAGGCAATCCAGATCTTGTGGCTGCCTCTCCTGGGCCAAGTCCCATTGTAAATATCAGCTGCACTCCTAAGCTAGCTTTTATCTACTCTTGGCCTGGGGAAAGTTCATTTAAAAGTTCAAATACCCCTGAGATCTGCCTTCTGCTGCCTCTTACTGCTGGCTACTTGTTGGGCTCAGTACTGTAATTCAGAGATTAGGTATGGTACTGAATGTGGCTTGCCCCTAGCTTCAGGTGTCATTCTATCCAGACCTTTCTTTTTCTTATTTTATTTTATTTTTTCAGCCCTCAGAATAGTGTGGTCACAGGAGTCCAGTGGGTGTGGCCTCTGGGTTCCCCATATGTGGTCTGTGTGCCACTGCCACAGATGAGCTTGCATGCGTGCACTCGGGCCCCCGCCACAGCCTCCCCAGTTTCACTGCCTCGGGTGGGCTTGCATGTGCTCACTTGGGTTGCAGCCAGGGTCGCCTGGCCTCTGTGGTGGCAGGCGGGCTGCTTGCATGTGCTTGGACCGCCACCTGCCAGCATGCCTTCCAGGGAGTACTCAGCAGCATGGGAGGCAGTGTAGTTCAGACCTCAGGAGCTCCAGTGGCACAATCTGTTAGTGCGTGGTACTTGTGGTACTTATACAGACCTCAGCACTCACTACCTGTGTCCTTGATGTGCTCCCTACTTTTTTTTTTTTTTTTTGCTTTTTTCTGAAGTTGGAAATGGGGAGGCAGTCAGATAGACTCCCGCATGCGCCTGACTGGGATCCACCCGGCACACCCACCGGAGGGGTGCTCTGCCCATCTGGGGCATCGCTCTGTTGCAACCAGAGCCAGTCTAGTGCCTGAGGCAGAGGCCACAAAGCCATCCCCAGTGCCCGGGCCATCTTTGCTCCAATGGAGCCTTGGCTGTGGGAGGGGAAGAGAGAGACAGAGAGGAAGAAGAGGGGGAGGGGTGGAGAAGCAGATGGGCACTTCTCCTGTGTGCCCTGGCCAGGAATCGAACCTGGGACCTCCGCACGCCAAGCCAATGCTCTACCACTGAGCCAACCAGCCAGGGCCACTCCCAGTGCCTCTTTGCTCTGATGAGCAGGAGAGCCTCCTGTGGGCAGAGTAATTTCTTCCCTTTGCTTGTGTTGCTGGCTTCAGGAAAAATGGTCACTTTAGACTTAGGGAGTGACTCAGCCCAGGGGTTTTGTTGGCTGTCCCTCAAAGTGTCTCTCCTTGTGCCTCCATGGTATTTTTATCTTTGTATCCTGCAGGCTTAGTCAGATACTGATACATAAAACCTAATTAAATATTTGCCTAACTCAACTGAAGTTATGTAAGATCACTTCTGAATTTGTCCTGTTTATGGTCAAGCAGAGTCACAAGATGGACTCTGTATTTGTCTCTGACTGAGTGGGGTTCATGTTGTGTTTCCCAGTAGGTTGGTAGTACTTTTTGAACTCATCAAATGGGCAATGCTATTGACTGGGTTCCCCAATGCTTCTCATTAGTTGGGGCCTCTGGCTGTGCTCTTCAATTGGAGGCTGCCACCAGGCCCCATGATCAGGCAGGGTTACAGACAGGTCCAGGGGATAGGTCAGAGACTCAAGGTATTCTCTGTGACCCAGTGGGGCCACAATCTGTGCCCTGAAGTTGTGTAGGGATGGAGGTTGGGCTTAGTGATCAAGCGGGCTGCTGGCTGTGCTCTGTTCTTGGGCAATGTCCATGTCCTGGCTCTTTTATGGGCTAGAACCTCCTTCTGATTTTTGCTGCTGGGTGTAGCTAGATATTGCTCAGTAGGTGAACAGAGTCACTGGCTGGGTTTCCTGCCTGGGCTAGGCCACGGGCTGTGTTCAGCAGTGAAGCGGGGTCAGGGGTCATTGGCTGGGTCAAAGACTTTAGGGTTTCTGTTCAGACACACTGATCATATGAGGACAGAGGCTATGCTCACCATTTTAACAGTGTTGCGGGCTTGGCTCCTTACCTGAGGGGTCTGTGTGATGGGCTTTCTTACTCTCCTGGTTTTCTACTCAGGCTTTTTGGTTTGGCAGAACTGAGACTATACTTAGCAGTAGATGGGGCTGTGAATCTTTTTGTTTGTTTGTTTGTTTGTTTACTTGGCTGGGCTTTAAAATGGGATCCATGGCTGGTATGTTAGCTGAGGCAAATCATGTGGAACTACTACCTGAGCTTCCTGTCATGGGCTGGGATCTATACTCAGGAACTCTTCTAAGCAAGAATGCAGTCCACCAAGATCTGAGTGCTGGCTAATACCAGGCCTGCCCCCTTCTCTGTGTTAATTTGATTCCCAGCAATTGTGCCCTGCAGGTGGGCTTCCCAGGAAGTTTCCTACAACACTGAGGCAGCTGGATATCTGCCTTGGGGTTTCTTTTTCCATGGGAGAAAGCCCACTTAGTGCAGTGCTGCGGGGACTGGGAAGAGGGTGATGTCAAACTGAAACTGTTTCTCTTACTTTTCTAATGTTATCCTTCTCAGCCTGGGGAAGATGCTTGAGGCTCACTTTGGGGTTCAAGAATTTTCACAATAGTGTTTTGTTTTGTTTTTTAAGTGAGGGGAGGGGAGATAGAGAAACAAACTTCACGTGCACCCTGACTGGAATACACCCAGCACCCTGTCTGGGGATGATTCTTGAATTAACTGAGCTATTCTCAGGCCTAAGGCTGATGTTTGAACCAACTGAGCTATATCCTCCATGTCTAGGGATGATGCTACTATCAATTGAAAAATTGGCTGTGAAAAAGGAATAGAAAGAGAAGGGGGAAAGAGAAGAGAAGAGAAGCAGATGGTCACTTCTAACGTGTGCTCTGACTGGGGATCGAACCCAGGACTTCCACATGCCAGGCTGACACTCTATCTACTGAGCCTGGCAGGACTGAAATGGTGCTTTGACTGTGGACAGTTGCTAGTTGGGCTTCTGGTGAGAAAGAGTGAAGGCAGGAGTCATCTATGCCACCATCTTTTTTTTTTATGCCACCATCTTGATGCATCATCTTTTCTTGTTTTATACTTTAATTGAAATGCAATATTTCACCATTAACTATCACATGACATTGACAATTATTTGAAGTTATATTTTTAACTATTCGAATCATATTAACTAACCTCATTTTACTAAAGATTTTTTTAAAGCAAGACTAGATGTTGCATTTTACTAGGTAAATGTACACTCCATACATCTATGTATATAGGTAAGTCTTTTCTCATTTTCATGTGCTACCATGACAATGAACATAAAAAAAAATCCCCGTATTGCCTGGAAGGAAAGGGTTAGTAGCTGATTTTGTGGCTCTTTCTATAGTTTCACAAATGCCTGGTGCTTTAGCTTCTGGTCAAATTACTTTTGCAAAATCCACTTAAGGAATCCATAACAAACAATAGAGCCAATATAAACAGAATCACACCAGGAACTATGTGCCAGACCAGCACAACCTGTACTTCATCACTGATATTGCTTATTGAATAGAAACCTGCATTGATGCTATGTAGAAGCACTGTAGAATATGAGTTAGTCATTACTCTTAAAAACCTCCATGACTAGCAATGTGTAAGGGGACCATGGAATTTACAGCTTCCTTGTATTTATGTGAACATGTGTCTCAAGTGTGAACTTTTTTGGTGATATAGGAAAGCAGCACTTAAAAGTCATAAGACCATAGGATCTTCACTTTCCTATTGCTTTGCATTCTACATTGTTACCTGTTTTATGTTCTTAATTAAAGCTAGATAAATCTGGTATTATGTGAAATGTACTGTGTCTTAAGAGTTTTTACTGACAATTTTAACCCAAGGTCACTATTGCTGATTGAACAAAGTGATCTAACACAGAAACATCTTCACATCCTGGGAAAATTTTGCTGAAATATAGAATATTATTTTTATATTTCCCATTTTATTCCATATTTTATGTAAGAATTTTACAATTATATTTCAAAAATCATTTATATTTTTTCCTATCATATTTCTGTTCATGCATCATACTAGCTTAAAAACTGTATTTTTCAATTTTATATTTATTTATAAGTTCTATTTTTTCTTTTCTATTCTCATTATTTTCTTCTTATATCTACTTTAATTTGTTCATTGTTTTGTAATTTAGATTACTCTTTTTCTCTAAAGTATCTTAAAATACTTAGCTATATATTCTGTTCTTTTTTTTAGTTTTTAAAAATAATCATCTATTTTATTAACTTTAATTGGGTGATATTGGTTAATGATTCTTCCATTCAATTTTGACCCTAAATCAATAATAGATACACATAGGCGACACATACACAGACACACACACACACTTTTGATGCTAAAATGCAATTTGAAATATATCACATACTCAAACAGTTGCAGACCAGGATGAAGTTGGCCTCATCACACATTAGGATGACTAATGATAAATGTTCTTTTGTTATTTTAATGAGCCTTTTGGTTTTAAACTAATGTCTGGTAATGTCTGCTTGAGTCAGGCATACACTAGTAAAAAGAAAATCTCAATACTTCTGTTTACAGCTATGATGGAATATTGGACTGTCCCTAGCACTGTAAATCATTAGGAAATTAGAAAAAAAATACCTGAAGCATCTCTTTGCATGTACTGGAGAACTAATAGGGCTGGACTGTGATCAATGAAAAAGGATAAACAATTAAACTTCATGCAACAACAGTTCTTACTTTCTCCTGGTGAGAAGTGAAAGATATAAAAAGAAACAAAAAGAAATTTCTAAAGATGAGAAGTATGATAATGACATAAATGTTTTACTAGGGGAGGTAAACATTACATTAAACACCTGCAAAAAGAAAGGTCATTGATGCTGAAGACATAGGAATTAACACTGCGAATTGAAGCACAGAAAATAAAAAAAAAAAACTGAAAAAAAGAAGGGGACTGGGATTCAGTGACCTGTGGAATAATATCAAGCAATCAAAATTCCACGTGAAAGAAGATGTCTTGAGTAGAAACTAGGCAAATAAGAATACTATGGAATGACGTGCTAAAGACAAAGATGAACGAGTTAGGTGCATATATACTCTAAATATATATATATATATATATTTTGTATTTTTCTGAAGCTAGAAAGGGTGAGAGACAGTCAGATAGACTCCCGCATGCGCCCGACCGGGATCCACCTGGCACGCCCACCAGGGGCGACGCTCTGCCCACCAGGGGGCGATGCTCTGCCCCTCTGGGGCATCGCTCTATTGCGACCAGAGCCACTCTAGCACCTGGGGCAGAGGCCAAGGAGCCATCCCCAGTGCCCGGGCCATCTTTGCTCCAATGGAGCCTTGGCTGTGGGAGGGGAAAAGAGAGACAGAGAGGAAGGAGAGGGGATGGGGGTGGAGAAGCAGATAGGCGCTTCTCCTGTGTGCCCTGGCCAGGAATCAAACCCGGGACCCCCGCACGCCGGGCCGATGCTCTACCACTGAGCTAACTGGCCAGGGCTAAACATATTTTTTTATTAGAAATATTTGTCAAGCTGCTTACCTTTCATAGTGTGAATAAGAATGTGAGGAGAACTATATAAATAAAAAGATTTTATAAATGAGAGGAATAAATATGAAATAATATTCTTTAATATATATTATAATTAGGTCATGACAGAAAACAAAGAAACAATTGAAATTTGGATTACTAATTGATCCCACTTAATTGTCCTAAAGATTCCAGAGAGACAACAGTAATATTGAAATATAGAGCAAGGAACTCAATAATCATGTATTATCTGAAATTTTATTTTGCATTTTTGTTTTTGCTTTTTAGAGAGAAGGAAAGAGACTGAGAGAGATCAGTCTGCTGTTTTATTTATTTATACATTCTTTGGTTGATTCTTGTACGTGCCCTTACAAGGGACTGAATCTGCAACCTTGGTGTACCGGGATGACACTCTAACTAATCAAGCTACTCAACCAGGGCTAATTATGAATTTTTAATATCTCAGAGATGATATTTAGTTAAAATGATTGAACAGAAAAAAATCTTTAGTCTAATTAACACATTAAATATCTTATATATTTTGTGTCTCTAGCTGCCTTAGGTCTGATCTAAATATTGCACTTCTAACTTTAAAGCATTTTCTCTTATAAGCTCACCTATATAAAAACACAAACCCAAACTTTGCAATATATCTAGAGATACATTTTAATACTTTCCATATATTTCTTTGTTTTATGGAATATATAGTTTAGGTCATTTGCTCTTCTCAGTTTTCCCCCTACTAGTTCCATTTTAAAATCTGATAATCAAAGGCAGATCCAGGCTTTGTGGTTTCTAAAGCTTATAGAGTTTTCAGGGGTGGGGGACTCTCAAGTAAAAGGATGCAAAATTAAGAATAAAATTAGATATACAAGTCACTATTTAGGATAAGAAAAAGATTAATATCAAATTGCAATTTGAAAATACTTATAATTCTATCATAAAATCCAGAAATGGGTAATTTTTTTATTATGTAGCATATATAGTATTATTTTTTTTATAATTTTTTCTTTATACTATTTAAGTGCCTCTTTTATGACAAATATTTTATAATATGATAACCTACAAAAAGTAGTAAAAAGTTTTAGTCTTTTTCCCAAGCATAAGTTGATTTTTCTTTACTATATAATAATGATAGTTACTATGTGAAAAATATTTTACTTTACAAAACGTACTTGATGTTTATAGTACTGCTAGGGGTTTGTGCCCCAAAATATAGGGATTTTCATAAATTCAAATTTGTGTTATCATATTTATATCAAACACAAAAAAGTGTGGTACATTTATAATTTTAAATACTATTTATTGAGTATTTTTTCACTGGAGGGAATTTCTTTTTTATCTATGTTAATGCAAACTAAACCCTCCAGTTAAAATGTTATGTGTCTATTACCTGGGAGAATGTTCAGAATCTCCTTTTTGTGTCCATGCATTTCAAAACTTAGTTCTACTTACTTCCCAATACTTCTGGAGCCTGCATCAGTAGGGCACATTTTTACCTTTTACCCTTCACCTTGGTGATTGTTTGCTGAGTGAATAAGTACAGTGGACTGTAGGCACATTCTTGGCACCTTACATAAATATAACTAGCAAAAATTTAACTATACATGAACATGACTTTGAAACACATAAATTTTACCATGGCCAAACTACATGCAGTTTCAACCACCTTTTATTCTTTGCATCGTGCTCACATCACTTGATAGACATTAAAAGGAAGGAAATGTGTTGGGGGGAATTAGAGTGGAAAAGACAGTGATGTCAACTGATTATAGTTAAAATGACTACTTTTGCACATTTTACTAAAATATATGATCCTCAAAACACAAAGCTGGCACCCATTCCTGGACTTTGAAAGTGAGTGGGCCATGAAGCTTAAGTTTCCTATATGTTCAAATTAAACTTTACTTATAGATAGGAAAATGTGAATTCTATATAATTTGCATATGCTATGAAATATCCTTCTTTACAGCTTCCCCCCAACAATTGACAAATATAAAAGCCACACTTAGCTTGGTGGCTGTAATAAAAAAACAAGCAGTAGGCTGAATATGACCTGTGAGCTTAGGTTGCCAACCCTGCTTTAATAGTTTATAATCTAGAAGGAAAGATAAGAAACTAAAGTTACTCTAGTATTAATGCCATACTTTTAAGTTTTTAGAGTGGCATATACGCCGTTCTTTTAGAGCCGTAAGAGGGGCTAGCTGTTCATGTGTGGCAGGGAGATTTCATAGAAGGCAGTGAAGGAGTAAGGCCCTGCTCTAGCTGGCGGTTGTCAGGAGCTGTACAGGCAGGACCGTTTGAGACAGAGAGGCAATCTGAGAACTGGAGGAGGTGCCTCCCAAGCAGAAGAGAGAGAAATTTCTTATATCCGCCATATATGAAAACAAAAGTCATCACTTGGCTAATGAGGTCCACTGTGGCTCAGAAGACATATAATTCTTTTTTTTTTTTTAATGAAATTTATTGGGATGACCTTGGTTAACTAAATTATACAAGTTTCAGATGCACAATTCTACAACACACGTCATCTGTACACTGTATTATGTGTTCGTCACCCCCAGTCAAGTCTCCATTATCATCACTTTCTCCCTTATATCCTCTTCCACCTCCCCCAACCCCCACTACCCCTTGGCACGACGTTCTAATCTTTTACTCTCTATCTTTGCACTGAACCCTTTTCATCATCCACATTTATCATGTGGTTTCCCACCTTCCAAAGATTCTCTCTGCAGTGCAATTCATTACTAAAGCATTTTAATATTCTCAGCTATGTCATATTCATCCATTGTGACTTAGGTCAGCCATCAATTCCAAGACATTTTTCCTAAATGTCCAGGTAGGTCCAAGTACCTTTTAGTCTGCTTTCCCGGTACTCTGCTCATATCTTATCACGACACTTGCCTTATTACATTGAAATTGTTGATGCATGGATCAATTTCTTCAGCTGGGTGATAACCCCTAAAAAAAAAGAGAACTATTTCTTTTTGTTAATTGTCATATCCCTGTCTTTTAGAATAGTTAAGTGACCACTAAATGTTACTGACACTTTATAAATTTGATAAGCCTATTGAATAATGAACCCAGGTTATACAAGCTAACTTTGTGGCCTTCTGATGACTTGACTTGAATCATAAACTTCTCAAAAAATATCATTAATTCTTCCCCTTAGAAGAAGCCTCCTGGGCCTGACCTGTGGTGGCGCAGTGGATAAAGCGTTGACCTGGAAATGCTGAGGTCACCGGTTCGAAACCCTGGGCTTGCCTGGTCAAGGCACATATGGGAGTTGATGCTTCCAGCTCCTCCCCCCTGTCTCTCTCCCCCCCTCTCCTCTCTAAAATGAATAAATAAAATAAAAATTAAAAAAAGGAACAATAATTACAAAAAAAAAAGAAGAAGCCTCCTGCATATCAATTATCCTCAGTTGTCACAAGCCTGTTTCGTAGACAGTTTGAATTTGAGAGTATTAGCATGTATCTCAGTGCACACATGGTTTTACTCTCTGGCTTACCCTCCTTCACTGATGCTGGAACTCCTCTTCCAGTAGAAGTGACTGTTTCTTCTCCTACGACTCTCTCTGGAGACACCATCTCCTTTCTTGCTTTCTCAGCGTGCGCTGGACTTTTTCCTCAGGCTTATTCAAGTTCATGAAAAAAGTCTCTGTCAAATTCTTTCTGCTAAAATACTGAGCATGCTTATATCTGCAGGAGAAAACAGATAGGATCCACCTTCCCATGACTATGTTATCTACCATTATTTATTTATCTTTACAGAATCTTTATGAAGTGCCCACAGTGCTGTTGCATAGGAATTTTATAAGTGGGTAATAACATAAACTTTCTCATTAGAGTTTTTTTTTTCAATGAATTCCATATTCAGTATCAAAACATTTTTCAACAGCTGATTTTTTTGTAAAAAAAAAGTTGATACAGTGTGATTACAAGTTTTTGTTTGTTTGTTTCTTGTTTGCACCTGGAATAAAATTTATTTCTGTCCTTAAGTACACGGCTCAAGTTTCCTTTCCATCATCTGTTACCTTCAAGGAAGTAGTGAAGTTAAACACATTACTTTCCACCCACCGTTAGAATAAATGGTTTTTATTGTGGTAAAAATACTTAATATTAAACATTGGCTTTCTGGAATATCTGCCTCTGTTGATAGCCATTCTCATCAACAAACAAATAAGAGAAATTCTTAATATAAGAATTTAAAAATTTGAGTGAAGAAGGATTCTAATTGTGGCATATTCTCACAGTTGATAGCATTTTGGGATACACAAATAATTCATAGTAATATTTATCTTACCAGAATCTACAGTTTCACACAGGAAGACTCATGTTAATTTTACTTATAAGGCTCCTCTAAAAAAAACAGAATTTGAACAGTTTATTCTGAATGCAAGTGTCTACTTACTTCAATTTTTAATTTTTTTATAAAAATGTACATTCCTAGGACTGGCTAGTTCTATTCTAAAGAAAGAAAGAGAGAAAGAAGAAGAAGAAAGAAAGAAAGAAAGAAAGAAAGAAAGAAAGAAAGAAAGAAAGAAAGAAAGAAAGAGAAAATAGAATGTTAAATTCTAAATCATAACATATTCCCTTCTTTTACCAGTCATGTTGGTTTGAGATTTTTAGGTTGTATAATTTTTTAAGAAACTTTAGAATGTTGCCATCATCTTTTGTATTCAAATTTCTTTTACTAATATTTTAAATGTATATTAGTTTAATGAATATGTATACTTTTTATTAGCTTGAACCAAAAACTCTTAATTTGCTGTATTCCTCTCACTAGAAGAGTCCTCTTGCATATCAATTGTCTCCATTTGCCACAAGCTTATTTTGTGGACAGTTTGAAAATGACCAAGTATGATCTAATTTAATTATGGTCTCCAGTGAAACTCAAGAATGAAATAGGATTCCAGATTATTCAGCATTTTAGCCCTGAAAAAAAAAATGCTGTTCAGTATTTGATAAAGGAGCCAGTTTTCTGTAGGGATGTTCTGCTTGCCCAGAATGAGTTTTAGGAACCATTAGATTCCATTAACTAGACTACACCATTTGGAAGGAATGTTCCTCCTTTATTCTGCGTGACTGCTGGATTGCGATAAACCCTTTTGCTTTTGCCAGAAGTGACTAGTTGATGTAGTTCCCTTTCAATGAACGTAAGAGCCAGATGTCTCACGTGGTGGTTCTGCTTTGATAACCACATAAGAACAATTCTGGCTTGCTTATTAGACCAAATAAATAGCAGAAAAAGGCCACATTACAAGGGAGATGCTGTCATTTATTTCATTATAGCAAAATGTCCTAAAAGAACACCTGGCTATGGTAGTTGAAATAAATTGGTTGGATATTTATTCTATGAATAAGGGATCCTTTGAAAAAGAAATAATAGACAATAATCAGACCTACCTCAAGGAATAATTTACTAGTCAGGTAGAATAAAATTTTCAAATCTTAGCTGCAACTTCATGTGGTTGTTTAAGTTACCTGTTTCAAAAATTTCTACATATGTCATTTTTTTGTTAAAGGTCCATTGGTCATCAAAACTTAGTTGTTCATCTGGGCTCTCTGCCAAGCACTGGCAGTATTAAAGGGAGCTCTGCCTGCTTTAGGAATATTATGTAGCCTCCCTGTTGATTACTCAGTTGTCTAATTGTTTGTTCTCTAGTCTTAACAGTGATATTTTACACATACACACATGTAAACACACAAACATGTTATCCCTAGAAAACTTTTCAAAAATCAAATCTACTGGGAAACCCAATACATAAAACAGGTACTAAAGCCTTTTTTCCATTAGTGAAAAATTAAAATTGTATAATTTCTGGTGTTCCTTTTCATGACATCAGTACGATTTTGGTTCATATGTGTAATTGCTTGTAACATACCAATTTTTTTTTTGTTGTATGTATTTTATTTTGCATTCTGGCTTGTAATATGTAAGCTCCACAAAATCAGATACTTTCTTTATTGTTTCATTTGTGTAGTTTTTGGTACTTACAGTAGGTGATAGAAAAACAAATATTTGATGTGTTAATTTATTGAATATCTTTTAAGGTCAAAATAAAATAACAATAAAAATTACATTTTTGAGCATCTGTTTCCAGAAGTGACTTAGTTGATGTAACTCAGATATAATATACAATTATGTATGCTTTATAGACATTAACTCATTTAATACTTAAAATAACCAAAAGATTAGTTAAGTTTCCTAAGGTTCAGAGCCAATCTATATCAGAGCTGAAATTAATATCAAACAATCTAACTTCAGAGTAAAACTTAACCATTAATGCTACATTAAATCACTCAAAATGAGCTAAACTCAAGGTAACTAAAATGAAATATTTTAAAAAGTTAAATTTAAATTAATCAAAATTTAATTTAGAAAATTAGTTTATTCATCACACTAATCACATTTCAAGGTGTCAATAGCTGCATGTAACTAGTGGATGTTGTATTTGCCAGTGAATAATAGAACATTTCCATAAAATAAAGTTTTTCTTTAACAGTATTGATCTAGAACAGGCATTGGCAAACTTTGTCTGTAAAGGGATAGAAAATCTTTATCTTTTGCAGGCCAGACTGGTCTTTTGCAACTATTCAACAACCATTTCAGTGCCACACAGCCATAGATAGTATTTAAACTATGAGAATGGCTGTGCCGCAGTGACACTGTATTTATGGACAATGAAATTTTAGTTTTATATCACTTATATTTTATGAAATGCTATTTTTTTCCCTCAAGGATTAAAAGTATAAGCATTATCTTAACTCTCAGTTCAGGTAATAACAGGCAAGGGGCTGAAGTTTTCTGATCCATGGATCATAATTTCTCTAATATTTTAATTCTAAATTGCTATTATTTATGGTATTCACATATTTCAACAAAATGATTATCTAATTGTGGAGCATTAATAAGGACCACATTTAAGCCTTATTTTCCCATGCATTTAACATAATTTGAATATTTAAGTACATAATTAATTATTAAAAAGTTCAGTTGATTGAAGACTTATCTCGCAAACTAGTTAATTACTTTATGCTAAAATCCACATCTAATGTGTGCTGCAGTATTTACAAAACTTTGAAAATTTGTTGGCCATCAGTAGAAACTTGGCTCCTGTTTTTTGAGTAAGTGAATAAACTTAAAAATTTGGAAATGTTTTCCTAAGCTGTTGCTTATTGTGTAGACAATATTCAATAGGTCATGATGCTTAAATACCAACAGTGGTACAATATAAAGCATTATCATAAACACTTTTACAAAGTGGTATAATAGTGACATATGAAAAAGAAAGACTTAAGATCAATTTTAGTTGAGACTGTATCAGCAACCACATCACTTGATAATATGTAAGGTTTTACAACTTTGTCATTTTTAAGAATAAACTAAATAATGGTCTTTCATCTTCATTTACATAAATGTATATATATTTTTCAAGTTATTGACATAAAAAACCTAATGAGTATTTACTAAGTACATCATTATAGCTTTTCTTCTACATGGTATGTCATCTTAGAGAGCAAATTAAAGATCTATTTGTTTCTAATAATTTTTTGAGTATTCAGAGTATATTGAAGATTTTATAAATTATCTAAAAGAAAAATATCCATAAATTTAGTCCAGTGACTTTCACTGTGAAGCTGATTTGACAGTACATACAATTACTGAAAATTTCTTCCAATACTTTCATGATCTTAAAATTGAATCCTGAGTTATCTACAGAACTGTCTTAACATTCAATGCACTACACAGCACGACAGTGGAAAGAGAATAGGGGGCAAATGTTCTGCTGGTGTAGTGATCTATATCTAATTAGAAGGAGTTGCACTCTGGCAGAATAGTTCGGCTGGTTAGAGCATTGACCAGAAGCACAGAGGTTACCAGTTTGGTTCCCGGCCAGGGCACATACAGGAACAGATCTATGTTTCTCTCTCTCTCTCTCTCTCTCTCTCTCTCTCTCTCTTCCTCCAGAGAGAGGAAAAATAAATAAATAAATCACCAAATTAAATAAAAAAATTACTCAAGAAAGAGGAGTTGCATCCTGATTGTGGCCTTATAGAAGCATGAGTATAGTTATAACTTAAATCCCGGAAAGAGCTACAAGAAAGTCTAGATTTGAGGTCATGGTACTGAGACTCTTTGAGAGCTCACTGAAAATAAAGGGCTTTTAGTTATTACACAAAGTATTGAACAATTCGTTTAATATCCTAAAATAGTTAATAACAAACAGCAAACATCAGATTTTATATAAGAACTGAGGACATTGATAAAATAAGAACATAGTGCAAGAAGGAAACATAAAATAATGTCAGATTATAGCATATTAAAGAACTAAAGGACAAAAAATACTCAGGGTCCAAAAATGTAAGATTAATGTGATTTTTAAAATACTGTAATTAAACTTAATGTGATACAAATGGTATTATAGATCCTTCTAAGAAGATCAAAACATTCTAGGTGATTTATAGATGTATTGGAAAATAGAAGCTAGTGTTCTCAGAAAATAAAAAATAGCAAAGGATTTATCATTAGGATCAATTACTCTGAAAAGAATATCAAATCCTTGACAGAAAAATAATGGTCAGTATCAAGGTGAAATATGAATTAAGTTATTTTAAAGTATGCAAAAAATGTCTAAATTACTAGAATTAGGAATATTTGACAGCTCTTTTAGAAAATTAATAATTCATGTTGAATTTTATGTTAGAATGTTTTTAGCCATGTAACTAGTATTGTGACTTTACCAAAATTAGTTATGGACACTTAGTTATAGTAGATACAGTTATTTTATAACATAAGTATATTAAATAATTTTGTATACTATTATAGAAGGTATGCATATTAAGGTGTCTGCACTTAAGTAAACTGATGTTCAAAGACTTGTAAAGAAATAAAATTTGTATATAGTTCCCCTTTTAAAAATTCCTCCAGCCTGACCTGTGGAGGTGCAGTGGATAAAGCATCTATCTGGAACACTGAGGTCTCCAGTTTGAAACCCTGGGCCTGCCTGGTAAAGGCCCATATAAAGGTTGATATTCCCTGCTCCTTCCCCTTTCTCTGCCTCTCTTTGTCTTTCTCTGTCTCCTCTCTAAAATGAATAAATAAAATTAAAAAAAAATAAAACTAAAACTCATTCAATAGATGTCATGTGGACATATGTATGACTGTATCTGAAGCAAAATTTTACTGAATGAGAGAAAATTGAATTATTAAAGTAATAAAATTCTCAGTAATGGAAGTTTAGATTTCCTGGTCTGTTGAGCTTTGATTTGAAAATTTTGCTCTTGCAACCTCTTTTCATAGAAGTAAAACCATTAAAATGTTAAAACCTATAAGAGTTACATCAATACAAGTCTACTAATGTAACTAAAAGTCATCAAGGAATAATAGCGTAGGTTCTTTCTTGTCCATACTTTCTTACCCAAATATTTAGGGAGTGTGTTCTTCAAAGAGCAATTGTTTTTAGATCTCGGTATTTTCTGCAATACAGGAATAGTCCTCCTATCATAAACTTCATGTATGTTGACATAGTCCATTATTCACTCTTAAATCTTATGTGTTACCTTTAAATCTATTAGAAATCAAGGGAAAATAATATGGCATAGTCAAAAGGCGTTAGTGATCAAGACTTTCTGGGACATATCTGTCAGTATTTTTTTTTTTGCAGCATAACAGATAATACTATAGCTTAATAGAAATAAATGAATATTAAGTTTTATTACTCAGAATGTGACTGAGTTTTAATATAGGTTAATAACAAATGTGCAAATATTAACCTTCAGAGAAAAATGGAGAAATGCTATTTTAAAATGCTTAGTCATATAATAGGCCAGCTGTAGGAGAAAGGAGAACTTTTTTTACTTATAGTTAGATATTGTATAGTTTTATGGTTTCTGAGATTTTGGTCAAGCTCTGGTAAGCATATTTAATCGTAAATTGAACCTGCGGCTTCAGGGAATTTTTTTTAGAAGTTAATGATAGCATAATACTCTAAATTTGTTTTTGATTAGATAAATGTGTATAAGTCATGAATCATGTGGGCTTAATTCACTACAGAATCGACAACTCTGTAATAATTCATATCAAGAGTGTTTAGTTCTATTAGAATTTAAAGATGGGATAAAATATTATTTTGATGGATTTCTAAATATCTGGATATAGTTCTCAGTATTCCAGTTATTATTTCCCCGGGTTTTCAGAAATTCCATATTTCAGATCAGTTTCCACAGTTCTTCCTTTACTTTAGATTGATATATTTCAGGTCAGTTACCTTTTCAAGAGTTGTGGGAGCCTAGGATTTTCACTATAATTGCACTCAAATTTGATAAGATGGTTTCATATAAAAATTTATAGCAAATGCTTCAAAAGTCTGTGGTATTGATTGCAACTTAATTGGGTTGTATTTAAACTGACTGGATCATTTTCATACTGAATGATCTAGTACCCCTGTGATTTACTATCACCAGGAAAAAAAATTGCTCCTGAAGAGGTATAGAATTTCTATGGAAAATGCTTTTTAATTGTACTCTTCAGTTTTATGACTAAGATTTAAATTACTACTTGGCCCTTACTTATCTTTCTAACCTGACCTAACGCCACATATCGCTCTAAATCTTCTGTGCCCAACGGATTGTTTACCCTGCTGCTCCTTTTCATTCTGTGAACTGCCTGTCCTCTGTGTTCTGGCTCACCCTGCTTTTACAGTTTGGAACTCTGGCTGCCCCTTCCCTCCCTTTCCTCATTTCCTTTTACTCAATGTTTCCATTCATATTATTTTTAGGGCCCAGATTTTGTCCCAATTTCCTTGAACTATTTTCTAACTATCTCACCTCTTACTAATTTCTCTCTCTCCTGAAATCCTCAATTAATTTTTTACACTTTGTCTGGAACTTGACCTATGTTTTGGCTCATGGTTTTACACTCATACATTTATTTTTTTTAATAAATTTTTATTAATGGTAATGGGATGACATTAATAAATCAGGGTACATATATTCAAAGAAAACATGTCTAGGTTATTTTGTCATCAAATTATGTTGCAAACCCCTCGCCCAAAGTCAGATTGTCCTCCGTCACCCTCTATCTAGTTCTCTGTGCCCCTCCCCCTCCCCCTAACTCTCTCCCTCCCTCCCTCCCATGTCCTCCCTCCCCCCCCACCCTTGGTAACCACCACACTCTTGTCCATGTCTCTTAGTCTCATTTTTATGTTCCACCAATGTATGGAATCATGTAGTTCTTGTTTTTTTCTGATTTACTTATTTCACTCCTTATAATGTTATCAAGATCCCACCATTTTGCTGTAAATGATCTGATGTCATCATTTCTTATGGCTGAGTAGTATTCCATAGTGTATATGTGCCACATCTTCTTTATCCAGTCTTCTATTGAAGGGCTTTTTGGTTATTTCCATGTCTTGGCCACTGTAAACAGTGCTGCAATGAACATGGGGCTACATGTGTCTTCACGTATCAATGTTTCTGAGGTTTTGGGGTATATACCCAGTAGAGGGATTGCTGGGTCATAAGGTAGTTCTATTTGCAGTTTTTTGAGGAACCACCATACTTTCCTCCATAATGGTTGTACTACTTTACAGTCCCACCAACAGTGAATGAGGGTTCCTTTTTCTCCACAGCCTCTCCAACATTTGCTATTACCCGTCTTGTTGATAATAGCTAATCTAACAGGGGTGAGGTGGTATCTCATTGTAGTTTTGATTTGCATTTCTCTAATAACTAATGAAGCTGAGCATCTTTTCATATATCTGTTGGCCATTTGTATCTCTTCCTGGGAGAAGTGTCTGTTCATGTCCTCTTCCCATTTTTTTATTGGATTGTTTGTTTGTTTGTTGTTGAGTTTTATGAGTTCTTTGTAAATTTTGGATATTAGGCCCTTATCTGAGCTATTGTTTGAAAATATCATTTCCCATTTAGTTGGCTGTCTGTTTATTTTGATATCAGTTTCTCTTGCTGAGCAAAAACTTTTTATTCTGATGTAGTCCCATTCATTTATCTTTGCCTTCACTTCTCTTGCCATTGGAGTCAAGTTCATAAAATGTTCTTTAAAACCCAGGTCCATGATTTTAGTACCTATGTCTTCTTCTATGTACTTTATTGTTTCAGGTCTTATATTTAGGTCTTTGATCCATTTTGAATTAATTTTAGTACACGGGGACAGGCTGTAGTCGAGTTTCATTCTTTTGCATGTGGCTTTCCAGTTTTTCCAACACCATTTGTTGAAGAGGCTTTCTTTTCTCCATTGTGTGATGTTGGCCCCTTTATCAAAGATTATTTGACCATATATATGTGGTTTTATTTCTGGGCTTTCTATTCTGTTCCATTGGTCTGAGTGTCTATTTTTCTGCCAATACCATGCTGTTTTGATTATCGTGGCCCTATAATATAGTTTAAAGTCAGGTATTGTAATGCCCCCAGCTTCATTCTTTTTCCTTAGGATTCTTTTGGCTATTCGGGGTTTTTTATAGTTCCATATAAATCTGATGATTTTTTGTTCCATTTCTTTAAAAAATGTCATAGGGAATTTGATGGGAATTGCATTAAATTTGTATATTGCTTTGGGTAATATGGCCATTTTGATTATATTTATTCTTCCTATCCAAGAACAAGGAATATTTTTCCATCTCATTGTATCTTTTTCGATTTCCCTTAACAATGCTTTGTAATTTTCATTATATAGGTCTTTTACATTCTTTGTTATGTTTATTCCTAGGTATTTTTTTTGTTGTTGCAATCGTGAAGGGGATTATTTTTTTGAGTTTGTTTTCTAATATTTCATTGTTGGCATATAGAAAGGCTATGGACTTTTGTATGTTAATTTTGTATCCTGTGACCTTACTGTATTGGTTTATTGTTTCTAATAATCTTTTTGTGGAGTCCTTCGGGTTTTCGATGTATAGGATCATATCATCAGCAAAAACTGATACCTTTACTTCTTCTTTTCCGATATGGATGACTTTTATTTCTTTGTCTTGTGTGATTGCTCTGGCCAGAACTTCTAGCACCACATTAAATAAGAGTGGAGAGAGTGGACAACCCTGTCTTGTTCCTGATTTAAGGTAGAAAGTCCTCAGTTTTATGCCGTTTAATAGGATGTTGGCTGATGGTTTATCATATATGGCCTTTATCATGTTGAGATATTTTCCTTCTATACCCATTTTGTTGAGAGTCTTAAACATAAAATTGTGTTGTATTTTATCGAAAGCCTTTTCTGCGTCTATTGATAAGATCATGTGGTTTTTGTTCTTTGTTTTGTTGATATGGTGTATTACGTTAACCGTTTTGCGTATGTTGAACCATCCTTGAGATTCTGGGATGAATCCCACTTGATCATGATGTATTATTTTTTTAATATGTTGTTGTATTCGGTTTGCCAGTATTTTGTTTAGTATTTTAGCATCTGTATTCATTAGAGATATTGGTCTGTAGTTTTCTTTCTTTGTGCCATCCTTGCCAGGTTTTGGTATGAGGGTTATGTTGGCTTCATGAAATGTGTTTGGAAGTATTGCTTCTTCTTCAATTTTTTGGAAGACTTTGAGTAGAATAGGAACCAAGTCTTCTTTGAATGTTTGATAGAATTCACTAGTATAACCGTCTGGGCCTGGACTTTTATTTTTGGGGAGGTTTTTAATAGTTTTTTCTATTTCCTCCCTGCTGATTGGTCTGTTTAGGCTTTCTGCTTCTTCATGGCTCAGTCAAGGAAGGTTGTATTGTTCTAGGAATTTATCCATTTCTTCTAGATTGTTGTATTTGGTGGCATATAATTTTTCATAGTATTCTACAATAATTCTTTGTATATCTATGATGTCTGTGGTGATCTCTCCTCTTTCATTTTGGATTTTATTTATTTGAGTCCTGTGCCTTTTTTCCTTGGTGAGTCTTGCCAAGGGTTTGTCAATTTTGTTGATCTTTTCAAAGAACCAGCTCCTTGTTTTATTGATTTTTTCTATAGTTTTTCTGTTCTCTATTTCATTTATTTCTGCTCTGATTTTTCTTATCTCCTTTCTTCCGCTGGTTTTGGGTTGTCTTTGTTCTTCTTTTTCTAGTTCCTTGAGGTGTGAAGTTAAGTGGTTTACTTCGGCTCTCTCTTGTTTGTTCATATAGGCCTGAAGTGATATGAACTTTCCTCTTATTACTGCTTTTGCTGCATCCCAGAGATTCTGATATATCGTATTTTCATTTTCATTTGTCTGTATATATCTTTTGATCTCTGCGCTTATTTCTTCTTTGACCCATTCATTTTTTAGAAGTATGTTGTTTAGTTTCCACATTTTTGTGGGTTTTTCCCCCTCTTTTTTGCAGTTGAATTCTAGTTTCAAGGCTTTATGATCAGAAAATATGCTTGGTACAATTTCAATTTTTCTGAATTTTCTGATGTTATTTTTGTGGCCCAACATATGGTCAATTCTTGAGAATGTTCCATGTACACTAGAGAAAAATGTATACTCTGTCGCTTTGGGATGAAGTGTCCTGTAGATGTCTATCATATCCAGGTGTTCTAGTATTTCGTTTAAGGCCACTATATCTTCATTGATTATCTGTTTGGATGACCGATCTAGAGCCATCAGCGGTGTATTGAGGTCTCCAAGTATGATTGTATTTTTGTTAGTTTTTGTTTTAAGGTCAATAAGTAGCTGTCTTATATATTTTGGTGCTCCTTGGTTTGGTGCATATATATTAAGGATTGTTATGTCTTCTTGATTCAACTTCCCCTTAATCATTATGAAATGACCATTTTTGTCTCTGAGTACTTTTTCTGTCTTGTAGTCAGCATTATTAGATATGAGTATTGCTACACCTGCTTTTTTTGGGGTGTTGTTTGCTTAAAGTATTGTTTTCCAGCCTTTCACTTTGAATTTGTTTTTATCCTTGTTGCTTAGATGTGTTTCTTGTAGGCAGCATATAGTTGGATTTTCTTTTTTAATCCATTCTGCTACTCTGTGTCTTTTTATTGGTAAGTTTAATCCATTTACATTTAGTGTAATTATTGACACTTGTGGGTTCCCTACTGCCATTTTATAAATTGCTTTCTGTTAGTTTTGTATCTTGTTTGATTCTTCTCTTTTGTTTTTCTATCATTTGTTTTTGTTTGTTTGTGTTCCATACTTCTTTCCTCTGTTGCTACCTTTTTTAAGTCAAGTGTTTTTGTGGTGGTTTTTTCAAGGGTGGTTACCATTAAGTAATGAAAAGGGTACCTACCATATTCATTGTAGTACCCTATCTTATGAGTATTTCTGCACTTCGTCGTCCTTTGCTACTGTTAATCTCCATCCTCTCCCCCCATTTTTTCCTTTGTTGTCACAGTTTAAGTTTGGTTTTATTGTGTTCTTGGTGGAGCTGTTACTTGTGGTGTTGTTTTCTTTTGTTCTTTGAATCTGGTTGGAAAACCCCCTTTAGTATTTCCTGGAGCGGGGGCTTTCTGCTGATAAATTCTCTCATCTTTTCTGTATTTGTGAATGTTTTTATATCTCCTTCATACTTGAAGGATAGCTTTGATGGGTATAGTATTCTTGGCTGAAAGTTCCTCTCTTTCAGGGCTTTAAATATTGGGGTCCACTCTCTTCTAGCTTGTAGAGTTTCTGCTGAGAAATCTGATGATAATCTAATAGGCCTTCCTTTATATGTTGTACTCTTCTTTTCCCTGGCTGCCTTGAGAATTTTTTCTTTGTCATTGGTTTGTGTCATCTTTATTATGATGTGCCTTGGAGTGGGTTTGTTGGGGTTAAGAAAACTCGGTGTTCTGTTTGCTTCTTGAATTTGAGGCTTTAGTTCTTTCCACAGGCTTGGGAAGTTTTCGTCTATTATTTGTTTGAGTATATTCTCCATTCCGTTTTCTTTCTCTTCTCCCTCTGATATACCTATTATTCTTATGTTATTCTTTCTGATGGAGTCAGACAATTCCTGTAGGGCTTTCTCATTTTTTATTATTTTTGAGTCTCTTTCTTCTTCTCTCTGTTGTGCCTCAAGTTGTTTGTCTTCTATTTCACTAATCCTATCTTCAATCTGGGCTGTTCTGTTAGCTAAGCTTGTTACCTCGTTTTTCAGCTCGTGAATTGAGTTTTTCATTTCTGTTTGATTTGTTTTTATAGTTTCAATTTCCTTGGTAATATATTCTTTGTGTTCATTGAGTTGTTTTCTGATCTCCCTATATTGCCTTTCTGTGTTTTCTTGTATATCTCTGAGTATTTTTAAGATTTCTATTTTAAATTCTCTGTCATTTAGCTCCAAGGCTTCCAATATGTTAAGTCTTTTCTCCATAGATTTTTCCACATCTATTTGTGTTACCTCTCTTTCTTTTGTATCCATAATATTCGATTTCCTCTTTCTTATCGGCATCTGAGGGTGGTCTTATTGATAGCACGCAGGCGCACTCCCTCGCGGCTTGAATGAGCGTCGCTGCTGCGGTAGCTTCCTCCACACCCTCGTCTCTCAGATTCAAGTGATAACAGCCCTTTCGCTTCAGTTTGTGTGGAACTCCAGAATGCTCCGAGGATAAATTTTTCTGTTTCTAGTTGATAAATTTGTTGTGATTTAGGGGAGATCTGTTGGACGCGCTGCTCATGTCGCCATTTCCGTGACGTCACTCGCGCATACATTTATTGATTGATTGATGATTGACTGATTTTAGAGAGATGTAGGGGAATATTCATTTGTTGTCCCATTTAGTTATGCATTCATTGGTTGTTTCCCATATGTGCCCTGACTGGGGATCATCCTTGCAACCTTGATGTTTCAGGATGATGCTCTAACCAACTGTCCAAATTGGTCAGGGCTAAATCTATCTATCTATCTATCTACCTATCTATCTATCTATCTATCTATCTATCTATATCTATCTATCATCTATCTATCTATCATATATCTTTATATACAAATATCGTGTTACTTCTAATGACACCAGACTTCAAGGGGATCCCTGGACTATAAGAATTATAGTTTACTCCACACAAGAGACTAAGAAAAATTTTCTGTGTGCAGTCTATCAGTGTCACTGTTTGTACTGGGTGCTAATATTGTTGGCCTAAAAGAGCTGGGGCTATAAAGATTAACTGTAATCTGTTTCTTTTACCCAAAATCAAGTCATAATTTCTGGATTTCCTTAGAACAACTACTTATGCAACAAGTACTTATGAATACTTAATGACTACAGAGCATAGTTCTACAGTCACAGAGTACTTTCTCTGGCAAGAGAGTGTTAAAAAAAGACTGAAGTATTTGTCCCCATTGAATTTATATCTTAGGTTCAGAAAATTGCCTGAATACTTTTTTAATAAAAGCAGCCCAGAATTCACACTCTATATTACAACATAAATTAATAATTTTCTATTATGAACAAAATCAAGTACTCATCATCACTTAAGCTCTTAAAAACAGAGGTTTAATTTTGTAAGTTTAGTATGGGTCAGTGTAGTAATTAAGAGGAGAGGACCTAGAGTACCAAATCTTGGATTCAAAAAGTGGCTCTAGGAACTTCTGGTGTTAGCTCTGATTTATAAAGAGCTTGGAAGTCATCACTCCTTTCTCCACAACAACAAAATGCTGAACAGACTTAAAATCAATGACAGTGCAAATTGCCACCTGAAAACTGAAGAGACAGATGGACCCAGAGAGTCACAAATAAGGTCTGCTTATCTGGATTAGTACCCACTAGAGCCATAAGCTAGTAGGAACACTTAATGGTAATTCTGATTAATTGCTAAAGGCTTAGTATGGAGTACATGTGAATAAGAAACTCGTGGGGATTGCAGCACTAAAGAAGTTTTACACATTCATGGATTTTAACTTCCAGGAATCATGACAGGTTCACCAAAGAAACAAGAAAGATCCCTTTGTGCATCTAGTAGAGAAGCGGAAAAATTAACCAATGTGATATATTAATAATATCATAACAAATCCTGTTTTTCTAGGTAAAAAAACTTTACCAGATCTTTGCCTTGGTAAGGTAGCTTGTCCTGATATGCCAAGGTTGCAGGCTTGATCCTGGTCAGGGCAGGTACAAGAATCAAGCAATGACTGTGTGGATAAGTAGAACAATAAATTGATGTTTCTCTTTCTCTTTCTTCCCTTCTCTCTCTAAGAAAAAAAATTTTTTTAAAAATAGGCAAGTAAAAAGAAAAACTTTACCAGAGCCTTATTTCATTCAGAAGAAGGCATTTGAATCACTTTAGACTCCATAGTCTTCATTTTCATTTACATATTGAGGGGGAAAGAACTAAAAGACATTTGTGAAGGTCAGGACTCAGGGACATAAGCCCATTAAAAGACTTAGATTTATCATAAGATTACCAATTACTTTCTCTCTTCCACATCTATTGTATTAGTTTTTGAAGGCATCCATTAGAAATATTACTGACAGTGTTGCTTAAAAAAAAACAGAAATAAATTTTCTTACAGTTCTGGGGGTAAAATATCCAAGATTAAGGTGTTGACATGTATGATTTCTCCAGAAGTTTCTCTCCTTGATTCATGACTTATGAATGGCTTTTTTTTTTTTTGTATTTTTCCAAAGTGTAAAGCAGGGGTGGGGGGTAACGGGAAGGCAGACAGACAGACTCCAGCATGTGCCAGACCGGGATCCACCTGGCACGCCCACTAGGGGGCGATGCTCTGCCCATCTGGGGCATCGCTCTGCTGTAATTGGAGCCACTATCACCTGAGGTGGAGGCCATGGAGCCAGGCCAACTTTGCTCTAATGGAGCCTTGGCTGTGGAGGGGAAAAGAGAGATAGAAAGAAAGAAGAGGGGGAAGGGTGGAGAAGCAGATGGATGCTTCTTCTGTGTACCCTGGACAGGAATTGAACCCATTACTGGTGTCTCTCCCCCTTCTCATAAGGACATCAATATTGGATGAAGGTCCACCCATATTACTTCATTTAACTTTAGTTACTTATTTAAGAGCCCAGTTTCCAAATATATTTTGAGATGCATGTGAGTTTTGAAGGGATACAATTTGTTCCAAAATAACTATGACCAGACCAACAAGTATCCACTATTATAACAATGGATTGCAGCTGAAAGAATTGAAAAATGAAGACTATTGGCCCTGGCTGGTTGGCTCAGCGGTAGAGTGTCGGCCTGGCGTGTGGGGGACCCAGGTTCGATTCCCGGCCAGGGCACAGAGGAGAAGCGCCCATTTGCTTCGCCACCACCCCCTCCTTCCTCTCTCTCTTCCTCTCCCACAGCCAAGGCTCCATTGGAGCAAAGATGGCCCGGGTGCTGGGGATGGCTCCTTGGCCGCTGCCCCAGGCGCTAGAGTGGCTCTAGTCGCGGCAGAACATCGCCCCGGAGGGGCAGAGCATCGCCCCCTGGTGGGCATAGCATCGCCCCTGGTGGGCGTGCTGGGTGGATCCCGGTGGGGCGCGTGCGGGAGTCTGTTTGACTGTCTCTCCCCGTTTCCAGCTTCAGAAAGATACAAAAAAAAAAAAAAAAGAAAGAAAAATGAAGACTACTAGGAGTTTTTGGAAAAAAAAACCCAAATCATAAAGGCAACAAAAACAATGACAGTAGAGAAATTTGAAATCCCTGGTACCTATAGATACTAAAAGAAAAAAAAAATTAAAGCTGACCTCTTGGCCAGATTAACAAATCTGATACTAAAATTCTACTCACCTTAGTTTTTATTACCCCATGTATTTTGTCTTATTTTAAATCAAAAAAATATATAAGGCATGATAAAAGATAAGAAAAAAACATAGTCTAAAGTGACGAAGCATCAGAAACAGACTCATATATGACATAGATATTAGAATTATCAGAAAAAGAATTTTTTTATGGAGACAGAGAGTGAGACAGAAAGAGGGACAGATAAGGACAGACAGACAGGAAGGGAGAGAGGTGAGAACCATCAATTCTTTGTTAGTGTGGCACCTTAGTTGTTCATTAATTGCTTTCTCATATGTTCCTTGACCAGGGATGAGGGGTGACTACAGCACAAGTAGCTCCTTGCTCAAGATAGTGTCCTTGGGCTCAAGCCAGCGACCATGGGTCATGCCTGTGATCTCATGCTCAAGCCAGTGATCCTTCACTCAAGCTGGTGAGCCTATGCTCAAGCTGAATGAGCCCGGGCGCATGCTAGTGGCCTCAGGGTTTGGAACATAGGTCCTCTGTCTCCGGTCCGATCCCCTATTACTGCCTCACCTCTTGGTCAGGCAGAAAAAGAATTTAAAATAAGTATAATTAGTGGTAAGGACAGTAATGAAAAAACAGATAACATTCAAAAACAGATGAGTATGTAAGGACGACAAAGTATAGGAATCAGAGAACATTCTAGAACTCAAAAACAACATAACAAAAATAAAGAATGCTTGTTGAGTTTAACTGTAGACTAAGATAGTCAAGGAAATAATCAGTTAGCTTGAAGTTACATCAGCAGAAACATTATCATTAACATGCAAAGAAAAGATCATAAGAACCAATAGAGTGTTCAAGCACTGTGGAATAATTTGAAAATAGGTAACATCTATGTAATTAAAATGCAAGGAGAAGGAGGAACAGAGTAGAAGAAATATTGACAATGTCTGAGAGCTTTCCAACATTAATGAAATATCAACCACAGATAAAGAGCAACACACAAAGCAAGCAGTATGTAAACCTAAATGTCTCCACCTCACCATACTGCAAAACTTCAAAAACTAAACACAAAGAAAATCTTGAAAGGAAATGAATACTCTACTTATAGGGGAACAAGGGTAAGAATTGTAGCCAACTTCTTATTAGAAATCATGTAAGCAAGAAGAAAATAGAATACAATTAAGTTTTTAAAGAAAAAGCCACAACTTAGAATTATATCCAGCAAAATTCTCTTTCAGAAGTGAAAAAGAGGCCCTGGCTGGTTAGCTCAGGTGGTTAAGAGTTTTGTCACCAAACAAGGTTGTGGGTTCAATCCCTGGTCAGGGAACACATACATGAATGAACGACCAAGTGGAACAACAAATGAATGCTTCCCTTCCCCTCTTCCTTTTCTGTGTCTGTCCCTCTGAAACAATAAACCAAAGGAAATTAAGCCCTGTTCAGATAGCTCAGTTGGTTGGAGCATTGCCCTGGAGCACACAGGTTGCCAGTTTGATTCTCCGGTCAGGGCAAATACAGAAGCAACTCGATGTTCCTCTCTATTTCTCTTGGGAAAAAAAAAGTGAAAGAGAAATAAAGGCTTTCTCAGTTGGACAAAAATTTATCCCTAGAAGACTTACCCTTCAGGAAATATTAAAAGAAGTTCTTTATGGAGAGGAAAAATAATATATCATACATGAGTAACTCAGATATATATAAAGAAAAATTAACACCAAAATGAGTCAAGTTAAAATAAAATTATTTTAGTCATAATTGATTCAATTTGACTTTAAAATAATACTACTATATCATGTGATTATAGCATATAGGTAAATGAAGTGAATAGTAGTGTTATAAGTAATGAAAAGGAAGACATACAAGTATATCAATGATCATTTTCCATGTATAAGTTCTAAATACACTAATAAAAAGACAATTGTCAGAGTGGGTTAAAAACACACAAACACACACACTCACATAAAACTGAATTCTAGGTTGCTTATGAGAAATCTACTTTAAAAATAAAGGCTAGGGCCCTGACTTGTGGTGGCGCAGTGGATAAAGCATCAACCTGGAATGCTGAGGTCGCCAGTTCAAAACCCTGGGCTTGCCTGGTCAAGGCACATATGGGAGTTGATGCTTCCTGCTCCTTCCCCCTTCTCTCTCTCTCCCACTTTCTCTCTCTCTCTCTCTCTCTTTCTCACTTTCTCTCACCCTCTCTCTCCCTCTCGCCTCTCTAAAATGAATAAATTTAAAAATTTTTAAAAATAATAAATAAAGTCTAGCACCAAAAGTATGTAGAAAAAGATATACCAGGCTAACACTTATCAAAAGAGAGTTTGAATAGCTGTATTAATTTTAGATAAAGCTGAGTTTAAAAGAAGGAACATAGACCTGACTGAGTAGCTGAATTGGTTAGAATATCATCCCAACATACCAAGGGTGTGGGTTCTATCTCTGGTCAGGGCACATTAAAGAATCAGCCAATGAATGAATACATAAATAAGTGGAATGATAAATCAATGTTTCTCTTTCTCCTCACCCCCTTTCATTTCCTCTAAAAAAAAAAAAAATCAATTTTTTTTTTGGCCTGACCAGGCCATGGTGCAGTGGACAGAGCATCGAACTGGTATGTGGAGGACCCAGGTTCAAAACCCCAATGTCGCCAGCTTGAGTGCAGCCTTATCTGGCTTGAGCAAGGGGTCACTCGGTCTGCTGTAGCCCCCTCCAATCCCAGTCAAGTCACGTATGAGAAAGCAATCAATGAACAACTAAGGTGTCGCAACAAAGAATTGATACTTCTCATCTCTTTTCCTGTCTGTCCCTACTGGTCCCTCTTTCTGTCTCTCTCTTTCTCTGTCACAAAAAAACAATTTTTTTAATTAAAAAAAAATTAAGTCCCTGGCCGGTTGGTTCAGTGGTAGAGCGTCGGCCTGGCGTGCAGGAGTTCTGGGTTCAATTCCCGGCCAGGGCACACAGGAGAAGCGCCCATCTGCTTCTCCACCCCTCCCCTTCTCCTTCTTCTCTCTCTCTTCCCCTCCCGCAGCCAAGGCTCCAATGGAGCAAAGTTTGCTCAGGCGCTGAGGATGGCTCTGTGGCCTCTGCCTCAGGCACTAGAATGGCTCTGATTGTGACAGAGTGATGCCCCAGATGGGCAGAGCATCGCCCCCTGGTGGACATGCCGGGTGGATCCCGGTCGGGCACATGCGGGAGTCTGTCTGACTGCCTCCCTGTTTCCAGCTTTGGAAAAATACAAAAAAAATTTTTAAAAAATTAAAATAGAAGTAGGAACATTATCAGGGATCAAGGCAGATATTATATAATAATATATATGATGTCATTTATATAAGATAGTATAATTCTTAATATATATGTACTTAATAAGAGTCAAAATCCTTAAGCAGATCTTGATAGAACTGCAAGGAAAAATAGAAAACAAAAAACCCTCTATATTATACTTGGAGACTTCAATATTTCTGTATTATGAATTGTCAGATACAGAAGACAGAAAACCAGTGAGTATATTTACATTGAAAAGCATTAGCAATCAGCTGAATTCCTAGGTTGCTTTCTTATCTTGGCTATTGTAAATAATACTGCAGTAGACATGGTAATGCATATATCTTTTTGAATTAGTGCTTTTGTTTTCTTTCAATAAATACCCATAAGTGGAATAGTTAGATTGTAAGGTAGTTCTATTTTAAATTATTTTGTGGAACCTCCATAATGTATTGGCCAGACGAATTTACATTCCCAATAGCAGTGCATGGCTGTTTTCTTTTTCTCCACATCTTTGCCAGCATTTGTTATCTTTTGTCTTTTTAATAATAGTCATTTTAATAGGTGTGAGATGGTATCTCATTTTGCTTTTGCTTTGCATTTTCCCTGATGATTAGTGATATTTTTTAGTATCTCTATTTTTTTTGTTTGTGTGTGTGTGACGGACAGAGAGAGAAAGAGGGTAGAGAAGGGGAGAGAGAGAGAGAGAGAGAGAGAGAGAGAGAGAGAGAGAGAGAAGAGAAGAACAGATGAAGACAGACAGGAAGGGAGAGGGATGAGAAGCATCAATACTTATTTGTGGCACCTT
This sequence comes from Saccopteryx bilineata, assembly GCF_036850765.1. Classification (NCBI taxonomy): domain Eukaryota; kingdom Metazoa; phylum Chordata; class Mammalia; order Chiroptera; family Emballonuridae; genus Saccopteryx; species Saccopteryx bilineata. Next base: position 31,726,433 of record NC_089497.1, read on the forward strand.
AGTTGTTCATTGATTGTTTTCTCATATGTACCTTGACCGGGGGTGCCACAGCAAACAGAGTGGCTCCTTGCTCAAGCCAGGGACCTTGGGCTCAAGCTGGTGAGCCTTGCTCAAACCAGATGAGTCCGCACTCAAACTGGCAACCTAGAGATTTTGAACCTGGGTCCTCACATCCCAGTCCAACACTATCCACTGTGCCTGGTCAGGGGTATCTTTTTATATACTTTTTAGTTATCTATGTATCTTCTTTGGTAAAATGTCTATCCAGAATGTCTGCCTATTTTTTAATAAAAAAATTTGAGTTCTATGAATTCTTAATCTAATTTGGATATTAACCCCTTCCAAGATACATGGTATGCAGACATTTTCTCTCATTGGGTTGTTGCCTTTTCAATTTATTAGTTGTTTTCTTTGCTGTGCAGAAGCTTTTTAGTTTCATGTAGTCTTACTTGTTTATTTTTGCCTTTGCTACCTTTGATTTGATGTCAAATCCACAAAATCATTGCCAGGACTAATTAATGTCAAGGAATTTGTCACTTATAATCTAGGAGTTTTATGGTTTCAGGTCTTAAGTTCAGGTATTTAATCCATTTAGAATTAATTTTGTGTATGGTTTTAAATAGTGTTCCAGTTTCATTCTTTTGCACATATCTGTGCAATATTCTCAATATAATTTTATTTAAAAATTGTACTTTATCCATTAAATATTCTTGGCTTCTTTGCTGTAAAATAATTGAACATGTGTGCATGAGTTTATTTCTGGATTCTCTATTTAGTTCCATTGATATTTATTTCTCTTTTTATGCTATACCATATGGTTTCATCATTATAGCATTGTAATATAGTTTGAAACTACCTTTATATTTTCTCTTTCTCCATACATATTACACATTTTCTTTAAGGTTGTCAATAAATCTTTGTAATTTTATCCATGAATTTCTTGATTATATATTGAGTAACTTATTCCCAGCTACGTATGATATACGTTGTTTTAAAGAAGTATTTTTAAGAACTACATTTTTTAAAAAGCTTTTTGTTTTAGAACAGTTTTACATTTACAACAAAATTCAGAAAAAGGTACAGAGATTGTATACTCTCTGCTCTCACACTTGCATCTAAACATGGGTTCGGACTAGTGCACTTTTTTTTTTTTTTAACCAAGGATGAATTTACATTGACATATAATCGCCCAAAGTCCATAATTTAATTTAGGGCTCACTATTGTTATTGAATGTTCTATAAGTTTTGGACAAAAGTTTAATGATGAGTATCCATCATTGTATATCATACAGGATATTTTCACTACCTTAGAATCTCTCTGTATTCTGTCTCTTACACGTCCTCTTGATAACCACTTACTTTTTCTTTTTGTCTTCATAGTTTTGCCTTTTCCAGAATGTTGTATAGTTAGAATCATACAGTTTCAAGCAATTTTAAATTGATTTCCTTCACTTAGAAATATGCATTTAAACTGTCTCCGTGTCTCTTCATGCCATGATAGTACACTTGCTTTTAGGACTCAATAATACCCTATTGTCTGGATGAACTAGTTTATCCATTTACCAAATGAAGGACATCTTGGTTTCTTCCAAGTTTTAGTAATTCCAATAGGTCTGTCATTGTGATGGTCTATCATTGTTGCCTAAATCATTTTGAATATGGCAACTTTTTGCTTGAGAATCTTTATAGTCATTTAATACATTTAATGAGAATGTAAAACAAGACTATGTGGGTCTTTGTTTTTTCTTGGGTCTATCTTAGTAATGTGTTGCATGTTTTTTACTTTAAAAAAAGTATTTATTGTGGCTCCAAACATTATAAAGTGATAATATATAAAATATATACATACAATTAGAAAGCCAAATCTATGCTTAAAAACATTAATCTTCTTCAGGCATTATAATCAGAACAGAAACACATTGATCAGTTAGTTTTAAAGCCAAAGACAGTTTGAACTATGTTCAGAAGTACCTATTCAGTTCACATATTCAATTTAATAATGAGGATATTAATTACATTTTATTTACTTTGAGTTTTTCAACTAGTTGTTGAGGACTATGTTTTAAATATGATTTAATTGATTCTAGGTCCAGACGTTTTCTTTTCTTTTAATAAGCAAAAATTAGAAATGAAGATTTCCATGGTAGATTAACATTATGGCCAAAGAGTTATTATAAGGTGTCATTTTTATTTGAAGAAATAGCTAAATTATGAGATGAACAAAAAAGTTTTCCATAGTCTTTGGAATGATGACATTTTCACATGGCATTTACACTGGGACAGAAGATGATGTCAAAGGACACTGCTAATAATTTAGAGTCCATTTCTACTGTTGTCTGATTAAAGAAAGATATGGTGCAATATCTAAACATTGTTCCATCATTTTCTCAGTGTTCTTTCCTGATGAAAGTTGCTCCCAGTAGACAAATTGTTAGTCAGATCTGAGAATAGTTGCAGCTGTTGTGCATTTTTAAATACAAGAATCAAGGAACATGATTATAAATTAGACAGAAATCTAGTTTTTGTACTTCTCTGTGTAGAGACAATAAAATATTTTCCAGGTTATCCTATTTAAAATTGTTTACTCCACACCTTTGAAAAACAGAGAGAATAACTTGAATACACTGATATGTTTACTCTAAGAGTGGAAACCAAAATTTTGTAATCCAGTTGCACTTTGGAGATTCATCATAGTCCCACAGGAAGATACAATGTAATAAATAAGAGTCATTTCTTTAAAACAAATACAGACCTTTGAATATTTAAACTTTCTCCTCCATATTTTATTTTTGCTTAGTATTTTCATCATCATTTATTTTTATTTTGTAATTTTCCCATTTGGGGGAGGATCACCTAGCTATGTAGTTCGTGGACATTTCTTATTTTTGCATTATTTAGTTTTAGCATTTTAACATCTTGGAACTCTGATTTCTATTTTAAAATGATTAGTATTTTGGTATTGTTCAGAATAAAATTATGAAAACACAAGTGCCTGCTTTTAAAGACTTTTTACTTGGGTTGCTGTTCATTAATTTGCCTTTTTTTAACATAATATTTTTTATTTTCAATTACAGTTGAAACAATATATTATTAATTTCAAGTGTACAACATAGAATAGACACTTATATGATTTGCAAAGTGATCACTCCAATAATCTAGTACCCATTTGACAACATATGTAGTTATTACAATATTATTGACTATATTTTCTATGCTGTATTTGCATCTTGTAATGTTTATAACTGTTAATGTGTACTTCTTAATTCCATCATCTATTTCTCCCATCCCCTGAAAACTTCCATCTGAAAACTATCAATTTGTTGTCTGTATCTATGAGTATATTTCTGTTTTATTTGCCTGCTTATTTTGTTTTAGATTCTACACATATTTAAAATTATATGGTATTTATTTGTTTTTTATTTTCTGACTGATTTTACTTAGCATAATACCCTCTAGGTCCATGCATGTTGTTGTAAATAGTAATATTTCAGTCTTTTATATGGATGAGTAGTATTCCATTGTTATGCCATCTCTTCTTTACCTATTTGTCTATTGATGCATGCTTAGGTTGCTTTGATATTTTGGTTGCTATAAATTGTGCTGTAATGAATATAGGGGTGCCTATATATTTTTTTGGATTAGTGTTTTGGGTTTCTTTAGGTAATAACTAGAAGTGAAATTTCTGGGTCATTTAATAGTTCTATTTTTAATTTTTTAAGGAACTTTCATACTGTTTTCCACTGTTGCAGTCCAATTTATAACCCCATCAATAGTAATCGGCCTTTTCTTCTGTGACGATAGCATTATTTATGCTTTCTTCTTATAATAATTCTCATTTTCTTATGTCTTCTATGTCACTATAATGAATTTTGAAAGCTGTTATTTAAATTTTTAAAAAAATATTTTCTTTTTTAAAATTAATATTTAAAAATGATGAAAATAATGCTTAGACTTTAGTATTTTATTATTTGAATGGTCAAATAACGTATAAGATATTCTTCCAGATTTTATAATACAATCACACAAATACACTTCAAAAAGAAACAATATCAAGAAAAGGAAATGAAACCTTCAAATATTTAATAATCTTTTTCTCCATGTGTGAAAACAATGATGAAAAATTTTTGCTCTTTAAAATAAGTACTATATTGATTTTTGCTATTCAGTCAAATTCTTTCCTTTTTGTTTGTTCTTCAGAGACAAATCCTGGCTTCATCCATTTGTTCAGTCTCTTATTTGTAAAGGATGATATTTTTTTCATTGACTATTAAACAACAGATCAGCTATACTCAGTTTTCACCAGTTTTGTATTGATTTGTAAGCACTAACTATTTTCTTATAAATGGGGGTGTTAAACAGTCTTCAGATAAGTGTAATTGTTTGGGTGAAATATACTGATAATTAGCTTCCTCATTGTGGAAACAACAGAATAAAAAGAAGTTACTTGAGTTGTGGTGGTGCAGTGGATAAAGTGACAACCTGGAATGCTGAGGTTGCCAGTTCAACACTTGGCTTGCTTTGCCAAAGTCCATATGGGAGTTGATGCTTCCTGCTCCTCCACCCTTTCTCTCTCACTCTTTTCTCTAAAATGGATAAATACAATCTTTTAAAAAAATAAAGAGAAGTCATTTAATATCACTTGGAAAACTTGTGAGTGATGGGAGAGAGAATCAGGAAGGTTTATTCTTACATTGATTCTTAAATAATTTATTTCCAAAACCCATTGGCAAAAATGGTAAGCTAAATAATTACTTAAGTATTAAAATTGTTTTAAAAATTCATGGCTCAGAAAAAAATTATTTTATGTCTTAGTAAGACCTTGTGATCCTATGACCCTAGAAGAATCACACTTTGCTAGTTGAACAAATCCAAAAATTCTTAATCACTTTCAAGATTTGTTCATCTCAGTACCAAGTATGAAAGGGATCACTAAAATGTAGATGATTGAGGAAGGAAAGAAAAGAAAACTGACAATGGAGAAACAATATTATTTTTATGTTCAAAGTAGAGTAATAATAGCATTAAAAAAAGATTACTTGACTCAAATTCTTTTCAGGAATTAATGTTGACAAATGAAAGGACAAATGCTTGGTAATTGTGATTTGTGTCGTCATTTTATTGCTCATTTATATTAAAAAAAAGTTAAGCTCTTAACATACAAAAATACTTGTTATATCCCTGTGGGGTGAGCATGCTTTGATATTAAAAAATCTCAACTGTGGCCAGTTGTCTCAATGGTAGAGCATTGGCCCAGTGTGTGTGTAAAGCCAGTAGGCAGGGCCAGGGCCACCATCAGAGCAGCCAGGCCCATGCAGGTTCGCATTGGATTCAGACAGTCGGTAAAGAAACAACGGAGCCACAAACTGGTGGGCCATAGTCTTTAATCCTAGCTTGCATCCGGCGGGCAAGTAAAAATACACACTGGGCTCCAAAACTCAGTCACATTCAGTGCTCACAAAGCCACTGACTTATCTGAGTTTCCTAGAATCAAAGGTTTCTAGCTCACCAGACTTATTCACCTCTGTTCCCCATCTCCTTCCTTATCCCAAATACAAACTCTACACAAACTGGCATCTCACTCAGCACTCCACCATCTTGGCTGCTTCTCCTGGCCTCCTCCACGGTGGCCTCTCTCTGCTCTGCTCTCTAATGCTATTCCAGGAACCGAGAGCGCAAGGTCCCGCTCCATCCCTATTTTATAGTGTAGAAATCCAAACCCTTAATCCAATATACAAAATAGGGAAGTCTCTAATACAGTCACTTCTCTGAGGCATGATTGGATTGTACCACCCCACATCAAAATGGGTGGGAAAGGCTTAATCCCAAAACCAAGCCCCAGGCTACAAGGATTCTCAACACACATTAATATCACCAGGGCAACGGCCTCTTTAACAAAGTGAGCATAATACATTTTATCTGCCCAACAGTGTGGAAGTCCTGTGTTTGATTCCTGGTCAGGGCATACAGGAAAAGCATCCATCTGTGTCTCCACCCTTCCTCTCTCCTTTCTCTCTCTCTCTCTCCCCCTCCTACAGCCAGGACTCCATTGGAGCAGAGTTGGCCCCGGCACTGAGGATGACTCCATGGTCTCTGCCTCAGCTGCTAGAATGGCTCCAGTTGCAACGGAACTACAGCCCAGATGGGCAAAGCATTGCCACTGGGTGGGCATGCTGGGTGGATCCCGGTCAAGTACATGCGGGAGTCTTTCTCTCTGCCTCCCTGCATCTCACTTTAGAAAAATACAAAAAAAAAAAATTCAGGATAACTCTATTTATGTGTTTAACCACAGGTGGATGTAGCTTAAAAAGAACATAAAGAAAGATTGAGGTTTATTTCTAGGTCATCGCTTTACGTTTATTCCTGTAGCTGTACCTCCTGTAATAAATACGCAACATGTATTATTTACTTTGTGCTAAGTACTGTGTTAAGCTGCTACATTCATTATCTTATATATATAGTTTTAGACCAAATTTGCTTTGTGGATGAAGAAACAAAAAATAGATTCAGAGAAGAGTGACTTGCCCAAATTAAAGGAATTCTTAGTACATGAAAGAGCTGCCATTTGAACCCAGGCAATCTGATTCCAGAGCTGTCATTCTTGATTTTCAGGACATCAGTCAGGCTTAGTGCTGCCAATGTTTATGGGGCTTTGTTAGTATCATCTCTTCCATTGTGTTTACAAAACAAGCACCACCAGCCTCTGGTAGAGCCTGTTCTTCAGGACACTGTCTGAATTAATAACATAGGAGGTGTTTTATGCAAAGATCTGATTAAGAGAAAAAAAGGTATATGTTTTATTTTTTTAAACTAATGTTTAGGAAAATAAATAGATAAATTTCTAAGGAAATATAGCCAACCTAATAATGTCATATAGCTACTTCCTCTTTAAATTCAAATTTGTCTAATTAAAACTAAGTCCCCTAAATACTGTCATAAGGTGCCAAGGAATTACAACAACTGTTAACATTAGTATTTTAAAAGGAAGAGTCAGGTCCTCTTACCCCTCCTTTCTGAGGAAGAAAAAATAAGAAGATAGAGCTTATCTGAAAACTTCTTCTTCCCCTTCTTTAAGAGCCCTTAGGAGACAATGTTTACATATCTTAATTAAAATTTCCTACACTGGTCCTAACTCTTCTTTGCCTCCTGGAGTCATGGGAGTGACTTATACCTCTAGACCAAGGGAACACAAACCCACTCTCCTTGCTTGAAAAACCTGTATTCTGTAACATTGTATATGCTTTCTAATAATTATCCCTTTTGAAATTCTTTATATGTATAAAACTTGTAAACTAAGCAAGCAGGAACTAGTTGATTAGGTTTCCTAGTAAGCTAGCCCCAACACTCTTAGCAAAGTTAATTTCATTTAGCTTCTCTCCTTATCTTAAGTTAAACATTTCATTTCCCACCTTTGTGGCCACAGGGATAGGTTGTAAACCCTAGAAGATTTGATATGTAAAACATTTATCACTACTATGTTATCTTGTGGTCTTGTTATGTAGGAATATTTTTCCTTTTAGTAGATCCTATAGATAAATGTTGTAAGTTTATCAGTAAATTATTATAGTACCTTGTTCCCCTTCTTTTTCCCCCCAACCAGTATGTGATCATGTCTATATAACCAGCCTCAGAGCTATACACTGCGCTGCACAATTTGGGCTAGCTATACCCTGTGTAAGTCACTGGCTTAATAATAATAAAGCTCCTCTTAAAATTTTTTCTGTAACCTGCCTTGGTGTCTCTATGTAACCCATGGATTACAGTACTTTATAACAATACAATGATTGGCCTGACCTGTGGTGGCGCAGTGGGATAAAGCGTCGACCTGGAACACTGAGGTCGCCGGTTCGAAACCTTGGGCTTGCCTGGTCAAGGCACATATGGGAGTTGATGCTTCCTGCTCCTCCCCCTTCTCTCTCTCTCTGTCTCTCTCTCTCACTCCTCTCTCTCTAAAAAAAATCAATAAATAAAATATTAAAAAAAAAGAAAAAAAGAAAAAGATATTAAAAAAAATACAATGATCATTATTTCCTTCATAATGCCAAATGTACATTAAACACATATATGCACTTTTATTCTTTTCTTCATTTCTCTTTTTTTCAAATGAGGGGAGGAGAGATAGAGAGGCAAACTCCTGCATGTGACCCAACCTGGACTTACCTGTCAACACTCCCTCCCTCTCTGGGGCTGATGCTCTGCCTATCTGGGGCCATCCTTTCAACTGAGCTATTTCTAGCACTTGAGGTGGGTGTGGGAGACAGGCTGTAGGCCAGCAAAGTCATTATAGCCTAAGACTAAGCCCTTCCCACCCTTTTAATACTAAGATCTTTTCAAAACTAAGCTTTTCCCCACACCCTTGACTGTTGCATGATGTGGAGTGGTGCATTCTTATGAGGAACCCCATTTATGCTTCAGATAAGTGACTTTATATCAGAGACTTCTTCATTTGTATATTGGCTTAAAGGTTTTGATTTCTACACTATAAAATGGGGGCAGACCAGGGGCTCGCTCTCTCGGTTCCTGAAATTACCATTGCAAGGAGAAGCAGCCAAGATGGCGGAGTGCTGAAGGAGTAGCCAGTTTGTGCAGAGTTTGTGCAGAGAGAAGGAGATGGGGAACAGAGGTGAATAAGGCTGGTGAGGTAGAAACCTTTGATTCTAGGAATATTTAAATAAGTCAGTGGCTTTCAGAGCCCTGAATGGAAAGGGAAGTGTTTTCCCATTGTGTGTATTTCTCACCCACCGAGTGTGAGTAATACACAGTTCTTGGCTCTGTTTTTTCATTACCGTCTGTTCAAATCAAATGCGAACCTGCACGGGCCAGGTGGCTGTGATGGTGCCTATGGCTACTGGCTTTACACCCTTCTCTCCCTTTCTCTCTCTCTCTCTCTCTCTCTCTCTCTTTTGCCTTTCAGCAGCCATGGCTCAATTGAGAAGAGTTCATTGGTCAGACACTGATGATGGCTCCGTGGAACCTTCCAATGCAAACTATAAGTGAGCAAACATATATATCATATTTTCAAACTTATTTGACCTACATTCTACCCCTTTTGCTCACTTACTATGTAAAGCACAGGTATTCCTGCACAAGGAAATTAGAAACATTATAAAAATTACAACAACATGAAAAATCATACAATTTCAACAATTACAAAGGTACACTTTTCCAGTCTCTAAGCACTTTGCCAAAAGCGCAAAATGTCCTCAGACTTCTTTCTAGCCATGAAAAAAGCTTCCTGGGGCAGGGGGAGGGTCTGTAGCAAAGCCCTCCCCCTAATGGGCCCACCTCCATTAGAGTATTTCACACTGTCCAAAATCTGTATGTCCATCCAACAAAGGAGCTACTGCCCACTCCAGTTGTAGTCCAGGAATCAGTCCACGCACGTGGAGCCTCAGCCATCCCCCTCATCCCTGCCATCCTGGCAGGTCTTACCTTGTTCCAAGGAGGAGCACATGGCAATGGCAGTCAGCATTTCCATCTCTGCTCTGGAGAGCATGATGGCGTCCATTCCTATGTCCCAAAATCACAGACCTACCAGGGGCATAGTAGGTACTCCTTGCTGCTGGGCTCTCACCTTCTGGAAACTGTGGATCACAACTCCAGACCGATTCTCCTCATCCTCCAAAAAGGAACTGAAAACACCAGCTCCAGCTTCCGGGCTTGAGCCCCGGGCCACCACTGCCTTCTGCTTTGCAGGCCTTGCAGACCCAGCCTCCTGCCGCTGCTGGCTCTCCACAACATTCAGGGAAATCTGAAACTCACAAACCTGTGATTCCTTCTCCAGTGGCTGCTCCATTTCCAAGCAAATCTTGTGAACCTGGTCGGCCTCCTCCTCTGGTGCTTGCTCCAGCTCCAGGGTCGGCATCTTTCTCCCACATTTGCTCCAGCTCCTTTCACTGCTTGGTTTGCAGGTCCCGAGCAGCCTCTTCCACAGAGCTCCAGTTTCCTCATGCATGGCTGTAAAAGTCAGCCAGCGTACAGTTCAAAAAAAGGACAGCCATGGGGAACCGTAACAGCAGCCAGTCCTCTACTCCACCACTCAAAGGTGGTGGCGGCTCCATACCAATCTGTTTTGAATCCTGCCACAGACTACACCAAATGTAAAGCCAGTAGCCACGGCCACCATCACAGCCACCAGGCCCATGCAGATTTGCATTTGATTTGGACAGACGGTAATGAAACAACAAAGTCAAGAACTGGTGGGCCATTACATTTATTTCTAGCTTGCACTCAGCAGGCAAGAAATACACACAGTGGGAAAACACTTCCCTTTCTATTCAGGGCTTCCAAAGCCACTGACTTATTTAAGTATTTTTAGAATCAAAGGTTTCTACCTCACCAGCCTTATTCACCTCTGTTCCCCATCTCCTTCTCTCTGCACAAACTGCACAAACTGGCTTCCCCTTCAGCATTCCGCCATCTTGGCTGCTTCTCCTTGCAATGGTAATTTCAGGAACCGAGAGAGCGAGCCCCTGGTCTGCCTCCATTTTATAGTGTAGAAAACAAAACCTTTGCCTGACCAGACAGTGGCGCAGTGGATAGAGTGTCAGACTGGAATGCCGAGGACCCAGGTTCAAGACCCCAAGGTCACCAGCTTGAGCGCAGGCTCATCTGGTTTGAGCAGAGCTCACCAGCTGGGACCCAAGGTCGCTAGCGGGCTTGAGCAAGAGGTTACTTGGTCTGCTGAATGCCCGCGGTCAAGGCACGTATGAGAAAGCAATCAATGAAAAACTAAGGTGTGGCAATGCGCAATGAAAAACTAATGATTGATGCTTCTCATCTCTCTGTTCCCGTCTGTCTATCCCTCTCTCTGTCTCTCTCTCTGTCTCTGTAAAAAAAAAAACTCACCAAAAACCTTTAAGCCAATATACAAATAAGGAAGTCTCTGATATAAAGTCACTAATCTGATCCTGACCTGTGGTGGTGCAATGGATAAAGCATCAACCTGGAATGCTGAGGTCATCGGTTCAAAACCCTGAGCTTGCCTGGTCAAGGCGCATAAGGGAGTTGATGCTTACTTCTCTCTCTCTCTCTCTCTCTCTCTCTCTCTCTCTCTCTCTCCTCTCTAAAAATTAATAAAGAAAAGAAAAAAAACTTAAAAAAACTTGAAGTCACTTATCTGAGGCATAAATGGGATTCCTCATAAGAGTGCACCACCTCACATCATGCAACAGTCAAGGATGTAGGGAAAAGCTTAGTTTTGAAAATATCTTAATATTAAAAGGATGGTAAAGGCATAGCCTTAGGCTATGACTTTGTTGGCCTACAGCCGCTCTCCCACACCCAATGCAAACTATAAGCGAGCAAACATATATATCATATTTGCAAACTTATTTGACCCATAAATGGAGAAGCTGATGGTCACTTCTCCTGTGTGTTCTGACCAGGAATTGAACCTGGGACTTCCACAAGTTGATTGACTCTCTACCACTGAGCCAACCGGCCAGAACCCACTTTTATTATTTTCAATTGACTAAAAATTCAAAACTGGAAATATACAGTTTTATTCTCAGTATGAGGAAACAGTGATGTAACTTTTAATAAGAAAATAAATTTTAGTCAATTTTTCATCCAACAATGCTAATTTTTTTAGATTTTGTATAGATTATTTTAAAAGACTTAGATACAGACAAAACTCCCTATTACTGGTGTATAGGTCTGACCACTTGTTTATTTTTACACTTGCCATAGCTAAAATTTTACATTCACTTCCAGTAATTGATTAACAACTGTTTCTCTGAACATATAAACATAAGATATCCATGAACAAAGAACTATGCATCTCCAGTGTCTTGCACAAATTCTGTATGAAGTAAGCTCTCAATAAATGTATGCAAGATGACTTAATAAAACAATTACATTTTTTTTAGTTAGGAAATGATATTTTGTGTAAAAATATATAATAATCTAGAAAGAATGGTATAACGAATAACACAATTATTTTTATTTATTTGATTACAACTAATTGCAATTTACAATTACTATTTTTTCAGTTTATATAATTTAAGGATCATTTTGTTTTCTTTTCTAAAGGTCTACAAGGCTCTATTTTGTTTAAAATAGGTTTTCCTAAGGGATCTAGTTCTAGGTAGACATAGGATAAAGGTAATTAAATACATATATTTTTATATCTCAGAGAGCAAAAGGAAAAATAATGATTCAAAATACTACTCAGCTTTCTTAATAATGATAAGGTACTCAGATCATGGGTTTTAAAGCTAGCTCTTACAATATCCAAATCATTTATTGGTTTTCCACGTAAAAAATAAATGTATCTTCATGGCCAGAAATAACATTCCCTCTCAATTCCCATGGTCCAATACACCTATTTTTCATTCTCTATAATGCCATATTATAACACCATGCATTAAGAATAGAAAAAGTTATTAGGTAAGTGCTTGAATTCTGAAGTAAGTCATTTTTTCCTGTTTTCATCTGAGTAATTCTACAACATGATGGTTATTTCTCTGACATAAGTCACTTTAAAATATGGCCCACTTGCTGCTTTGGATAGTCGTAATGTGTAGAAGAGAGTGTTCTATAGTCACAACTGATGCTGTCTGTTATGTTACTACAAGATGAGTCATTGTTTTAATACTCTTACAAAAACTTAAGAATGCATTCAGGCATGTCCAATCGATTTGAAATAAGTCTCCCTTAGGATAGCACAGAGGGCTTTTTTTTTATTTCTAATTTTCAAAACAACATGTTTTTGATGAAATGTTCCAGATCAACAGCTTGAAAGACTGATGGCCTCTCAAATCCCCCAAACACTGCCAATGAAGATGATTGCTCCATGAAATTACAACTCTATTTTGGAGAATAATTTCTTCAGAAGCCATGAAAATAAATACATGTTTTTAAAAATACTTAGCACTCTTTGAGACTGGGGTTACTGTAGAATATATCCTTTACTTTCCTCATTCATTCATTCATTCATTCATCAACAAATCTATTGGGTACCTATCATATTTCAGATACCATGCTACATTCCAAGAATGTGAGCATGAATAAGATGGAGTTCCTACCCTTCAGGATTTATAAATTATTTATTGAGATGAACAACTGAGAAGACAATTCCAAGCAAAACATTACATGCTTGCTGGTAGATATTTACCTATTATTTACAGAATAACAAAACACTTACCTGAAAGGCTCTACCAAAGATGCATCATATATTAAAATGTTTAAAGGCTCTAGCATACTTATATCCTGAAAAGAAAGAAGCCATTTTATTTTCTTTGTAATATTTAATACAACAAAGGCAACCTCTTACTATAACTGAAAACCAGATGTTTAACTAACTTATTTAAGGAATATGTTCAATGAGGAGATATATAATTTAAAATAAATCACCAAGCCCTGAAGATCTCTCTTTTTTGAAAGAAAAGTTATAGAAATAGAACTGTGTTACAGGATATAAAAATAATTGATATTGGCCTGACCTGTGGTGGCGCAGTGGATAAAGCATCGACCTGGAATGCTGAGGTCGCCGGTTCAAAACCCTGGGCTTGCCTGGTCAAGGCATATATGGGAGTTGATGCTTCCTGCTCCTCCCTCCCCCTTCTCTCTCTCTCTCTCTCTCTCTCTCTCTCTCTTTCTCTCTCTCTCGCTCTCTCACTCTCCCTCCTCTCTAAAAATTAATAAAAGTAAAAAAAATTGATATTGCAGAATACTTAATCTGAAACAAATTATGTTCTCTCCCCAGTTTCTTCTCTATAGTTTCCTTTACGGAGATTAAAATGTTTCTTGGATGTTATTTAGTTGTATAGTGTTTTTTTCTGGACTTTTTCTTTTTACACTATTTATCAATTCTTAGACTTTTACCTCTTCTTATGCTAAAAAATATTTTAAGACTAATGTATTAGCCTGACCAGGTGGTGGCGCAGTGGATAGAGCATCAGACTGGGACACAGAGGACCCAGTTTGAAACCCTGAGGTCTCCAGCTTGAGCGTGGGCTCATCTAGTTTGAACGTGGGCTCACCAGCTTGAACCCAAGGTTACCGGTTTGAGCAAGGGGTCACACACTCTGCTGTAGCCCCCTGGTCATGTCACATATTAGAAAGCAATGAAGAACTAAGGTGCTGCAATGAAAAATTGATGCTTCTTATCTCTCTTCCTTTCTGTCTGTCTGTCCCTATCTTTCTCTCTCTGTCTCTCCCCCACCAAAAAAGACTAATATATTATTTTGAAATACCTGATACAATTTTTTTTTCTTCTATGAAATTTTTCTTTAGGAGACTCTCATATATTTCTAAAAACAGCTTTGATTATGCATAATTTATTTACTACTTGATCTTTATTTGAGATTTCTAAAAATAAGTTAGAATCATTAGTATTATAATTAGTCTATTGTTATTGAGGATTGTGAAGTGGGATGGAAAATACCTTTTCATGGTATATTAATTTGTTACAGTGAAATACTTCTTAAAATTATTTCTCTGATTATATAAACATCTAAAGTATGAAATAATTCATACTCATAATAACAAAACCCATAATTAACCACTATTTGTATTTTAGCAGAAGTGCTTCTATACTGATGTACTTCTTACATACTTGATACTATACATACACAGTTTTAATCCTTTTTTAATTAACATTGTGATTTTTTTTCTCTCTTTAAAAGATTCATATTTAATGGCTGCATTACATTTACATGATGTAGTTCATTTTTCAGTTCTTGGATTTTTAAAGTTGAATCCATATTTCAAATATTAAGTATTTTTATTATTTTGAACTTCATGTATTGTTCTCCCCCTTGCTGTCATCTGATCATTTCTCTAATTAATAAGCATCCTGGTCTCATTAAAGGTCAGCCCTTCCACCTGTGCTTCAGGTCCCATGCTGTCACCTCTTTCAAGGCTGTTAATCCTGACGTTTCTCTCCTCTGCACCATCAGTTCCTCCTTCTCTATTGTATTATCTTTATCAACATAAAGCATTCTTAAGTTTCTCTGTCTACAGTGTGTCCGTAAAGTCATGGTGCACTTCTAACCGGTCACAGGAAAGCAACAAAAGATGATAGAAATGTGAAATCTGCACCAAATAAAAGGAAAACTCTCCCAGTTTCATACCTATTCAGTGTAGTTTGATGTGGGCTCATGCACAGATTTTTTAGGGCTTCTTAGGTAGCTATCCCGTATAGCCTCTACAGACTCGTCACTGACTGATGGCCTACCAGAACGGGGTTTCTCCACCAAACTGCTGGTTTCCTTCAACTGCTTATCCCACCAAGTAATATTATTCCTATGTGGTGGCACTTCATTATAAACGCACCAATATTCACGTTGCACTTTGTTCATGGATTCAAATTTAGTGAGCCACAGAACACAATGAACTTTCCTCTGTACCATCCACATCTCGACATGGCATGGCCGTGGGCTGCTCCACTGTATACATGGTGTTACATCATCTTCTGCACATGCACACATGCAGTCACATCATCCTACAGAAACTGGAAGTGTTTTCCTTTTATTTGGTACAGATTTCACATTTCTATCGTCTTTTGTTGCTTTCTTGTGACCAGTCAAAAGTGCACCATGACATTACGGACACACTGTATTAAAAAACTCTGCCTTTTAATTAAGATTACCCCATTTCTTATTTCCCTTTTATAGCACCTTTAATAGCACCTCTATATTCACTTTCTCACCTGCATTTTTCCCTTCATCAAATTCAGCCAGACTTCTACTTCTTACATGCCACTGAATTTACTCTTCTTACCTAATTCCCAATCATTGCCTTATTATCAAATACAAAATGTCCCTTCACAGCTCTCAAATTACCTCATTATTGGGCTCATTTTATCCAGTTTGACCCATCCTATTTTCTGAAAACAAATATTATTCTAGATTTCCTGTGTATTAATCTGCATTGAATTTTTTTTTTTTTTTTTTGTATTTCTCTGAAGCTGGAAACCGGGAGAGACAGTCAGACAGACTCCCGCATGCGCCCGACCAGGATCCACCCGGCACGCCCGCCAGGGGCGATGCTCTGCCCACCAGGGGGCGATTCTCTGCCCCTCCGGGGGCGTCGCTCTGCCGCGACCAGAGCCACTCTAGAGCCTGGGGCAGAGGCCAAGGAGCCATCCCCAGCGCCCGGGCCATCTTTGCTCCAATGGAGCCTTGGCTGCGGGAGGGGAAGAGAGAGACAGAGAGTAAGGAGGGGGGGGTGGAGAAGCAAATGGGCGCTTCTCCTATGTGCCCTGGTCGGGAATCGAACCCAGGTCCCCCGCACACCAGGCCGACGCTCTACTGCTGAGCCAACTGGCCAGGGCTGCATTGAATTTTCTTGACTCACTGGTTGCTCCACCTCAGCCTCCTTTGCTGGCTGCTCCTTCACATCTGTTTTTCAGGACTTAAATTTGTTACCATTTCCTTTTCTATTTATAGCTTCTTCTAGAAAATCTTATTCACTGCCATGCCTTTAATAAAATACCTAATGCTAATTTACACTTTCAGTCTTGGTCTCACTCCTGAATTCTAAACTCAGCCATCTGTTACTTTACATTTCCACACTAATATTAATAACCATCTCAAAGTTACATATTCCAATTAAACTTTCAGTCCACACACTCTTTGGGTATGCACACCTCAGTAATGTTGCCACCATCTACCAGATGCTTTAGCCAAAAAGTACCGGTTAATGTGGACATCTCTATTATCTTAATCCTCACAACCTATATGCCAGGAAATTCAGTTATCTCAAACTCATCAAGTTCCTAATACAGCAACCTTCCCCTTATCCATGGGGGATACTTGCAGGACCCCCAGTGGATGCCTGAAATCACAGATAGTACTAAACTCTGCAAATCCTAGGGTTGCTTTTTTTTCTCTGTATACACACTGATAATAAAGTTTAATTTATTAGGCACAGTAAGAGATAACAATAACAAAGTAGAACAATTATAACAATATACTGTAATAAAAGTTATAAAAATGTTACCTCTCAAAATACCTTCTTATACTCAATGTACAGTGTGAATATACTGGACAAAGGAACAAGGTACGTCTCGGGCAGGGCAGAGCAGAATGGCGCCTAAATTCATCAAGCTACTCAAAACTGTGAGCAGTTTGAAATGTATGGGTTTTCTATTTCCTAAAACTTTTCACATAATATTATTGGAAGCGGTAGGCACTGGGAAACTGAAAGCATAGGTAATTGAAACCGGGGAAAGTGAAACCACAGATCAGGCGGGACTACTGTACATGCAATTCTCATCTCCCTACTACCACCTTAGCCTCTCCCTACAAGACCATTTTCATTGGATGCCTAATTTGCACACTTGACTGCTTATAATCCATGTATTGGAAATTTTCTTTAGAAAACACAAATCATATTTCTTTCACTTATCTCCTCCACCACCTCTATTTGCTTCCGACTGCATTCACTACAAATCCAAACTCTTTACTCTGACCTTTGGATCTCGAATTAATAAGACCTTGCACAACAGTACGATTGTTTCACACAATTCTCTTTCCATTTACTGTGATTGTTTCATACAATTCTCTTTCCATTTACTATTTCTAGCCACTCTATCATTCTTCGTTTGTTTGTGGTGCTTTAATATGCTAAGTTTTATAACTTTAATGTTATTGTCCTACATTTGGTATGTCTCTACCTTTTCTATAGATGGTTCCCACATTTTTTATTCCTCGACCTCAGTGTAACTTATTTGCTAAAGCTTTATCTTAACGCCCAATGGAAAACAGATCCTCAGTCTCTCCATCACATTATTTGGCTTTATTTTCATACTTATTTTTGTTTATTTATTATATTTATATATTTTTTATCTTCTATGAAAATGCCAACTCTATGAAAGCAAAGACCTTACCATATTCTTCTCTGCTTTAACCCCAGAGCCTAGAAAACATGTGAAATTTAGGGGACGAAATTGAAGATTTTTTGTATAGATGCATTGTTGTCTGCATTTCTAATATTATTTCCTTAGAATTGATACCTTTCAGTCAAATAATTTAGTTCTAGCCCATTATTTTCTCAGAAGTACCTATAGTATGATTGTTAAAATTAACAAAAAAGAAATATAACTCCCAGTTAAATTGAATTTTGTATAAACAATAAATAACATTTTTGTATGTTTTATGCCATAATTGAGACATGCTTAAGAATAAAACGCTTGCCTGACCTGTGGTGGTGCAGAGGATCAAGTGTCGATCTGGAATGCCAAGGTCACCGGTTCAAATCCCTGGGCTTGCCTGGTTAAGGCATATATGGCATTTGATGTTTCCTGCTCCTCCTCCCCCCTCCCTCTCTCTCTCTCTGCCTCTCTTCTCTAAAATGAATAAATAAATAAAAAAATAATTTTAGAAAAGAATAAAACACTCATTTTTTCAACCTGAAATTGAAATTCAACTGGATATCTTATATATTACCTAGCATTGCTATCCTCTATGTATTCCCAATTAAAATGGATCAAAATGATTATGTTATAGTCTTCTCTTCATCATTTTGTAAAAATGCATAGTGTATGTGCATGCATGTGCACACACTCACACACACACTCACACAAACTCCAGAAACAAGTCCAATATAAATTATAGAAAAATTTAACCTTACACTTACATTGTTTTACAAGATATATTTTTTATTTCATTGAAATATTCCTTGACGCCCTAGTCATTCTATACAATAACATTGATGCTCAATACACATCTTTCTGAATCTATGTATGTATCTTAATTAGATCAGAATGTTGTTTTGATACAAATGGCTATTATAAAATTTTATTCTCCCCAGAAAAGCTATAACATAAAAGAAATATGATTCTGTTGGGTAATGTCATGTGTACATAAAAAATACCAGTAAACTTGGCATCACTCGTCTGTGGAATCTAGAAACATGAAAATCGGAGTCTGAGATGTGTTAAGTCATTGAGTATGCTAAAAAAAAAATCTCTGGAAAGACAGTTTCTAATCTAGAACTTTCAAATATTGACTTAATACTTTGCATGCCATTTGATCACTCTAGAAAGGAATTTGACCCATAACTAGACTTGGGGTTAATTCTTCTCTTTTTGAAGAACAACTAGCAAAGAAAGTTAGAATCTAACTTTTTTGTTGTTTTTCTGTTATTGTAAGCTAATATAAGAAAGATGCTGACTATAAGTGTAAGAATTCTATAAAAATGTATTTTTAATCCATAATAAGGCTCTAACATGTTAGGAACTTGAAAAGGAAATGTGAAAACTTAGGAGCCACATCAAATGAAACGACAACATTGAAAACTCTGAAGTAGGAAAGTTTCTCATTAGGGGGTCTCTGCATTTTAAAAGCCTCAAATTTAAAATTGCTGCAAGTAATTTTCATAAGTAGATGAAATTTTTCGTTTATACTAGATTAGAGAATGCATTAGGTGCTGAGAGTATCATTTCTATTGTCCTCAACCAGAAAGATTTGACTGTTTCCTTGAGCAGTTCCATAAAATATAATATTTTCTAAGTTTTTACCATTATTTGTTGGCAGTGCCTTTTTATCACCTGTGACTTAAATCAACAGGATATTATGCAAAGCAGTGAGAAAGTAAGAAAAGTACAAAGGAACTATGCTGGCCTGGCTAATTTCACCACTTTGTAACCATTTTACCTTTATATTCAGAATTACAGAATAAATAATTATATTTAAATTATATCTTCCTCCGATTATAGTAGCAGTGGTTAATATGTACTGAGTCCTCATTACAGTGTATACAGTGTGAAATGTAAGTATCTACCAATGTAAGCTTTCTTTTCCATTTACCTCCAAATGAACATTGTTTAATAATAATAACCTTCCAGAAAATTCATCCTGAGTTGTAAGTAGTAGCTAGTTAGCCTGTTTTTTTTCTCTTTCTCTGTGCCTTAACTGCCATAGCATTCAGGTTCAGGTCATCAAGGAAAGAGCAAGGTTTCTGGTCTTAAAAGATTTGGGCTTGAGTTTTATGTTATTAGCCACATGTCAGTAAATACCTATCAACTAATGTGAGTCTCAATTTCCACTTATAATGTAGAAACTTTATTATTTAATAAGAAAAGGAAATAACCGAAGGCAAGCACTTATGACTACACTTGATGTATAGTAGTAAATATTCAAAAATGCTCTTTTAATTTCCTCTTCTCCCAAGAAGTCCTAAGCCATTACATTGTATTAATACCTTACTCTCATTGAGTTCATATTATGTACCAGACACTATCTAATTGCTTTGTTTATATTGTCTTATTTCATTCTTAAAATGTCTTTTTGAAGTAGTTTCTACTATATATTTTTTATCATTCCTGTTTTATGAGGGAAAAAATGAAGTACTGGAGCTCAAAGATATTAGTCAAATTCAGATATTATCTTACTCTATTTTGGCTCCCTTATCCACCTGATCATGTAGAATTTCTGCATGCAGTCTTTTAAAGATATATATTGTACTAAATAATACTCTCCATCAACTATATTTCAATCTGAGGGTCCGAAGTGGTTTAATTTCTCAAGTATAATGTATGTTAGACACTATAGAAAGATACATTCTGACTGAGAGGCTCTGTCCTCAAGAAATTCAAAATTGGGAGTGATTTAATTAGTTCCAATCTCAAGTCTGTTGACTGAAGAATGAGGCTTATCTATGATCACTAGAATAAAAAGAAGAAAACAATATGTATTCCCTTGGGCTATTAGAAATTGCTAATATTGATAAATTCCCAACACAGATAGCTGAGAATTTATATACATGCTAATGAAACCTGGTCACCATAACAATTTATTGAAGATAATGCAACTCAATTAGAGGAAAAAGTATAATGAACATAGAATTAACCCAAAGAAGTAATTCTTAATTTAGACACAGTTCAGTTTTCTTACTATACTGCTGGGTGAAATAATAAAATTTAGAACTGAATTTTTTTTTTTAATAAATTTTTATTAATGTTACTGGAATGACATTTATAATTCAGGGTACATATATTCAAAGAAAACATGTCTAGGTTATCTTCTCATTAAATTATGTTGCATACCCCTCGCCCAGAGTCAGATTGTCCTCTGTCACCCTCTATCTGGTTTTCTCTGTGCCCCTTCCCCTCCCCCTAAATCTCTCCCTCCCTCCCTCCTGCGTCCTCCCTCCCCCCACCCCTGGTAACCACTACACTCTTGTCCATGTCTCTTAGTCTCGTTTTTATGTTCCACCAATGTATGGAATCATGTAGTTCTTGTTTTTTTCTGATTTACTTATTTCACTCTGTATAATGTTATCAAGATCCCACCATTTTGCTATAAATGATCTAATGTCATCATTTCTTACGGCTGAGTAGTATTCCATAGTGTATATGTGCCACATCTTCTTTATCCAATCTTCTATTGAAGGGCTTTTTGGTTGTTTCCATGTCTTGGCTACTGTGAACAGTGCTGCTATGAACATGGGGCTACATGTGTCTTTACATATCAATGATTCTGAGGTTTTGGGGTATATACCCAATAGAGGGATTGCTGGGTCATAAGGTAGTTCTATTTGCAGTTTTTTGAGGAACCACCATACTTTCCTCCATAGTGGTTGTACTACTTTACATTCCCACCAACAGTGTATGAGGGTTCCTTTGCCGGGCATGGTGGCGCGCGCCTGTAGTCCCAGCTACTCGGGAGGCTGAGGCAGGAGGATCGCTTGAGCCCAGGAGTTCTGGGCTGTAGTGCGCTATGCCGATCGGGTGTCCGCACTAAGTTCGGCATCAATATGGTGACCACCCGGGAGCGGGGGACCACCAGGTTGCCTAAAGAGGGGTGAACCGGCCCAGGTCGGAAACGGAGCAGGTCAAAACTCCCGTGCTGATCAGTAGAACTGAATTTATTGGTATAAATGCTGAATTATAATAAAAAGTTGAAGAAAAATAGAGTTTAGTTTGTCTCCTGTTAGCATTGGAAATCGAGATGAGAGGGTTTTTTTTCTTTTGTTTCTTTTAGACAGATGACTATTAAATATGCTCATTTGATTATTAGAGAAGTCCCTGAGTGGTATTTTAATAAAATATAATTATAAATTGATAAACTAGTAAACTTGTACAGCTTTAACTTCATTCAAGATAATAAATGTGGATTTAATGTCTTTTGCTGTAGTCTATGTTGTTCAGGGTCTGAATACCAGCATTACTTTAAATTTCAAAATAATGGGAGCTTTACTTAGAGTGACTTTAAATTATTAAGCAATTACATTCACATTGTGGAATAAAAGTTAATTCTAGTTTTCTTTTCTGTACTGTAATAAAAGCTAGATTGCCAGGTAGGCATTTGCTTATTTATTTCAAACAGCAAGAGAGCTGGATTACATTAAATATAAAATTATCTCTTTCTTAGTTGTTGATTGGCTAAAATATTATTGATTTGATTTTGTGTATAGATATGAACAGAGAGTGGTCTACATTTTTAACACAGAAACTTTATTTATAAATAAAATAAAAAGATGACAATTAAATTTCTAGCCATTGAAAGACATCTTTCGATCTCTCCTTACCTGCCACAATACTCAAGTCTCTATTAAAACAAATACTAAAAACAATTTCTGGCTAAATTCTAATATAATTGAATTTTTTAACTAAACATGTCATAGTACTATCAACCATATCAATATTGTTTAGGAGATAATCTCAATATGTTCTGTGCATTTCTTTCAGTTTTTCTGCAACTGCTCAAAACATTTGGTAAACTAAGTTCTGGAAATAACCACTACAATTGGAAGCATGTTTATTTGAATATTCAAAATTATGACAATTCTATGATGAACATTTGTTTTATTCAGTGAAAACCATATTTTCCCATTTATTAATTTTAATGTGGTGACATTAATAAATCGGGGTACATATATTCAAAGAAAACATGTCCAGGTTATCTTGTCATTCAATTATGTTGCATACCCATCACCCAAAGTCAGGTTGTCCTCTGTCACCTTCTATCTAGTTTTCTTTGTGCCCCTCCCCCTTCCCTCCCCCTCCCCCTCCTTCCCTCAGCCTGTCCCCCATAACCACCACACTCTTGTCCATGTCTCTTAGTCTCATTTTTATGTCCCACCAATGTGTGGAATCCTGCAGTTCTTGTTTTTTTCTGATTTACTTATTTCACTTCGTATAATGTTATCAAGATCCCACCATTTTTTATTAAGTAATCCGATGTTATCATTTCTTGTGGCTGAATAGTATTTCATGGTGTATATGTGCCACATCTTCTTTATCCAGTCTTCTATTTTTTTTTTACAGTGATTACAGCCTTTAAGCAAACTCTTGGCCAATACAGCAAGAATTCATAAAAGAGTAGTGTCCTTAACAAGTTCACCAAGTCCAAGTTGGCCCCAACACAATGCCAAGTCCCTGATAAATGCAACTCAACCAAGTTCAGTCTGTTAGGAGCTGTCACAAGGAGCAGGCGTCCAGGAAAAGTCCACATCCAGGAAAAGTCCGCATGGCACAGGAAATGTTGTCACAATTCTATACTTTGCTGCTCACGTACAAGTCCCAATGACCGCTGCTTCTGGCTGGTAATGATTCAGGTAGACTGGAAAAGCCATCTGCAGCATGTGTGGAGATGGAGCTTCTGTTCTCCTCTGCCTGGAGAGATGAGACCAGGTTGCTTTTCCTGAAGCTCTGTGACTATGGCTTGGTAAAGAGAACCTTGGGATACACTAATCTGGGTGGCAAAGGTAGATTCATAGTAGAAGTTGGCAAAAGGGGGAAAGAGAGCTCTAATTTAGGAGTAGGTCCCAGCCTGAAATATGAGTGGGGCATTGAGGTAGGAGGAATAAAGGAAACACTATATATTAAACAAAGCAGCAGAAAATAGGACTATCAATACCCACAATAGAGATCTTCAAGGGAAGAATAAAAAACCTGACTATTCAGGCAAGACATAGTTAAGTGGCTATTGTGCAAATGAGATCATTCTACCTGCTTCTTGGAAGAAATACCCTAGGCTTGTCCACAGTGTCGTAGATGGGGCCAATGGCCCTGGGCACCTTCAGCCTTCAGTGGCAAACTCCAGCATTCTGGGCAAGGTTAGGTCATAGGTGGCTGGAGCAGAGCTGGAAGAGACTGAACCCTCCCTTAGAGGAGCGAGGGGGAAGCCTACCTTCCAGTGTCCCTGTTTCCTCACCACAGAGTCATGTAAGTCTGGCAGGCTTTAGCTCAATGACCTTTCTTTCCACTATTGAAGCAGGACCCAGATGGCATCCTATTAGACCCCTTTGCAGTGTTGGAGCCTTTAAGGGCATATCCTAAAAGCTGGTAGTTCCCCTGATCTCTATTGGGCTTTTTCTGCCTCTTGGTATCTTAAAAGCCATGCTCAGAAGATCTCGCTGAGGGGTTTGAGGATCTCCATCTGCCTATATAAATCTTTTCCATATATCTGGGGCTATTTGGAAAAAGACAGAACATTGTTATTAGCTGGATCAAATAAAGAAGGTAGTAGTTTGCAGAGGAAAAAGATTTGGTGTCTCCTGTTCATCAGCATTCAAAAGAAATTTAAAAATTTTTAAGTAAAAAGCATGGTATTGTAGACCCATAGGAGTTCAAGGATATGACTCCCCTCTTTTAAATTTTTTTAAATTGACCTTAAAATATTTGCTGGGTAAACTTTAGTAACACCTTGACTTTAAAGATTGTAAGAAATACACATAATTCAAAAGGTTTGACAATATACAGTAAATGCTTTTGCTCCATATGCAGAAGCATTGTCAGTTTAACCTGTTTAGGAAATCCAATAGTAGACCAATGCATACAGACAATGAGCTATAACATGCATATCAGCCTCTCCTGTTCTGACAGAGGTTACTATAAATCCAGAATATGTATCCACTGTAACGTGGACATAGGACTGTTTGTCAAATGAAGGTATATGAGTAACATCCATTTGCCAAAGTTGTCCTGGTAGGGGTCCTTGAGAGTTAACTGCAAATGAAGGGACAGATTGTAGTATAGGACCCCTTGGACAGGATTTCCCAATCTCCCTTGCTGCTTCCCGAGAAAGTCGAAAACTGTTTACACAAGGCTGCAGTGTTCTGGTGATGAATAGTATGAGACTGAATTGCTCAATCTGTCATGGTTGCTCCAAATAATTTTCTTTTGGGTAGCTTGATCAACAAGTGCGTTCCCTTGTGCTAAAGCTCCAGAGAGCATGGAGTGAGCTTGAGTATGTCCTATAAAACATAGAGCTCTATGTTGACATGAAAGTCTTTGAAGAAGGAGGAAGTGCTGAAATAGTTCATCAGCATTTGTCCCTAAGACCACAGTCTTTATAGTGGAAACACCATAAGTAAATATTTGCTGTTTGTGTATAGATTAAAGGGGGAATATGGCAAATGCTGAAAAGCCATGATATTGGCATATAATTCTAGTCTTTGAGCTGATTTTAAGTTGACAGTTTCAGTATAAAGTTGTCCATTGATTTGCAAGAGCGATTTGCCATTTAGTGGAAGTTTCCCAGAGCTATTGTTGTTGATCCTTTGAAAAAAGGAACAATAATAATTTTGAGGCTCAAAACCTATAAACTGTAAGGGTCACCTCTGCCCCTTAATAATCCAGGAGGCAACAAGATCAAAATATGGAAGTGTATTCCATGGGCTATTAGATGGTTCAATGTGCCCAAGCTGTAGCTGCTCTTGTACCAATTGAGCAGCTGCCCTAAGTTTCTCCTGAGAAAGGGGCCTTTGGTCTACCAATACAGGACTATATGATTTCCAAGTAATTGGGTCTGCACACTGCATTATTGAGATAGGAGGAGCTACCAAGGCCCCTATGCTAAATTTTGATATCTTAATCCATACCTTCTGGTATTGGGTGCCACTTCTATGAGGGTGAGAATTCCTCGTTGTTCTTTCCCTAGTCCCTTAGTGGGCAAAAATTCCCAATCAAGCATCTGAGTACTGACTAAACCATTAGGACTGACAAGCAATGATCCCATATTTTTTAAAACCTCTCTACCACACAAATTAACTGGCCATCCAGGGACTACATAAGGCTTAAAAAAAATCCAGAATGACCTTCTTAATCTTCCCAATTTAGAAAACTAGAACTTTGTTGAGGTGATTTACTCTGCCCTATACCTTGTAATTCTGTGGCTGCTGCATGAGTGGGCCAGGAAGGAGGCCAATGTAGCTTAGCAATAACAGATACATCAGCTCCAGTATCTAAAAGTCCTTTAAATTTATGCTCATGTATTGTTAGTTCCATTTCAGGGCGTTCCTGACCTTTTTTTTTTTTTAATTCAATTTGAAAAATCAGAGGAGCCAAATCACCAATTTTCTTGGGGCCCCTTTTGCAGGATGTGGCCTGAGAAGCAGAATTAGCATTCTTATACTATTCTTCTAACTGCCTGAATTAGCCGTGGGACAAATTCTTTTTTTTTATTAATTTTAATGGGGTGACATTGATAAAATTGTCTTCTGTCACCTTCTAACTGGTTTCATTTGTGCCCCTCCCCTCCCCCAAACCCCCTCCTTTTCCTCCCCCCCACCCTGTAACCCCAACACTGTTGTCCATGTCTCTGAGTCTAATTTTTATGTGCCATCTATGTATGGAATCATATAGTTCTTAGTTTTTTTTTTTATTTACTTATTTCGCTCAGTATAATGTTATCAGGGTCCATCCATGTTGTTGTAAATATCCGATGTCATCATTTCTTATGGCTGAGTAGTATTCCATAGTATATATGTACCAAAGCTTTTTAATCCACTAGTCCTCTGATGGATACTTGTGCTGTTTCCAGATCTTTGCTATTGTGAACAATGCTGCCATAAACATGGGGGTGCATTTCTTCTTTTCAAACAGTGCTATGGTGTTCTTGGGGTATATTCCTAACAATGGTATAGCTGGGTCAAAAGGCAGCTCAATTTTTAATTACTTGAGGAATCTCCATACTGTTTTCCACAGTGGCTGCACTAGTCTGCATTCCACCAGCAGTGCAGGAGGGTTTCCTTTTCTCCACATCCTCGCCAGCACTTATTCTGTGTTGTTTTATTGATGAATGCCATTCTGACTGGTGTGAGGTGATATCTCATTGTGGTTTTAATTTGCATTTCTCTAATGATTAGTGATGTTGAGCATTTTTTCATATGCCTATTGGCCATCTGTATGTCCTCTTTGGAGAAGTGTCTATTCATTTCTTTTGCCCATTTTTGGATTGGATTGTTTGTCTTCCTGGTATTAAGTTTTACAAGATCTTTATAAATTTTGGTTATTAACCCTTTATCAGACGCATTGTCAAATATATTCTCCCATTGTGTAGTTTGTCTTTTTATTCTGTTCTTATTGTCTTTAGCTGTGCAGAAGCTTTTTAGTTTGATATAGTCCCATTTGTTGATTCTGTCTTTTGTTTCACTTGCCTGTGGAGACAAATCGGCAAATATATTGCTGCGACAGATGTCAGAGAGTTTAGTGCCTATGTTTTCTTCTAAGGTGCTTATGGTTTTATGGCTTACATTTAAGTCTTTTATCCATTTTGAGTTTATTTTTGTGAATGGTGTAAGTTGGTGGTCTAGTTTCATTTTTTTCCAGGTAGCTGTCCAATTTTCCCAACACCATTTGTTGAAGAGGCTGTCTTTACTCCAATGTATGCTCTTACCTCCTTTGTCAAATATCAGTTGTCCATAAAAGTGTGGGTTTATTTCTGGGTTCTCAGTTCTGTTCCATTGATCTATATGCCTGTTCTTATGCCATTACCAGGCTGTTTTGAGTACAGCGGCCTTATAATATAACTTGATATCCAGAAGTGTGATACCTCCCACTTTATTCTTCCTTTTCGATATTGATGAGGCTACTTGTATTCTCTTTTGGTTCCATATAAATTTTTGGAATATGTGTTATATGTCTTTGAAGTAAGTCATTGGTATTTTAATCAGTATTGCATTGAATTTATAAATTGCTTTGGGTAATATAGACATTTTAATGATGTTTATTCTTCCTAACCATGAGCACGGTATATGCCTCCACTTGTTCATATATTCCCTGATTTCTTTTATCAATGTTTTATAATTTTCTGTGAAGAAGTCTCTAATCTCCCTGGTTAAATTTATTCCTAGGTACTTTATTTTTTTGGTTGCCATTGTAAAGGGGATTGATTCCTTAATTTCTCTTTCTGACAGCTCATTGTTAGTGTATATTTCTGAGTATTGATTTTATATCCTACCATCTTTCTGAATTCATTTATCAGGTCTAGTAGTTTTTTGACTGAGACTTTAGGGTTTTCTATATACAATATCATATCATCTGCAGATAATGATAGTTTTACTTCTTCTTTTCCAATTTGGATGCTTTTTTTTTTTTCTTTTTCTTGTTTGATTGCTCTGGATAGGACTTCCAGAACTATGTTGAATAAGAGTGGTGAAAGGGAGTACCCCTGCCTTGTTCCTGATCTTAAGAGGATTGCTTTTAATTTTTGCCCATTGAGTATGATATTGGCTGTGGGTTTGTCATAGCTTGCCTTTATCATGTTGAAGTATGTTCCCTGTACTCCCACTTTGGTGAGAGTTTTGATCATAAATGGGTGCTGGATTTTATCAAATGCTTTTTCTGCATCTATTGAAATTATCATGTGATTTTTCTCCTTCCTTTTGTTTATGTGATGAATCACATTGATTGATTGGCAAATATTGTACCAGTCTTGCCTCCCAAGAATAAATCCTACTTGATCATTGTGTATGAATTTTTTCATATATTGCTGGATCCAGTTTGCTAATATTTTGTTGAGGAGTTTTGCATCTAAATTCATCAGGGATATTGGCCTATAATTTTCTTTTTTTGTGTTGTCTTTGCCTGCTTTTGGAATCAGAATTATGCTCACCTCATAAAATGAGCTTAGAAGTCTTCCTTCCTCTTGAACTTTTTGAAATAGCTTGAGAAGGATACGAGTTAGTTCTTTTTTCAATATTTGGTAGAATTCCCTTGTGAAGCCATCAGGCCCCGGACTTTTCTTTTGGGGGAGTTTTTTGATAACTGTTTGAATCTCATTTGTTGTAATTGGTCTGTTTAGGTTTTATGATTCTTCCAGATTAATTTTTGGAAGATGATATGTTTCAAGGAATTTGTCCATTTTATCTAGGTTGTCTAGTTTTTTGGCATACCGTTCTTCATAGTATTTTCTTACAATATTTTGTATTTCTGTTGTGTCAGTTGTTATTTCTCCACTCTCATTTCTAATTTTATTTATTTGAGTCCTCTCCCTTTTTTTTCTTGGTAAGTCTGGTTAAAGGTTCATCGATCTTGTTTACCTTTTCAAATTACCAGCTCCTGGTTTCATTGATCCTCTGTATTGTTTCATTAGCCTCTATGTCATTTATTTCTGCTCTGATCTTTATTATTTCCTTCCTTCTACTAGCTCTGTTCTTTACTTGCTGTTCTTTTCCTAGTTCTTTTAGATGTAGGGTCAAGTTGTTTATTTGAGCTTTTTCTAGCTTCGTGAGGTATGCCTGTAATGCTATAAATTTCCCTCTCAGGACTGCTTTTGCTATGTCCCATGAGTTTTGATTTGATGTAGCTCATTATTGTTTGTTTCAAGAAATTTTTTAATTTCTTCTTTGATCTCATTGTTTACCCATTCGTTATTTAATAACATGCTATTTAGTTTCCGAGTATTTGAGTATTTTTCAGTTTTTCTGTTGTGGTTGATTTCTAGTTTAATGCCGTTGTGATCAGAGAAAGTGCTCGATATGATTTCAATCTTCTTAAATTTGTTGAGACCGCTTTTGTGCCCTAACATGTGATCTATTCTAGAGAATGTACCATGAATGCTTGAAAAGAATGTATATTCTGCTGTTTTAGGATGAAAGGTTCTGAAGATATCTGTTAAATCAAGTTGATCTAATATGTCTTTTAAGTCTGCTGTTTCTTTGTTCATTTTCTTTCTTGAGGATCTATCTAATGATGTTAATGGGGTATTGAAATCCCTTACTATTATAGTATTGCTGTTGATCTCACCCTTTAAATCCATCAAAGTCTGCTTTATATATTTAGATGCTCCTATATTAGGTGCGTAGATATTTATATCGGTTATATCTTCCTTTTGGATTGTTCCCTTTATCATTATGTAGTGACCTTCTTTATCTCTAACTATAGTTTGTTTTAAAGTCCATTTTGTCTGATATAAGTATTGCTACCCCAGCTTTTTTTTTCATTTCCATTTGTGTGAAATATTTTTTTCCATCCCTTTACCTTAAATCTATGTGTATCTTTTGTACTAAGGTAGAACAAAATAGACAGCATATGTATGGGTCCTGTTTCCTTTTCCATGCAGCTACCCTATGTGTTTTGATCAAATCATTTAATCCATTTACTTTTAAGGTTATTATTGATATGTAATTGTTTATCACCATTTTATTCTTTAAAATTGTTTTCCTCTTTGCTATATTCTTTTTCTCCTTTGATCTGTTTACAACAGGTCCCTTAGCATTTCTTGTAGCCTTGGTTTGGTTGTAGTGAATTCCTTGAGTTTTTTTTTTGTTTGTTTGTTTGGTTTTTTTTTTTTTGTCTGGGAAGCTTTTTATTTCTCCTTCAATTTTAAATGATAGTCTTTCTGGATAAAGTAGTCTTGATTGTAGGCTCTTGTTCTGCATTACTTTGAATATTTCTTGCCATTCCCTTCTGGCCTCAAGTGTTTCTGTTGAGAAGTCAGAGGTCATCCTTATTGAGGCTCCTTTGTAGGTGATAGCCTTTTTTGTCTAGCAGCTTTTAATATTTTCTCTTTATCACTTAGCTTTGGTATTTTAATTATGATGTGTCTTGGTGTTGATTTCTTTGGGTTTCTCCTTAATGGAGTTCTCTGTGCTTCCTGAACATGTGAGATGTTTTCCTGCCTTAATTGAGGGAAGTTTTCAGCTTTAATATGCTTGAATAAAGTCTCTATCCCTTGTTCTTTCTCTTCTTCTTCAGGAACCCCATGATGCGAATGTTATTTCTCTTCTTGTTGTCCCAGAGCTCTCTTAGAGTTTCCTCAGACTTTTTGAGTCTCTTTTCTTTTTTCTGCTATGCTTCCGTGCCTTTATTTATCATATCTTCTAACTTGCTGGTTCGATTCTCTGCTTCATCCATTCTGCTTTTAATTCCTTCCATTGTGTTCCTTATTTCAGATACTGTATTTGTCATTTCTGACTGATTCTTTTTTATTATTTCAATGTCCTTTTTTATATTTGCTATCTGTTTATTTAGGTGTTCGTAATGACCATCTATTGTTGTTCTAATATCTTTGAGCATCCTAGCAATCGTTATTTTAAACTCTGCATCTGGTAATTTGGTTATATCTGATTCATTTAGGTCCTTTTCTGGGGATTTCTCTTGGTTCATTTGTGTTGCATTTCTTTGCCTTCGCATTTTCTCTGTGTAAAGGAAGGTTTTGGTGACTGGAGTCCACTGGGTATGGCCTCTGTTCCCTAGGTATGGTCTGTCTGCAATCCCACCACCCCCTCTTCTGTTGCTGCCTAGGGCTTTTGGGTTTTAGCATTGCTGGTGCCTGCCCACTGGGGCTGTTGCTGTGGTTTCCACCTCTCCTTCATGGGAGTGGCTGTGATCATGTGCTCGGGTGCACAAGCCTTGGTGGTCTTGGCCTTTGCCCCACCACCATGGATGGCGTTATGCTAGGTCCTGAGGGCAGTGGCGAGCACCTTTGCTCAGCTGTGGGTTTCTGCCTGTTTCTGGGCTTTTGCCACCCTTGCACGAGGAGCCCACTTGTGGAATGGTTGCTATCCTTGGCTCTACTGTCTGGGCAGGACTGCGTACCCACACTCAGCTCAGTAGCAGAACTTTGCCTGTTTTGGGCTTTTGGCTCCACTCCTGCAGGAGAAGCCAGCTCCCAAGTCAGGCCATAAGCTTCGGTTCCACCGGCGGGTGAGTAGAAAAAAAAAGAAAAAAGGCGGAGCTAGGGAGATGGCTGTTTAAGGAAAATAAATTCCTTAAAGTACCGTGATGCTATTGGGTGATGGGTGGGTTGGTATAGTAAACTGGTTTACTATACAGGCGGGGCAAGGCTGTGCTCCTGCACCCTTGCTCAAGGGCTGGTCTCCACCCCTTCCCGAGTTCCTGCCCTTCTCCCACAGGCTGGATTGCAGGCCGTGGACAGCTAGGCTTGTCTGCTTTTGCATGCCTACTCCTCCCCAGCAGGGCAAGACTGAGCTCACACATGAGCCCAGTGGCGGTCAGCAGGCTTCCGCCCCTGCCGACAGAACTGCACCTCCACATCTCGCTGCCCACCCTCAGGGGGAGCCCTCAGCTATGAGGGGTGTGGATGCTGCAGCTCAGACCCTAACACTCACTACTGTAGCCCCGAAAGCTTCCTCCTTCTAAGCAACTCTGCTCTGAGTGCTGTGAGAGAGCTTGTTTGGCTGGTGTCCTGCTTCCCTTTGCTGGTATTGCTGTTTCTGGGGGAAATATTCACTTCAGATTTGGGGAGTGACTTGTTCCAGGGGTTATGGTGGCTGTCTCCCAAAATGTTTCTCCCTGTGCCTTCTAGATTACACTCTATTCCTGATGCTCTGGTCCTCTCCTCTCTCCCCATTCCCCAGAGCCCCAGGTGAGTGGTTGTGAAAGAGGTTTTCTGTGCTGTCCCTTTAAGAAGAATTCTGGGTCTGAGAAATCAGACTCTTTTTCACAATCAGTATCCTGACTTGTTTCCAGCTAAATACTGTCCTTACACCTCTTCTGGGCTCTGGGGCTGCAGGCTGGGGCTTTGTTCCTGGGACTCAGGACCCTCCCCTCTCTGCTAAACTCACTTCCCGCCACACGAGTCTCTCTTGGCTGCCGTTCGCTCCAGGGAGCTGGACAGCCCTCTCTGCGTTTCCGCTTTTCCTACCAGTCTCGGTGTGGCTTCTTCAGTGTTCCTTGGTTGAAGAGTCTTCTTAGTTT
Source organism: Saccopteryx bilineata (assembly GCF_036850765.1). Lineage (NCBI taxonomy): Eukaryota > Metazoa > Chordata > Mammalia > Chiroptera > Emballonuridae > Saccopteryx > Saccopteryx bilineata. Next base: position 31,759,269 of record NC_089497.1, read on the forward strand.
GGTCCAAAGTTGGTTTTTACTGATGATAGTTCTTGAAATTATTTTGTAATCCACTTTGGTTTTGGGAGGTGGATGTTGGTACGTCTGCCTACTCCAGCACCATCTTGTCTTCTCCCTATGATGAACATTTTTAAATAGAAAAAAAGTCACAGAATACATTTTTTAAGAAAAAATAATAATTCTACATATGCATGTATGTGTTTGTGTGCTGTTGGAAAGGTTTTTAAATAAATGGTGCATTTTTAGTAATGGAAGTACACATATTTGTTAAGGCTGCCATTAACAAAATGCCATGCTCTAGGTGGATTAAACAACAGAAATGTATTGTTTTAAAGTTCTGGAGGCTAGCAGATTGAAATAAAGGTGCTAGCAGGGTTGGTGCATTCTGAGGGCTGTGATGTAGGATTATGGTCCCGGCCTCTTTCCTTGGTTTATAAATGGTTGACTTTATATTCATATGGTGTCTTTTGGTATGCATGTCTATCTAAAAATTTTCCTTGTTCATCAGGTCATCATATTGAATGAAGACCCACCTTGAATGCTTTATTTTAACTTCATTATCTCTGTAAAAGCTTTGTCTTGAAATAAAGTTATATGAAGAGCAGAGGCACATTAAGGCTGGTTGAGGCCCCAGGCAAAGAAGAAAATACAGAGCCCCATAGAAAAAAAAGAAGAGAGATGGGGAAAATAAAAATACATGTTAACCATATTTTTAAGTAAATAAAAATATTATGTACTATTGATGTTAAAATTGCACATATAAAACCAAACTTGATGTCATTAGAAAAAAGTGTAAAGTTGGAGTTTTGCAGGGTTGTTCAGAAATTGTGGCACAGAGTGTACACCTGGTGTGCCTGCCGTTAAATCTGCCTCTGATTAATAGAGTATATGTTGTGGGTGCTTATTGAGATATTGATTTATATGCAATAAATGAACACATTTTCAGTATTCAGTTCAATTAAAATTTTTAATTTGTACAACACAATTACCACCTAAAAAGAAATATTGATTATTCCCTCCACCCAAAGCCATGCATATGCATAGTCTGTCAATCTTCTCTCTTCAAAAGCAACTCATTATTTAGATTCATATTATATGCAAGCTTCGCTTGACTTCTTTTTTCAACATAATCTTATGGTAATTCATTCATGTTGGTTTCTAAATCTGCAAGTCTCTTTCTTTTTTTTTTCCAGAGTAGTATCTATTGTCTGAATATTTCAAAATTTGTTTATCTAATTTCCTTTAATGGGCATTCAGGTATTTTCCAGGTTTTGGTTATATAAGGCTCTGTGAGTATTATTTTACAAATATTTTTGTAGATATATTTTTTCCTTCACTTCTTTTAGGTCAATATCTAGGAATGGAATAGCTAGGTCTATGGGAAGAAACTACTAACTTTTCAAAATTGTTGCACCTTATATTTTCATTAGCCATGTACAGGATTATCAAAATGTATATTTTGTTTACATTGCCCTTCTTCACTCAGAAATTGTCAGAACTTTTCAAAAAATGCCCACCAGTACAATCTCTATAAGGCAGTAAGAACACAAACACTGGAGTTAACACACAATATGGTGTACAGAGATGTGTTATAAAATTGCACATCTGAAACTGTATAATTATGTTTACCAGTGTCATCCCAAAAAAATAAATTAGAAAAAAGAACCCAAATAGCACTTTTCTCTGACTTATACAAGAGTGTCACACACAATTAAAGTTGAGGGTAAACATAAACTTTTTTTTTCAATCTTTCTTTCTATTCCATTCTCATTAGATCACATTGTAAAATGGTTAATATTTGAGCATTTTATCCATTTTGAGTTTATTTTTGTGAATAGTGTAAGTCTAGTTTCATTTTTTTGCAGGTAGCTGTCTAATTTTCCAAACACTATTTGTTAAAGAGACTGTCTTCACTCCATTGTGTGTACTCTTACCTCCTTTGTCAAATATCAGTTGTCCATAAAAGTGTGAGTTTATTGCTGGGTTCTCTGTTCTGTTCCATTGATCTATATGCCTGTTCTTAAGCCAGTACAAAGCTTTTTTGAATAAAATAGCCTTGTAGTATAACCTGATATCAGAAAGTGTGATACCACCCACTTTCTTTTTCTTTTTCAAGATTGCTGAGGCTATTCGTGATCTTTTTGGTTCCAAATAAATTTATGGAATATTTGTTCTATATCTTTGAAGTACGTCATTGGTATTTTAATAGGAATTGCATTGAATTTATAAATTGCTTTGGGTAATATAGACATTTTAATGGTCTTTTCTTCCTATCCATGAATATGCTATATGCTTCCACTTGTTTATGTCTTCTTTGATTTCTTTTATCAGTGTTTTATAATTTTCTGAGTACAAGTCTTTAACCTCCTTGGTTAAATTCACTCATAGGTACTTTAATTTTATTTTTTGTTGCAATAATGAAAGGGATTGTTTTCTTAATTTCTCTTTCAGACCATTTATTGTTGGTGTATAAAAATGCTTCTGCTTTCTGAATATTAATTTTATATCCTAAAACTTTGCTGAATTCATTTATCAGGTGCAGTAGTTTTTTGACGGTGATTTTAGGGTTTTCAGTATCATATCATCAGCAAATAGTGATAGTTTTACTTCTTCTTTTCCAATTTGGATGCCTTTTATTTCTTCTTCTTGTCTATTGCTATGGCTAGGAGCATCTTAGAAGAAAATATAGGCAGTAAGCTCTCTGACATCTCCTGCAGCAATATATTTGCTGATTTATCTCCACACACAAGGGAAATAAAGGACAGGATGAACAAATGGGACTTTATCAAACTAAAAAGATTTGCACAGCTGAGGACAATATAAACAGAATAAAAAGACAAACCACACAATGGGATAACATATTCAACAATATGTCTGTTAAGGGGTTAATAACCAAAATTTATAAAAAACTTATAAAACTCAATACCAGAAAGATAAACAATCCAATCAAAAAATGGGCAAAGGAAATGGACACTTCTCCAAAGAGGACAAACAGATGGCCAATAGAGAGATAAAAATTTCAACATCACTAATCATTAGAGAAATGCAAATTAAATCCACAATGAGATATCACCTCACACCAACAGAATGGCACTCATTAACAAAACAACACATAATAAATGCTGGCGAGGATGTGAAGAAAAGGGAACCCTCCTGCACTGCTGGTGGGAATGCAGACTGGTGCAGCCACTGTGGAAAACAGTATGGAGATTCCTCAAAAAATTAAAAATCAAACTGCCTTTTGACCCAGCTATCCCACTTTTAGGAATATATCTTAAGAACACCAAATCACTGATTCAAAAGAAGAAATGCACCCCCATGTTTATTGCAGCATTGTTTACAAAAGCCAAGATCTTGAAACAGCTCAAGTGTCTGTCAGTGGACCAATGAATTAAAAAGCTGTGGTATGTATACACAATGGAATACTATGGGGCCACGAAAAAGAAGGAAATCTTACCTTTTGCAATAACATGGTTGGACCTGGAAGCTATTATGTTAAGTGAAATAAGCCAGGGAGAGAAAGAAAAATATCATATGACCTCACTCATTTGAGAAATACAATGAACAGCGTGAACTGAGGAACAGGATAGAGGCAGAGGCAGGATCAAAGGGACCAGAGGGAAAGCAGACAGAAGGAAAGTAAAAGAGAAGATGGGATCAGAGAAGGGAAAGAGATTGGTGAATTTACATATACAAACACAGCGTTATAGAGAGCAGAAAAGCAAATCCTGGAGGGAAGAGGGGAGAATGTTGAGGGGAGGGGTGCAAGGGGGATGTTCAAGGAAACGGGGGTGGGCGGGGAAGGTATTCAGTGGGACACTTGAATCTATGTAAACACAATACATTAAAATCAATAAAGAAAATAAATAAATTTAAATTTTTAAAAAAAAAATGGTTAAGGCCCTGGGCAGTTGACTTAGCAGTAGAGCATTGGCCTGGTGTGTGGAAGTCCTGGGTTCAATTCCCAGGCAAGGCACACAGGAGAAACGCACATCTGCTTTTTACCCTTCCCCCTCACCTTCCTCTATTTCTCTTTCTTCTCCTCCCACATCCAAGGCTCCATTGGAGCAATGTTGGCTCCGGAGCTGAAGACTCTGCCTCAGGCACTAGAATGACTCTGGCCACAACGGAGCAACACCCTAGATGGGCAGAGCATCGTCCTCTGGTGGGCATCCCGGATGGAGCCTGGTCAGACACATGCGGGAGTTTGTCTGACTGCCTCCCTGCTTCTAGCTTCGAAAAAATACAAAAAAAAAAAAAAAAAAAAAAAAGGTTAATATTTGGATTACTGGAACAACTTGCATGAATGGATTCAAACAAAAATGTCAGGTGTAGAAATACAAGAACTGACATTTCCTAAGTGGAAGGGCAGTAGCAATGACTATTTCAGTGCATATGTGAGACAACTGTTGAGGTTGTCTTTAACTAGTTGAGGATAGAGTGCAGCCACACTTTCAGAGAGTCTGCCAATGAAGGCTGAACTTGAAAAGATACCATTATTACTCCTTGCCAGAATGGTAAGGAAAAATATTATCTGGTTGAACTTGGACGCTGTGTGTGTGACAAAGATGGAGAGGCATGTACATGTTTTGCATATAATTTACATACATGGACTACTGTAGAATTAAAAATTGTTCTCTTCCATAAAAATGAGTTTACTTCTTTATTATTTTATTTAATAACTACTTTATAAGTAGCTATAGTGGTGAGTGGTGAGGGGATGAAATTCAGGATTATCACTGCAGTAGACAATTGAGTCACCTAAGTTTTTATGTTAGGTTGAAAGAAAAATGTTCTGTGATGATCCTTGGTTAATTGAATAGCACAAAATAAATTCAAATAAGCAAACAAAAATATTCTTTCTGTATCTCTGTCACATAGGTTAATTTTTGAAATTTCTAGTAATCTATAAAAAGTTACTTATGCCATTTTACAGAATAAATAAATCTTCATTGAAAAACTGCTACTTCAAATATTCTCTTTTTCAAGAACAGACAGAAAATGTAGAGTTTTATAGGTATAATTTTCCCCAAAAGTTAATTTATAAGTTGGTTATGTAAAACTCTGAATACATTTTCATATAGATTAAAGATCTTGTGGTTGTTAGGTCAAACACCAAATTCTGTGTATTATCATCATACAAGAAGCATAATAAAATCACAAGATGTGTTGGTTGGAAAGATTATTTTATAATACTCTGTGTGATATTGGCACTATAGTGAAAATAATTTCAAGCTCCAATTTTAATTCAAGGAGTACACTAGTCACATTTTAACAGATTCTCACATATTTCTTATATCTTATTATTATGAATTATTTAAAAAATATTCTTTCATTAAATATTTATATTGAATGGAAATCCTAAATCAGACACTTAATGTGTTAATCAAGACTATCATATATATATATATATATATATATATATATAGAGAGAGAGAGAGAGAGAGAGAGAGAGAGAGAGAGAGAAATAAATGCATAACTTATAACTTGTTCATTTCTTTTCAACAGAAGGGAGCTTTCTTGGCCAAATAGAATTAGTTAAACATCAGGCCATTGTTCACAGAAGGACAAGAGAATTGTTTGATTAATTAAGGGATCTGTTGTGCACATGAGATTTTGATATTGTGATTGAAGAAGATAGTATTAATTGTAGATATATTGAAAGCTTACTGAGAAATCACTTTATGAGCAGCAGTGCAACTACCTTGCAATTTTATAGCACTTATAAAATTTTATGTCATTTCTATCAAAAGCAGCCTCTTGACCTGACATTTGATTGGCCTTAATATAGCTATGCAATTTCTACCTCCAGAGTTTGTTAACTGATAAATGAGTTGTTCAAAGCTGATGACAGCGTCAAGTTAGACATGCATCTCAGGAGAATATGTGATAGAAATCTATGCTTAAAATAATTGTTCAGTGCTTAGATAGCAGTCATCTTTAAATTTTTAAATAATATAAAAAGTTTGTGAGGAGCCAAACAAGATGATAAATTGTCTGTTTTGGCCATTTCAAAGACTCTCCAAGTGACGGGTTCTTTTTGTAAATGCCAGCTATGCTAAAATACCAAGCATCAACCTAATGAAATAGTTCATATGGTCATTCAATTAGATTATCCTCTCTCTCTTAAAGGAGAACTGCAACTAATGGGCTTAATTGCCTCTGAGAGCTTGGGACATTTTTATTTCTCCCCCACATGCTTTATATTTTATTTGAGCAACAAGAGCTTTCTGCGATAATGCCCTTACATTTTAAAGAACTGAAGTCTGATAATAATATTCAAACTGTCCTTGAAAATGAAAATTGTAAGTATTTTTGAAGGAAGAATATCAGCCAAATTGTGCTAAATTCTGCTGCTAAAACATTGTAATATAACACGCGCTAGGTTTGTTAACTTCCATTATCCATCAGAAAGGCTACATTTCTGGCAACAACACTGAACAGATGTACTAATACTAGAGGAGACTGTCATGCTAAGTGTTCCAAAGATTCCTCTTAGTATATAAAGTCTCTTGTGACAGGATGCGCCACTTTAAGTAATTGTGGCAAACATTTTGAATTTCACATGGAAAGATAAATTTTGGAGTGTCTTTGGCATGAGGCCAGATTTTTCCTCCTAAAAGCTTAAATCGAATCTAGTTTTCATAGTGTATGTAAACACTTGCTCATTTTGCAGTGTTATTAGATGGATTCAGAGAACAAAATATCTTAGGAAACACATCCCAAACAGCTGAAAAAAAATAAATATACATGCATATTAAGTATCTATATCTTGTAGTGGTATACATTTTATTATCAGCATTTAAAATTTACTATTTCTGTTGGATATTATTTAGAGAGTATGTAAAATTTGGGATCATATGTTTGTTAGAAGAAAAAATGACAGATTATAGCATAATCATTGAGAGGGTGTGGTCACTGCCTCTTGTATAGGAGGTAGGATGTGTCCTCTGCCCAAATTCTTCTTCTGCAGACTTATGTCCTTACTGCAGATGATTAGTGACGTGAAGACACCCAGAATATCTCTGTCACAAAACCTGTTCTTATCCTTGCTTTTTTTAACAAGATGCTGACAAGGGAACTCCCCTGATGGTGCCACTCCATCTGATGAGTATCCAAGCCTTCATCACTGATGTCGGTGCTACCCGGGATGCTCATAACCATGATAGAAAAAGCATACACATAAGGATCCAGCAGGGCCTGACCAGGCAGTGGCACAGTGGATAGAGCGTCGGACTGGGATGTGGACGACTCAGGTTCAAGACCCTGAGGTCGCTGGCTTGAGCGTGGGCTCATCTGGTGTGAGCAAAGCTCACCAGCTTGGACCTAAGGTCACTGGCTCGAGCAAGGGGTTACTCAGTCTGCTGAAGCCCCCTGGTCAAGAATCATATGGGAAATCATTCAATGAAAAACTAAGGAATTGCAACAAAGAATTGATGTTTCTCATCTCTCTCCATTCCTATTTGTCCCTCTGACTCTCTCTGTCTCCCCCCTCACACACACACACACAAAAGGATCCAGCAGGAAGAAACTTTTTGTTAAGGCAAAGCCATTCCTTAGCTTTTATAACTATCACTACCTTTCTCTTCTTGTTCTGTTGAGGCCTGTTAACACTCAGGAATCAGCTTTTCCCAGAATGAGTACACCTGAGTGTCTAAGTAAGGGACTCACTATTTTCTTTTAGTTCCTGCTCTTATATATTGTGCCTTTTAACACCAGAGAGCATAGGATTAAAAAAGGGAGAAGATAGTCAAATGGAAAAGATTAATGTTAAAAACAAAAACAAAACAAAAGAAAAAAACAACAACAAGAGGAATGGAGAAGAAAGGGAGGTTTTGGGGGCAGAACTGAGGTTAGACAATAAGAAGGAAAGAGAACAGTGTGGGATGACTAAGGTGTATAAAAGAAATAGCCACAGTTGTGACCTCATTCTATTTGTCTTGCCTCACATATCCCCAGTTCTTGAATGACACTAAGTCCTGAAAACACAAAAGCAAATTACATGTGTCAGTAATAGGTTCTGCAGATTTCACAGCCCAGATACCTATAAAAGGTCCAGCTAAGTAACGGACAAACTTCTAGATCCTAGTCCAATTTTCCTCCTAACAATCTAACTTTTTTTTAAAAAAATAAGCCATAAAGATGAAAAATAAAACAGAGTTCTCCCATCCACGGTTAGCTGGTTAGCTGTAGTCCTTCCAAAGGATTGTCCTCCTGTGGCCCGGCACAGAACTAGTTTAAGAACACTCTTGAGGTGATAGTCTAGCCTGTCTCCTGCACGCACAAGTCTTTTTACTTTATTTTTACCTGAAACTGGGTTTAGATAAATGTTTATAAAATTCTGCTTCTGACCTGCCACCACCTATGGATCATTTGAAAATCAATTTCTATTACAAAACAAAATACAAACCCTTAGACTGAAGTACCATGCTTGTACATTCTGCTTCCTGCCTTTGTAAACATCTCTCCAGTTACTGAGCTATTTCAACAGAAATGCTGCCCCCAACAACCTCCAGATCTGCCTGTCCAGACACACAAATCATTTCAACACCTTAGTCTTTGCTTACAGCGCCCCTCCCACCTGAACTCTTCTTTTTTCCCATTCCAATAGCAACTACTCTTTTTCATATAATGGATGTCCCATTTTCTCTGTCCAACAACAATAATTTTCTAAACTCCCACCACATTTTCTCAATAATCACTTAATAGAGCTTGTATTATGGTATAAAATTTGCTGTAGGTGTCTTTTTCCTCTTAAAAAATATAAATTTTAAGATAAATGATTTAAACTTAACTTAGAATATTCTTTTATTTTTTAATTTAATTTATTAAGTAAGAGGTGGAGAGGCAGGGAGGCACAGAGTCAGACTCCTACATGCGCCTGATCTGGAACCCACCCAGCAAGCCCACTAAGGGGCTATGCTCTGCCCATCTGAGGCCACTGCTCCATTGCTCCAAATGGATCTATTTCAGTGCCTGAGATGAGGCCATGTAGCCATCCTCAGCACCCAGGGCCAAATTGCTCAAGCCATTAGATCCATTGCTACTGGGGAGTGGGGAGAGAGAGAGAGAGAGAGAGAGAGAGAGAAAAGGGAGGAGTAGAGAAGTAGATGGTCACTTTTCCTGTGGGCCCTGACTGGGAATTGAACCTGGGACTTTCACATGTTGGGCCAATGCTCTGCTGCTCAGCCAACCATCCAAGGCCAGAATCTTCTTTTTATAATTTATAGAATCTGGTGTGGTCTTCTATCCTAGCTTATACTTATAAATTACTAAGTTATTGAAGACAGAGTTAAGAATATTTTTGTTTGAATCTTGAGGATAAATGTATAAGGCCATAAGTTAACTTTGATAACCAAAGTAATTGTAAATTAAGAGTATAACAAGTACTAAAGCCATACTAGTTTATAGACATATATGTTACACTATAAGAATGATTTATAAAATTTCAAATGTAAATTATAATCTTATAATATCATGCACTATTTGATATTTAATAAATAAAAGAAAAATTCATAATACCCTCTCTTGAATTATAAGGCTCTATATAAGCTTAAATTTATCTAACAATATAAAATATTAAAGGTAAGAATAGCTTGACCTGTGGTTAATGAACATCACTCTGAGAAAGCAAATTGTATTCCAAGTAAAAATAACAAAATAAACAACAAAAGACATGTACCAGGCAATATTTGTAAACTAATGAAGATGCCCCTTATGTTCTGAAAGTTACCAAATTATCCAAGCAATTGGATGTTCATAACTCCAGTATCACAGAAATTGTACATTGAGATGCCTCTAAGAAATACAGTGGTAGCAAAAACCACTTTCTCCCATTTTTATTATAGTTTTTGTAGGAAAATAGACAGCAGTAAAAAGGCTTCTGCTATCTACAAGAAAAATGCAGCGAGACCATTTTTCCCTTTCTAAGAGAAACTTCAAAAAGACACCTTTTTTTTCCCTCTTTTATATTCTCCTCCTTTTAATCACAAATACATTCTAGAACAGAAGCCAAGAATAAACTTAATCTCTTGGTGAGTTTCAGGTATTTGATAATTACATAGGTCGGCTGATCAGGTACGCATTGATTGCTGGCATTAGCCAGGACTATATAAAAACTTATAAATATTGCATGCAGAAGAGAAACTGCACTTAGATGGATGATTAATAATCCTGTTGTTGATAATCTATTGTATCTCTTTTGCATGGAAAGAGCAATTAGAAACACATTTCCGACTATTCCAGACAAACCTTAGATGCTTCATAGCGGAAAATTAAAATTTTAAACATTGCAGAGTGTAATGAATGTATCTTCAGTCACCACATAATAATAGTACCTGGAGGACCTGAACAAACTCATAAGACCACAGTTTGACTCACCTTTCTTCCTTTTGATGATCTATTTTTACAAAGCCATAAAATTATTTATTGTAGCAATGGATTTTTGTATGAGTGTGTGAGTGTGTGTGTGTGTGTGTGTAAGAGTGTGTCTATATATGTGTATCAGGAGCAAGAGAAGAAAAAAGGAAAGGAAAAAAAAAACTTACTTCAGAAAATTAACTTTTAAAGCACAAAAAAATGGCAGATTAGACAACTATACCATAAACTTGAATGCATGGAAATCATGAAAGTAAATGAATAATTCAAAAATGAATTTTATTATTAAATTTCCAGGTTTTTTCCCTGGCCTGTGGCGGCGCAGTGAATAAGGCATTGACCTGGAATGCTGAGGTCACTGGTTTGAAATCCTGGGCTTGCCGGGTCAAGGCACATAGGAATGCTTCTCATTCTCTCTCTCTCCCCACCAAAAATCAATAAATAAAATCTTAAAAAAAAAAAAATAAAATAAATCTCCAGTTTTTTTATAACCTTTGGGTAAAGTTGATTTTTTTAACATGATAAATCCATATAGTATCAGTCTTTTGTTTTATATATTACTAATCAGGTAAGTCATACTGGGCTAATAACTTCATATCAGGTTTTCATCTAGAAAAGAATTATGATTTGCATTACTATTATCATCACTTACACTGCGAAAATGCTCACATTGTAAGAAAACTTTAAAAAATTGGCTTAAGGTGAACAGAGACTATTGAGCTAACTTCATGTTATTAAAAAATCCTTCACAGGTATTTCTTTACTTCCTTTAAAATGGTCATAAATAATGTGTTTTGTTTGTTTTTTGCTTTTTTTTTTTTTTTTTTTTTTCATTTTTCTGAAGCTGGAAACAGGGAGAGACAGTCAGACAGACTCCCGCATGCGCCCGACCGGGATCCACCCGGCACGCCCACCAGGGGCGGTGCTCTGCCCCCCAGGGGGGGGTGCTCTGCCCATCCTGGGCGTCGCCATATTGCGACCAGAGCCACTCTAGCGCCCGAGGCAGAGGCCACAGAGCCATGCCCAGCGCCCGGGCCATCTCTGCTCCAATGGAGCCTTGGCTGCGGGAGGGGAAGAGAGAGACAGAGAGGAAAGCGCGGCGGAAGGGTGGAGAAGCAAATGGGCGCTTCTCCTATGTGCCCTGGCCGGGAATCGAACCCAGGTCCTCCGCACGCTAGGCCGACGCTCTACCGCTGAGCCAACCGGCCAGGGCCTGTTTTTTGCTTTTTGATGGCAAAAAAATAGGCTTACAGAAGGCAAAAGTTCTGAATTCAGTTACCAAAAATAACTGTATTTTTTTACATTGTTTGATGTGACATGTTCACTATACCTGAGTAATGGGATATAGTCAGACTACATTGTTTTAAAATAATATGGTTGATCATCTAATACTATTTTCAGAAAGAGACACAATTTAATATACATATGATTTATACATATACATACATATATACATACATACATACGTACATACAATATAGAAACAGCATATACTTTCAAATTTTAACCTCAAATTCTAAATGTTATATGCATGCTCTCTCCCAGAGACACGCTCATGCATTTCCTTCCTCCTCTTATTTCCTCACAGGTGTAAATCTCCTAAAATCTATGGACCCCAAGAGACTTATAACCAGGCAAGCAGTGGGCAGTGGCAGCAAGGGGTTTCTTCAAAGGTCCCTTTTCTCTGACTCTCCAGTGAGTTGACAGTAGCCCCCCACCCCCTTGGATCTCTCCTGTTGCTTCTTTTATTGTAGGCCCTTCCTTTCTTCATTGTCCCCAGCTTTAACAACTGTACTCTCAAAATATATAGAAATTAATTCTAAATGGTAGGGGTTTTAATTAGCATAACAGTAACTTAAAATATAATAAAAACTGAAATTTATGCAGTACCTATTTGTATACATTCTTCTGCAACCTTCAGACCATAAAGGAAAACACTGAATTGGACAAAAATGAGTGTTTAGGGTCATGATACTGACTATTGAAGGGAGTGGATGATTGTTCCAATTGGTTGTTGATCAAACTTGGAAGTGTGCTTTATTTTATTCGAATTTTATTTATTTATTAATTTTAATCATTATTTTATTTTGCAATTATAATTGACATACATTATTAGTTTCAGTTATGCACCCCAGTGATTAGACATTATAGAACTTACTAAGTGATCATCCTGATAAATCTCATACCCATCTGACACCATATAGTTATGAGAATATTATTGACTATATTTATTATACTGTACTTTACATCCCCATGACTATTCTGTAACAACCAATATGTGCTTGTTAATCTCTTCATCTTTTTCACACATTTCACCAACTGCCCTTCCATCTGGCAACTGTCAAAATGTTCTCTGTAGTTATGAATCTGTTTCTATTCTTCTTGTTCATTTATTTTCATTTTTCAATTCAATTGTTGATAGTTATGTATTTATTGCCATTTTATTGTTTATATTTTTTATTTATTTTCTTCTTCTTCTTAAAGGAGACCCTTTAACATTTCATGTAATACTGGTTTGGTGGTGATGAACTCCTTTAGCTTTTTTTTATCTGGGAAGGTCTTTCTATGTCTTTTGATTTTAAATGATAGCTTTGCTGGGTAGAGTAATCTTGGTTTTAGGTCCTTGCTTTTCATCACTTTGACTATTTTTTGCCATTCCCTTTTAGCCTGCAAAGTTTCTGTTGAGAAGTCAGCTAACAGTCTTATGGGAGTTTCCTTGTGGGTAACTAACTGCTTTTCTCTTGCTGCTTTTAAGGTTCTCCATTTGTCTTTAATTTTTTGCATTTTAATTATGAAGTATCTTGGTATGGGCCTCTTTAGGATCACCTTTTATGGAACACTCTGCCCTTCTTGGACTTATATGTCTATTTCTTTCACCAGATTAGTAAGGTTTCTGTCATTTTTTAATAAGTTTTTAATTCCTTTTTTAAAATAATTTTATTTTTAATGGGGCAACATCAATAAATAGTCAAATAATTTTTGATAAGGGGGCCAACAACACACAATGGAGAAAAGAAAGCCTCTTCAATAAATGGTGCTGGGAAAACTGGAAAGCCACATGCAAAAGAATGAAACTGGACTACAGTCTGTCCCCATGTACTAAAATTAACTCAAAATGGATCAAAGACCTAAATATAAGACCTGAAACAATTAAGTACATAGAAGAAGACATAGGTACTAAACTCATGGACCTGGGTTTTAAAGAGCATTTTATGAATTTGACTCCAAAGGCAAGAGAAGTGAAGGCAAAAATTAATGAATGGGACTACATCAGACTAAGAAGTTTTTGCTCAGTAAGAGAAACTGATAACAAAATAAACAGACAGCCAACTAAATGGGAAATGATATTTTCAAACAACAGCTCAGATAAGGGCCTAATATTCAAAATATACAAAGAACTCATAAACCTCAACAACAAATAAACAAACAATCCAATAAAAAAATGGGAAGAGGACATGAACAGACACTTCTCCCAGGAAGAAATACAAATGGCCAACAGATATATGAAAAGATACTCATCTTCTTTAGTTATTAGAGAAATGCAAATCAAAACTGCAATGAGATACCACCTCACACCTGTTAGATTAGCTATTATTAACAAGACAGGTAATAGCAAATGTTGGAGAGGCTGTGGATAAAGGAACCCTCATACACTGTTGGTGGGACTGTAAAGTAGTACAACCATTATGGAAGAAAGTATGGTGGTTCCTCAAAAAACTGAAAATAGAACTACCTTATGACCCAGCAATTCCTCTACTGGGTATATACCCCAAAAACTCAGAAACATTGGTATGTAAAGACACATGCAGCCCCATGTTCATTGCAGCATTGTTCACAGTGGCGAGGACATGGAAACAACCAAAAAGCCCGTCAATAGATGACTGGATAAAGAAGATGTGGCACATATATACTATGGAAGTGTGCTTTTTATGTATTGTGGTCACTGTATTTGTTTTTAGAATCCCAACAGTCATCTAGATTAGGGTTTATGTCCGTGATAACAAAAGTGATTTTGGAAAAAGAGAAATGACAGTGAGAAGAAAAACAGAGAAATGAGAGGGTATCTTTGTAGATAATTTTTTTTTAAAAAAAATGACACTCTCAAAAGTACCTATGAATCATATTTTACCATAGTTACAATTTTCACTTCGCTGTAGGCAGTGTGCCCATTTTGAAATATAATTCCTACATAAAATAAAGTTCTGAACTGACTAAATATTTTTGTTTTATTCACATAGCATAATTATTCCTTAATCTATAATGAAATTAGAAACAAACATCTATAAAATGTATTGACCATTCTGAAGGGCTTATCAGATAAACCAAAACATTCTTGGGTCTTTATGGAACTGCTTTCTTATTATCTAGTTTTAAGGTAATAAGTGTAAGGTGCAGCAAATAATGCTTTTTATTGCAGCTTTTTCTTTATTTTTATTTTGGTCAGACCTAATTGGGACTTTTCTGGACCTTCCACAGCCTTTTTCTACTTTTAGTCTTCTTAACAATATCTAAGCTCTACATAATAAATCTTTTGGGTTGACTTGATATATGTTATTTTTAAGCATAAATAGACAGCCAATCTGGCTGCTTCAGTAGGGATCAACAGTTTGAATCAATGGAAGTCCTCATTCTTTATCAGAAAACAGGTTATTAAGAGAAGGCTTCAAAAACACAGTGGCTGAGACATAAAAACAGGTAAAGTGTCCCTCGATAGATGATTAGATAAAGATGATGCGGTACATATATACAATGGAATGCTACTCAGTCATAAGAAAAAATGAGGCCCTGGCTAAGTAGCTCAGTTGGTTAGAGCTACACCACGTGGTCCAATACACCAAGGTTGCGGTTTCCATCTTGGTTAAGGCACATAGAAGAATCAACAAATGAATGTATAAATTAGTGGAAAACAAATCAGTGTTTCTCTCTTCCTCTGTCTCTCTAAAATCAATAAAAAATTAAACTAAAAAATGATGAAATACTGCCACTTGTGACAACATGGATGGATTTTATAAAAATCATGATAAGCGAAATAATTCAGACGGAAAAGGTCAACAACCATATGAGTTCGCTTACATGTGGCGTATAAAACTGAAAGCAACAAATGAACAAACAAGAAAAGCAAACAGAAACTCATAGACACAGATCACAGTATGGTGATTACCAGAGGGAAGGGTCTGGGAGGTGTAATAAGGGGTAAAGGAGTCCAAGATATATGGTAATAGAAGATCTGACTTTGGGTGGTGGGCACATAATGCAATATACAGATTACGTGTCATAGAACTGTAGAGTTAAAATATATATAATCTTATTAACCAATGTTATATTAATAAATTTAATTAAAAAGATACCTGGATGTCGCGGGTTGGATTCCCGTTCAGGGCACACAGGAGAAGCGACCATCTGCTTCTCCACCCCTTCTCCTCTCTCTTCTCTCTCTCTCTCTTTCTGTCTCTCTCCTCTCTCTAAAATGAATAAATAAAATCTTAAAAAATATAAAGTTAAAAAAAAGAGATACCTCTTCTCCTCTTCAGAAGTTTAAGGGAGCCAGAAACATGGTTTAGGTATTATATCTGTGACAGTTTTGTGCCAGAGCAATATTCCTTAATTGCCTACCTAGCTGAGAAAAAAAACCTTATTTGGCACACTTATTGTTCCCTTTGCAACTGATGGTCTGCAGTATCACCCTCCAAGTCAGTTGTGTGATCATTTTCTGGGACATGTGAATAATACATTACCAATATAGTCATTAGTTATTTTGACTAAAGGAAGAATCTAATCATATTTATTTTATGAAATCTAATTGTTTGGTAAGAATTAAACTTATATTAAGAATGAGAAATTGACTGGAAATAGTTGATTTTATATATCTGGTTTTTAATATTCAGCCACATATAAAGATACATCTATTTTTAGAAAATTAGAGTAAAATAAAACATGGCCTCAATTTAATCACAATTCTCAAATGTGCATAGATACACACAACCTACCTTTGCCCCAGCTCATTCCTCTGCATGCTCTCCTAATGTCATCTATGAAGCTGCTTCCACTCTGGCCTCTGTATTTGGGCCACTTCATCTCTGAGCCTGATTCTATCCTTAGCAGTTTCAGATCCCTCTAGTGCTATTTTTTTATGAATGGATTTGTTTTTGTTCAGTGATGTTTAGAGTTCACAAACCTAACTGCATATGAAATATTGCCTACCTGCAAAGGCTCTCCAAGGGCACCAAATGAGGCAGCTATGCCATCCATGCAGGAAAGATAGCTTAATGGATAAAAGGATGGAGCCCTACAAAGGCAACACTCTCCAGGTAACCCTGAAATGAGTCATTTGACATATTTCCAGAGGCAAACTGAACAGCTTTAGATAGGTTTGTTTAGTAAAGAAAAGGAAAAAAAATGATAGAGCGGTGTTGTTTTACTTAGATTTGTCCCACATTTGCCAACCATAAATACTACTTCTTTGTATATATTATCCTTCTTCATTCTTTCCTTAATCCTTTTCTTCTTTCATCCCTGCCTTTCTCGCTTTCGATTTTTTTCCCTGTCAAGAATTTTTCAATGCAAATCTCTGCTCCTAAAAAAAAGTATGTGACAACCCATCCAAGTTCACTGTGCTTTCATTTTCCTTGAAAACCCTGTGGAAATTATCTAGATGTTTAATTATACATTACCGTGTAGTGATTTCACATAATTTATTAACATAAATATATTTTCTCTGCATGCTTGATGTGGGCAGAATATTCTTATGTGCCAATAAAAAGTAGGAAAAAAATCAATGTCCATATAACCTACCTTAAATGTAATTATTATATACAAATTTTGAAGCCCTTGTGGGAAATGCCTGTTTATGTCTTTTCCTTAGTTCTCTATTATTTAGTCTTGTTATTAATCTGTAGGGATTAATTTTATATTCCAAATGTAATCTTTCCTTAGTTGTGTATTGCAAAATCTACTCTAATTAAAAAAAATTCTTTATTTAAAAGAAAATACAAGATAAAGTTCTTCATGAACTTGGGATAAGGAAGGATTGTTTTAAAAAAAGACATAAAGCCTGACCAGGCAGTGGCACAGTGGACAGCGTTGAACTGGAACACAGAGGACCCAGGTTCAAAACCCCAGTGTTGCTGGCTTGAACATAGGCTCATCTGGTTTGAGTGTGGGCTCACCAGCTTGAGCATGGGATCTCCAGCTTCAGTGTGGGATAATAGACATGACCGCATGGTCACTGGCTTGAGCCCAAAGGTCACTGGCTTGAGCCCAAGGTCACTGTCTTGAGCAAGAGGTCACTCGCTCTGCTGTAGCCTCCTGGTCAAAGCAGATATGAGAAAGCAATCAATGAATAACTAAGGAGCCACACCAAAGAACTGATGCTTCACATTTCTCCCTTTCTGTCTGTGTGTCCCTATCAGTCCCTCTCTCTGTCTCTATTACAAAAAAAAAGACATAAAAACACAAACTGTAAAGAAAATTATGAACCATTTTTACCACATTAAAAATGAAAATTTATTTTAAATAAAAGCAGAGAATATTAAAAAGAATAATACCACAAACAATTATACATACTTGGATCAATAGAAAGAGATTCTTTCATTCTCTTCAGGCTTCCTTTTCTGTGAATGAAACTGAGCTATCTGTCTGATTTTCCTTTGCAGGTCAACCGCTCTTTCTCTTTGATTGCTTTTAGGACGTCTTCTTTCCTTTTCTTTTTTGCTCTGCTCTTTTACCAAGATATGTCTAACTGTGAATTTTCTTTTTATTATTCCTTTTGGAAGTCTTTGAGTTTCTTGAATCTGAGGAAGTGTTCTGAAGAAAATCCAGAATATTATTTACTGTGATCTCAATGAAATGGCCTTTTCTGAAAATTTTTTTTTGTCCCAGCTCCTATAAATATGATTCGACACAGTTTAGATTTAATCATTTATTTTTTATGTCTTGATCTTTCTAAGGAATTTTCTATGGAAATATATTCCATTTCACTAATTGTTTCTTCAGCTTTGCCTAATTGTTTTCATCTTAAGTATTATTAAAATTTAAACATTTAATAGTGATATTTTAAAATAAGTTTTTTAAAATTCATTGGTTTTAGAGAGAGTGAGTGAGCGAAACATCAAATTTTTATTATTTATTTATTTATTTATTTTTGTATTTTTTTCCGAAGTTAGAAGCAGGGAGGCAGTCAGGCAGACTACCACATGTGTCCAACAGGGATCCACCCAGCATACCCACCAGGGAGTGATGCTCTGCCCGTCTGGGGCTTTGCTCAGATGATGCGCAGGAGCCATTCTAGCGCCTGAGGCGGAGGCCGTGGAGCCATCCTCAGCACCCGGGCCAACTTTGCTCCAATGCAGCCTTGGCTGCAGGAGGGGAAGAGAGAGACAGAGAGAAAGGAGAGGGGGTGAGGTGGGGAAACAGATGGGCACTTCTCTTGTGTGCCCTGACCAGGGATCAAACCCGGGACTTCCACATGCCAGGCCAATGCTCTTCCGCTGAGCCAACCAGCCAGGGCTGAAACATTAACTTTTTGTTCCACTTACTTTTGCATTCATTGGTTGATTCTTGTATATGCTCTGACCAGAGATCAAACTGACAACCTTGGCTTAGGGGGACTCTAAGCAACTGAGCTACCTGGCCAAGACTAAGTAATATTTAATTTTTTAATTTTTAATACTAATAATATGAAATTTTAATATAGGTAGCATTTTTAATTTTAAAAGTTTAATTTGTGCTCTTATTTAAAATTTTCAGGAATATTTTGCACACTTATTATTCATAATAACTTCAATGCTCTTTGTTTCTTTGCCTGTAAATACATTTATTTTATATATTTATCTAATGATTCCATTAGCTGAAGTTTGGGGATCTGATTCTTTAGTTTGACTTTTCTTCTGGGCTTACATAATTATGTGATTCTTGATTGTTTGCATTATGTTGAATAGGCCTGGTTTTGCAATTTCATGAAGAAGAATTTGGGGTTTTCATTTAAAATGGTTTTTTTTTCCCAAAGGATATGTATATTTGTTTTCTCCAACTTTGTGTGGGCTAATTAATGTGGGGCTGCATTAGATTAAATTGTTGTCTTCATGTTTTTAAAGTAATAGCTAGTATGATTCCATGACACCAATGTTTGTGATGATAAGATTATATAGTTAAGGAGATATTTTTTCTTTTTTCTTTTATTTTCCCATCTACTCAGTTCTAATTTGGGGACAAAGCTAACCTTCATGCTTTTACAAGATTGATTTGTTTATTTGTTATTTGTTTTCCTAATTCAAATGCTGGGTATATTATCCTTTTGGGATATTTGCTTTATGTGGAGAATTCTGAGTTAATATCTTTCTTCTTAGGACCAGTTTTTTACTCATTCCCCTGGTATGTGAGCCTTCATTTAAACCCTGGGTGTGCTGCCTCTGAAAACTGATGGATGACTTTCAGTGAAACATTAACTTTATTACTACTGTGTCCTTGTTTAGTCGTACATCCTCATTTTTCAGGCTTTGTTTCCCTTACAATACTGTTAGTGCAGGTATGATTTGAATTACATATATTTAATACTGTACGATTTTGTGTTCTGTTCTAGAAGTGATTTCTCTTTTTGGTCTATGCTATCTTTGGATTTATTTCTCCAGGTAATTATAAACTTCTTTTATGATACAAATATTACCATAGTTTTTTATTGAAATCTAAAGTATATCTTGCTAAATGTTATGTATAAAAGAGGTGTTATACAAACTTTCAAAAATAGATTGATATTGGCCCTGGCCGGTTGGCTCAGCGGTAGAGCGTTGGCCTGGAGTGTGGGGGACCCGGGTTTGATTCCTGGCCAGGGCACATAGGAGAAGCGCCCATTTGCTTCTCCACCTCCCCTTTCCTCTCTGTCTCTCTCTTCCCCTCCCGCAGCCAAGGCTCCATTGGAGCAAAGATGGCCCGGGCGCTGGGGATGGCTCCTTGGCCTCTGCCCCAGGCGCTAGAATGGCTCTGGTTGTGGCAGAGCGAGGCCAGGAGGGGCAGAGCATCGCCCCCTGGTGGGCAGAGCGTCGCCCCTGGTGGACGTGCCAGGTGGATCCCGGTCGGGCGAATGCGGGAGTCTGTCTGACTGTCTCTCCCCGTTTCCAGCTTCAGAAAAATACAAAAAAAATAGATTGATATTAATATTTATACATGCAAATTAAAAATATGTCAGTACATTACCTTTGTTGAGCATTTATTATCTATAAAGCATTGTGTCAATTCTTGTGATCATAAAAGGCAGCAACTGAATTAACTAGCAAAAGGTGTTCCAAGTTGAATTTGAAGTCCCCCAAAGAGTAAAAGAAAATATCATTTTAATTTTACATTTTTGCAGTGTCTACTACAATCCCGGACACTGTAAATATGTAAAAAACTGTATATGTCAGACCTAATTCGATGATATAATCAATTGATATATAATTATTATTTTTTACTGAGTAGTACAATCTTTAAATACATTGTAAATTTATTTCTGATTTAAGTTAAATGTACTGCCCTCACTGGGTAGCTTTAATTGGTTAGAGCATCATCCTGATATGCTAAGGTTGAGGATTCGATCCCCGGTCAGGGCACATAAAAGAATCAACCATTGAATGCATAAATAAATAGAATAACAAATTGATGTCTCCCTCTCTCTGTCTCTTTTTCCTCTCCCCATTCTTTCTTTCTAAAAAAATAATAAATAAAAAATGAAAAGTAAATAAATTTAATAGACTAATTTGATTCTTTGGAGTTAACGTAAAGAATTAAATGTAAGTTAAAAGTTCTTTCAAAGGTTTGGGGAGGCTGACTAAATTCATATATTTTGCTCTCAGATAGAAAGAGCAAGGTTACTGTAGCTTAATCTATCAAATATAATAAATAATGATGTAAGAATTTGAGTGTGACTTAATAATCTTGGATAAAAAGGAAAAGCTCCTGTCACCTCAACTTTGAAATTATGTTCACAACATAATCTGTAGAAAAGTCAATTGAATCACTTAAATAGTACTATCAGTGAAACAATTATGTAAAAATGCATGTATTTTTTAGTTAAATTATAGTTTTAACAAATTTCACCACTGCACGTGTTTTATGTATAGGCATTTTATGTAAACTTTTTACTTTTGAAAAGTTTTACAGATACAGAAAGTTTGTAATAATATTCTAGAGAGTCCTGTATATCCCCAATCTAGTTTATTTTATAGTGTACCACATTATTGTCACAACCAATGTGCCAATATTAATATATTATTATTAACTAAAATCTATACTTTATTCTGATCTCCTTATTTTCACTCATGCCCTTTTTCTGGATTTGCCATATTATACTTAAGCAGTGTGGCTACTTAGGTTTTCTTAATCTGACAATATTTTGTACTTTATGGTTTTGAGGAGTAATGGACAGGTATTTTTTATGATGATCTTGAATATAGGTGTGTATGATGGTTTTATCATACCTGTACTGAATGTACTGGTGTTTTTTTGTTTGTTTGGTTTTTGTTTTGTATTTTTCGGAAGTTAGAAGCAGGGCGGCAGTCAGATACTTCTGCATGCCCCCGAACGGTATCCACCCAGGACGCCCACCCGGGGTGATGCTCTGCCCATCTGGGCATTGCTCTCTTGCAGCTGGAGCCATTCTAGCACCTGAGGCAGAGGCCACGGAGCCATCCTCAGCACCCAGGCCAACTTTGCTCCAATGGAGCCTTGGCTGAGGGAGAGAAAGAGAGAGAAAAAAGAGGGGGAAGGGTGGAGAAGTAGATGGGTTCTTCTCCTGTGTGCCCTGACCCAGAATTGAACCCAGGACTTCCACATGCAGGGTCGATGCTCTACTGCTGAGCAAACTAGCCAGGGCCTGAATTTACTGGTTTTTGAAGAAAATCATTACAGGTAAAATTTATTTCTCTCTATAATATCAAAAGTATATGATATTAAAATGTCTTATCAATGATATTATTATTCTTGATCACTTACTTGGCTCATTTAGTGGTTGTCAGGTTTTCCCACCATTAAGTGGTATATTTTTTTTCTCCTTTTCGTATTCAATCTTTAGAAGGAAGTCACTGTGTGCAGCCCACCTTAGGATGTGACGTGTTATGTTTCACCTCCATAATGTCCATCCCAATTCAAAGAATTTAAATGATAGATAAAATATCTTTAAAATTTTTTTTTTAATTTTTATGAGTAGTTTTTTTTGGCATTTTTTTAAATATTATTTTTATTAATTTTAATGCAGTGGCATTGATAAATCAGGGTACATATGTTCCGAGAAAACATCTCCAGATTATTTTGACCTTTGATTATGCTGCATACCCCTCACTCAAAGTCAAATCGTCCTCCGTCACCTTCTATCTGGTTTTCTTTGTGCCCCTACTCTCCCCCCACTCCCTCCCTCTCCTTCCTTGCCCCTTCCCCACCCCTCCAACCCACTCCCTTTTACCATCACATTCTTGTCCATGTCTCTGAGTCTCATTTTTATGTCCCATCTATGCATTGGTTCATATAGTTCTTAGTTTTTCTCTGATTTACTTATTTCACTCCATATAATGTTATCAAGGTCCATCCATGTTATTGTTAATGATCCGATGTCATCATTTCTTATGGCTGAGTAGTATTCCATAGTATATATGTACCAAAGCTTTTTAATCCACTCATCCTCTGACAGACACTTGGGCTGTTTCCAGATCTTCGCTATTGTGAACAATGCTGCTATAAACATGGGGGTGCATTTCTCCTTCTGGAACCGTTCTATGGTGTCCTTGGGGTATATTCCTAAAAGTGGGATGGCTGGGTCAAAAGGCAGTTTGATTTTCAATTTTTTGAGGAATCTCCATACTTTTTTCCACAGAGGCTGCACCGGTCTGCATTCCCACCAGCAATGCAGGAGGGTTCCCTTTTCTCCACATCCTCGCCAGCACTTATTCTGTGTTGTTTTGTTGATAAGCGCCATTCTGACTGGTGTGAGTTGATATCTCATTGTGGTTTTAATTTGCATTTCTCTAATGATTAATGATGTTGAGCATTTTTTCATATGCCTATTGGCCATCTGTATATCCTCTTTGGAGAAGTGTCTATTCATTTCTTTTGCCCATTTTTTGATTGGATTGTTTGTCTTTCTGGTGTTGAGATTTACAAGTTCTTTATAAATTTGGTTATTAACCACTTATCAGACATACTGTCAAATATTTTCTCCCATTGTGTAGTTTGTCTTTTTATTCTGGTCTTATTGTCTTTGGCTGTGCAAAAGCTTTTTAGTTTGATATAGTCCCATTTGTTTATCCTGTCTTTTATTTCCCTTGCCCGTGGAGATAAATCAGCAAATATATCGCTGCAAGAGATGTCGGAGAGCGTACTGCCTATGCTTTCTTCTAAGATGCTTATGGTTTCACGCCTTACATTTAAGTCTTTTATCCATTTTCAGTTTATTTTTGTGAATGGTATAAGTTGGTGGTCTAGTTTCATTTTTTTGCAGGTTGCTGTCCAATTTTCCCAACACCATTTGTTGAAGAGGCTATCTTTACTCCATTGTATTTCCTTACCTCCTTTGTCAAATATCAGTTGTCCATAGAGCTGTGGGTTTATTTCTGGGTTCTCTGTTCTGTTCCATTGATCAATTTGCCTGTTCTTATGCCAGTACCAGGCTGTTTTGAGTACAATGGCCTTTTAGTATAGCTTGATATCAGGAAGTATGATACTTCCCCCTTTATTCTTCTTTTTTTAAGATTGCTGAGGCTATTCATGTTCTCTTTTGGTTCCATATAAATTTTTGGAATATGTGATCTATATCTTTAAAGTATGTCACTGGTATTTTAATTGGTATTGCATTGAATTTATAAATTACTTTGGGTAATATAGACATTTTAATGATGTTTATTCTTCCTAACCAAGAGCATGGTATATGCTTCCACTTGTTTGTATCTTCCTTCATTTCTTTTATCAATGTTTTATAATTTTCCGAGTATAAGTCTTTAGTCTCCTTGGTTAAATGTATTCCTAGGTACTTTAGTTTTTTGGTTATAAATAGTGAAGGGGATTGTTTCCTTAATTTCTCTTTCTGATTGTTCATTGCTGGTGTATAAAAATGCCTCTGATTTCTGAGTATTAATTTTATATCCTGCCACCTTGCTGAATTCATTTATCAGATCCAGTAGTTTTTTGACTGAGACTTTAGGATTTTCTATATACAATATCATATCATATGCAAATAATGATAGCTTTACTTCTTCTTTTACAACTTGAATGGCTTTTATTTCTTCTTCTTTTCTAATTGCTGTGGCTAGGACTTCCAGGACTATGTTGAATAAGAGTGATGAAAGGGGGCACCCCTGCCTTGTTCCTGATCTTAGGAGGATTGCTTTTAATTTTTGCCCATTGAGTAATGATGTTGGCTGTGGGTTTGTCATAGATGGCCTTTATCATGTTGAGGTATGTTCCCTGTATTCCCACTTTACTGAGAGTTTTGATCATGAATGGGTGCTGGATTTTATCACATGCTTTTCCTGCATCTATTGAAATTATCATGTGGTTTTTCTCCTTCCTTTCATTTATGTGACAAATAACATTGATGGATTTGTGAATATTGTACCAGCCTTGCCTACCCAGAATATATTGTTGGATCCGGTTTGCTAATATTTTGTTGAGGATTTTAGCATCTATATTCATCAGGGATATTGGCCTATAATTTTCTTTCTTTGTGTTGTCTTTGCCTGGTTTTAGAATCAGAATTATGCTTGCCTCATGAAAGGAGCTTGGAAGTCTTCTTTCCTCTTGAATTTTTTGAAATAGCTTGAGAAGGATAGGAGTTAGTTCTTCTTTGAATATTTGGTAGAATTCACTTGTGAAGCCATCTGGCCCAGGACTTTTCTTTGTTGGGAGTTTTCTGATAACTGTTTTGATCACAATTTCATGAAACTACAAATCAACCACAACAGAAAAGCTCAAAAATTCTCAAACACATGAAAACTAAATAGCAGGTTGTTAAATAACGAATGGATTAAGAATGAGATCAAAGAAGAAATTAAAAAATTCCTAGATACGAATGATAACAAGCATACAACAACTCAAAATTTATGGGACACAGCAAAAGCAGTACTGAGAGGGAAGTTCATAGCACTACAGGCACACTTTAAGAAACTAGAAAAAGCTCAAATAAACAACTTAACCCTGCATCTAAAAAAATTATTATTATTATTATTTTTTTTTTTCATTTTTCTGAAGCTGGAAACAGGGAGAGACAGTCTGACAGACTCCCGCATGCGCCCGACCGGGATCCACCCGGCACGCCCACCAGGGGCGGTGCTCTGCCCCCCAGGGGGCGATGCTCTGCCCATCCTGGGCGTCGCCATATTGCGACCAGAGCCACTCTAGCGCCTGAGGCAGAGGCCACAGAGCCATGCCCAGCGCCCGGGCCATCTTGGCTCCAATGGAGCCTTGGCTGCGGGAGGGGAAGAGAGAGACAGAGAGGAAAGCGCAGCGGAGGGGTGGAGAAGCAAATGGGCGCTTCTCCTATGTGCCCTGGCCGGGAATCGAACCCGGGTCCTCTGCACGCTAGGCCGACGCTCTACCGCTGAGCCAACCGGCCAGGGCAAAAAATTATTTTAAATGGAATGTTGAGCTGGTACAAAAGGACTTAATCTACCAACATGAAAGTTAACAAAAAAAAAAAAAAGAAAACTGAGTAGTAAGAGTTATTTTTATTTTAGGTTTTTGTTTTGTTTTGTTTTTTAAATCCTAGTCATGAACTTTTACTTTGATGTTAAGAGAAAGTGGGAAAAAAGGTAAAACTTGGTCAGTCAACCTCTGGGTACTGTGATATGCAATCCAACCTCCCCTCCTGATTCCCCTCACTGAATAATATGTTACCTAAATGTGGAGAAACAGTATGTTAAAAAAAAATGCAAATTTGAATTCAATTGAACATGAACAATACGGGTCACAAAACATGGTCACAGGAATGACTGAGTCATTTATTTATGGTGGAATAGGACTTCCTGCTGCAGTTTCCCCTGAAGCCAGGGAAGATGTCCTTACCACTTGACTGTCAGCCTAGTTAAGCCAGGGAAGATGTTCTTACCACTTGACTGCCAGCGAAGTTGACTATTTCAGTATGTGATGATCTTTCTTTGTTCCTACACCTATGCACTAAGGCCCCTGTGTAATGGCCTTCAGCCAAAGTTTTCCCATAAAATTGGTAGGGTGCCAGACCACCCTTGAAGCTCTAGAGAACTTTCCCTCCTTGATGCCTGCGGTGGGTGGCTGACTTTGGAGCCCAGGCTGAGGCTTCCTGGTCCAGTGATGTGTTCCTCCATGTTTGAGTGAGATTTGTACATACTCATAATTCTCTCACTTTTTCTTGGTCTATTGTTTTAAATAGTTATTACTGTAGAGCCCAGAATGATGTTTCTCTGTCCGGTGATATTATGTAGCTTATTCTTTTGTTGATTATATTAAGCTTTTCCTTTATTCTACTTTAGGTTACGTAAGTTCAAACCCCTTTTGATTTTGCTTTTATTATTTTTACTATTGTTATGAATCATAATAAATTTCTCCTTAAAATCCATCTGTGAAAAATAAATCCATCTGTGAGTAAATTCATCTTTGCACCACACCTCCTGCACAGTACACCAAGCTGCTGAGATAGTTAGTACACAATCTTATACTATCAGAGTGTCACTAATTGCAGCAGGTAAAGATTATGTCAAACAGTTTTTCTAAATGTGTTTTGAACTAATTTGAAATTGCCCTAGTAATGTGTAAGATATTTTTTATTAATCTATACTATTCAATATTTGTTATTGACTACTTAATTTTTGCAAATTAAAATATTAAGTGATATGTCATTTTAATATTGCTTTACATTTCCTGATTATTTTGAACATCATTTTATATATTTACTGTCCTTTTATTTTCTCTTTTATGAAATGCCTTTCTTATCTGTTGGGTTATTTGTTTTATTTCTTACTGTTTTACAGCTCCTTTGTATCTTGAAAAATATTGTAAGTAATATGTATTGCAAATATTTCAAGGATGTGTTTTAAGTTTTGACCTCCTTTAAGGGATCCATTGATGAAGAGAACTTTTTAAATTTTCATATAAACTACAAGATAAATATTACTTTTTATTTTAGAGATTCTTATCTCTTGATTAGAAAATCCTTATAAGAAAAACATTTGGTTGTATTTTTAAGGTCTCAAAAGTTAGTTTTTCATATTTAAATTCTTAGTCTATCAGGAATTGATATCTTTCTCTCATCTTTAATTCTTTTTTATTGTGTAGTGGGAGGTAAGAATCCAATTTTATTTTTTTCTGACTCTTTTTTTTCTCTGACTTGCCATTTTATCTTGGCCTGATAACTGTTGATTTAAGAAACATGCAAACCTATACAGAATTTTTATAAGAGTTTATTTCAGGCAAGCTTACAATATATGCTGGGAGCAAGATCTCTAGTGCTCTCGAGAATAACAGTTTTGCAGTTTCTTTTATGCATTTGAAATTAAGGAGAGAATTTAAAGAAAAATGCATGGAAGTGGGAGAAAGTAAGGCAAGGATTGGATTACAGGGTAGTTAACAAGATTATGTACTCTCTTGAGGGTAGTTAAGGTATATGTATGTTACTTAGCAGTACATAAACAATTGACAAAACTGCTTAGACAAAAATAAATCTTTTAGTAAAAAGTTATATGCCTGGGGCATGACTTCTTGCCATGGCCTGCCCGGTTAGGACTTTATAATCAAGTCATACTGTGAGATGACTTCCATAGAAACCTTTTTATTCGTCTACATACCAAAAGTCTGTGCATATGTGATTCCATTAATTAGTCTGTTCTGTTTTGTTCATCAATTAGTCTGCCACACACTAATACCATGTGCCTTATTTACTATTGTTTTATAATTATCTGTATGTATGGTAAGGAAAGTAAATCCTCTATTTTCTTCTGCAAGAATGGTGCTTTGCTTTTCCAGATACACTTAAAAAAAAAAATTGTTCATATACTACTAAAACTCTGTTAAGATTCTGATTAAAGTTTCAATGAATCCATGCATTTACTTGGAGAAAATTTATTCATTTATAGAGGATTGTTATTTTAATGTTATAAAGTCTTTCTACTCAAGTCTGTGAGATATGTCTCTGTTGATTTAGCTCTTTTTTTTTTAATCACCTTTCAAAAACATTTCATGATTTTCTAGGTATAGATCTTGCAAGTTTTTATTTATACTTTTGTGGATATTTTATAATATTTTGATACTATTTTGAATGTTTTTCTTAAGATTTTTTTTTAAATCTTGACTGGTACATTGAAATGCAATTAAATTTTATATATTGATCTTTAGTTAGCACTTGCTTAAACTTATTTTATCTAAAATTGTTACCAGAACAAGCCAGGGTTCATGTTGCCTGCCAATTCATGAGAGGCAGAGACCAAGTAGGTATACGAGTGTCTTTAATCAAGATTGCCAGCTACTTGAGAAAGAAGAGGACTTAAGTCTAAACAAAAACTGCCTTAATGGTCTCAGTTGATTGGCCAGTTTATGTATTTTTGCGGAGGTTAGTGATTTATTACTAAGCATGCAGTTAGTCATGTAGTAGGGTACAGGTGGTCGCAATCTGGTACGCAGGAATGTCCTCCAGGACACTTGCTTGATGTGAGAGCTGTTTATTAACTTAGTCTCCAAAGTACTGGTGAATTGAGTGTTTAGTAATCCACCTCTAAAACCACTCCCTACATTCCTAGGAAGGATAAAAAGCAAAGATTATATTGTTCATGAGACAGGTTACTTATTCTTGCTAAGAATTATCATTATTGAACCCTTTAACCCCTTAAAATAACTTTCAAAATCTTTTGCTTCTCTATGTAGATATTTCTGTCATTTAAAAATAATAACTAGGCCCTGGCCGGTTGGCTCAGGCTCAGCGGTAGAGCGTCAGCCTGGCATGCGGGGGACCCAGGTTCGATTCCCGGCCAGGGCACATAGGAGAAGCACCCATTTGCTTCTCCACCCCCCATCCCCTCCTTCCTCTCTGTCTCTCTCTTCCCCTCCCGCAGCCAAGGCTCCATTGGAGCAAAGATGGCCCAGGCGCTGGGGATGGCGCCTTGGCCTCTGCCCCAGGTGCTGGAGTGGCTCTGGTCGCGACAGAGCGACGCCCCGGAGGGGCAGAGCATCGCCCCCTGGTGGGCAGAGCGTCGCCCCTGGTGGGCGTGCCAGGTGGATCCTGGTCGGGCACATGTGGGAGTCTGTCTGACTGTCTCTCCCCGTTTCCAGCTTCAGAAAAATACACACACACACACACACACACACAAAAACCTAAAAAAATAATAATAACTAATTCATTTCCTTCTTTCTAATTGTTTTGTCTTTAATTTAGTTTTCCTGTGTTATCACACTGACAAACAATATTGAACATATAAAGTATATATTATAAATATGCCAAATAACATAGTTTAGAATATATATTATTCCAAATAATGTTTTTACACAACATTAAATGGGATTAGATAAGTGGATATCCTTATGCAGTTTATTTTTCAGTATATTATTTTTTTTCTATTCCTGATGTAGTTTTTAAGGATATTTCCAAAAAGACAATTGCAGCTGTTAATTTAGCCTTTCAGTAAGCAACAATGTTGAAGGAACAAAATCCTTGACTCTAATGTTAGTTCTCTCACTTACTGGTTGATGGCTTTAGGGCTGCCTCAGATAATTTAAAATTGACCTAATTTTCTAGAGTTGAAACGAAGAGTCAAGTAGAGAACAGGTTAATCTGGGTAAGACACTTGTCCATAAACAGTTACAAGATAAGTAAGGCCCAATATCTGTATGATCAGATTTACTGGATTGTAGATAAAAAGGACAAATTAATATAGTGTATTAATAACTTCATTTTCTCTTTTTATCATTCATATTAAATATTTCTAGAAGTTCTCAGAAAGGACTGATTTGCATTTACTTGTTTTAAATAGTTTTC
The DNA here is from genome assembly GCF_036850765.1 of Saccopteryx bilineata. Taxonomy (NCBI): domain Eukaryota; kingdom Metazoa; phylum Chordata; class Mammalia; order Chiroptera; family Emballonuridae; genus Saccopteryx; species Saccopteryx bilineata. Next base: position 31,789,597 of record NC_089497.1, read on the forward strand.
CTGGGCCTTTTGAACTCCTTTTGGAGTTTCTCTGCTGCAGGTATCTGTTCTCTGATTTGTGGTCACCACTGGTCCTTTAAGCATGACAGAGCTGCTGGTAATTGGTGCTGTTTTACCAGGTGGCTTGGTTGAACTCTTGTACTGGACATGGTCAAACTTTCTCTTGGTTATCTCATCTCTCAAAATGGCCAAGTCACATTCTGGTCTTTCTCATTAGCAAACAAGATTCTACTTCTTTGTGTATGTGCCAGAATTAGGATCATGTAGTAGCATTGTCTATACCTCACAGAAAGCAACTGTTTCATTTACCAATAACTTTCCTTTTTCTTTGAATTCAAATATAGATCCAGGGAGTAAGAACAAAAATGGATATAAATAACTGCCACATTCCTGAAGTCAGAATCATTTACCATTATATAACAAGTGTATACATACACACTCACACACAGAACAAAAATGGATATAAATAACTGCCACATTCCTGAAGTCAGAATCATTTAGCATTATATAACAAGTGTATACACACACACACACACACACACACACACACACATTTTAACTTTAATTCAAACCAGGGCACTAAGACTTCTCATGGACAGGCTGGCTTATCTAGCAGAGAGATGCACACATAGATAGGTTGCCCCATGCCAATGGACACTTGTGCCCAGATAAATCTGATCCATGAGCAGTAGATGACACTGTTTAGAGACAAGCAGTTTCCTCTTATAATAAGGTAGCAAAATATGATTGAGTAGAAGATTCCTATATGATTTATCTTTATATCAGGAGAAGAATATAGCATTACTGTGGAGTGACTCAAGTTTAGCTTCAAGCAGATTTTTATCTAGTTCTTGAATTTGTACTGGACCTTTTTTTAAAATCAATTCTGGGTCTTTTCTGTGAAAGAAAATTTTAATATTTACTTTGCTGTTGCCATTGATATCAATTAAACTACATATTTTGGAGATAATTATTTAGAAAAACTTCTATGCAGGATATATTTCTATTTTGAGCTTTAATTCCTAGATCTAATGTACACAAACAACACTGTGATATATGTTGTTATTATCTCTGTGAAACACTTATTTTGTGATGAAATTGTTAAAAAATCATTTTTGATAGTATTGTTTTAGATTGATTGTATTTTTCACTTTTCAACCCAGTCTCAGATTCTTAGATTATATATTTTAATGATATTTATATTTTTGAATTTGCAGGTATAATTCTTATTTATATAATTTTTATGTTATGAAGATGATTATTATCAAGAATAAAAATCTGACATTGTGCCATGAGCTATGTATAATAAATAAGAAAGAACAGTTTATTCAAGAATATTTAAAAATTTGACTTATGAAGAATACAAATAAAAGAACTTCAGATTCTCTTAAATAGTTTAATGCTTAAAATAGTCTTAGTTTTCCTGACCAGATGGTGGTGCAGTGGATATAGTGCTGGACTGGGACACGGAGAACCCAGGTTTGAAACCCCGAGGTAGCGGGCTTGAGTGCAGGCTCATCCAGCTTGAGCTAAGGGTTGCTGACTTGAGCATAAGATCATAGACGTGACCCCATGGTAGCTGGCTTGAGCCCAAGGTCCCTGGTTTGAGCAAGAGGTCACTTGCTCTGCTGTAGCCCCCCAGTTCAGGCACATATGAAAAAGGAATCACTGAATAACTAAGGAACTGCAACAAAAGATTGATGTTTCTCATCTCTTTTCCTTCTTGTCTGTCTGTCCTATCTGTTCCTCTCTCTGACTCTCTCTCTGTCTCTGTCAAGTACACGATACTGCATTATTAATGATAGCCCTCATCTGTATTTTAAATCCTCACACCTTTATATATTACAAGAGAATATTTCTGCTCTACGTCATCTTTGAGAATATGTCTTATCACACACAAAATTTACCTATGTTAACTACGTGAAGTAACTATGTGTTAATATCTTGATTTTAGTAATTATTCTATAAGGTATATATATAGTCAATCATCATGTATACTTAAATATATAGAATTAAATTTATCAATTAATTATCAAAAAAGATGACAAAAATACGCCTAATTTGCTCTGGCTGGGTAGTTCAATTGGCTAGAGTGTCATCCCAATATACCAGGGTTGTGGGTTCAAACTTCAGTCAGTGCACATACAAGAAGGAACCAATGAATGCATAAATATGTGAAAAAGACAAGTTGATATTTCTTTCACTCTATCTCACTTACTCTCCTGTTCTTTCTCTCTCTCTCTCTCTCTAAAACACATAAATAAAACTCTTTAAAATAGACTTAGTTCATATAGAACTATAAATATAATCAATAATATGATTTTCCGGCCCTGGCCGGTTGGCTCAGCGGTAGAGCGTCAGCCTGGCGTGCGGGGGACCCGGGTTCGATTCCCGGCCAGGGCACATAGGAGAAGCGCCCATTTGCTTCTCCAACCCCCCCCCCCTCCTTCCTCTCTGTCTCTCTCTTCCCCTCCCGCAGCCAAGGCTCCATTGGATCAAAGATGGCCCGGGCGCTGGGGATGACTCCTTGGCCTCTGCCCCAGGCACTAGAGTGGCTCTCTGGTCACGGCAGAGCGATGCCCCAGATGGGCAGAGCATCGCCCCCTGGTGGGCAGAGCTTCCCCCCCTGTTGGGCGTGCCGGGTGGATCCCGGTCGGGCGCATGCGGGAGTCTGTCTGACTGTCTCTCCCCGTTTCCAGCTTCAGAAAAAAAAATATATATATATATATATATATGATTTTCCAATGAGTTATTTTGAAAATACAAAACAAAATAAGGAAAACTTACATAATTTTAACTATTCTGGCAAGTATACATTAAGACCTTAGTGATTTAATAACATTGCATGATAGAGCTATCATTTTTTTCCAGCTATATTGAGGTATAATTTATAAATAAGAATATGATATTTAATGTGATGTTTAGGTATACATATATATGGCGAAAGGATTCCTCCAAAAAGCCACAGAGTTCATTAAAATATTTATTACAGTATTTATTTATTTACCTTTTTTTGGTGAGAAATTTTAAGTTCTATTTTCTAACAAAATTTAAATTATACAAGCTAAGAGCCATAATTTTCTGAAATACTCTTTGAGATTTTTCACCTCGCTTTACATTCATGAAACTTCCCAAAATTTCTATTTGTCTCTTAAGTCTGATAATTTATAGACTATGACACATATGACTGATTCTTTAAAGATACAGACAATACGAACTATTAAATAATGTTCTTTAGGATAGCAGTTTCTGAGTTGGGCTCTCAATCACAATCCTTGGCAGGGCATGGTAGGTACTTGTTAAAGAATAAATTGTCAATAGTCACTCACCGTGATGCTATTTCTTTAGGCTTTAAAAAATAATCACAAGTATCTTTATAAATTAACATTGCAAGTGTTTTCGTTGTAACAAATCTGGACACAGGATTTAAAAACCATTTCTTTAGCATGTCTTGAGTTATTTTGATTCAGTAAGTCAACTACTATGCATGGCATCAGCTAGAGAGGGTTTTTGAATTTTACACCAGAAGATTTGTAACACAATGTTAGAGAAAATATTCTTTTCCATTGTTAGGCATACATTTATCATTAGCAAATGCATGGTTGGTTTTCATTTCACTTTCTTCATCAAAACATTCCCCAGGTTATCTGCTTAATAAAAGACTAAAAGTTACTTTCATATCTGACTGAGTAGGGAGTCTATTTTTATGGCACATGCTGTTTATCTCTCTATCTCCTTTAATTATAATCATGATTCTATAAATAAATACAAAAGGCTGAGTTAAGTAATGATTTCAAATATATTGAGCAATGGTAAGTAATCTATAACCAACTGACAACTTAATGCCCATGTAGCTTCATAATCTGTCCCATAATAATCCCTTTGTTTTAAAATAGAAAAATGTGGCTCAGAGATGAGGGGACTTTCTCTAAGTCATGCATAGACATACAAGTAGAGTATGGTCTAGAAGTGGGCATTCCTAGATCAGATTTGCATGCTATGGAACTCTGAGAAAACACTGACTCTGAGAAGTAAAAAATTGCAACAATATGTGTGACCATGGTATCAAATTAGTGCATGTGTGCTGTTCTTCAGGGAGGAAAGAGAAATCTTTTCTGAGACCACAAGGAATGGAAGATGGGAACTAAAGAGTGTGAAGGAAGGAAAATTAGGTCCTGTCTTGATCCTAAATGTGGGACCAGAGGGTGAATTTTCAGAACCTCACATGATTCAGAGGATCTTGAATATAGGAGTTGTCAGTGTCCTTTGCTGATAATTACTAGGGAGAATGTGTAGTAGTACCATGAAGATAAATATCTTTAAATATATTTTTATGACAATGTTTTTAATAAAATTCAGTGATCAAAATAGGAACATGTAATTCAACCAGAAGTATATTATATTAAGAGTTACTGTGAAGAAATACCTCACAATGAAAAAGCCAAATGATCAGCTTCAGACTTTAGTGTGTAACAGCATAATTTATTTGAAGGCAGACATTAAGATCAGGAATTGTAGTATGTACTTGTTAATAGTTCTTGAAATTTTAACTAAATAAAGTTATGTAATAGCCAAGAAATAGTAGAAGAATACCTACATGCAGTATCTGATAGTACATTTCCTGACTTAAAAAATGAAAGGTTTATTTAAACATAATGGTGTCTCAAAAATAAATAATCCCAGCTCTGGCTGGTTAGTTCAGTGATAGAGTGTTGGCCAGCCATATGGAAGTTCCAGGTTCGATTCCTTGCTAGAGGGCACAGGAGAAGCACCCTTCTGCTTCTCTGCTCTTCTCCTTCTCCTTTCTCTATATCTCTCTCTTCCTCTCCTGCAGCCAAGGCTTCACTGGAGCAAGTTGGCCCTAGTGCCGAGGATGGCATCATGGCCTTGCCTCAGGCACTAACATGGCTCTACCCCTAGTGGGCTTGCCAGGAGGATCTGAGTAGGGGCGCATGTGGGAGTCTGTCTCTCTGCCTCCCCACTTTTCACTTAAGAAAAATATAAAAGAAAAAAGGAATAGTCCCTGTGCAAACATTTTGTTTCTCTTTATTAAGGAAGATGGTTAGATCTGAGACTGCTGCCAACATCCGGGCCCTCTGTGTAATTCACATGAAAATTGTTTAGGACTCACTCTACTTGCTGGGGACACACATTATACTTCTGCATTTAAAATTAGATGTATAGATTGTCTTTGTGAAAACATTATTCTGATGCTTATTCTTAAAATGATCATTTTATATGGGTAAAGATCATGATGACTTATATATAATAAATTGATAAATGAAATCTAGGAATAATTAATTATGTAAAAAACATTTCTTCACCTCTATCAGGAAAGAATTATTTTGAAGAGCTCTGTTTCATATCTGATATCTCCTATATGAGATTGACCAAGAGATATTGGATTATGTCCATATAGGTATAAGAAGAATAAAAAAAATGAAATAATTTGCTTTTTTTTGAATGCTAATGACACTCAAGGAAAGGATAGATTTTTTAGGCATTGTGGGCTCCATAACATTTCACTATATAGAGTCAATTCCTCAGATACATACTTAAACCTATTTCTCTCTTTCCTCATAAATTTGACCCACATTTCAAGGTCAGAGATTTACTATTATTTGTAATGACCTTTGCAACATTATCTTATAGAATTCTAAGATGAGAAAACTCTAATTGTCTAAAAATAGAGCACTTCATCTTTAAGTTTGGACATTAACGAGATGTCTACATTCCTGTGGCAAGCCTCCTGCCACAGCAACAGCAAAAACTTCTCATTTAAGAAAGATCAATAACCATACACATTTTTCTTTTATGCATCCAGTTTACAACTCACTTTTAATATTATTTAAAGTACATAAGCAAATCCTACATGACATTTTTATTACCACTCTAATATCTCAAGTTTAAATTTTGGCAGTAAATATAGTCTGAAGCAAACTTTCAAGAAAAAAAAATTATGTTTTTTAATTTATATGATAGTTTTACTTTTGGATTTGAATGACATCCTTGCAAAAGGCCTCTGTGTCTGTAACACATCTAAAATAGTTTGATTTTCAAGTGTCTTCTAGCAGTTGTCTTTAACTTTTTTTAAGGAGATTGTATTTTAGCAATCTTATTAAAGTTTAAAATTATATTTTTGAAACATTTCACATGGAGTTATCATTCATGCATCTTAATTGACCCAGTCTATTATTTATATTTTTTGGAAAAGCCCCAAGTTAATTGCAGAATCTAAAAAATCAAAATGATTATTTTACCTTTGAAGATGTTTATCACTAATACTAATGTTTAGAATCCATTAGATAAAAATTTAAACAGGTTAACAGACTTTGGGTTTTAGTCTCTGTATTTCATCTTCTAAGTGGAGTAATCTGGGCAAGGTCTCTCTCCATCTCAATTTCCTTATCTGTAAAAGGGGTGGGGAAGATTGAAAATAGTCTTTATAGAATCATTGTAAGAATAATTGTCATAGTACAACTAAACAGCACAGTAGAGTACCTAGAACAGTAGTTCTCAAACTTTTTGAAGTCAGGGCACATTTAAAGTCCTACAAATGATTGTAGGTGCACTATATACAAATTTCTGAGAAATATGTTATAATAATTAAGTCAAATATTAAAGAAAAATATATAAAGTTTAAGCCTGCTTTTATGGTAATTAAACAAAATAAATACAATAAAATTAAATTTATTCTGATGTTAAAAAACATTTTTATGTTACTTTTTTGATTTATGCTTTTTAGAATTAGTAAATTAGAGGAGTTAAAAATAAAAAAAAAGACAAAAAGTTATCTTTCTATATATATAGATACATTCTTAATAAGATTTTGAAAATTCGGCAGGTCCTGGTGTGAATGTGTTTTTTCATTCTTGTGCTTATGAGAAACATGAGCCTGATGTGTCCTAGCAATTTCTTCAATGTTTGAGCATATATTTGAAAAGCAAACTTTCATTTCCTCATCAATACATTGAAGAATTCCTCTATTTTTACTCTTAATCATGTTGAGGGTAGAAAATCCTAATTTACATAAATAGGATGTTAAAAATTGTAGTAAAATGTTCAAATCTTTTTTATATATTGTCACATAGTCTTCTTTTATAGAAATCCAAAAGGCTTCAAGAGACAATTCTTTATGTTTAAGCATCAATCCACGATCATTGGATATAGCTGCCAGTTCTTCTTCTGTTAATGTTAAACTAAAATCACTTGAAGCTTCCATGAATGGATTTCTAATCCAATTGTACTGTTCAGTGTTAAGTGATGGAAAATGCTATAAATTAAATTCAGCCTGTCAGTCTTCAAGTCCTATTTTATTTACACTTAACTTTTGCTCACTTCCAGAATTGGATTCTTCAATATCACGCTTCTTTTTGAGAAATCTATCCTTTTTATTTCAGTGTATTTATCTAAAAATAATATAATAATGTGTTAATAATAAATATAATAATGACGTGTTAACAAAAAGAGTGGTATTTTTATAATGAAATGGTATAATAGAGTAACTATATGTATTTTTATATCTGGGCACATGCCGCGAACCAGCACAAGCTAGTAATTAATTCCAGGTCCTGAGTGGGAACAGTGCGGAATTAAGAAAATATGCAGAATTAAGAAAATACAGGGTTGAGAGGGCCCTGTAATTGCTGCCAGCAAGAACAAAGCGTGCCTATAAACCTGCATCTTGCTTTAGTAGGGCAAAATGGGCCATTAGCAAATCAAAGAGATCTTTGATCATGTTTCCAAGGCAACCCAAGCATTTTACCAAGTTCAGAAACCCCCCACCATACATATCATCTTAACTTTACACCAAACAAAGGATAGAAGAAACTTGCCTCCAGTCTTTCTGGGGAACATGGTAGGTAGAGTAAACAATCCAGCACCAAGCTTAACAGTCTTTTGCAACTTAATCAGGCAAGTGAGGTGGTAGGTTGGGCAGACTGTCAGCTTACAGAAAATTCCCCACACCTCTGTCTCCCCAAAATCTAAACTCCAAAAACCCTGTTGGATTTTTGTCCCCAACAGGGTGCACCTGGAAATCTTCTGGGGTGAATCAGCACGCCTTGGTCCACACTCTGAGAACCACTAACCTAGAACATAGTAATCACAGTGTGTGTGTGTGTGTGTGTATATATATATATCATATATATATATATATATATCATATATTTTTTTTTCTTGTGGGAGAAACAGAGAGAGGGACAGATAAGGACAGACAGACAGGAAGGGAGAGAGATGAGAAACATTAATTCTTCGTTGTGGTTCCTTAGTTGTTCATTGATTGCTTTCTCATATGTGCCTTGACCGTGGGCCTTCAGCAGACCGAGTAACCTCTTGCTCAAGCCATAGACCTTAGACTCAAGCTGGTGAGCTTTGCTCAAACCAGATGAGCCCGCACTCAAGCTGGTGACCTCAGGATCTCGAACCTGGGTCCTCCGCATCCCAGTCCGACACTCTATCCACTGTGCCACTGCCTAGTCAGGCAAATATATATATATATATATATATATATATATATATATATATATATATATATTGTATTTTTCTGAGGTTGGAAAAGGGGAGGCAGTCAGACAGACTCCCGCATGCGTCCAACTGGGATCCACCCGGCATGCCCACCAGGGGGCAATGCTCTGCCCATCCGGGCCATTGCTCTGCCACAATCAGAGCCATTCTAGCGCCTGAGGCAGAGGCCACAGAGCCATCCTCAGTGCCCGGGCCATCTTTGCTCCAATGGAGCCTTGGCTACAGGAGGGGAAGAAAGAGACAGAGAGGAAGGAGAGGGGTGGAGAAGGAGATGGGCGCCTCTCCTGTTTTCCCTAGCCGGGAATCGAACCCGGGACTCCTGCACTCCAGGCCAACGCTCTACCACTGAGCCAATCAGCCAGGGTGGCAAACATATTTTTTATTAGTACTTTCTGTGGTCTAGGAATTGAGTTGGTAAGAGTTGATGAAAGATGAGGCTATTTATGATAAAAGAGAATCAGTACTCTATAAAGATGAGCAGAAATCTTAATCTAAATGAGGGCTATCCAGAACTCACACCAGAGGACACTCTTACTACTTTTGCAATGTAAAATATGGTCCCCCAATTTTGCAGGTAAATCAAAGTAGCTGTGACTCATTAGACTGCTTTATCTGACTTAAAATTCCTTTACTTCAGAAATACAATAGAGTTAAACAGTGATATCAGTTTAAGTTTTCAATAGTGAGTCACTGCCAAAACATGGCAAAATATATAACCATGTAAGATTTACAAGGATAATAATATAACTATTTATAAAGTAAAAATAAAGTGACCAATAATCTTCCTTTAGGGAGGACAGTCCTTCTTTTGTAAGTTCCATCCTCCCTTGAAAAGTGTCCTCCTACATGTCCTCCTTTTTGATATTGAAAGACTAATCTATAAATGTCCATATTTGATCTATGCAGTCGATCCATTGTGTGTTATGACATATTTGTAACTAAATGAGTACCTTTTTCTTAAAATTATTATTAAAAATTAATAAGCATGTGAGCATAATTACAATATAAAATATTACAAATGTTTTTATTATGCATTTATCATATTATAGTGTATTATTGTTGCAATGAATAAAGTGTTTATTTACGATATTGTTTTCTTCAATTTATTTTTGTCCTCCCTTTCATTGTAAAAAAGTCGGTCACCTTAGTAATAATCAAGTTACTAGAGCTCTCTAACCTGTTTGTAAATATAGGGTAATGATACATTTTTTGGTCCCCTTCTGTTTCTCCCTTTTGTGTTACAAATGAAAGTATATAAGTAAAAATTTCTGAATGCCTCTTTACAAAACAATAAAATGCAGTCATTCCTTCTTAAAGACAGAGACACATTCTTAGACATACATTGTTTGCAATTTCATTTTGTGCAAACATCTCAGAATGTACTTACACATCTCAGCTAGTATAGCCTACTACACACCTAAGCTATATGACATAGCTTCTGGGCTACAAACCTGTACAGCATGTTACTGTACTGAGTACTGCAGGCAATTGTAATGCAATGGTCAAGTGTTTCTGTACGTAAACACATTTAAACATAGAAAAGTTACAGTAAATATATGGTATAAAAGATAAAAAGTGGTATAACTGTATAGGATGAATGGAGCTGGCAGGACTGGAAGTCTTTTCGGGTGAGTTTGTGGTGAATGAATGTGAAAGCCTAGGCCATTACTATACACTACTGGAGACTTTATAAATATTGTCTTATAAGCCCCACTCCTGCTACTATAGGAAATAGAACATCAAAGCCATTAATGCTGCTTCATGAACAGACATGTGAACTGGATTGATTGGAAGTATCAAGGAGAAACTGCCTGGGTGAGGCATAAATCACTCTAATAGTTAATGTCAGGAAAGAGTAAAAAGTGGCCTCAGGATGAGTAGGAATAAGAAATCAAGAAGGAGCAATAAAGGCATGTGGAGAATTGTCATGACAATGTGGTTTTGGCTGTTGCATGGTGAAACAGTGGTCAGATTAAGAAACTCCATCTTATTTATAAAAATAAAAAAGAAGGTGTTAAACATAGGGTGTAGAACTGAGGACTCAGTATTTTGACTTTGAAAATGTGTTTTTGGTCCCATTGACCCTATGTGGCAAAAAGGATTATTTTTCTAGCATTAAACTGATAGAAGGAATAAAATTTAGCTATGCTTTACATCATCACAAAGTAAAGAGATAGATTAGCTGTACATTACCATAGAAAGCTTTTATTAAAGTAGCAGTAGAACGTAATGCCTGGTCAGGTAACTCCTATGGACATATGACTTGTATAGGATCTTAGGTCCGCAACAAAGAATATACAACAATGTATACTTCAGACCATCATGCTAGATCTGAGAGCGCTGTAGCATTCTCTGAATATGTAGCTCTGAGGGGACAGGACAGGCTCCTCTGTGCTGTAACAGGTCAGTGGCTAAATCATTGGAGTATAAACTCTGCATTTAAAATTGAGGTGCTGTGAGTGAGAGGAAACTTACTGCCAAGACCCAGAAATATTGCTCCTGTAAGAGAAAAAAATAATCCACTTGAACCACATTTTTATGGGAAATGGAGGTGCATTATTATCTTAAGGGACCACTGTTGTGTGTGTGGTCCATCGTTTACCAGAAAGTGGTTAAGCATCACATGACTATAGTAGAAATGTTATTATTTCTGTTAACCTAGTTTATGGAAAAGACCCAAGGAAAACATCGATATAATAGGAATTGTGGTATTATGTGTGTATTTGAAAGAACTGATTTCTCAATGATCTAATAGTCTAAAGAATTTTACTTTTCTTAGTTTTGTATCCAAGAAAGCTAAGAATTCACAAAATAGGTGTGTTTTGAAGTTCATTTGACCATTATGTGTTGTAATAATCCAATCAGAAAAGCTTTTAATTTCTCGCTGTGTTTGGAAACTACTTTGACCAAGAATATAGATCCAGCAGGGTGGTGTCTACTTCTTGGCATCTAGGAAAAAATGTTTTAATAACTGAACTCTCACAATATGCTCAGACTGAATCATTAGTACTATGTAAAAAGCTTATGATTTACTTAATGTACTTTCTATGCTATATATTTTGTTCTTTTTAAATGGTAGCATGCAGTGACTATTACAAATCACACCATTTTAAAACTTGCTGGTTTCTGTATATTATTGATTTAGAGTATTTCAAAAATAAATTGTTAAACACATTTGAGTTTTCAATGCAGTATTAAAACATTTTTATTAGGCAGTAAAATTGGTTATGTGGAGTATTTACTTTTGAATTTAAATGCATAAAGATATATGAATGTATGAATGAGATGGCCACACCATTGATTTCAATGAAACTTGAAGTGAAAGGACTAGTACTCAATCATATTGCTTAATAATGTATAGAAGGGATCTAAAAGAACTATATAACTTCATGAGATCAAATTTCATTTTGTTATTACTTGTGCCACATGCATTTTGTCCATTTGGTCACAGTGCCTAGTAGACCGAAGTATTCTGAAATATGTCAGAAGCTCTTTTGCCTGATATGGTATGTTCTCCTTTCAAATCATCCAAAGATGCTTTCACAAAGTATTATGCAAGAAATGATCAGCATATCAACCCTTTATTGAGTTCACCTTCCAAAGGGCTGTGCAAAGAGTTTTTATTTCAGGTGTTAATGATTAATATTTTTTTCTGATTCACTTACATGTCTCATTAAAATGTCACCTCAAGATAAAATTGAAATCTATACATATGAAATTTATTAGACTAAAGCTGATACTCATTAATTTTTTTATTTGAGGCAATAAAAAATTAATAGCACTAATTTCAAGTTTGAATTTAAGTATATCTACCATCTTCTATTGCTCTATTTATTTACCATTAAAAATTCACATGTGGGAATTATAAGTATTAGTATGAAGGAAAATCTCTATTGACTGCAAAATAGTAAATATAGGTAAAAGTAAAGCCAACCTTTGAAATATTAGTTAAAATAATTTTTATTTCTATTTTGATTTACTGGATCATGCCTTGTAGATTCAGTATATATATGATTTTAATATATAAAGAACACTGCCCTGGCTGGATAGCTTAGTTGATTAGAGCAGTGGTCCCCAACCCTCGAGCTGCAAACCGGTACCAGTCCGTGGGCCATTTGGTACTGGTCTGCAGAGAAAGAATAAATAACTTACATTATTTCTGTTTTATTTATATTTAAGTCTGAACTATGTTTTATTTTTAAAAAGTGACCAGATTCCTTCTGTTACATCCATCTAAGACTCACTCTTGACGCTTGTCTCAGTCACGTGATACATTTATATGTCCCACCCTAAAGGCCGGTCCGTGAAAATATTTTCTGACATTAAACCGGTCTGTGGCCCAAAAAAGGTTGGGGACCACTGGATTAGAGCATCATCCTAAAACACAGATTGCTGGTTTGATCCCTGGTCAGGGATCAAACATACAGAAACAGATCGATGTTCCTCTATCTCTCCCTTCTTCTCTTGCTAAAATCAATAAATGTTAAAAGAAAAATAAATAAGGAGCACTGACTACAACTTTTCCATATGTCTATATATCTATATTATATCTATAGCTATCTATCTATCTATCTACTTATCTATCTATCTATATTTGGGAACAAGTGGTCCATAAAAAATGAGTTAAAATGACTCATAGTAATAAAGCTATGCTCATTTCTACATACAGTGTAATACAAAAAATGTAACAAAAACTATACTCAAACATCATTTAAATATATTTATACACAAATTGATTTATCTAATCTATCTAATCTGATATTTATATATATATATATATATAATCAGAATTCTTAGGAATAAAGCATCTATGTACCTATATCTATCTATCTATATTAATTAGAAAATAACCTCAGAAAAACATGAAAAATAACTAAAAAATTTTTCCCTTATGTGGGAAAACAGAGACATTTTCTATTGCTGGTTTTAATATGGGCACCATAGGAAATATAATCACTATGAAAAACAGATTTTCAGTACTGAACATAATTATAAATATACCTATTTTTGACCCCAAAATCTTATTTCTTTAGATTTATCCTATAGAGACATTTTATGCATTAGTGAAATGATGTATGTTAAAAGAAGATACTCATTTTAGCACTATTTAAAATAGCAGCAGAAAAAAAATAGCAGCAGATTGTAAACAACTTACATGTCTATCATTAGAAAACTATTTAAATAAAATAAAGTATAGTAATTAGAACCATAACTGTTTTTGCTGTCATGGAAAGATATCTAGGATTTATTGGAGAGTGGAAAAGAATATATGAGTATTTGCTAGTGCATTCACAAAGTAACTGAGCATAAACAAGGACAAACAGCAGTGATTTAGGTTGACAGATGGGTGTCTGTGAGAAGAAAAAAAAATTTTTTTTTTTTTTACAGAGAGAGAGGGATAGACAGACAGGAATGGAGAGAGATGAGAAGCATGAATCATTAGTTTTTCATTGCAAGACCTAGTTCATTGATTGCTTTCTCGTGTGTGCCTTGACCGCGGGCCTTCAGGAGACTGAGTACGAATCAGCGACCTCGGGTCCAAGCTGGTGAGCTTTGCTCAAACCAGATGAGCCCACGCTCAAGTTGGCGACCTTGGGGACTCCGAACCTGGGTCTTCTGCATCCCAGTCCGACGCCCTATCCACTGCGCCACCGCCTGGTCAGGCGAGAAGGAAAATTTTTGATGTGCATCCTCTTGTACTATTTGATTTTAAAAACATATGACTTATATTATGTATAAAATTTTTTGAAATTAAAAATAAAAATGAGACAATTAAATTTGTTGGGAGTTTTTCTACTTCCAGATAACTATTCTCTGTGGACATAAAGTCAACATTGATACCTATATAAAAGAATTGCTTTATAAATCATACACAGAAATTGTATTAAGGAACCAAGAATACTGCTACGTAGCAATATATTTATAATTGATTGGAGATAATAGTTGTTAGAATTGATAAGCTGAAATTTCACATCTCTTTGCCTTTGTGTTTTTTTGTTTTGTTTTGTTTTTTTCATTATGGCTAAAATTTCCTTCTCGTATATCTCCTGTTTTTCTATTTGAGAAGCACTACTTTTTTTTCCAAGGTCAGGTTTAAACATTGCTTTAAAAATTTTAAAGACAAACTAGACAATTAGCTTCTTGCCTTGTACTTTCCTAAGATCTCTGGATTATATATCTATTTTATCACAGATATATTACTGTATTCTATTCTTCTACTTTCCCTTAATATATGTAAACTTTTAGAGAGCGGTGATTGTACCTTTTCACTTTGTATTCCCAGTATTAGACAATGTTTGGCACATAGTAGTAAACCAATAAATGTTTTTGAAATAATTAAATAATAAATAAAAATGCATAAGGTAAGGTTCCATGAATATAAACTAATTTAAAGAAAAAATATAGGAATATAAAAGAAAATGACTTTTTACATTATAGCTATTTTTCTTCCTTATGACTATTATAAGGTATAAAAAAGTGCTATTAAAGGAGCATAACAGCAACATTAATTTTGAACAATATGCTCAGAACTTGACATTATTCTAGTTTTGTAGGTTAGTTAACTGAGGTGAATAAAGGTTATGTAATTTCCCTGAGACAAGACAATTAAAAAAATTCATCAATTAAGATTTGAATGCAGTCTGTATTTTCCCTAAGTGCACTCTCTGAACTGCAATTCACAGGTACCCAAAACAGCGATGATGAAAATGACCAAAGAAGAATATAGATTCCAAACACTGCCTACAGATCCATTGGACCAGTGAGAAAGAGATATAGATAACTGATGAGTACCACATATTTCAGTTACTTTTAGTTGCAGTTTATTAAATCTACTCAATATTTATGTAGGCTTTAAGAGATGACATAATGAAACTAAAAACCATAAAGTTTTTAAAAATATATTCCCGGAGAGAATAAAAGAGTATTATGGTTTTCAGAGTTTGTAGACATTCCTATTGTTCGCCTTCTTAAGATAGTATGATTATTTGATGACTAATATGCTTTGGGTTTGCTTCTATCAAACACAAGTTTGTTGAGTTCTTAAATTTTTTTCCTTTCAATTTGTTTATTATATCAGCGTTCTGAGTGTTAAATAAAAAGTTCAATTTTAGGTTTCAATCCTTATATTTTTCCCATTTTATTTCTAGCAAGTTTTTCTTAGTAATGTACACCAAAGCTAATATTGTTCAGTTATTTTGCCTGAGATATTTTGCACCACATCCAGTTAAATTCCTCCCTCATTATTTAATTGGTTTATATTTTCTCAAGATTTTTTCTTTTGTATACTTAACACATAGAAGTAGAAATATCATTGCTGCTTATTCAGAAGCAAAAGATAATAAGAAAATACTAAAAATTCAAGAAATTAAGCTCAAAGTTGAAAACAGTTTTGTTTATTCTATTCAATTATGCTGATGTACAGCTTAATTTTTCTTTCTATAGGTTTTAGGTTTAATGAAACAAAACAGAAAAGAATGAGAAATGACTTCTAATTAATATGTTTGTTATCTGTGATTATTTTATATAAAATTGGCAAAAGTATTAAATGCTTTAAATTATAGAAATGATGGAAATTTGCTGATATTTATTAAAAAGTTTGATATAATGGGAGATAATACCTACAGAGACTTACATTTATTACTTTTATGTATGACTGACATTTGTGACTTTTTTGATGCTTGACATATGTTTACTCTGAAAAAGAGTAATGACTCTCATTTGGTATTGAGAAACTAAGATGTAAATTTTTCAGATAAAGACCTTTTTAGGCACTGGCTGGTTAGTTTAGGTTGGTTAGAACATAATCCCAAAGTGCAGATGTTGCTGGTTCAATCCTTGATAGACTCACATACAGAAACAAATCGTTGTTCCTGTCTCTCTCTCTCTCTCTCCCTTCCTTTCTCACTAAAATCAATAAATAAAGATAATTTAAAAAATATTAATACCTTGAGATATATTAAAATAGATCACTCCAGGTTTTATGAGATACTCAACCCGTTCTGTGTTCTCAGACAGGTCCAACTCTTAATGAAAATTATTCATTTGGTCATAACAAGCCATCAGAAATAAAGGGAAGGAAAAAAAATAGCTATTTATTTCTCTAGTCTCAATGTGTTTTTTCTTAAAAATATAACCCTGGAATATTAACTAGTCAAACCTTAGTTTGTCATATTCAGTAACAAGTTGAGCAAAAATGAAATGGGTACATTTCTGTGGGATGCAGAATAAGAATACTTTCTGTTTCCAGAGTACAGTTCTGTGAAGGGGTTTCAAGCAAGTAATGAAAAAGATGTGATACTATATAAAAACTGATTTTTTTTTCTCAGAAACCATATCTAAGAATAAGAAATAGAAAACACTCCCTGGAACATTATGTTGTGTGCTGAGGAATCTTTATGGGCCATTTGTTAATCGGCAACCTAATCCTGACCCCATGCAATGATAAGGCAGGATTTGTACATTTCTCTGATAATTTAATATTTACTCATTTAAGCCCCTTTTTCCATGTAATCTTCTTGAAATGCCTCAACTCAAGCTGCTCTATTCTCTCTTACAAGACCTGCTGGTCTTTTAGTCAGTTGAAATCTCACATTTTAGCATTAACTGACAAACACTTTTACACTTAGACATCAAAGCAGTTCTTTATTAAAGGAAAGCCCCAGTTGAACAGTTTTTGTCCCTATTGTTATTTGGTTTGGGGACTCTCCCCACCCTCTACCCCTGCAAAAAATATAGCATGTCTTTTCTTGCTAGGTTGCCAGAGACTCTAAATGTAACCATGATGATGATGAAAGTCATATATCACTTGACTGGGCCATGTGGTGCCCAGTTATATAAATATTCTGCATATCTCTGTGAGAGAGTTTCTTGATGAGATTGACATTTGAATTGATAGACTGGGTAAAGCAGAATGCTATTCCCTAAGTGTGAGAACTTCAGTCAATTCAGTGAAGGCTTGAATAGAACAAAAAAAGACTGAGCAGGAGAGATTTTTGTTCTTTATACCTGAAGGTCTAGAGTTGGGACATTGGTCTTCTGATTCTCAGACTTTCAGACTCAAACTGGAACTAATATCATTGGTGTTCCTAGTTAATGGGCCTCTAGACTGCAGATCGTGGTACTTCTCAGCCTCCATAATCATCTGAGCCAATTCTTTATAATAAATCACTTTATATGTATCCTATTAATCCTATTTTTCTGGAGAACACTGACTAATTTACTGGTCCATGAAAAATGACCTCTTAAAAGCATAAGTTAAGAAAGAGAGAGGAAGGGAGGGAGAAAGGGAGAAATTAATAATCATTGTCACTTTAGGGTGCTCTATAAAAATTTCTGGTATTGAATTCATTCAACAGATAAGACCAATGTTTCAATGTATTTGTTGAACTCTAAAGAATTATGAGATAATCAGTTTAGTCTAGATGTTCAGTGTCAACTAAATTGAGTGGCATTAATTCCAACGTATTATCTAAAAAAAAAAAAGCAGACTTATTTTTCATTTTCTTTGATACTCTAATTGAATTATTTCCTTTCTCTTTTGTCCTATTTTTTTTTTCAATTAAAAAAAAATAAGGAAGCCTGAGAAGGCAGAGGCACAGTGGATAGAACATGAGACTGAGATGCGGAAGACCCAGGTTTGAAATCCCGAGGTCGTCAGCTTCAGCGCAGGCTCATCCAGTTTGAGCACAGGGTCACTGGCTTGAGCATGGTGTCATAGACATGACCCCATGGTAGCTGACTTGAGCACAAAGGTAGCTGGCTTGAAGCAAAGGTTGCTGGCTTGAGCACCAGGTCTCTAGCTTGAGCAAGGAGTCATTCACTTTGTTTTAACCCCTGGTCAAGGCACATATGAGAAAGCAATCAACGAACAACTAAGGTGCCGCAACAAAGAATTGGTACTTCTCATCTCTCTTCCTTCCTGACTCTCTCTCTGTCTCTGTAAAAAATAAAAATAAATAAATAAATAAATAAATAAATAAATATAAATGAAATACATGAATACTTATTCATAGCTCATCATGGAAGAAAAAGCAGAGCACCAAGAGTCATCCCTGGAAAGTGGGATATAACAAACTAAGTTTAAAAATGGCTTAGAGTCTGACCTGTGGTGGCGTATCAACCTGTAATGCTGAGGTCACCTGTTCAGAACCCTGGGCTTGCCTGGTCAAGGAACATATGGAAGTTGATGCTTCCTGCTCCTCCCCCCTCTTGTTCTCTCTCTGTCTCTATTTCTCTCTCTGTTTCTATTCACAGAAATGAATAAATAAATACAAATAATTTAAAATAACCCCCTCTAATTTTTTTCATATTATTTTTTTTAATTAATTTTAATGGGGTGACATTGATAAATCAGGGTACATATATTCAGAGAAAACATCTCTAGGTTATTTTGACATTTGATTATGCTGCATTCCCATCACCCAAAGTCCAATTGTCTTCCTTCACCTTCTAACTGGTTTTCTTTGTGCCCCTCCCCTCCCCCAAACCCTTCCCTCTCCTCCCCTCCACCCATAACCCCACACTCTTGTCTATGTCTCTGAGTCTCATTTTTATGTCCCACCTATGTATGGAATCATATAGTTCTTAGTTTTTTCTGATTTACTTATTTCGCTCAGTATAATGTTATCAAGGTCCATCCATGTTGTTGTAAATATCCGATGTCATCATTTCTTATGGCTGAGTAGTATTCCATAGTATATATGTACCAAAGTTTTTTAATTCACTCGTCCACTGACAGACACTTGGGCTGTTTCCAGATCTTCGCTATAGTGAACATGCTGCCATAAACATGGGGGTGCATTTCTTCTTTTCAAACAGTGCTATGGTGTTCTTGGAATATATTCTTAAAAGTGGGATAGCTGGGTCAAAAGGCAGTTCGATTTTTAATTTTTTGAGGAATCTCCATACTGTTTTCCACAGTGGCTGCACCAGTCTGCATTCCCACCAGCAGTGCAGGAGGGTTCCCCTTTCTCTACGTCCTCACCAGCACTTATTCTGTGTTGTTTTGTTGATGAGTGCCATTCTGACTGGTGGGAGGTGATATCTCATTGTGGTTTTAATTTGCATTTCTCTAATGATTAGTGATGCTGAGCATTTTTTCATCTGCCTATTGGCCATCTGTATGTCCGCTTTGGAGAAGTGTCTATTTATTTCTTTTGCCCATTTTTTGATTGGATTGTTTGTCTTCCTGGTATTGAGTATTATAAGTTCTTTATAAATTTTGGTTATTAACCCCTTATCAGACATATTGTCAAATATATTCTCGCATTGTGTAGTTTGTCTTTTTATTCTGTTCTTATTGTCTTTAGCTGTGCAGAAGCTTTTTAGTTTGATATAGTCCCATTTGTTTATCCTGTCTTTTATTTCACTTGCCCGTGGAGATAAATCGGCAAAATATGTCGGTGAGCTTACTGCCTATGTTTTCTCTTAAGATGCTATGGTTTTATGGCTTACCTTTATGTCTTTTATCTATTTTGAGTTTATTTTTGTGCATGGTTTAAGTTGGTAGTCTAGTTTCATTTTTTTGCAGGTAGCTATCCAATTTTCCAACACCATTTGTTGAAGAGGCTGTGTTTTCTCCAATGTATGCTCTTACCTCCTTTGTCAAATATCAGTTGTCCATAAAAGTGTGGGTTTATTTCTGTGTTCTCAGTTCTGTTCCGTTGATCTATATGCCTGTTCTTATGCCAGTACCAGGCTGTTTTGAGTACAATGGCCTTGTAGTATAACTTGATATCCAGAAGTGCGATACCTTGCACTTTATTCTTCCCTTTCAAGATTGTTGAGGCTATTCGTGTTCTCTTTTGGTTCCATATAAATTTTTGGAATATGTGTTTTATATCTTTGAAGTAAGTCATTGATATTTTAATCGGTATTACATTGAATTTATAAATTGCTTTTGGTAATATAGACATTTTTTAAAAATGGCTTAGATATTACACATTTTCATTCATGATACATTTTGTAATCGAAATGAGAGTTAGTGCTTGTTAATGTGCTCAGTAAGTCAATGAGATCATATACAGGGTTTTGCAGTGAAGAAGGATTGACTATTTTATTGAAAATGGCACCACCCAGGAGAACAAGAAAGCTATTGCTAACTCTCAAGTGGTGTACAGGCAAAAGGTTTTACAGAGCAAAAATCATGAGAAATCATGAGTAATCATGAGTAAGTCATCTTGGTTCTCACTGATTTGTCCTCGATCACTTCAATTATTAATTTTCATCTTCTAGAGGAATGCTTCCTTTTTGGAATTGCCTTGTCTGGTTTCAGCAAAATTGCAGTGGGGTGATCATTCACTTTGTGGATTGAAAAGCATCTTAACCATGTGTGTCAATAAGTTATCTTGTTGTATAGGAGTGGGAGCTATACATTTTGTTACTTATTCATTGTGTGCTTATTCTGCTGCCTTGGTTTCTTGTTCTCCCAGCGGTCGTAAGCAGTTCAGTCCTAGGTCACAGGCAGCCAAGAGCTTCTTTCTAGTGTCTAAACAACCTATAAACTTTTGTATTAAAATATTTTTCTAAAAGTATTAATTCTTCAGTTTTAGTTTTCTTGTTCATAATTAACAAGGCTACCTTACAAATAACTTACTCTCTGTGCATCTATCCTAATACTATTCCAATATTTGTGACTTAAATCAATAGTACTGAAACTGAATTTTCATATCCTAGGAGGCCTTAATGTCTTTACCATTGTATGGAGAATTTTAAGAGATGAGAATGACTTTTTAAAAATCCTACTCTAATGTTGATAGATCTGTCTGGGAAGCTAAGACCCTGTGAGGAAAGACTTACTGTTTTTCTTTTTTGCTTTTTCACAATCTCTCTTCTTCTTGAAAAAGGAAGACATGAAACTAACTCTCTCAAAAGTTATTATGGTGCATTGTCTCCTGTGGGTACACTGAATCTAATAAATATTTTCCCATGTCTTTAATAAAATTGCCAAAACTGTCTCATCTATATCTTTAATATATGCATTTGCATTGGTTTTTTTGCATAACAGTTCCAATCCAAGTTTTTAATTTTGTTCTTTCAATCAGATGTGTATTCCTTATACAGTCATACGCCACTTAATGATGAATATATGTTATGAGAAATTTGTCATTAGGTAAGTTCGTTGTTTTGTGATCATCATAAAGTACACTCACACAAACCTAGATGGTCTAGCCTACCAATGTAATTGTATGCGCCATACTTTTATACAAGTGGCAGCAAAATAGGTTTGTTTATATCAGCATTATCACAAGTACATAACACCTTGCACTAAGACATCACTAGGCAATATAAATTTTTCAGCTCCATTAAGATCTTGTGAGACCACCATCATAAATGTGGTCCATTGATAACCAAAACGTCATTATGTGGTATATGACTGTAATTGTATACTAGTAATAATTGTAACAATAACTCAAGATAAAGCCACATATTTTAACCTAAAGAATTTTACATTTTTGTTCTGTGGTTTATAATGCAATAAATTTTTAAGAGCAAAAAATATATTGTTAGGATAAAATTTTGTGAAATATTGAAATGTAAACATAAGCTTAAGAACATATATAAAAATTTTAGACTATTAAGTGGACATCTTGTTCAGATTACTGACTAGATTTTTATAGGTATTAAATCACAGTGGTGTTTATAGTCTCCTCTATATTGGATGTATTTGAGAGTAATGTACATCTAGCATTCAATTTATGTCTCTTAATTAGAACTCTTCACTAAAAGAAGCCAGAATTGCTTAGATTAATGGCTGGCTTTAGGTCAGAGACAAGAAATATGCAAAATAATTCTAGGGCAGCTTTTCTTTGTGACAGAAACAAGCAAACTATTAGAAAAATAAAAACGATTAAGGAAACCTAATGTGATATGTCAGAAAGAAATGGCTTCTAGCCTGACCAGGTGGTAGGGCAGTGGATAGAGTGTTGGACTGGTATGCGGAGGACCCAGGTTTGAAACCCCAAGGTCGCCAGCTTGAGCGCGGGCTCAGTTGGTTTGAGCAAAGCTCACCAGCTTGAACCCAAGGTTGCTGGCTTGAGCAAAGATCTGCTGTAGCTCCCTGGTCAAGGTACATATGAAAAAGCAATCAATGAACAACCAAGGTGCTGTAATGAAGAACTGATGCTCCTCCTCTTTCTCCCTTCCTGTCTCTCTATCCCTATCTGTCCCTCCCTCTGTCTCTGTCACAAAAAAGAAATAAATAGCTTCTAATGTCCAATGATGAAAGAATAAAAAAAGAATAAAGAATACAATTAATTTAAGAATATTAAATAAATTAAATTGTCCAAAATGCAATAAAAAAGAGAAAACAAAGCAAAAAAAATTCAAATCTAACTTTAGATTATGCTAAAACTAACTGTAGCATTTGAATATTTAGAAGAAATTATTAACCATTCATTCTGTTTTTCTTGTACAAACCATATTTTAGGTTAATCCAATAGTCATGATTGCTAAGGGAAATATCTCTTTACAGAAAATGCTAGCTAATGAATGTGGATGGAATTATATAATTATAAAAATTACTATTTTAAATCTTTTAATTAATTTTTTAAAGATATTGATTATCAATGGGTGAAACTGTAAAAGGAAAGAATGAGAACAGATTTTAGAATGCAAGAGACTGACTCATCATTTGAATCGATTGAAATATTTATATTCCTAAAAGTGGTGAAATTGTTATTATCTCCTAATTATGCAGTGTAAAACACCTGGTACATTCTTTGAGACATTCTTATGAAAATACTTTTAGTTTAGAAAATAATTAAAATTATCAAAAATATAGAAAATAGAATAACAAGCTAAATAATACTACTAAGGAGAAAACTGACAAATTCATAATGTGGATCATTCTAGAGGGTAACTGGTTATGTTTCTGTAAAGAATTAGTGGCACAAAAAGTGAAAATGAAAAAGGAACATCCACATTTTTTTAATTATTATTAAGTGAGAAGCAGGGAGGCAGAAAGACAAACTCCCACCTGTTCCCTGATAGGGATACATCCAGCAAACCCCTACCAGGGGATGCTCTGCCAACTTTACTCTCTTTTCTCTCTAAAAGAAATCAAATAAATAAAATATTTAAGAAAAAAGATAAAATTTTATTCTTAAAAAAGAGAGTTTGACAGTTTCTTACAAAACTAAATATGTACTTAGCGAGAGCTGGTTAAGCCAGACTAAAGCCCAAGAGATGTCCAGAGAAATGGAAGTCATACATTTAGTTGTAGCATAGGTTATATCTTGAAGGATGATAGAATAGTGTGTTTCTAAAACAAAGGAAGAGAGTTGGAACAGTGACTTCACTGATCTACTGAGGAATTTGTGCTTTTTGAATTTAAGCAATCAGGTGTCACTGAAGCAAGAGATTGGCATAATGAGATGTTATTTTAGAAGGGTTGATCTGTTGGCTGTAGGTAAGACAGATTGTGAAGGCTTGCCATGAAAAAAGAACAAGTGAGTCCAAGTTGGGACAAGATGTTAAGTTTCAGAATATTATATTTGTCTTATTTTTAATTCTTATTATCTACCTAATAATATACATTTTCATTTTGAATCTAGTTATTAGAAAACCAAATCAACAGGTTAATAGAAATCAGAAAAAAATAGTTATATTATATTTTGAAGAAAATAAGAATTCATTGGGTGGACTTTATGTAATAGAGGATAAAAAAATGGAAGATTGATTTGGATAACCACCTGTTTTGATTTTAGGTGTCAGACTTATATGGCAAAAATAGAAAAGTCAGATAGAAGTACAGTTGGAAGGAAAAATAATCAATTTACTATCTGCTGAAATTGAGTGTCCTTGGGACATGTACTCCAATGTATATATCTATAAATATAATTAAGTGTAGGTATTGGAAAGAACTTAAAATATTTATTAATTTTAGAGACAGAGGAAGAGAGGAAAAAATATATAGAAAAGCACTGGTTTTCTTATCCCAGTTATTATGCATTCATTGATTGATTCTTGTATTGTTCCCTAGCTGGAGATCAAACCCACAACCTTTCCATATTAGGACAATGCTCTAATCAACTGAGTTACTTGGCCAGGTCAGAAAGGTTATTTTAAAGATTTGAAAGTTTTTCATGTATACTTTAACATTGAATTTATGAGACCATATTACATTACTCAGTGATATAAATTTACACATACATTTTCTTCTAAGTGCCAAATCCAACTCTTCACATTAAAATAATTCCTCATTCAACTACTCAAATAAGAATTTATGATAATTTGAAAGCAGCTATGCCATCTTTAAAAAACAGAACCTGCCAAGTAAATCCAAGGGTAATCAAATTTGTAGATTGAGGAAAGAAATGTAATCTGCTCAGGAGAACAAATTGTTTTCAACTATTTAAATGTGTTCAAGGAAAGCAGTCATTGAAAAAAAAGAGAAGAATTGCATATGTTCTTCAGTAGATTACAATTTATAGAGCTCAAGAACAACATTTTATATGTAAATCTGTCATGCTAATTTAAATGCCTTGAGTAATTTTAAAATATTTATTGACTGACAAAGTAAATGATGACACTATCTTCAATATTCTTTCCAACATAAACGGTAGGGGTAAGAACACAATTACAGAGGTTGTGATAATGTGATAATTTTGCAACAAGTTCTCTCATTGGTCTTTGACTTTCATTCCTTCAGAAAAAATGTAGAGATAATGTTATAGCTGTACACTAGAAACCTGTATGGATTGGCAAAGCATGCCATGCCAATGAATTAAAAAATACTTATTTATATTTTTTATTTATATAAAAATAATATATACAACATCTACTATATGTCAAGTATAGTAGTACTGGGCAGTAAACAAGATCATTTAAAACCCCTGCCTACATAGAGCTTACAATCTAACAAGTGACAAAAGCAAACAAATTTTAAAATGTATATAATACACTATATGAAGATAAGAGCTTTGAAGAAAAATGAAATGCACCAGACATGTGACTTTGGAAAAAATAACTGTAAATCATAATTATAATAATAACTACTTACTAGGTTTATAATTAAGAATAAATAAAATATATATAAGGTAATGAAAATATAATTTATATTCAAATTTAAGATGAAAACAACTCTATTTGATAATGCATATTAGTAGAAGTTTGCTGTTCTTTCCACTCTAACCTCATTTTACTCCTAAAGAGATTTTACATAAATATGTATTAGTTGAGTTAAAATATACAGATTGGGTCCTAGTACCTTCAGTAGAGCTCCAACTGTTCTGGAAAATGAACATATATTTGGTGCCCACGTTGGGGTAAACTTTGGTATGCCTTCTTTTGTAGTAAAAGTGGAAGACAAAATCAAGTTTAGAGGTATCTCTGCTCTGAGATCTTTCCCTCCACAAGGACAACTGTCAAGAACAGTTCTATTTTAAGTATTAGGGGAAAAGATATGTGTGTGTGTGTGTATATATATATATATATATATATATATATACACACACACACACACACACACACCTATATATATATATCTTATTATTTATGTTGTTCTTTTCTGTCTTCTTGATGGCTGGAATGCTTTTCCTGGACTGGTCTTTTATGCTATCAGAATTGCAATGGTTTAACTGAATATTACTGTGGACTGAAGGAAAGAAGGTTTGAAAGAGATTGTTGTGACCAAATCAGTCCCAGATCTTAAAACTGACTGATTTCATTAAAAGCAGTCATTTATGTTGTCTAATCAAGACATATGAGAGACTGCATTTGCATTTGTGGCTAGATTTCAAAGTAATATAGAATTAAAATGGGGAGAATGGACAGGTTATAGTGACTTTCCTGAACTTGGAATTTGAAACTTTTTAAAATCTCTTTCCAGATCTATATCATGTATTTGTATAGTCATTGGTTTCCTTTACAATATTGTAAATTGCTTTTATTTTTTTTGGCTTGTGTAATAATGTATATATAAAATAAGATATACTATTTGCAGTAAGTATTCATAATTTATCCATAATATTGTATGCTTCATAAATATTTATTGAGAATCTTCTCTTTGTAAGTCAATATGATAAGAGTTCTAAAGCATTTCAAAGAGAATTAAATATACATTACTCTTATGAAACTTTCAATATAACATGGGAGAAAAGTAATATAAATAATACAGTAAGCCTGACCAAGCATGGCGCAGTAGATAGAGCATCGGACTGGGATGCAGAGGACCCAGGTTCGAGATCCCGGGGTTGCCAGCTTGAGCGCGGGCTTATCTGGTTTGAGCAAGGCTCACTAGCTTGAACCCAAGGTCTCTGGCTTGAGCAAGAGGTCTCTCAGTCTGCTGTAGTCCTCGATCAAGGCACATGTGATAAAGCAATCAATGAACAACTAAGGTGCTGCAACGAAGAATTGATGTTTCTTATCTCTCTCTCTTTCTGTCTGTCTGTCCCTATCTGTCCCTCTCTCTGACTCTCTCTGTCTCTATCATAAAAAAATAAGGCCCTGGCCAGTTGGCTCAGTGGTAGAGCGTCGGCCTGGCTTGCAGGAGTCCCGGGTTCGATTCCCGGCCAGGGCACACAGGAGAAGTGCCCATCTGCTTCTCCACCCCTCCCCTTCTCCTTCGTTTCTGTCTCTCTCTTCACCTCCCACAGCCAAGGCTCCATTGGAGCAAAGTTGGCCCAGGTGCTGAGGATGGCTCTATGGCCTCTGCCTCAGGCACTAGAATGGCTCTGGTTGCAACAGAGCAATGCCTCGGATGGGCAGAGCATCGCCTCCTGGTGGGCATGCTGGGTGGATCCCCATAAGGTGCATATGGGAGTCTGTCTGACTGCCTCTCGTTTTCAGCTTCAGAAAAATACAAAAAAATAATAATAATAATACAATAAAGTGAGAGTAAATATCTTAAAATTTGAGGTTTGAGATAACATTAATATAAGAAAAATCTCCTTGAAATAGAAGATGAAGAATGCAATTATACACATCACATTTGAGACAAAGGCAACATAAATAGGTTGAATGTATGAAAGAGGTCAATATTAAGAGCAGGGCAAGCTATGGCCTATATGACAAGAAAACAAATGAATCTATGAAAGTAAGAATGTAAAAGAAGGCTTTTTTCTTGGCTAAGATTATAATATACTTTTGCAACAAGCTCTCATGTTATTCTTTGGCTTTCATTCCTTTAAAAATATATGTTTATTCAATATCTACTATATATCAAATACAGTGTGATAGGGCAGTGAACAGAATAGCATAAAATTCTTGTCCACATGGGGTTTACAGTCTAACAAATGACACGAAACAAGCAAATTTTAAAATATACATAACATGAACAAAAGAGCTTTGAAGAAAAATGAAGCAGTGTAAGAGGACAGGAATTTCTGGAGATGAGAAGGATAATTTCTAGTTAATATAGATCATTGCTGAGCAAATTACAGAGATTGAAGTGTGCGAGGTAGATATTTGAATATATGGGTAAAGAATATTTCTGGCAGAGAAAATAAGAATGTAAATTCCCTGAAGTGGGGACATATTTAAAATACTCCAATTTTTATCAGAAAGGGACCAGGCCAGAGCAGGTCTGCCTCAGGCTGGCCTGTAGTGTGTGGGTTCTGGACTTCATGCAAAATAGATTTCCAACATGAGTTCAAATAATTTTGACAGTATGTTTATTAAAGATGGGAACAGTGAAACAAGGAAGCACAGAAGAAACAACAGGAGAGAGCTCAGGTGAGGTTGTTCTGACTCTAAGAAATGTTAAAGAAGAGAAATTAGTCTAGGTGGGCTGCTTTGGTTCACTAGAAAGGCCCTGGCCAGTTGGCTCAGTGGTAGAGTGTCGGCCTGGCGTGCGGGGGACCTGGGTTCGATTCCCAGCCAGGGCACATAGGAGAAGCGCCCATTTGCTTCTCCACTCCCACCCCCTCCTTCCTCTCTGTCTCTCTCTTCCCTCCCGCAGCCAAGGCTCCATTGGAGCAAAGATGGCCCGGGTGCTGGGGATGGCTCCTTGGCCTCTGCCCCAGGCGCTAGAGTGGCTCTGGTCACGGCAGAGCAACGCCCTGAAGGGGAAGATCATCTCCCCCTGGTGGGCAGAGGGTTGCCCCTGGTGGGCGTGCCGGGTGGATCCCGGTCGGGCGCATGCGGGAGTCTGTCTGACTGTCTCTCCCCGTTTCCAGCTTCAGAAAAATACAAAAAAAAAAAAAAAAGAAAATGGGGCCTTGGATACAGGGTCAGGTGGTTAGCCCGGGATGAGCTGTTCACCTGGAATCTCACTCTCTGTAGTATGAAAAGATATGGCAGATTTTTTTTAAAGCACTGCAATATTCTCCTCCTATATACATACTTCTTTGAATTGTGACTCGCATGCCTTCCCATAATAATGTGGAGTCTTTTTCCACCTCTTTGTTCTCGGCTTGCTTTGGCCAGAATACTGGAAAAGAAGTGGCACTGAGCCAATTCTGAAAATAGATCTCAAGAGGCCTGGTACACTTAGTCTTCTTATTCAAGTACTTTGTGCAGATAAGGCCATTTTATATAAGACAGTAGATCTAAAAGCTTACTGAAAAAAACAAACAAACAAAATAGGAGTGAGCTGAACTTAGATCAATAGAAATGCCTAGCAGGCTGCAGACTTATAATAAACACAGATGTTACTAAGTTTTGTATTGTTGGTGATACAGCAATAGATAAGTCTTACAGAAAATATATAGAAAATGCCTTTAAATTTTCCATAAAGGGGTATAAAAAAATGGAATATGATTCCATGATGGTGATAAAGTAAGCAGACCAGACTTTCCAACTGCAAGCTCCCAGGACCAAATTGGAGTTATAACTAAATGTAAGAACAATCATCTTGAAAAAACAACTCTGGACTAAATAAAAAGGAGTCTATAATCAAGGAGTCACAGAAAGCACATCAAGACTGGTAGGAAGGGCAGAGACTCAGAAAGGGCTGCTCCCTCTCCCAAGAGCAAGGGGTGGTTAAGGGTCCTGAAGGACTCTGCTGAAGGGAGGTCTGCCTTGAGAAGTGAGGGTCCTAAGTCCCAGGCCAGGTGTCCCAGCCTAGAGCACCAGAGACTAGAAAAGGTGCCCACATCACATTTGGTAGTAAAAACAGGTGATGTTTCTGTTTGTGAGGAAGAGAAGGAAGTTCTCAAAGATGCAGATACTTTCTTAAAGGGCCAATGCAGAAAATTTCATTCACAGCCACTTACCAAGACTTCCAGGTGAGGGAGGGCTGAGAGGACTAGAGGCGAGTGAGGAGAGGGAGAAGTTGGTGGCCTGGGG
This sequence comes from Saccopteryx bilineata, assembly GCF_036850765.1. Lineage (NCBI taxonomy): Eukaryota > Metazoa > Chordata > Mammalia > Chiroptera > Emballonuridae > Saccopteryx > Saccopteryx bilineata. The sequence goes on from NC_089497.1 coordinate 31,819,351, forward strand.
AGAGACATTTGAGGGGAATGGTCACCTGTACTCTTGTGCTGAGTCATTTTCCAAAACTGCTGTCACCATTTTTCTTGGATGGAGCAGTCTTCTCTGTGTGGCAATAGCCTTGGAGAAAGCAGCTGCCCTACCCCCAGGAATCTCTCTTGTGACACCCTATAGAGATTGAGGCCTGCTAAGAAGAAAGCATCTTTGACCAGGAAGCACGGGGTAAGTCAGTGACTCAGTTTTCTGACATTGAAACTTTTCTCCACACTCTCAAGAGAATATGACTGGTGCTTCCACATCACAGGAGATTCAATAGAAATTGTCTGGACTGTGGGAAGGTAAAATCTCTGGGTTTCAGTGGCCACTTCTAACAGACTTCTAGTGGCCAATGGAGATCTGTGAAAAGAGAACAGACAGGGGAAGTTGTAGGGTTGAAGCCACACCCACCACCTTTTCTAATCCCTGAATTACCACAGGCTCTAAACTTTAGGTATTTTTTAGTGTCCAACTCCAACAGTCAGCCAGCAGACAGAGGGAGCAAGAGGTGAATCTCAGGGAACCTTGAGCTTATTGCTGACTTTCCTTCAGGCCCAGTGTAGGTAAAAGGTACCCTCAGTGTGTGGCTTGGTATTTCTGTGTGCACTTAGATACAGCAGAGGCAGTCACACACTCTGGTTTGCTTGTAACTCTAAGAAAGTTGGTGAGCATCAGTTATGAGCAGTGTCCTGACCAGTCTGCACCAAGATTTCTCCTTAGGTGGGCCAGGAATGACAGATTCAGTGGCTAGCAGCAAAGAGCATTTGAGTTTAACAAAATAAAAAACCACCTTATTCAGTGGGAGAACATATTCACTGTTACATCTGATAAGGAGTTAATAACTAAAACTTATAAAGAATTTCTAAAATACAGCACCAGGAAGGTGAACAATCCAATTTAAATAATGGGCAAAGGACCTGAATAGACACTTTTCTAAAAAGCTCATACAGATGGCCAATAGGCATATGAAAAAATATTTTACATCACTAATCATTAGTGAAATGCAAGTTAAAAACCAAAATGAGATACCATCTCATACTTGCCAAACTGACTTTCATGAACAAACCCACAAACAAGTGCTGGTGGTCATGTATAGAAAATGAAGGCTTCCTGCATTGCTGATTCCATGCAGCCATGCAGCCATTGTGGAAAACGGTATGGTGTTTAATCAAAAAATTAAAAATGGAACTGCCTTTTTACCCAGCTATTCCACTTTTAAGAATATATCCTAAGAATTCTAAAACAGCAATTAAAAAAAGAGACTTGTGCCCCATGTTTATTGCAACATTGTTTACAACAGCTATTATCTAGAAATAACCAAGTATCCATCAGTAGGTTAAAAAGCTGTGACACACTTACACAAGAATACTATATAGCTGTTAAAAAGAAGAAAATCTTACCCTTTGTGATGGCCTGGATGAATCTGGAGATTATTATGGTAAGTGAAATAAATCAGGCAGAGAAAGATAAATATATGATTGCACTTATACATGGAATCTAATGAACACAGTAAATTGAGGAATATAGTAGAAACAGGCAAGATCCCAGGGAAGATATGCATAGCAATAAAAGGGAAGGAGGAAGAGGGTACAGGATCAGAAAAGGTGAAGGGATTCGTGAAATTGAATATACATAACACATTGATACAAACAACAATGTAACAATTCCCAGAGGAAAAGGGAGAATGGAAGTAGGGGAAGGGAAGCAAAAGGTGTAAAATGAAAATGGAAGAAGACTTTGCATGAGGCATGGGGGCACAATGTGGGGGATGAAAGGTGTTATACTGAGTTGGACACTTGAAACCATATCAACACAATAAATTAAAAATTTTTAAAAAAAGAAATAGAATATAGTTAGAGAAAGATATGGGTCCAAAAATAAGATTTTTTTTTCTAAAAAGTTTGTTTGTTAGAGAGAGAGGAAGACAGAGGGAGAGAAACACTGATTTGTTCCACTTATTTATTCATTCACCTGTTTTTTGTATGTGTCCTGACTTGTGATCAAATCTACAACCTTGGTGTATCAGGGTAACACTCTAGCAAACAGCATTACCCTTCCAGGGCCAAAAAAAGATATCCAAAAATATGAAACCTATATGATTGTATTAACCAATATCATCCAAATAAATTTAATAAAAAATAATAATAAATAAATTATATCCCCAAACTAACTTTCCAAATTCTTCTTTAATTGTATTTCTTTACATCTAGCTTAAGCTGATTTAGAAAGACTTATTCCAATACAATTATTTCTACCCAGGAGTAAGTTTATTTAGAATACTCAGTATTCAGTGAATAAAACATAATTTGCATGATCTATGCCTCTGGTAACTGGTTCCTCATCTTCAAAACTGCTTAACTTTTCTTTCTTTCTTTTTCTCCTCTTCCTTCCTTTCTCTTTCCTTCCTTCCTTCCTTCCTTCCTTCCTTCCTTCCTTCCTTCCTTCCTTCCTTCCTTCCTTCCTTCCTCTCTCTCTTTCTTCTTTTTTCTTTTTTGTTTTCCAAGTGAGAGGAGGGGAAAGAGTAAGACAGACTCCTGCATGTGCCTTGACCAGGATCCACTCAGCAACTCTTACCTGAAGCCAAAGCTTGAATCAACTGAGCTATTATTAGAGCCTGAGGCTAATGCACTCAGACCAATCAAGCTATCATCAGTGCCTGAGGCTGATGCTCAAATCAAAAGAGCCACTGGCTGCAGGAGGAGAAGAGAGAGAGAAGAGGTAGAGGGAAGAGCACAGAAGCAGACGATCACTTTTCTTGTGTGCCTTGACTGGATGAACTCGAGGCATCCATAAGTTGGGCAGCCACTCTAGCCACTGAGAAAACTGACCAGGTTCCTTTTTCTTATTTAAAAACAATTTTATTTAGGCCTTGGCCGGCTGGCTCAGTGGTAGAGCATCAGCCTGGCATGCAGGAGTCCTGGGTTTGATTCCCGGCCAGGGCACACAGGAGAAGCACCCATCTGCTTCTCCACCCCTCCCCCTCTCCTTCCTCTCTGTCTCTCTCTTCCCCTCCCGCAGCCAAGGCTCCATTGGAGCAAAGTTGGCCCAGGCACTGGGGATGGCTCTATGACCTCTGCCTCAGGTGCTAGAATGGCTCTGGTTGCAACAGAGTGCCGCCCCAGATAGGCAGAGCATCACCCCCTGGTGGGTATGCTGGGTGGATCCCAGTCGGGCGCATGCGGGAGTCTGTCTGACTGCCTCCTCGTTTCCAACTTCAGAAAAATACAAAATAATAATAATAATTAAAAACAATTTTATTTAGAAAATTAAATTTAATGGGGTGAAATTGATCAAGAGTAGGAAGATTTCAGGTAAACATTTCTATAGCATTTGTTCTGTTGATTATGTTGTATACCTATCACCCAAGTCATTATTTTCTGTCACTGTATATTTTTCCCTCTTTATTCTCCTCCTAAAAGACCCCCTCTCCCTGGTAACCCCTTCCCTTTTATCTATGTTCTAAGTCTTATTTTAGTATCTCACCTATGTATGAAGCCATATAGTTATTAGCTTTTTCTGATTTACTTACTTCGCTTAGTATAGGGTTCTCAAGATCCATCCATGTTGTCATAAATGGCAATATGTCATCATTTCTTATGGCTGAGTAATATTTCATTGTATACATATATCACATCTTTTTTATCCATTCCTTTATCAAAGGACATTTCAGTTGTTTCCATGTCTTGGCCACTGTGACATGGGGGTGTATGTGTCTTTATATACCAATGTTTTTGAGTTTTAGAATGGATGCCTAATAGAAGGAGAGTTGGGACATAATTCTAGTCTTAATTTTTTGAGAAACCACTATACTTTCTTCCATAATGGTTGTACTAGTTTACATTCCCACCAGCAGTGAATGAGGATTCCTTTTTCTTTATAGCCTCTCTATCACTTGTTATTATCTGTTTTGTTGATAATAGCCAATCTAATAAGTGTGAGGTGGTATCTCATTGTAGTTTTTATTTGCATTTCTCTAATAGCGAGTGAAGTAAAAATTTTTTTTACATATCTGTTGGTCATGTATGTCTTCGTGGGAAAAGTGTCTGTTCAGTTCCTCTCTCCATTTTTTAATTAGATTGTTTGCTTGTTTTTTGTTGAGCTTTGTGACTTCTTTATGTATTTTGGCATTCATATTGGGGAAGAAGAAGTAAAAGAATCATTTTTTGCAGAAGACATGATCCTGTATATAGAAAACCCCAGAAGCTCCACCAAAAAAACAAAAAAAACACAAAAACTATTAGAAACAATAAACCAATACAGTAAAGTTGCAGTATATAAAATCAATATAAACAAGTCAATAGCTTTCCTGTATGCCAATTACAAAACTTTTAAAAATGAACTCTAGAAAACAATTCATTTTACAATTACAAAAAATATATATAGAAAATATGTAAAAATATACTTAACAAAGGACGTGAAGGATCGATATACTGAAAACTACAAAGCCTTATTGAAAAAAATTGAAAAAGACAAAATGAAATGAAAAAATATTCCATGTTCATGGATTGGAAGAGTCAACATAGTTAAAATGGCCATAGTACACAAAGAAATCTATAAATTTAATGCAATCTCCATCAAAATTTCAATGTTATTCTTTTAATAAAAAAGAACAGAAAATCACCAAGTTTGCATTGTGGTTATGATAAAAAATTCCAAATAGCCAAACCAAACCTGAGAAAAAAGTATAAACCCAGAGGTATCACACCACCTGACTTCAAATTAAACTACAGAGCCATGATAATTAAAACAGCATAGTATTGGGAAAAAAAAAAGTTATACAGACCAATGAAAATGAATTCAAGGCTCAGAAATAAAATCACATATATATGGACAAATAATCTTTAACAAAGGAGCCAAAAACACACAATGGAGAAAAGAAAGCCTCCTCAGTAAATGGTGGTGGGAAATCGGGAAAGCTTCATCAAAAGAATGAAATTTGACAATACCTCATCCCTCTGAACAAAAATTAATTTAAAATAGATCAAAGACTTAAATATAAGATATGAAACAATAAATTACATAGAAGAAAATACAGGTAGTAAACTTATGGACTTTGGCCGAAGAGAACATTTTACAGATTTGACCCCATAGACAAGGAAAGTAATGGCTACAATAAACGAATGGGACTACATCAATCTTAAAAGCTTCTGCAAAGCAAAAGAAACTAACAAAACAAGGCAGCCAACCAAATGGGAGATGATATTTACAAACAACAGCTCCATAAGGGCTTAATATCCAAAATACATAACCTTTCTTTAGCTATTAAAATCATCTCTATTCTTTAATAGACAGATGTAATTCTACCACTTCCATTCTGTTCATTTTGATCTTATTATTTATGAAAGTTGTGTTTTCTCTGAGTTTATTTTTAATACTTAGTTATAAAATGGGTCTTACTTTACTGTGTACTGCATTTTAAGTCTTGCAAATGCAGTTCAACCACTTATTTTGTGTTACTCACTAGTAATACTTATATTTTTATTATATTTGAAAGTAGGTTTCCTGGTCCACTGTATTTATTAGATGTAAAATATTTAGTTTGTATGTATTGATTTTCAAAGGCCACATAAAGTAAATTCTTTTAGTTGCCACTCAATTGTTTAACCGAGAAGTTCATAAGTATTTATAAATAATATATCACTTCTAGTATTAACTTATTGCCATTTTATTATATTAATAACAGCAAGGGAATCAAGAGATATAGTCTATAGAAGACAACCTCCTGAGTAGAGAGAATAGAAAGACATGATGCATCAGTTGTGAGGGGAGTGAGGCGTGTATGGCCAATGGAGAGTACCAGTACTGTTTCAAAGGATAAAGGATTCTGACATTATAAATTAGAGAAATTCTAATTTTTGAACAAATTCAGAATAATAAAGACATAAACTTTTGCCTGACCAGGCAGTGGCGCAGTGGATAGAGCATTGGACTGAGATGCAGAAGGACCCAGGTTCGAGACCCCGAGGTTGCCAGCTTGAGCGCGGTTCATCTGGTTTGAGCAAAAGCTCACCAGCTTTGACCTAAGGTCGCTGGCTCAAGCAAGGGGTTACTCAGTCTGCTGAAGGCCCACGGTCAAGGCACATATGAGAAAGCAATCAATGAACAACTAAGGTGTCTCAATGCGCAACAAAAAACTAATGATTGATGCTTCTTATTTCTTCGTTCCTGTCTGTCCCTGTCTTTCCTTCTCTCTGACTCTCTCTCTGTCTCTGAAAAAAAAAAAGACATAAACTTTTATTTTTACTCCTACCATAAGATCTGACTTCTTTTTACTTTTCTCTTTGGGGACAATGATAATACTCTAGTCATAGCCTTCTCTCAGATTTCAAGCATAGTTAATCTACACTATGTTTTTCTTTTCCACTTAAAAAAAGTCACCTTTATTGAATAAAATTGACAAATAAAATTGTAAAATATTAAAGCGTACATTATAGTGATTTGATATATGTTTACATTATTAAAAGATTCCCCTCATTTTTATGAAAATATTCAAGTTCTACTCTCTTAGCAACTTTCAACTATGTAATACAGTGTTATCAACTGCAGTCACCATGCTTTACATTAGATCCTCAGACTTCATTCATTTTATAGCTGGAAGTTCATAGTACCCTTTGACTAACCACTGTCTATCCTCCCCCCCCATTCCCTATATCCGGTTTTCTACTGTCTTTTACTATGCATTTGACTTATTTTATTTTTAGATTCTACATACAAATGATACCATTCATACAGTCTTTATCTTTCTCTGCCTGGCTTATTTCACTCAGCATAGTACCCTCAAATGTTGCAAATAGCAGGATTTTCTTCTTCCTGTTTGTTAAACAATATTCCATTACATACATGTCTATATATATATATACATGTTTATTTATTATCCATTCATTCGTTGATGGACTTAGGCTATTTCCAGATGTTGGCTATTGTGAATAATGCTTCAATGAACATGGAAGTACAGATATTTCTTCACTATTCTTTTTTAATTTCCTTTGGATATACATGTAGAAGTGAGATTGCTAGATAATATAGTAGTTTTATTTTTAATTGTTTGAGAAAGCTCGATACTGTTTATAATCTGTTGTTAAATTTAGTCAAAACCAATATGAAATGTTAGCCTTAGAAATTTATTCTTTACATAATTCATTTTTAAAATAACCTGCTGCAGATACTGTCCCATTGTCCAGTACATCTGCAAAATCTTTTTCCACTGCAGCAGTGGTTTGTAAAATTATATTTATCTGAATTATTTTCAAGTGATTCTGGTGCCATTATAATTCTCTGACTAATTTTTAAGTTGTGAAATAAACCAATGGCAAGGTCATGTGACTTAGTGCTTATCTGTTCACGTTCATGCATTTTTATATGTTCTGAACCTCACTCTGTAAGTTCACTGATTTTCAAGTCTAATAAAGTAAAACACCAAATGAATTTCCCCTACCAAAGCTGAGGGTGGGAAATAGAGAATTAAATTGGTATTTGAAGCATATATATGAAAGTGATTTTTTAAAGCTATGTTTACCTTTTCAAAAGACTTATATATTGCCTGAAAAGAATGACAATTTTCCGGTGTAAAATATGTAACTCTCAAAGCATTAATTTTTGTTTGTTTTTTTATTGTTAAGAAATATCTCTAGGAAATCTGAATGATCGACTTCCAAAGGTTATTGTTCTCATGGTGACTTCAGTTCAGACAGCTTAAGATCCGAGAACATGCTCCAGGCAGAGATAATTGAATAATGAGAAAAACAACAGTGCTTGGTGATGGAAAAACTGAAAATCATTCAGCTCTTAAATGTTCCTTAAAGGCAATAGGAAAACTTTTCTGCTACAAAAACAAACAGTTTTAATAATCCCAGCCACCAAAGAAATAGCTTAATTTACTAATAATGTAAAGAAAATGTTTAATTGAAGTAATAGTCCTTAACTGTTGTAGGCAAGTATGGTTATTATAAGTTATATAGAGTTTCTTCACTGAAAGTAACAGTATACAGATTTATTTAATAGTGAACTGTGTTAAAGTTAAACTGTTTGAATTGTTATCTAGTTCTATAATGTCAAAAATTAAATCATTTGTGCGCTCATCAGAAAAATAAAGTGCTCTGGTCCTGGCTGGTTTGCTCAGTGGATAGAGTTGGCCCAGCATATGGGTGTCCCAGTTTTGATTCCTGGTCAGGACACACAAGAGAAATGACCATCTGCTTCTTTCTCTTTTCCTCTCACCTTCACTCCCTCTATCCTCCCATAGCCAGTGGTTTGATTGGTTTGAGCATTGGCCCCAGGGACTGAGGATAGCTCAGTTGGTCTGAGTTTGGGCCTCAGATGCTAAGGATAGCTTGGTTGATTCAAGCATTGGCTCCAGATGAGGGTTGCCAAGTGGATCCCAGTTGGGGTGCACAGGGAGTCTGTCTCACTATCTTCCTTCTTCTTACTTAAAAAAATGTGCTTTTTATGACATGCACCAGTTGGGGCAACTTCAGGTAAACACAGTTGGAAATTAAAAAAAAAATGCAATGATGTAGCTTACATTGCTTGTAGTACTAAAAGTCACGGCTTATAAAATAAATTTTTTCTGCTTTCAAAGTCATTTCAAAATGAATTTATTCTGCTTTGAAAGTCATTCAAAAACATACATTTATATTTATAGAGATATATCACTTTTGTAACATTTATTAGTGAGTGATAATAGCATTTAGGTGATTGAATCTAACTAAATCTAAATCTGGGTATATGGAAAAAAGTAAAAAATTCATAAGTATACAGAAGATTCAGAATTTGAAATTAAAAATTATAGAGAAGTTATCTAATTTGTAACTGAAGTAATGTACAATGCTCAGTGAAACTGAAGAGTATGCAATTTCAATTCATAATTGGTTAATTGGCACTAAAATTATTGCAAATACATAATAGGAATAAATTCCCTTGATGAAAGAAGCAAATGATATATAGTGTCTAACAAGACAATACAACATGTAATTGGATAATGTACTTTGCTTCCTATTGTAAATTACATTAACATGCACAAAAATGTTAACTATCATAATACATCAAAATTGTTTTCAGCTACAAATTCTTAAATGGGTTAATACTGGATTAAAAATAAAAAGAGAAGCACTAGTTTAAAACAGCTCTATAAGAGCAATAGAGAAAACACTGTAATTATTAATAAGTCATCCCACCATATGAATAATTTAACAATATAATCTAAATTGGTCTTCTATATTGTAGAAATAAAGTATGGGTTGGGAGATTTTTAAGCTCTTAGAACTGACAAAAAAAAACTGTCCATTTTAGAGCAAAAGACAAGGAAGGAAATTGGGAAGGTTATTATGTACAGGAAAGTATAATGGATGAAGTCCAGAAATGAAAGTATTTTCCTGCTAAAAATATTGAGCCTACTACAAATTACTAGATTATTTATATGTAACTACAAAATGTGCAACTCTATAGAGTATCTAGATAATTTACTTTATTTTACTGTTTTAAGTTCTTTATAAAGTGACACATCATTTAAAAAATTCCCCAAACTATGCATGAAGTAATGTTAAAAAGATTTGAATAGATTAATCTAAAAAAAACCAAGATGACAATTGCTTAAATCTTTACTGATTTTTAATTATTCCTATCAAGTTCTTGAAGATCAGTTTATAAATGTGTCTACATAATGTCTTACATTAGGGGGCACAGTGGATCCAGCATTGACATGGTATGCTGAGGTCTCTGGTTCAAGACCCCAAGATCTCTGCTTGAGTGTGAGCTCATCAGTTTGAGCGCAGGGTTGCTGTCTTAGGCGCAAGATCATTGACATGATCCCAAGGTCACTGGTTTCAGCCCAAGGTCACTGGTTTGAGCTCTGGCTTGAGCCCAAGGTTGCTGGATTCTGCAAGTAACTGGCTTGGCTTGAGCCCCTGAACCAAGGCACATATGAGAAGCAATCAGTGAACAAATAAAGTGAAGCAACTATGAGTTGATACTTGTCTCTCTCCTCTCTCTCTCTCTCTCTCTCTTTCTCAAATAAAAAATAAATAAAATGAAAAATACAGTCTCTACATAGTGAGCTTAAATTAAAATCTAAATATTGCTTGTTAATTCCTTTTTTTTTTTTTTTTTTTTTTTTTGAGACAGAGCGAGAGACAGGGAAAGAGGGACAGAAGCATGTAGCTGCCTCTGCATGTGCCCTGACCAGGAAATCAAACCAGCAACCTTTGTCCTCTGGGATGATGCTCCAACCAACCAAGTTCTCTGGCCAGGTGTGGGTCAAGTAAGTTTGCAAATATGATGTATATGTTTGCTTGTTTATAGTTTGTATTGGGCATGGAGGACAGATTGTAAGCAGGCAGGGTGCTTATAGCCTAAGGCAGGGGTCCCCAAACTTTTTACACAGGGGGCCAGTTCACTGTCACTCAGACCATTGGAGGGACAGACTATAAAAAAAACTATGAACAAATCCCTATGCACACTGCACATATCTTATTTTAAAGTAAAAAAACAAAATGGGAATAAATACAATATTTAAAATAAAGAACAAGTAAATTTAAATCAACAAACTGACCAGTATTTCAATGGGGACTATGCTCCTCTCACTGACCACCAATGAAAGAGGTGCCCCTTCCGGAAGTGCGGTGGAGGCCAGATAAATGGCCTCAGGGGGCTGCATGCGGCCCGCGGGCCGTAGTTTGGGGACCCCTGTTATAGACTATAGACTGGTTGTAAAATATCAGTTTTTATTTTCTTGTTTTTCTCATTTTTGTAGCACTTATTCTTTTTTTTTTATTTTAATGTGGTAACATTGATAAACCAGGGCACGTACGTTCAGACAAAATATCTCCAGGCTATCTTGACACGTGATTATGCTGCATTCCCATCACCCAAAGTCCAATTGTCTTCCATCAACTTCTAACTGGTTTTCTCTGTGCCCCTCCCCTCCTCTAAACCCCTCCCTCTACTCCCCCCCACCCCGTAACCCCCACACTCTTGTCTATGTCTCTGAGTCTCATTTTTATGTCCCACCTATGTATGGAATCATATAGTTCTTAGTTTTTTCTGATTTACTTATTTCGCTCAGTATAATGTTATCAAGGTCCATCCATGTTGTTGTAAATATCCAATGTCATCATTTCTTATGGCTGAATAGTATACCATAGTATATATGTACCAAAGATTTTTAGTCCACTCGTCCACTGACGGACACTTGGGCTGTTTCCAGATCTTTGCTATTGTGAACAATGCTGTCATAAACATGGGTTGCATTTCTTCTTTTCAAACAGTGCTATGGTGTTCTTGGGGTATATCCCTAAAAGTGGGATAGCTGGGTCAAAAGGCAGTTCGATTTTTAATTTTTTGAGGAATCTCCATACTGTTTCCCACAGTGGCTGCACCAGTCTGCATTCCCACCAGTAGTGCAGGAGGGTTCCCTTTTCTCCACATCCTCGTCAGCACTTATTCTGTGTTGTTTTGTTGATGAGTGCCATTCTGACTGGTGTGAGGTGATATCTCATTGTGGTTTTAATTTGCATTTCTCTAATGATTAGTGATGTTGAGCATTTTTTCATCTGCCTATTGGCCATCTGTATTTCCTCTTTGGAGAAGTGTCTATTCATTTCCTTTGCCCATTTTTTGATTGGATTGTTTGTCTTCCTGGTATTGAGTTTTACAAGTTCTTTATAAATTTTGGTTGTTAACCCCTTATCAGCGTATTGTCAAATATGTTCTCCCATTGTGTAGTTTGTCTTTTTATTCTGTTCTTGTTGTCTTTAGCTGTGCAAAAGCTTTTTAGTTTGATATAGTCCCATTTGTTTATCCTGTCTTTTATTTCACTTGCCTGTGGATATAAATCAGCAAAAACATTGCTGCGAGAGATGTCAGAGAACTTACTGCCTATGTTTTCTTCTATAAGATGCTTATGGTTTCACGGCTTACATTTAAGTCTTTTATCTATTTTGAGGGGTTTTTTTTTTTGTGCATGGTGTAAGTTGGTGGTCTAGTTTCATTTTTTTGCAGGTAGCTGTCCAATTTTCCCAACACCATTTGTTAAAGAGTCTGTCTTTACTCCAATGTAGGATCGTACCTCCTTTGTCAAATATCAGTTGTCCATAGAGCTGTGGGTTTATTTCTGTGTTCTCAGTTCTGTTCCATTGATTTATATGCCTGTTCTTATGCCAGTACCAGGCTGTTTTGAGTACAATGGCCTTGTAGTATAACTTGATATCTGGAAGTGTGATACCTACCACTTTATTTTTCCTTTTCAAGATTACTGAGGCTATTCGTGTTCTCTTTTGGTTCCATATAAATTTTTGGAATATGTGTTCTATATCTTTGAAGTAAGTCATTGGTATTTTAATCAGTATTGCATTGAATTTATAAATTGCTTTGGGTAATATAGATATTTTAATGATGTTTATTCTTCCTAACCATGAGCACGGTATATGCTTCCACTTGTTTGTATCTTCCCTGATTTCTTTTATCAATGTTTTATAATTTTATAAGTACAAGTCTTTAATCTCCCTGGTTAAATTTATTCCTAGGTACTTTATTTTTTTGGTTGCAATGGTGAAGAGGATTGCTTCCTTAATTTTTTTTCCTGACAGTTCATTGTTAGTGTATAAAAATGCCTCTGATTTCTTGGTATTAATTTTATATCCTGCCACCTTGCTGAAGTCATTTATCTGGTCCAGTAGTTTTTTGACTGTAGCACCTATTCTTTAATGCTGAAATAAAACAACCTCATCCTCATCCTGTAATTTAATTTTTAGGATGTAGTATAACTTGGGAAATATAAAGGTACATGCCTGTCTGAGGCATGCCTTTTCTGTAGGCAGAGGAAATATGTTATTTGTCTTAATCTTCAATATCTGGTTCACTCTCTGACTCTTTGTAAGTACTCAATAATGGGGACCCACTTATCTGAGAGAAGCACCAGTAGTAGAGATAGTTTTTAGTCTTGTCACAGAGGCCCTCCCTCTTAAAGTTAAAAAAAAATGCATTAGCATAAACTCTTTGATAATAATTAAAGGGTAAAATTATCATTTTAAATCAAATGCTATATCTTGCCTCTGGATATACCATGCAATTATTTTTATTATGAGATTATTTGATTATATTATAATCATATGACTGGTTCATTTTTGCAATAGTCAACATAATTAATTCAAATGGACATATTATTGAACCCAATGATAGGATTTTTTTTAACATTACCTCCACATTAATCCTTTTATGTCTGCATTTTTCTATCATCCCTTTGTTTTGGGAGCTAGTAAAATTTTAGACCTTGTACATAACCTTATCTGAGTTTTTCTTCAGTTTTCTTTTTACTTACCCCAAACTGCAGCTATTAAAATTTCTTTTTTGTATTCTAATTCACAATTTTAGTTTATGTCCAATGTTGTATTCCTTTGTCAATTATTATCAAGAACTATCCTTTGCAAATCTGCCACGAACCAGTGTGGCTAGTAATTGTCCAGGTCCTGAGTGAGAACAGTGTGGAATGAAGAAAAACTCAAAGAGAAAAGGATTGGATTGGGAGGCCTCTGTAATGCCTTTAGCTTGCAAAAGAGAATCTCCACCTCTAAACCACTTTATTTACAGAGCAGAGTTAAGTTATTAGCAAATCAAAGAGATATTTAAAAGAAAATCTCATTACTAAGGCAGTCCAAGAATTCTCTCAAACCAGTTCCCCACACTTCTGTTCCACAAAAATCTAAACTGCAAGGACCCTGTCAGCTTGCAGTCCCCAATACAAACCCTTGATCTTTTTAAAAAAATCATGGCTCTTCCATCCTTGCAAAATATTCTGAGGCCTCAGAGGATTTATTTATGTTAGACTTCTTGAATAGCCTTTACAAATAACATGTTCTAATTCTTTACTTTTTGGTATCAGTCTATGGTGTTGGGCAAATACATTTGGAAAATGTGATTTTTATGCTCACTTTTTTAAAAATGGTGCTGCCCACGTGAACAGTACTGCCAGGTGATACTGCTAATTACCTTCCTGCTTGAGAAGGGACTTTGTTATGCTAATGTGTGCTGGAGGAGGGGTTGTCCTGCCAAAAAAGTTTAAAGGAGAAGAAGGAGGAAGAAGGAGGCAATGTTTTTGGAGAGTGAGAGCAGGGAGGAAATGTGCTGAGATGAAAAAGCAGCCAATATTGCAGGGTGTTGAAGGAGAAGCCAGTTTGTGCAGAGATGAGAACAGAGAAGGAGATGGGGAATCAGAAGAAACTGAGGCTAGTAGGAAAACCTGAATGTGTCAGTAGCTTTGTGAGCGCTGAATGAGTGGGGTTTGGAGCCCTGAGTGTTTGTGTTTACTAGCTGACCAGGTGCAAGGCTAGAATAAGGGTATGGCCCACCAGTTTTCAGCTCTGCTATTTCTTTACCATCTGTCTGAATCTAATGGGAACCTGCACATTCCTGGCTGTGACACCTGTGGCTACTGGGCCAACATATGGTTATAATTGAATCTCATATTCTGAATTTCTAGCCTAATTTTAAGGTTCTTAATTCTTTTCAATCATGATTTTATTAAAGGTTAAATATATTGTGTTCATTCTTCTACCTGGCTTCTTGTGTCTCTCAGTTTATTTTCGCATTACCGATACTTATTTTATTTTGGTGCCACAAAGTTCTGACATCAATTCTAAGAACAGATTTTTACCTTATGCACACCCTTATATTTATTCTTTCTCTTTCACTTTTTTTTCCAGGTTAAGTGTTAGATATGTCTTTAAGTAAACCACTTTTTGTTATCTTAAAAAAAAAACTAAAACATAATTGACTTTCTAAAAAATGTTTTGTGACTACTTATATAACATGTAGATATGATTTATTTTTTTCATTAGGCTTTAAATTAAATTACTGCATAATCCCCCCCCCTCAGAATCGAGCTACCTTTCTAGAATTTTTCTAATCATGACTCTCCTTGGTAAAAAATAATTTCCTAGATGCAAAACACAGTGACTTTTGATTCTCCCTCATCTTCCTATCTCTCAGGAAAACTTGACATTACTACTGACTTTCTGATTCTTTCACCTATCTCAATATATTTTCTTTCTCTTGTGTTTTCTCTTCCTCCAACCCTGGCAAAAATGTGAACATTTCTCACAGTTTAGTCCTTTGCTTTCTCTCCATGTATTTTCTTTGCTTATTCAGAAAACTTTTCTACTTCCATCAACATATAACTTTTATAATTTAAAAATAGATATCATTTGTCTATCACTAGTCATATATCTCAAACATACTATCAACTGTTTCTACAAAGGTATCATACTATGATACTGAGACTCTTTCCATAACTACCACTAATTTTACTATAGGTTAAGCTATACCACTTAATTTGTTCATTTCCATTAAGACCTCAACCATTCCTTTATGCATTAAGGTTCAAAGTTTCAGTTATAGTAGCTGATGTTTATTGAGTCTCTGCTGTGTTGGGTACTATAGGTATCAATCTCCAACATAATCTGTCGTATTTTACTTTTTTAAAGACCTACAGACTTTGTTTTATGTTTATGCTTCTCAAAATTTTCTACAGAATAGTTAAAACATATGTTCAGCCTTAAACTTTTATGAAAATGTGCTCAATTCTGTATTTGCCCATTCTCCAGACGTCTAACTGTTGTGATGTCTCAGAGTTCAGTTTGGGAATTTCTTTTATTTGCTTCCTGAGTAATCTCATATATGATGAATGAACACTCACACATTTATATGTCCAACGCCAGCCTGTCCCCTGAAATCTAGCCACTTGTATTCAAATTTCTACTCAACTTTCAGTTGGATATCTAATAATTGGCTCACACTTTGTGTATTGAAAACCAAATTCTTGGCCTGAATATTTCTTAACTCTTCCTAAATTTAGTTTTACTAGGAGTCTGTTTTCTTATTAATAAATATCAGTTTCACTCTTATAGTTGTGTTGGCCATAAAAAAATTATTACTCCTCTTATATCCCAAAACTAACTCTGTTTATTCTATAATTGTTATTTAATCCAGAACTCTCCACTTCTCCTTTGCTACCTTTCAATGATTTTTATCTCTCATTTGGAATATTGCAAGAGCATTCTAACCATCTGCTTTGTTTTCACTCTTTCCCCCCTTCATTCTATTTCATACATATTTCATACATATCAATAGAATTACCCCGGTGAAACGTCCTCCTCTGCTCAAACCATTGCAGTGAAGGTCCTTAAACTGTTTTATAATAACTTGCCTATATTGACTTTTAGTTCTCCCTGTCTGTCGATATCTCCTGTCATTTTCTCTCGTTTCTTTTCTTTTCTTTTTCTTTTTTTTTTTAACAGGGACAGAGAGAGGGATAAATAGCAACAGACAAGAACAGAGAGAGATGAGAAGCATTAATCATCAGTTTTTCCTTACCGTTGCGACACCTTAGTTGTTCATTGATTACTTTCTCATATGTGCCTTGACCGCGGGCCTTCAGCAGACCAAGTAACTCCTTGCTCAAGCCAGCGAACTTGGGTCCAAGCTGGTGAGCTTTTTGCTCAAGCCAGATGAGCCCGCACTCAAGCTGGCAACCTCGGGGTCTTGAACCTGGGTCCTCTGGGTCCCAGTCCGACGCTCTTTCCACTGCGCCACCGCCTGGTCAGGTTGGCATCCTCTTTCTTTCACTAAGGACATTTAGCAATATATGGAGACAGTTCTCACAACTAGAAGCATGGTGTATATATATATAAGTATGCCAGGGATGCTATTAGCTCTCCTACAATGCACAGGACAACCCCCATAACAACTGGCACAAATGTCAGTAGTACAGAGGTTTTGAATCCTTGAGTCACAGTTATAATTATGTCCTTGACATTTGCATATTAAAAATACATTAAGAACATATTAAGAATGTCATAACATCTGACCTTTTCACTAAATAGTGCCTCTCTCTGGAATATATATTTTTTCTAATTCCTAGAACACTCTTACTTATAGCTGTATACTCTTCTTTTATTCAACTCTTTCTCAAATACCACCTATATTAAGGTTTTTTTTATAACCACACTGTCTATTCTCCAAGTAACTTTCATCATAAACCTTTCTCTTTTTTTAATTACCTTGATATATAGGCAATACATTACACATTACTTCTATATTTAAGTTTTGTCTATTTCTGTCTATTAAAATATGAGCTCCATTAGAACGGGGTTTTGGTCACTGCTATATCCCTTATCTCTAGAAACTAAATCAGTGTCTAAACATTTCAGGTACTAATAATATAATTAATTAATTAATAAAGGAATGAACAAATAAGTTGTTTATCTATATTCAACTTATTTATTATATTAATTTCCTTTTATCTACAATTTAACTCCCCAAATTTTAAGGACTTTCCCCCTTTCTACTTTCTCCTACAGAGCTGAGTAGTTGCACCTGTTCTTTAAAATTTTTAAATGATGCCTTTTCTGTTTTCTATCAGATTTTGTGTTTGCAACTCTAATTACTTAGCAGGAAATGCCCACCATACACCACTTGTCTACGTACTTGAAAAGTACACTGCTTCATAAAGACTATTAGTAAAATTCCTCTGAATTATCAAATTCAATTTCTGCATTCAATGCTATTTTCCTGGTTGACTAACCATAATTTTTATGGCAGCACATACTTTTAAAAAAAGACTGTAGCACTTTTTTTTCTAAAAAATCACAAGCTGTGACAATCTTCACTAAAAATCTCAATTCAATTTGCCAAAAATATCTTCTTGATGTTAAGAAAAAATGGTTCAAATTCATCTCTTAAAAAGTTAGTTCAATTATATAAGCCATGATAAAACTTATTTCTCCAGATGTATTTTTTTTATCTTATAATACTTGGGGATATACAGTTACATGTTAATTTATTAATGAATGGATATTACAGTTAATAAGTTGAAAATATATTAAATAAGCAGATTAATCATTAACTTGAGATGAAGAATAATTCTCTAATCTTGGAATATGTGAGCCTTACAAAAAAAATAGTTGAGTTTTGGGTTCTTGTTATGAACAAATTTTCTTGTGAGTTGAATGACAATGCTAGAGATCTTTTTCTTTCATGTGCTGCTCACAAATGTCTATTTGTGTATGTATGTGTATACATATAAGTATATATTTATTTATATAAGTGCTATTTACCTGTCTTTTGTTTATATTATTTGTATTTTTTAATAAAAACTTTTAATTGACTTTATTATATGACATTTATTAATAAAATTATAGAGGTTTTAAGTGTTCATACCTGTATTTTCCAAGGTATATTTGAAAGAGCAGAACACTCTTATTTTGTTAAAGTTTAATTTATTCACTTTTTTCTTATGATTTGTGCTTTTTGTGTCCTATTAAGATATCTCTGCATAACTCACAGCCATAAGGTTTTATTCTTTTCTTCTACAAATTCTTACCATTTTAGCTTTTACATTTCAATCTATGATAAATTTGGAGTTACATTTTTAATAATGTCATGAAATTATAGATATTGATCCCCCTTCTATTATGGGTATTCATTTGATCCTGCTTGAAATATCTTGGAAATTGAATTAAAACATCAATTAAGTATATTTATGTGTCTAATTTTATATTCTCTATAATGTTCACTTAATATATCTAACCTCATACTACAGCACACCATTACACACTTGATAACTTTTTATAATAAACCTTGAAATCAGTTAATGCAAGCCCTGCAACTGTTCTTTTACATAAATTTTAGAATTAGTTTATACAAATATTCTCTAAAATTTTTATTGAAATTGACTTACATCTGCATATCAATTTAAGGTGAATTGATGTTTTCCCAATATTTTACCTCCCAATTTATAAGCATATTAAATGTCAATTTCTTAGGTTTTTTATTTATTTCTCTGGACATTTTTCAGTTTTAAATGAACAAGCTTTAATTTTTAATTTATTATTATTTTTTTAAGTGAGAGTAGGGAAGATATGGAGACAGACTTCTGCATGCAACCCAACTGAAACCCGAGAACCAACTGGCAACTTCTGTCTGGGGTCATGCTTGCAACCAAACTATTTTTTTCATGCCTTAGGCAGAGGCTAACGTGCTTGAATCAATGGCATGCTCCAATCAATTGAGCCATGGCTGTAGGAGCGAAAGGCAGAAAGAGAGAGAGGGGGAGAGAGAGAGAGAGAGAGAGAGAGAGAGAGAAGCAAGAGGAAGAGGGGAGGAAAAGCAGATGGTCACCTCTCCTGTTTGCACTGACCGGGAATCGAACCCAGAGTTTCCACATGCCAGGTAGACACTCTACCACTGAGCAAACCATCTAGGGCCATGATCAAGTCTTATATTGATACATACTTTATTACTCAATATTTTAATTTTATGTGACAGTAAATTATATAATTTCATTGTAATATTTAATAATTTATTGTAATTTTATAGAAATCAAATTAATTTCTTTACTAATCTTAAATCCTGAAACCTTGGTAAATTTATTTATTAGTTATAATTACTTTTAGAATTTCTTAGAATATTCTAAATACAAAATTCTGCCATTTTCTTTCCTTGCAATCATTTTTATATTTCTCTTTTCCCTTTTTTGAGAGTGAAAAAAGAGAAAAGGAGACAGAAGAAGAGGAAGGGAAAAAAGGAGAGACAAAGAGAAGCATCAACTAATCAACTCGTTTTTCCTCTTAGCTGTGAAGACATTGATTACTTTTCATAAGGCCCTTATTTGGGCTGAAATCAGAGATCTCGGGTAGAGCTGAGAACTCCGGGATCCCGCTAGCGACCAGCAACCTCAGCACTCAGGGAATACGCTCTATCTACTACGGCAACCTAGAGCATTATATTAGTTTTTCAAGTGATAAGAACTGGATAGGCCTTCCAGTTTAATGTTGAATAAAAATCATTCCAGCCTTCTTTGTGGTCATAGGGAGAAAACGTTTAGTGTTTTATCATTAAGTACAGTCATGGTAGGTTTTTCTTTCCTTTTGAGAAAATTTAATTCCTTTCTAAAATTTTGCTGCGTTTTAATCATGTATTGGTGCATTTTGTGAAGTGTCTTATTTATATAATAAGTTGATTATAATATTTTCTCTTTTGTTCTGTTAATATGCTGAATTACAGTGATCAACTCTATAATATTAAACAAACTTTGGATTCCTCAATAAACCCACTAGGTCAAGATGGGTTATCACACTTTTTTGCAAAAGATATTGCAAATCTTTTGTAAGGTTTTCTGTGCCTTGTAATAACTCTCTGTCATACCAAGGAATGCTGCATGAAGTAATTCGCAAAGGGACTCGCTCTCGTAATTTTTTTAGTTTTCTGGGATTCTTATTCCTTCTTTTTTATTACAAGTCTGATAGGATTATAAAATGAGTCAGCTGAGCCTAGACTTCTCTTGTGAGAGAGTTTAATAATAAAATTCATTTCTATATTAGATGTACAAAAATTTACATTTTCATCTGTTTGGGGACCGATTTCAGTAATTTGAATCATTCAAGATATTTTGTCCATTTTATATAACTAGTTAAACTTGTAACGATGGAACAGTTTAGAATATTACTTTAAAACAATTTCTGTCTGCATATTTTCAGTGATAACCTCTTTCGGTACTAGCTATCTGTATATTCTTAGTTATTGATCAGAATAATTAGAGGTCTATCAATTTTATTGATTTTTCAAAGTGACAGTTTTTCATTCCTTTTAATTTTATCTAATGTTTTTAATACATTCCATTAATTTCTGTCTCTTCGTTCATTCTAGAATTCTTTATTTTTAATTTTTTAAGATAAATAAAACTAGTAATTTTCAATCTTTTTTTCTAGAATAAGTATTTAAAGCTATGACTTTTTATCATAAATACTGTATAGGCAGCTGTATTATGTTTTCATAGCCATTCGATTCAAATTCTTTTCTAAATTATTTTATAAAATCTTCTTTGACACATGGATTTTTAATGTGTGTGTGTTTATTTAATTTTCAAATGATAAGGGATATTCTAGCTACCTTTCACTTATTAACTTTTAATATAATTATAATATAGTGTAATAGAACATAGTTTATATAAATTGAAATATTTTAAATTTATTGAGAACTATATTATGCACCAGCATATGTTCTGTCTCAGTGATGGTTTTGTATGTAACTAAGAATGTATATTCTGCTGCTATTGTGTCAAATTAATTATAAATATAATTTTTTCCTTTTGTTTATATAGCTATTAAAGTCTTCTATATTCTTACTGAATATTGTGTACCTATTCTATCAATAACTGAGAAAGTAGTGTTACATTATACAATGATAATAGTGGCTTTACCTATTCTATACTTTTCAACTCTCTTAGTTCTTAGGTATTTTGAAGATTTGTTATTACAGGCTTAATAATTTAGGATTGTTTTGTCTTTTTAATATATTAATTATTTTATCATTATTATATATTATTTATATACAATAGAAATTTTGTCTTTAAATTAATTTTGTGTGATAGTAATAGAACCAGTCTAACATTCTCATAATTAATTTTTAATTTTTACTATAAAAAATGTAAAGTTGTAGAAAAGTTGCAAACATAGTAGAGAAAATTTAATATATTCTTCAACCAAGCTTCTCCATTATAAAAATTTTATATAACCTGAGGATAATTACTAAAACAAGTTTATACTGTTACAATTTCATTAACTAAACTAAAGTATCTTATTGGGTTACACCAGTTTTTCCACTTCTATATTGTCTTTTGTTTGTTTGTTTGTTTTTTGTTTTTTTTTTTTTGTATTTTTCTGAAGTTGGAAAGGGGGAGAGACAGACAGACTCCCGCAAGCGCCCGACCGGGATCCACCCGGCACACCCACCAGGGTGTGACGCTCTGCCCACCAGGAGGCGATGCTCTGTTGCGACCAGAGCCACTCCAGCACCTGGGGCAGAGGCCAAGGAGCCATCCCCAGCACCCGGGCCATCTTTGCTCCAATGGAGCCTCGCTGCAGGAGGGGAAGAGAGACACAGAGAGGAAGGAGAGGAGGAGGGGTGGAGAAGCAGATGGGCGCTTCTCCTGTGTGCCCTGGCCGGGAATTGAACCCGGGACTTCTGCACACCAGGCCAACGCTCTACCACTGAGCCAACCGGCCAGGGCCAATATATTGTCTTTTTGTTGTTGTTGTTGACCTAGTGGTTTTACTGAGGAAACCAAAGTTTGTTTAATATTATAAAGTTGATCACTGTAATTCACCATATTAACAGAACAAAAAAGAAAATATTATAATCGACTTATTATATAAATAAGACACTTCGTGAAATGCAACAATACATGATTAAAATGCAGCAAAATTAGAGGAGATAGTGAGGCAGATTTCCACATTTTCTTAGGCTGGGATCCATCTGGCAAACCAGTCTGGAACAATGCTCCAGTACTAAGCTACTTTTCATTCCTGAGGCTGACGTGCTTGTACCAATACAAGCTATTTTTAGTGCCCAAGGCCATGCTCACACCAATCAAGGATGCCGGAGAAAAAGAGGAAGAGAAGGAGGAATCTAAGGGGAGGAGAAGCAGGTGGTTACATTTTCTATGTGCCCTGACTGGGAATTGAACCCAGGACATCCATACGCCGGGCCAATGCTTTATTCACTGAGCTGCTGGCCAGGGCTACTCTATTTTTCTGTTTCAGGTTTAATTGAGGATTCCACATTGCTTTCAGTTGTAAAGCCTCCTTGGAATTCTCCAGTATGAGGGTGTTCTTCAGTCTTCCTTTGCTAATGGTAGATGTTGCTTTATTGAAAAATTTTGGTCAATTATTTTGTAGCATGCACTTCTTTTATTTATTTATTTATTTATTTATTTTTATTTTTATTTTTATTTTTATTTTTTTTCATTTTTCCGAAGCTGGAATCGGGGAGGCAGTCAGACAGACTCTCGCATGCGCCCAACTGGGATCCACTGGGCATGCCCACCAGGGGGCGATGCTCTGCCCCTCTGGGGCATCACTCTGCTGCATCCAGAGCCATTTCAGCACCTGAGGCAGAGGCCACAGAGCCATCCTCAGCACCCGGGCCATCTTTGCTCCAGTAGAGCCTCAGCTGCGAGAGGGGAAGAGAAAGAGAGGAAAGAGAGGGGGAGGGGTTGAGAAGCAGATGGATGCTTCTCCTGTGTGCCCTGGCCAGGAATCGAACCCTGGACTCCTGCACGCCAGGCCGATGCTCTACCACTGAGCCAACTGGCCAGGGTGTAGCATGTACTTTTTGTTTTTTTATTCAACTCTATTTTTGTATGATTATATTGATATTATTCATTTTTTACAAGAATATCATGGAAGTGATGCATTTTCTACAAGACATCATATTAGGGTATATGTTATGATTTTATGTTTTAATACTGACCATTTAACCTTATTCATTTGGTTAAATTGATGTCTATAATGTTTCTCTACCAAAAGTGGCTATTTTCCCTTCTATAATTTATAAGTGTCTTCTGGGAAATACTTTTGGACTGTGCAAATATCCTATTTTTTTTTTTTTTTTTTTACAAACTTTAACTGACTAATTTTACCTTGGTAGAAGTTACCTCCAACAATTGTTACTATGGTGTTCTTGTGATCATTTTTCTTTCCATCTGCAATGGACTGAATTTTGTCTCCCTTCAAATTCATATACTGAAGCCCTATACTTCATTGTGATGGTACTTGGATATGGGGCCTTTGGGAGAAAGTAATTAGGCTTAGAGAGATGACAGAATGAGTTTGATGTAGTCCCGCTTGTTTAGTTTTTCTAGTCCTTATCTATGGAGACATATCCAAAAAAATAAGGTTAAGACCAAGGTCAAAGATTTTGCCACTATGTTGTCTTCTAAGAGTTTTCTGGTTTTCAATCTTACACTTGTCGTTAATCCATTAAGAGTTTCTTTTTGTATATGGTGTAAGAAAATAGTCCAATTACATATATTGCATGTATCTGTTCAATTTTCCCAATTCCACTTATTGCTAAGACTGTCTTTACCACATGATATATTTTTGCCCTTTTTGTTGTAAATTATTGACCATATAAACAAGGATTTTTTTCTGGGCTTTCTATTCTGTATCCTTGATCTGTGTGTATGTGTGTGTGCTTTTGTACCAATACCATACTGTCATGATTATTATAGCTTTTTAGTATAGTTTAAAATCAGAGAGTGTGATACCTTATACTTCGTTTTTTTCAGGTTATTTTTGACTATTTGGGGTTTTTTGTGGTATCATGTAAATTTTAGAAGTAGCTAAATGCCATTGTTATTTTAATAGGGATTGCATGGAATCTGTGTGTTGCTTTGGGTATTAAAGACATTTTAACAACATTCATATTTTTTTTCAAACTTGCAGGTTTGATCCCAGGTCACAGCACACAGAGGAAGCAAACAATGAATGCATAGCAAATGAATGTTTTCTTTTCATTTCCCCTCTCTCACCCTTCCTCTCTTTGTTCAAAAAAAAAAAAAAAAGAAGAAAAGAAAAAAAAAACCTGGACAGACAGCTGGGTCATCCAGGAGCATGAAGGTTGCCAGTTCGATTCCTCAGTCAGGGCACATTCAGGAGCATCTTGATGAACATGAAAATTTGCAACTAAGGTAAAGTCTCAAGCCTTTAGTAATTTATTAAACATTTCTGCATAACTTCCTTTTCACTAGTAAACTACTTCCCAGAATCCAGCTGTTTCATCTTCCTTTAATATCAGTTCCTGTTTTCTCACGTTCATCAGCCCACCATTCTCTATTTAGTTTTTGCCTATCTGTGTTTTGGTCCAGAAATTCCTGAAGTAAGGAAGCTGGAGTGATTGTAGAGTTCATTTGTTGCTTTCCATTTCTCAGGGATATAGTGCTGCCTTATCTTCTTGTCTTAGGCTTGAAAATCATTGTTTTATTTTATGTTATACTGTTTTCTAGGGTTTTTGTGTGCTTTGTTTTTCAATATCAGAAAGACATATCTGGTATCAGTTAATACTTCATGGCTGGCTACTTTTTTTTTGTAATTTTGGTTTTAAAAATTCAATTTATTTTATTTTAATTTGTTTTTTAAATATCAAAATTGTGGGGGTAGGTTTTCTCTTTTTGGCTTTCTGGGTTATCCTAGAAAAATAAAAAAAATATTCTTGGAATTTGTTATTTTAAAATATGTGTGTGTATATATATATATATATACACATACACACACATATATATATTCATTACTATTTCATGACTTTAATAGAACATTCCAACTTTATCTCCAGTATACTGCATTTGACTTTTGCATTATTTTATTTATCATAAATTTTAAACATTTGAAGATACTACAATTAATTTTTTGTATAGTTATCATTTATTTATATTAAACAACCTATCTGTTTTTGTTGATAGTCTTTATTATTTACTGCGTGTCATATACAAAGTAGGAAATTGAATAAAGGAAGGAAGAGCAGAAGGAAGGAAGGAAGGAAGGAATAAATGAATTAAAAAAAGGAGAGAGGAACAAAATGAGAAAGGGAAGGAAATTATTTCTTGATTTTACTTTAAAGAACACATATTTTACCAGAAACATAATCTGAATCTGAACAAAAAGGATAATGGCAGGAGTTTTATAAAATATTTATTTTTGAGATTAAAGATACATTAAGGAATCTGAAGTTAACCAATATTAGTGATTTGAGTTTACCATAAATATTTTTTTGACACAGACAGAGAGTTAGAGAGAGAAACAGGTAGGGATAGACAGGAAGGGAGAGAGATGAGAAGCATCAATTCTTCATTGCAACACCTGTGTTGTTCAATGATGACTTTCTCATATGTGCCTTGACCCAGGGGGTGGGGGGTGGGTGACTCCTTGATCAAGCCAGCAACCTTGGGCTCAGGCCAGCAACCATGGGGTCATGTCTATGATCCCATGCCCAAGCCAGCAATCCCATGTTCAAGCTGGTGAACTCGCACTCAAACCGAAGATCTTGGGTTTCAAACCTGGGTCTTCCATGTCTCAGTTCAACACCTTATCCACTGTGCCACTGCCTGGTCAGGCACCAAAAGTATTTAGTATATAAAATTATTCCTATAATGAGTTAAATATATGGAAGGTATATCAAAAAGCATAGCTTTACTTTTCCATCATTTGTTAACTATATCTTATTAAAAGCAACAGATTAGGCTTGATCAACTCTGAAAAAATTGCCAGGTCTAAGAATATGTATATTATGTAAAGAAACTACTCCTTACACTGTGGTACTATTGGAGTGCTCTGTGGTCTGGTGGAGATTGGAAATATGATTTAATATCAATGAATAAAGAGTAGAAAAACACATCTAAATACATCAATAGAGCTATATTAACACTGCAGTAACAAATATAAGTAGATCCTGACCAGGTGATGGCGCCATAGATAGAGTATCAGACTGGGACATAGAGGACGCAGGTTGAAAACCCCAAGTTCGCAAACTTGAGTGCATGCTAATCTGGTCACCTGGCTTGAGTGCGGGGTTGCTGGCTTGAGCGTGTGACCATAGATATGACCCCATGGTCATTGGCTTGAGCCCAAAGGTTGCTGGCTTGAGCCCAAGGTCCCTGGTTTGAGTAAGAGGTCACTAGCTCTGCTGTAGCCACCCGGTCAAAGCACATAGGAGAAAGTAATAAACATCTAAGGTGCCACAATCAAGACTTGATGGTTCTCATCGCTCTCTGTTTCTGTCTGTCCCTATCTCTCTCTCTCTCTCTCTGTCTCTGTTATACAAAAAAGAAAAGAAAAAAGAAATACAAGTAGAAAAATAGTCATATTCATTTCTCACTGTCATGTCTAAATAAGATTCTTGGCAGCAAATTAATTTCTGGTAATAGATATGGTATAATTGTGCCAATCCAAACAGCTTTATAATCTGATACCCTATATATAATACCTGATAATTTTATGTGTATCACACATATAATTACCCAAAATTATTTTGATTTTGATAACATCTTCTACTTAATTGATATCTTAAAAAGTGAATTTAAAATCCTATTTGTATTAGAGAGGCTGTAAATGAGGACATAATTTTATATTGCAAATATTGGGAGTTGTCCAAGACTATTGTATATATTTTTATTACAAAGAAAGGAGGAAGAGTATCTTTTGCATGTTAAAGATATTTATTTGTAGCACAAACTAAAAGAAAAAACAAAAATAAGTCAGAAAAAAACTTTTTTTAATACTCATTTATATTTTAATAGCTATTATTGTCTTCAACAGAGGGATTTCAAAATAATAATGAAATAGAGAAATTTTAAGTACTCCCTAATATCTATATATATTTTTCAAAGATAATGGACTCATTGGATGCAGACAAAAATTACCAACACACTCATTATTTGAACATCTCAGGACAAGAAAAATATAAACTTAAAATCATATTTAATTCTTGACTTGGTAAAATATTGAAAGGCTGTAAACACTACTTATAAACTAGATAATTCTCAGAAATGTACATATGTGAACAGAGTATTTTGTTGAATTTCTATAACTACAGTAAGACAAATATGCTATGTGATTGTCTCTTGGATTATTATGCCTTCATTGTTTAAAGAAAGAAAGTACACAGACAATTTTAAGTAAATTAAATAAATTGAGTTTCAAACTCTGACTTAATATTAGAATAATAAATTATGTATTGATGCAGAAAGCCCAACTTTATTCTCTTGACCTACCATGCCCACTCTTAGAAGCAGAATATTTTCTTGGAAATGATAACTTAAGTCTTCCAATTAGACAAACCATTAATTGTGAATCTTAGCAGAAATCTATACTTTCATAGTAAATATTTGGATAAAATGCAGACTAGCTGGAAAGAAAATCTGTGGAAATGAGATTTGTGAGATTGCACAAAATTTGGACAGATTTTTGCATGCAAAGTTAAGTAGATGTGTTCATTTTTATATTAATATGAATTTCTATTATCCCCTATTTAATTTCTTCATCTTCTTGAACCACTTCTTCCTTAGCACAACACATTGGCTCAGTGGTTGACTTCTGTTACTATCATGGGCATTGGTTGTGTCTAATTTGCAAAATTCTTAATCATTTCCAGATCTGTAAAATAATAGTGCTGAGAGTCAAAACTCTCTGTTTATTAATGTATCCTGCCAGATGTCCCTAGTAATGTTGTGTCTACAAAAAGCTCTATTTTCTAATTTTAGAATGAAAAGATATTAACCCTTTGTATATTAACCAGTAGAAATGATACATAGGAAAACCAACCCTCCCCCCCCAAAGAATGCAAAAAACTTATTACTGTCATTGTAGTGTGTTGCCTTACAGCAAAATGAACTCAAAATTTGAAAATTGTGAAGGAAATGCTCTCTTTAATATTCAATGAAATAACTCACAACAAAACAACTCTTTTGTGTTTGTGTGCCTGTGTTGGCTATTGTCATCTTTTTAAAAATTTATTTATATATTAACTTATTGTGTTTACATAGATTCAAGTGTCCCACAGAGTATATCTCCCCACCACTGTGTTCCCCTCAACCTCCCCTTTGCTCCCCTCCCCACCATGCCTTCTCCCCTGCCCTCCAGGATTTGCTTTCCTGCTTTCTGTAATGCTGTGTTATGTATATATAATTTTACTAATCTCTTTCCCTTCTCTGATCCCATCCTCTCATCCCCTTTCCCTCTGTCTCCTTTTACTCTGGTCCCTTTGATCCTGCCTCTGTCTTTATTCTGCTCCTCAGTTCACATTGTTCTTTGGATTCCTCAAATGAGTGAGGTCATATGATATTTTTCTTTTTCTGCCTGGCTTATTGCACTTAGCATAATAGTTTATAGGTCCATCCATGTTGTCGCAAAAGGTATGATTTCCTTCTTTTTCATGGCCACATAGTATTCCATTGTGTATACGTACCACAGCTTTTTAATCCACTTCTCCACTGATGGACAATTGGGATGTATCCAGATCTTGGCTATTGTAAATAATGCTGCTATAAACATGGTGATGCATATCTTCTTTTGAATCAGTGATTTGATAATCTTAGGAAATATTCCTAAAAGTGGGATTGCTGGGTCAAAAGGCAGTTTCATTTTTAATTTTTTGAGGAATCTCCATACTGTTTTCCACAGTGGCTGCACCAATCTGCATTCCCACCAACAGTGCAGGAGGGTTCTCTTTTCTCCACATCCTCGCCAGCACTTATTCTGTGTTGATTTGTTAATGAGCACCATTCTGGCTGGTGTGAGATGATATCTCATTGTGGTTTTAATTTGCATTTCTCTAATGATTAATGATGTTGAACATTTTTTCAGCCAGTAGAAACTGGGCAGAAGAAATGAATAGGCACTTCTCCAAAAGAACATACAAAATAACTCTTAATTGTCTTTTTTTTCTGTTTTGTAAAATATATTTTTTGTGTTGTCTAGCTTGATTCTTCTCCCGTGGAGAGATAGTCCACCATTGTGCTTATTTTGAGATCAGTATAAAGAACTACCTATATAAGAAAGCAAAGGTCTTTTTTTATTTATTGATTTTATATATAGAGAGAAGGTATGATATGTTGTTACACCTATTTGTGTATTTACTTGTTGTTTCTTGTAAGTGCCCTGAACAGGGATAGAACATGCAACCTTAGCATATTGGGACAATGCCCTAACCAACTGAACTACCAGGTGCAGACTGACAAATCAAAGGTTTTGTCCTTTTGAAATAGGAATGTGGAATTGATGGATATTTTCTGCAAATTATATATAAAAATTATTACAACTTTTTGAATTTTTCATGAACTAAGGGAAGAACTGTACTGTAGAAGTCCAGGATATCACAGAACATTTGAAGAGTTGCTCTTTCTTTTTGCACCATGACCAACTTATGAATAGACTTGAGAGTTTCTAAACCATCTGATATTTCTTAATTTCTTTATTTATCAGTTAGCCTTATTTAAGAAAAGTACAGACAAAGGGGCAGACATTTATTTAATATGATTAGCTATATACAGTAGAATAAAATAAGACATGAAACTTTTTATTCTTGTGCATGTCAGTTCTTTTGAATAATTTTAGTTATGTTTTGCTCAATGAGTAATGAATATAAGAAATAAGGAGTGGCCCTGGCCTATAGCTCATTGGATAGAGCATCAGCCCAGCATATGGACATCCTGGGTTCGATTTCTGGTCCAGGTATATAGAAGCTATGATCTGCTTCTCCCACTCCTATTCTCTCCCCTCTCTCTTTTTTCCCTTTCTGCAGCCAGTGGCTTAATTGGTTCAAGTGTGAACCTGGGTGCTAAGGATATCTTCATTGGAGTGCATTAGCCATAGGTGCTAAAAATAGATTAGTACTTTAGCATCGGCCTCAAATGGGATTGCTGGGAGGATTTCATCAAGGTGCATGCATGAGTCAGCCTCACTATCTCCCCTCCATTACCCTCCCAAAATAATAAAATAAAAAATAAGGAGGGATATAGGACAATTAAGGCAAATAGTATAAATAAATTTAAAAAGAATTTTATTGCAAAAGAATGTTACACAGAAAATAGATAAAAAGTATAAGAAAAAAAGACAGGTGAAAGTAATTTACTAAATGGGGGCAGGAGTATGTGAAAAGTGGATATTTTCTACCTTGTAGTTTTTTTATGTCTCACTGGAAGAACCTATATTTTAATATAATTATGTACAGTCATGGAAATGTAACAGCTGCATTTTGGCAGTGGGGCATGAAAATTATTACTTCCACTCAGGCCATATAACATAAATTGATGAAAGGTTTGAGAGAGGATTGTCAATAGCTTCTGGCTGGAAGGCCTAATGAGCATTGTGAAAATTAATGTATGATGACTTAGCATGGTCTGCGAAGGTTCAAAGTTTCTGAATCTAAAGGCACCTAAAATTTTAGATTATATTCCTAAAATAGCACAGTTTACACATCTATAAGGAACATGACATTGATAGATACCCCAATTTCTCAAATAGTGTATAGGTTTTATATACATATACATATATATATATATATATATATGTTTCATTTACTGAGTTTAGCACAATCCCAATATTAAAGAGCTTCAAAAGGCATATAATTAGATCAGAATGTTTTGTTGTCAGGATTCTCAGTTGTTTACATTGGCTTATGAAAAAGTCATTATTAGAAAAGAGACCTGAATTGCAAAGAAATTTCAACTGGTTAGCTATTATTTTAACTTTGCAATGAAATCAGTTCTTTCCCTGCCAGTATTTAAAGTTACTTATGGAAAAGATACAGAGAGACTGTGTGAAAATGCTATTTTTTGTATTCTCTTCATTGCATGTCACAAACTCATATTTATTAAATGTTTTGTATGTATAAAACTTCCTGTCTAATTATGTCTGTCTATATATTCTCTTAACAGTATTTATTATGAAGCTATGATGTATCTGGCACTACCAATTATCCCTATTCTCAAAGATTGTAAGTTCTATTTTGAGAAATAAAATATACAGTAATTATAAATATATAGTAATTATATAAAATATACAGTAATTATAAAACACATTATGAACCCCTCTGAGCATATTATTCTAATTCAGTTTTTATACTTCCTAAAAGCTCAGTGTTTAGAATCATTTTAAAAAACAGCTTTTTAAAAATTATCTTTGTTTTTATCTCACCTATAATACTCAAATTGCATTTCCTTCTAATCCTAAAAATGTAAAATGATAAAAAGCAAAACTCAGGATTTCCCTTATTACAGGTTACTAAATTTTGGGGTGTTGCTCTGTGAATTTCAGCAAATTTACAAGTTAAAAATAACTAGATCATTTGCACCAGAAATTAAGGTGTAGGAATTTCTGAGGGTTACATTAAGAAAGCCTGAATAAATTGGTATATCTTATAAATCAACTCAGTAAATAGTTCATTGGCTTTGGAATTAGTAGGTAGAACAAAAGGTTTCTTTTTCTTTTTTTTTTAAGATTCTTAGCACAAGGTTCTTTATTATTCCACAGAATAATTTTAAGTCCACAGTGGGAGCACACTGAAATAATGAAGTTAAGTAATATGGTAGGAAATACATTATTTCCCATTTCAGGACTTTGACTGCTAACTCCAGCATATAACCTAGAATTTAGAGAAGAAGTAAACTAAAGATCTGTCCTCAGTTCCCCCCCCCCCCACACACACATATTTTTCCCCTCAAAATCAGTCAAAATAGTTTCTTTAAAGTCCCTTTCACCTTTACTTGAGTTTTTCATGTACTCCATTTTTGGAATACCATTCCTCTTCTCCTCTGCTAGCTAAATTCCTTGTTAACTGTGTGATCTTGTTCAAGTTTCAATGCCTCCACAAAGCACCCAGCATCATTTGCTATTTTATTCATGTCTTTTTTGTTCTTGATGATCATCAAGAAGTTTGTGTCTGGAATTCTTTCAAGCTTTCCAGAAAATAACACAAGTACACAGATAACTTTAAAAATCAATTTTTCTCCTGACCTGTCATGGCACAGTGGATAAAGCATCAACCTGGAGCTCTGAGGTCACCAGTTAGGAACCCTAAGCTTGCCTGGTCAAGTCACAAATGAGAGTTGATACTTCCTGCTCCTCCCCCTTCTCGCTCTCTCTCTTTCCCTCCCCCCTACCTCTCTAAAATGAATATATAAAATAAAATTTTAAAAAGTACTTTAAAAAAATCAACTTTTCCTGAAGCTCTGGTTTTGTTTGTAGAAATGAGGTTTAATTGTATAATTCCTATATAAATAGAATTATGCATATATGCCAGATTAAACTGTAATTATTGATAATAAATAATTCCTATAAAATAATATATATTTTCTTTAATAAAAACATTTTACATATTTTAGTGATATCTACAGGCAAAAAATTACTGAAATATTCACAAAGATGTAAAGTACAGCATAGGAAATATAGACAATAATATTGTAATAATATGTATGAAGCCAGATGGGTACTTGAAATATTGGGGAGATCACTTTGTAATGTATATTTTGTCTAAGCACTATGCTATGCATGTGAAACTAATACAAAATAATATTAAATGTAAATTATAATTGAAAAATAAAAAAGGAATTATGCAATATGATAGGTGATTACTTGTTCAAGAGAGATATAAATTCTTAAGGGGACATGCTCTGAGGAATGCCCATGAGACAAGGATATCAATCTTGGCCTGACAAGAATTACACATAATAAAATATACAAGTAAACTTCTACTGATGACTCAAGACCCACTTAATGAATTGCTCACCTGAAAAAGCATCTTTAGACCTTGACCACAACTCCGGGAACTAATCACTAAATTCTTGTTTTGCCATTCTATCTTGTATATAGCTTTATTACATACAGAACATAATACATGTATTAAAATTATTTATTTTTTATCAACACAATAAAACTTTGAGATCAGAAACCATACATTTATTTGCTCAGTACAGGTAAGTATTCAACATATTTTTTGAATAAATAAATTGGAAAAGAATGTTGGAAAGCACTGAATTATGTATTTTAGATATGGAAATATTTTCTCCTGACTTTATTAATATGTACACACCAGAATATAAAAACATATAAGATAAAAAACTACAAATAGAGTTAAAAAGATTCAGATGATTTAAAAATTATTAAATGTTTTATTTGTTATGTTTCCCTTTTAAATTGATAAAAGAATGTGAAGGGATTTATTCCTACATGGAAATAGAAAAAAAAATAGCGGTGAAGAGTTTATATTTTGTCTGGACTGTGGGTGTAATTAATCCCCATGGGGAAGGACACAGCCAAAGACTTTAGATCACAACCACTTCTGTTTAATTCCTGTTGATTTTATTATCAGAGCTGCTTCTTCAAAGATTGTTTAGAAGTATGTGTATGGCTATGTGGGGGAGGATAGAACATCATGGCTATAACATTAAACACAGGCATATGCATTCACAGAGGCCACAAAACAAAATGTGCAGAAGCAGCTGGAGAGTTCTTGTTCCTCATAGCAAGTTAGAAAAGAGGAAGATGAGCACAACTGGCAGTTGGGTTATACTGACAAAAGCAGAGCAATTCATCCAAAGAATGAACTGTGAGTAGGCCTTTGACTGGCATTAGTGATCACATTTTACCTCTACTGGCAGTGCAAGGATTTTAAAATTAAAATGATTAGATACACAAAAATATAAGTTGGAAAGCACCACAAAAATGTATTTCATACTTTAAGAAATATGTTCTTCTACTACTTTAACTAATTCTGTTGGAGAAAGGTGGATAAATAATAATATTTAATGATATACCAGTTTGGAATAAATAGTTTGGTTGTATGGATTACTCAGTTTGTAACCATTACACTCCTGTTACGGGGTGCAAATTAGCATGTTAGTGCATTCAGTGGAAGTTCAGCAAAATCAATGTTTCTGAAATTTAATCCCTTACATTTCCTATCAGCAAGTGATGAAAAATTTGGCAAAAAATAAAATTATTCAAGGATTTTGGCCATTTAAAGATACGTAGACGATATGAATGTTACTAATGCATTTTAATCATCTGTATTACCTTAAATTCCCATCAACTAATTGACACTTTGCTTAAATTGTAAATTATATAAATCAAGCATTTAGACAATGTGGATTTTTATACAGTGTGTCTGTAAAGTCATGGTGCATTTTTGACCAGTCACAGGAAAGCAACAAAAGACAATAGAAATGGGAAATCGCACAAAATAAAAGCAAAACTCTCCCAGTTTCATACCTATTCAGTGCAGTTCAATGTGGGCTCATGCACAGATTTTTTTAGGGCTCTTTAGGTAGCTATCCTGTATAGCCTCTACAGACTCGTCACTGACTGATGGCCTACCAGAACGGGGTTTCTCCACCAAACTGCCGGTTTCCTTCAACTGCTTATCCCACCGAGTAATGTTATTCCTATGTGGTGGCGCTTCGTTATAAATGCGCCGATATTCACGTTGCCCTTTGGTCACGGGTTTGAATTTAGCGAGCCACAGAACACACTGAACTTTCCTCTGTACCATCCACAACTCGACTGGCATGGCCATGGGCTGCTCTGTTGTATACACAGTGTTACATCATCATCTGCACATGTGCACATGCTGCCACATCATCCTACAGAAACTGGAAGGATTTTCCTTTTATTTGGTGCAGACTTCACATTTTTATCATCTTCTGTTGCTTTCCTCTGACTGTCAAAAAGTGCACCATGACTTTACGGACACACTGTACTAAGCTGGAACTAGCTACCTAAGCCTGAGCATTCCCCTGCACCCACAAATGGAGTAATCATGGCATCACAAAATACAAACACCACTGAAATGCCATAGGATAAAGGAATATTAATCAATGTCTTCCCACTTTGAAGGTGAATGGGTTTTTGCAAAAGAAAAATGTATAACATATAAAAGTTAAAAAAAAGTTTAAAAAAGTTTTAATTTCTTTTACTGAACCAGAAATCTAGAAACATTAACGAAGAGAGAGAGAATTCAGAGTTTTTTACTCTAAATTTTCCTAAGTGTCTCTATTCCAATCTCTAATTGATAGATAAAACTTCAAAGGTTATAGACTAACTAATTCGGGTAATAAAATAAATAAAGGCATGTTTAGGAGGGGTTGTGGGCTCAATTCCAGACAACTGCAACAAAACAAATATCACAGTAATGTGAATCTCATTAATTTTTTTGGCTTCCCAGCACATATAAAGGTGATGTTTACATTATACAATAGTATATTAATTGTGAAATCGCATTAGGTCTAAAAAAATACATATTTTAGTTAAAAACACGTTATTGCTAAAAAAAAATGCTAACCATCATCTGATACTTGAAAAAGTCATTATCTTTTTGCTGGTGGAAGATCTCACCTTGATGCTGATGACACTGATTGATGAGGGTGGTAGTTGCTAAAGGTTGAGGTGGATGTGGCAATTTCCTAAAATAAGACAATGAATTTTGTCACAGCAATTGAGTCTTTCTTTCACTAATGATCAAAATTGGAGTTAATTCTTTTAAACCCTGTAGCTGTTTTATCAGCTAAGTTTATGTAATATTTTAAATCCTTTGTTGTCATTTCAACAATCTTCATAGCATTTTTACAGGTAGTAAATTCCACCACATGAAACTACTTTCTATGCTCATCTATAAGAAGCAACTCCTTCTCTGTTAACGTTTTGAGTTCTTAGCAATTTAGTCACATCATCAGGCTCTGCTTCTACAATAATTATAGTTCTCTTGCCATTTTCACCACATCTGCAGTAACTTCCAACCCGGAAGTCTTGAGCTACCAAAGTTAATCCATCAGAGGAAAAATAGCCTTACAAAATATATTTCTTAAATAATAAGACTTGAAAGTCAAAATAATTTCCTGATTTATGGGCTGAAGAATAGATGTTGTGTTAGCAGGCATTAAAACAAATTAATCTCATTATATGTCTCCATAGCTTTTGGTAACTAGACACATTGTCAATGAGCAGTAATATAAATGGAGTATTTTTTCTAAACAGTAGGTCTCAACTGTAGGTGTAAAATATTCAGGAACCATGTTATAGACACATGTGCTGTTATCCAGGCTTTGTTGTTCCATTTATGGAGCACAGGCAGAGTAGACTTAACATAATTCTTAAGGGCCCAAAGGTTTTCAGAATGGTAAATGAGCATTGGTTTTAACTTAAAGTCACTAGCTTCCTTAGCTACTAACAGGAGGATCATCCTGTCTTTTGAAGTTTGAAGTCAGGCATTGACTTCTCCTTTCTACTTATGGAAGTATTATATAAGATAGCATCTTCTTTTTGTATGTGGCTGTTGGTCTACACTGAAAATCTGCTGTTTAGTATAACCATCTAGATCTGGGAAGCTTGCTGTAGCTTCTGCATGAGCACTTGCTGCTTCACCTTACTTTTTTTTTGTTTGTTTGTTTATATGCATGGCTTTTTTTCTTAAACCTCATGAATCAAGCTCTATTTAAACTTTTCTTCTATAGCTTCCTAGCATCCCTTGGCCTTCATAAAATTTAAGAGTGTTAATGTCTTGCACTGAATTAGGTGTTGGTTTAAGGCAGGGGTCCCCAAACTACGCGGCCCCCTGAGGCCATTTATCCACCCCCGCTGCACTTCCGAAAGGGGCACCTCTTTTTTTTTTTTTCCTTTTCTGCATTTTTCTGAAGCTGGAAACGGGGAGGCAGTCAGACAGACTCTCACATGAGCCCCACCTGGCATGCCCACTAGGGGGCAATGCTCTGCCTATCTGGGGCGTCGCTCTGTCACGACCAGAGCCATTCTAGCACCTGAGGTGGAGGCCACGGAGCCATCCTCAGCGCCCGGGCCATCTTTTGCTCCAATGGAGCCTTGGCTGTGGGAGGGGAAGACAGAGAGGAAGGAAAGGGGGAGGGGTGGAGAAGCAGATGGGTGCTTCTCCTGTGTGCCCTGGCCGGGAATCGAACCGGGGACTTCCACAAACCAGGCCGATGCTCTACCACTGAGCCAACCGGCCAGGGCCAAGGGGTACCTCTTTCATTGGTGGTCAGTGAGAGGAGCATAGTTCCCATTGAAATACTGGTCAGTTTGTTGATTTAAATTTACTTGTTCTTTATTTTAAATATTGTATTTGTTCCCGTTTTGTTCTTTACTTTAAAATAAGATATGTGCAGTGTGCATAGGGATTTGTTCATAGTTTTTTTTAATAGTCCGGCCTGAGGGACAGTGAACTGGCCCCCTGTGTAAAAAGTTTGGGGACCCCTGGTTTAAGGGAATATTGTGACTGGTCTCATCTTCTATCCAAGCCACTAAATCTTTCTTCACTTCAGCAATAAGACAATTTTACTTTCTTATCATTCATTTGTTCTCTGGAGTATCACTTTTAATTTCCTTGAAGAATGTTTCCTTTGCATTTACAACTTGGCTAACCGGAGTAAGAAGCCTTGCTATCAGCCTGTCTCAGCTTTTGACATGCCTTCTTCACTAAGCTTAACCATTTCTATCTTTTAAAGTGAGAGACATGTGGTCCTTCCTTTACTTGAACACTTAGAAGACATTGTAGGGTTATTAACTGACCTAATTTCAATATGTTATGTCTCAGGAAATAAGGAAGTCCAAGGAGAGAAGAGAGATGAAGGGATGGCGGGTCAGGAAGCCATCAGAACATACACAAGAGCTATTAAGTTTGTTGTTCTATATGCTGTGGTTTCTGATACAGTGATACTTGTTTAACAGAATTTTAAAATTTATATATGATATGTTCTATAAACATACATATCTTGTGGGATACTGCCAAGTCCTTATTAAAGAATAGCTGTTAAAATTTGATAATTAAGTACTGAACAGTTACATTTAAAATGGCTACTGGCAACTTCCACTCACAATACATATAAATGTATAATCTAAACATGAAAATATAGAATGTAAATTCTTTTTTCCAAATCACATCCTCATTATGATTTCTCTTTTTAATATTTGATACTTTGCTAAGTCATCAAAACTTTAAAATAATCTCTGACTTTTTTTATATTTCTTAATGAAGAATTATCAGTTCTACAATTTCATTCATTCAGTGGAATTGGTCTGGGGAGTGACTGCCATTACAACTATCACTTTCATTATTAGATAACAAAACTTTCATAGTACCGTTGACAAAATAATATATTTTATTTTAATTCAACAAGAATTTTTCAGGTTTTTCTATCTGTTTAATTCTGCTGAGCATTCTTAGTTTTAAAGCCATTGACCTTAATAAATGGTAGTTTATGGAATATATTCAGGAACAAATTTTGTAGAACCAAGAATTAACCTAGACTTCAAGTTACAATGATGGTTTAGACACTTGCTTCCTCCTACAACCACATTAAAAATACAACTAAACTACCAAACAACCATCATTCAGAAACACTTGGAATTGGGCTGAATGGAAATCCTACAACTAGGAAATTAAAGAAGCCATATCAAGGAGGAGCTGAGATGTAGAATGGGCTATCCCCATACCCATATGTGCTAGTTTAAAAACAGGAGGAATATCTCAGCTGTGAAGATCTCCTCTGAGGAGTGAGAGGTCCTAGCCTCACAACAGGAGCCCCATCCCAGAATACCAGTACCAAGAACTCTGGCTGTAAACACTGGTGAAAATTATAGCCAAGTGAAACAGAGAGCTGCAGGGATCTCAGGTAGCTCCCCTTAAAGGGCCTGTGCATAGACTTACTCAGACTCACTCCTTCTGAGCTCAAGCACTAGAGCAGCAACATGAAAGAAACCAGGGATATATGGGGAGGAGCTGAATTGTCAGGCATCAGGACAAGTTAGGGTGGCAGCTTTCTGCCAAACAAAAATGCTGTCAGAATCCATTGGTCCTTTTTTGAGACACGCCTTCACACAAACACACACAAAACCAGCAGGTGTGCACCATGAACCTTGCTTACAGTGTTGTCCCCACCCAGGTGATTCCCTGAAACCCATCCCACCTAATTTTTAGGTCTACCAAAGTCATTTTCAGTGGTTTTTCCATAAAAAATAGCTTATCTTGGCTCATGTTTCAGACCTGGAGTACCCATCCTTGGTGACTGGGAAGACTGTACCACTGGGTCCTACGGGACACCCACTACACAAGGCCACTCTACTAAGTCTGGGAGACATAGAAGCTTTACCTAATATATAGAAACAAACACATGGAAGCAGCCAAAAAGTGGAGACAATAAAACATGTACCAAATGAAAGAACAGGAGAAATCTCTAGATAAAGAACTAAGCAAAATGGAGACAAGCAAACTACTAGAGACAGAGTTTAAAAACAATAGTTATAAGGATGCTCAAGGAACTTTGTAAGTAAGATCTTCAACAAAGAAATAAGTATAAAAAAGGACATAGGAATCATAAAAAGAACCAGTCAGAAATGTAGGATATACTAACCAAAATAAAGAATAATTTACAGGGAATCAAGAGTAGAGTTCACCAAGTGGAGAATCAAATCAGTGTTTTGGAATATAAGAAAAAAAAAACAATCAGAACAACAACAACAAAAAGAATAAAAAGATAAATTCAGTGCAAGAAGCCTCTGGAATCACTTTAAATGTATCCACATTTGCATCATGAGGGTGCCAGAAAGAAGAGTGAGAGAAAGAAATTGAAAACTTATTTGAAAAAGTAATGATAGTAAACTTCCCAAACCTGGTGAGGGAAATAGACATACAATTCTAGGAAGCAGAGAGAGTTCAAATACGATGAACCCAAAGAGGCTTACACCAAGACACATCATAATTAAAAAGCCAAAGGTTAAATAAAAAGAATCATATAAGCAACAAGAGAAAAGCAGTTCTTTACAAGGGTGCTCCCATACAACTGTCAACTCATTTCTCAACAGAAACTTTGAAAGCCAGAAATGATTGGCAAGAAATATTCAAAGTAATAAAAAACAGAAGCCTACACCCAACATTATTCTACCCAGCAAAACTATCATTTAGAATTGAAGGAAAGATAAAAAGCTTCCAAGATAAGAAAGAGCTAATGTAATTCATCACCAACAAATATGTATTACATGAAATGTTAAAGGATCTTTTCTAAGAAGTAGAAGAAAAAATAAAAAACAAAAATATGAACAATAAAATAGCATTAAATAGGTATCTGTACACAAATGAATCTAAAAAAAAACCAAAATAAATGGGCAAGCAGAACAGAAAGAGACTCACAAACATAGAAAACAATGTGATGGTTGCCAGATTGGGGAGAGGTTGAAGGGATGGATTAAAAAGGTGAAAGGATTAATAAGTACAGATTGATTATTACAGCATAGTCACAGGGATGGTCATAAAGTTATAACATAGGAAAAAATTCAATAACATTCTAATGACAATGTATAATGTCAGATGAGCATAAGACTTATCAGGATGATCTCTTAATAAGTTACATAATATCTAATCACTGATTTACAAATGAAATTAATATAATGTTGTAATGTCACCTTAAATAAATAATTAAAAATAATTTTAAAAAAAGAGCCTTGATGAGTGGCACAGTAGATAAAGCATGATTCTGGAGCCAAGGTCAAGAGTTTGATCTAGACTGAGGTCACTGGCTCAATCCTTATATTACCCACTTGATTCTGATTCCAAGGTTGCTGACTCAACCCTGAGGGTGCCAGCTCAATCCTTGAGGTCGCAGTTTTGAGCTTTGGTCATGGCACATATGAGAAGCAACAAATGGTACAACTCATCTTATGCAAAAAAAATTGTTTTAATAATTTAGTATCTTGTTATTGAATACCTACAAAGCTAAAGGCCAAAGAATAATAGTGCTTCACTTGAGAGACTCTTTCTGAATGTTTGAACTCATGGTACTTGAAGAAAACAGAAGACAACATATTTTATTTATTAATTTTTTAAATTTAATTTTGGCTTCCAATAAATTAGTGCCTGAAATAGCTGATCACATAGTATGATTTGGAAAATTAGCTTTTAACAGAAAAAAATCTGTATTATTATTTTCTAATATTTTTTTATTAATATCTTAAGTCTGGACCCTGACTGGCTCAATGGATAGAGCATTGGCCCAGTGCGTAGATATCCCAGGTTCTGTCTACTGTAAGAAAACACATAAGAAAAGACCACCTGCTTCTCTCCACCCCTCTCTACCCCTTCTTTCTTTCTTCTTTCGCAGCCAGTGGGTAGATAGATTTGAGCGTCAACCCTGGGTGCTGATTATAACTTGATTGATTTGAGCATCGAGAATCGGCTCCAGACAGAAATTGCTCAGAGAATCCTGGTCAGGCACATGCAGGAGTCTGTCTTTCTATTTCCCTTCCTTCTCACTTAAAAAGAAAATCTTAAACCTGTTCACTGGTTTCTCAATAATAGGTGAAAATGTCATATTTTGATCTGTCAAAATATTGTGGGTCTAGAGAAAGCCTCTTGTATGAGATGCCTTTTCCTTTGCTTTAACCACATGAAGATTTGATAAACTTCTGCATGGATCTACATTCTTCTTTCTGATATATTTGATTCTTCAAAGTCTCAATATAACTGTGAGAAACTTAAGAAAACATTGTTTTCTTTTAGACACCTTACGTCTTTCATTGTTGCACACAACTTTCCATAGTCAGTTTTTTTTCCTCTGCAAGACAAAATATTTTTGAATAATGATGATATTTTTCTAAATATGTGTTTTAGTTATCCTTGTGAAGCTTATTTCCAACTTATCTGGTGTATTTAATTAGGCATATTTAT
This sequence comes from Saccopteryx bilineata, assembly GCF_036850765.1. Taxonomy (NCBI): domain Eukaryota; kingdom Metazoa; phylum Chordata; class Mammalia; order Chiroptera; family Emballonuridae; genus Saccopteryx; species Saccopteryx bilineata. The sequence goes on from NC_089497.1 coordinate 31,861,417, forward strand.
ATAACCTAATGTAGCCTTACAAAACATTTTCAAATATACAGTAATTAGATTTCAGCATCATATTAAATTATAGGATTTTCAGAGTTCCAAACTGAGTTATTTAGATATTATTCTTTATTTTTCCATCAATGTATCTGTATATATACAGGCACACACAGACTATGTTTTATTTTCCTGCTGTAGCCCACATCTCTAAAAAGATATCCTTCTGATCTGCAGAACACACTAGTCAAGACTGTGTGCTTCCACCAATTCCAGTTCAGTTATTTTGATCCCATGAATGTGACCAAATACTATTGATGTTAAATGTTTAACAAATCATCCGGGTCATCAAGGGCTATAGTGTGATTGCTATTTTCTTCTTCCTAATATAGGAGGATGCTTTCTATAACTATGTTCATTACTAAGACTTAAAAACATTCCATATCATAATACCACTCACAGTAACACTGTGACAACTACTTCTTTATACCTGTTCCCGCATCATTGCAAATCTTCAAATAAATAAATAAATAAGTGTCAAGTTGAAAAATTTCTTTTTGCTCTAAATGATGCTAACACATGGTTAGTGCTTTCTTCCTTAAAATGGCTCCATATTTCTTCAGGTTAATACTCTAGCAAGTTGTACAAGTCTTTTCATGATTTGCACTTGCTTACCTATTTGGCTTTGTGTTTTACCTTTGAATTCCAAAGCAATTGGATTAATATCACATTCAATTTCATAGACTAGTCATTCTCTTTTTTCTATTTTTCTACTTGACCTTTGTTCATGCTACTCCTGAAGTATTGTTTCTAGTTAGCTTATCACTTTTTCGTAGCTGTCATTTTATGAAATTATGCCCATTTTCTAAAAGTACTGTATATCACCTGCTCTTTAATAGTGAAATTCATTAAATGTGGATTTAATGTGGATTAAAGAGGTTTGTGACAACCCATGAAATAATTGGAAATAAGTGAGATGTTTTAAACCTAGAATTTTGCATACTGGAAAAATAAAAGTTGGCTAAGTCTACGGATATAATTGCTACAAAGAAAAAATGTGTTTATATAAAGGTACAAATCTTCACTCTATTTTAACTGAAAGGCCAAAAAGCAATTGAACATTTAACTCTTGTGTATAAATTTAAAAGCATTTCTGAAAATACATTTTATTTTAAATACCAGAAGGAAGAAACATACACTTAGGAATAACAGTTTCTTTTTAACTCTACAATTTGTCAAGTCTGTGACTTTGGAAAAATGTATATGTTGTTTAAAGCAATTGCTACTAGTAATTTAACATATTTAACCAAAATCTCAGTACAATTCTAAGCACATATAATTACTCAATAAATGTTAAAGATGATTTCTTATCATATACAGCTTCAAATAAAATGTCCTTATACGCTATTTAGTTTATTGTGCCCTGCCCTTTTCCTTTCTTTTTTAGTTGATTGATTTTAGAGAGAAAAAGTAGGAAGGGAGAGGGAGAGGGAAATACTTATTGTTGTTAAACTTAGTTGTGTGTTTGTTGGTTGCTTCCTGTATGTGCCCTATTTGGGGATCAAACCCACAACCTTAGTGTTGCAGGATGATGCTCAAACTGACTGATGTGACTGGCCAGGACCCACATGTCCTTTTTGTCAACTCTGCTGGAAGGTATTTAATAAGCTAAGACTTTGGTTTATTAAGCTATATTATTTGTTTTTTTCTATATGTTTCTCTTAATTGCCAGTGCAGTGTTTTACATAGACCGAATGCAATTAATATTGCTTGCATGAGTATAAAATAAGCATTTATCTGGCCCTTTTGTTAAATATCAACTTAATTTTTTACTATAACTTTAAATTCTTACATATTCCACACATTCTATAAAATATTAATAAGTATTGGCCCTGGGCAGTTTGCTTAGTGGTAAAGCGACTGCCACAAGCACTAAAAATAGTTCAGGGGTGAGCATGACCCCCAAATGGGTGAGCAACGGCCACAGACTGGGTTGCTGGGTGGATCCTGGTCAAGGCGCATGTGGGAGTCTGTCTCTTTATCTCCCATACTCTCACTAAAAAACAAACAAACAAAATAACAAGTATACTTGCTATTTTCTTTCTAGTGATTATGCCTATTTATAGATTAAAATTATAAAACTCAGATAAAGTTCTATCTTAGATGTGAATTAATTAGAGAAATTTTGTTTTAAACCTAAACCTCAGAAGAAAAACATTCACTGTTATGTAGGAAAGGCTAAGTCATCTAAAACTTTTTGGATAATTACAAAAATATCTGCTATATCTTTTCTAGGATGATCTCTTTGTAAAGTACACTAGACCTCTACATAGCACATTTGTACAATGTGTGCATAGTGAATACTTACCTCTTTCAAAAGAGCTCATTTAAGTAATAGAAACCAGAAAAAGATGAAAGAGCCACAGGAAGTTCAAGAGAATGAGAATAGTTATTAAAACTGGATATCAGGCATTTAGTACTTGTCAAAAGAAGAAATTAGAGTTCAAAATGCATTTCTAAAAACACATTTTCATAGTATTTCAAGTACTGAGAATAATACAAGTAATAATATGCAAATATGATATAACTAATAACTATACTTTCCCACCAGTCATCTATAATTTCTGTTTAAAATTAAGTGTGATACAACAAAATATATACAGTTACAGTATAGCTATTCTTTTAATATCTACATAAAAAACATTTTCATCTATTTTTCTGTTAGCATTCAAAATGCTCTATAAAATTTAATTATGTCCCTGGCCAGTTGGGTCAGTGGCAGAGCATTGTCCTGGTTTGTGGATGTCCTGGGTTCGATTACTGGTCAGGGCACACAGAAGTGTTCCTCTACATTTCCATCCTTCCCCTCTCACTTCTCTCTCTCTCTCTCCCCCTCCTGCAGCCATGGCACTGTTGGAGCGATTTGGACCTGGCTGCTGAGGATGGCTCCATGGCCTTTGTCTCAGGTGCAAAGAAAAGCTTTGCTGCTGAGCAGCAAAGCATTGCCCCAGGTGGGCGGAGCCTAGCACCCCTAATGGACTTGCCTGCTAGATCTGTCCGGGCACATGTGGGAGTCTATCTCTGCCTCCCCTATTTTCACTGAATTAAAAAAATCAATCATGACTTTATGGGAAACTATCAGAATGTCTTCACTTAATTAAGCTGATTTTTTTTTCAACAAAGACAGAGAAAGACAAAGAGAGGGACAGATAGTGACAGACAGATAGGAAAGGAGAGAGATGACAAGCATCAAGTTTTTTTGTGGTACCTTTGTTGTTCATTGATTGCTTTCTCATAGATGTCTTGACTAAGGGCTACAGCAGAGTAAGTGACCCCATGCTCAATCCAGTAACCTTGGGTTCAAGTCAGCAACCATGGGGTCATGTCTATGATCCTATGCTCAAGCTGGTGACTTTGAGTTTTGAACCTGGGTCCTCTGCATGCCAGTCCAACACTCTATCCACTGTGCTACTGCCTGGTCAGGCAGCTGATGTTTCAATATAGTAAAAATCCCAAAATGGAGCCACCAATTATTGAAACTATTGCTGCTTATCATGGTATTTGTTACACTATTGCATGCTACTTATTATGGTGTTTGTTACATGTTTTTCATATACTATAAGTTATGTTTCTTATATAGATATTTTCTATTTTAAAATTTTAAAGTATATTTTAATTTTAGTATTAGGTAGAAATTCTGCATTTTTTATATAGTTATTACAATTTTAAGTTGTTTTATTTTCTTTTGTTATAGTCCAAGGCATTGTATTCTGTCCAGCTGTAGAATGACATCCCTCATTGCATTTTAAAAAGCAGTTCAGTGGTAAATCATTAATAATTATGAACTTAGATTATTGATTTTGTAAAGCACTTATAAGAAATTATCCACTAGTGGAATCAAAGTGTAATCAGTCATATTTAATCACATAAAATTATATATTTTTAAAATTTCTTACAAATGGAACATAATTGACTATTGGATCCTGAGTAAGTAAGTAGAGAATTAAAGTATGAAGGTGGCAAGGGAATTGTGCCACCAAAAAGACGAAAAAAAATGTTCCACATTTTTCCTTTGTCTATTGGCCATCTATATGCCCTTTTAGGAGAAGTTTCTATTCAGGTCCTTTACACATTTTTTTTTTTGTATCTTTCTGAAGCTGGAAACGGGGAGGCAGTCAGACAGACTCCTGCATGTGCCCGACCGGGATACACCCAGCACGTCCACCAGGGGGTGACGCTCTGCCCATCTGGGGCATCACTTTGTTGCAACCAGAGCCACTCTAGTGCCTGAGGCAAAGGCCACAGAGCCATCCTCAACGCCCGGGCCATCTTTGCTCCAATGGAGCCTCAGCTGTGGGAGGGGAAGAGAGAGTCAGAGAGAAAGGAGAGGGGAAAGGGTAGAGAAGCAGATGGGCACTTCTTCTGTGTGCCCTGGCCGGGAATCGAACCTGGGATTTCCGCACGCCAGGCTGACGCTCTACCACTGAGCCAACCGGCCAGGGCCTTTGCACATTTTTTAATTGGATAATTGGATTGTTTGTCCTCCTGGTGTTGGTATGAGTTCTTTATAAATTTTGTATATTAACTCCTTGTCAGATGCATTGGCAAATAGGTTCTCCCATTCAGTAAGTGTCTTTTCATTTTGTTGATGATTTATTTCACTGTGCAAAAGATTTTTAGATTGATATAGTTTCATTTGTTTACTTTTTCTTTATTTCTGTTTCCCAAGGTGATATATCAGAAACAAATATTGCTAATGAGGTGTCTGAGATTTTACTGCCTCTGTTTTCTTCTAGGATTTTTATGGTTTTGAGATTTAGATGAACTTTTATCCAAAGAGAACCATTTTTGGTAGAAATATAAAGTGGTGCGTCCTCTGTGGAAAACAGTATGGGTTTTGTCAAAAAATTAAAAATGGCCTTCACCCAACAATCCCACTCTGAAATATGTCCTAAGAATCCTGAAACACTAATTCAAAAGTATATTTGTACACCTATGTTCATTGCAGTGTTAATTGCAATAACAAAGATCTGGAAATAGCCCAAGTGACCATCAGTGGATGAGTGGATAATAAAGTTATGGCACAGCTATACAATGGAATATTATGTGGTCATAATAAAGAATGAAATCTTACTTTGTCCAACTGTAGGGATTATGATTATAAGTAAAATAAGTCATTCAGAGCAAAACAAATACCATATGATTCCACTTACATGTGGAATGTAATGAACAAAAAGAACTGATGAACAAAATTGAAACAGAGGCCTTTACAGATGGAAAAGACTGACAGCTATCAGAGGAGAAGGAGATTGGGGAACTAGATAAAAGAGAGTGAAGAGATTAGCCAAAAATCATATACATATAACACACAGACAAAGTCAACAGTGTGGTGATGGACAGAGAGAAAAAGTAGAGGGGGTTAGGTGGAGGTGGGAAGACGGGTGGAAAATAAGGACAGAAAGAGAGGTTGCTAGGGGTTGAGGAAACACAATTTGGTGGACAGATAGTGGTTTGTTGAGTTGTGCACTTGAAACTTGTATGGTTTTATGAACCAATGTCATCCTAATCAATTTAATAAGGTAAATAAAAGAAAAAAAAGAGAAAAAGAAAAATTGCACTTGAAGTTTGCATTTAGATGGTCCACTCCTTTGACCAACATTTCACTTCAAAGATCAGTTGATGTTTGAAAGAGTAAGAAGCTAGACTTTTTTTCAAAAAACAACAGGCAGGCCCTGGTGTGTTGGCTCAGCAGTAGAGCGTTGGCCAGGCATATGGAAGTCCCGGGTTCAATTCTCAGCCAGGGCACATAGAAGAAGTGACCAGCTGCTTCTCCACCCTTCCCCTCTCCTTTCTTTCTCTCTCTTCCCCCCCTGCAGCCAAGGCTCCACTGGAGCAAAGTTGGCCCAGGCACTGAGGATGGCTTCTTGGCTTCCAGCTCAGGCGCTAGAATGGCTCAGATTGCAGTGGAACAACACCCCAGAGGGGCCGAGCATCACCCCCTGGTGGGCATGCCAGGTGGATCCCAGTCAGGTGCACACAAAACTCTGTCAGGACCACCCCCCCCCGCCCTGCTTCTCACATCAAAAAACAAATTTTTAAAAATAAAATTTAAAAAGGCAACCTAACAATTATGTTAACTATAAAAGGGGAAGATTCAACATCAAAGGCTGAAACACATTTTAGACAAAATTTTTTCTCTTTTCAAGTTAGTATCCAAATGCTTTTATCTTGTATCAGAAGGACATAAGCATGACACCAGTTTCCTGACTCTGTCAAATAGATGAATGAATGGGTAAGCTGAGAGGGAAAAATATTTAATAACTTGATAACACTTGGTGAAGAAGACACAGCTATCTCAGGACCATTCTGGCTACTTTATTTTCTTTCTTCTTTTTCTTTCTTCTTTTTTTCTTTTTTCTTTTTTTAGCGACAGAGATGGGTGGGGTTTGTACAATATAAACTAAGCTATACATGTAATCTAAAGATTACATAGAGGTTTTCTGACTTTGCATGGAGTGAAACTTAAATATCAGATGCAAATAATAAAAGTCGACTAGAGTCTGAATCTCGTTATGGCCTGGCCTCTTCTTCTCACAAGAAAACTCCTTTATTTATTTAGTTATTACTACATTAAGTCAGTAGAACTGTCAGATTTGAAAAAATATATATACATTGATGAGAATAGCCAGAGTGTAAGAAAATTATTTTTAAATTAATTTCTGTCTAATAGAAAGAAAATAACAATGTGGAGTTAGATTTACCATAATCACAGCCCTGGTAAATCAGAAGATATTACCTAGGATTTCTTAGTGAAATCCTTTGCTTATTAATGTACTCCAGTAACTAGAAGGGAAGGCTTACCTCTTAACTTTTTAATGCTGAAGTCATAGACTTTTGAAGTTTCCATATTGTCTTAAAAGGCCATTTGAAAGTCAATGTATGAAGCATTATACATGAATCAAATTTAAGTTTAAATGTGTACAGTGTGCAAATATTCTAGTTAGAAACTGAATGTTAAAGTTAAACCAGAGACCAAGTATGAGATTGCATCTTGGCAAAACTGTCCATTGTTTTCCTTGTGTGTCTATATATTTATATATGCTCTTCCCATCTTCCTGACAGTGGATTCCAGTGAGTATATTCTCTTAGGCTATTCAAGGTTTACCATTAAACCCATTCTTAAACCTTAGGGATTTCTGAAATTTCTCAAGGTAATAATGTGACAAATGAATTATGTAAAGATTCCATCTTTGAATATGCTGATGGGAATAAAATAGAAAAAAATGTTCTTCTTTCTCCATAACAATAATCAGTGACTAGAATCTTTTAAGTTCTCAGGCACTGTTCTCAGTAAGACTTTTACATCACTAGTTAGCTTATCGTAAATATTTTAAAATAAATATGAAGTGACTTGCTGGAGAAATAGGACACAAAGACAGTCATTACTCTGATTTATAAGGCACTCCATTACCTTTCTAACTATGTTTCTCTTATTCTTTCTGCTTGAGCCATACTTACTTGCTGTGACTCTATGTGTTTGTGTGTGTTTCTGAGAAAGGCAGGTTTGACTCGAAATCAAATTCTTTGGTTGTTTAGTCTTGAATGATCATCTCTCAGAGATCTTCATGGTTCATTGTCTTACTTCATGAAATCTACACAAAACATTGCATCATCACGGAGGTCTTTTTGCCATTCTACATAAAATTGCAACACCTTTAGCCCAAAATTTAATACATCACTCTCCGTTATATATTTTCCTGTTAGTACTTAATGCCAAAGGTTGAGCAAAAGTAGGTTTATAGTTGCTCATATAAAAATAGTTTAATAATTAATAAATAACAGTACAAGAATAAGTTGTGTGTTTTGCATACTTAACAACTGTACACCTAATTTTATCCTTCCCTGTATCTATCATATAGAAAAATTATATGATTATTGCCTATTTTATGAAGTTTTTGTCAATTCTTCTGTATTTATTAAAAATTTTTATTATGTTTGTTAATCATTTTTTATTTCTCAATTAGAGTTGACATATTATATTAGTTTTAGACATACATTCCAGTGATTAGACTTTATACAACTTATTAAGTGATCATCCTGAAAAATCTCAGATCCATCTGAAACCATCTAATAGTCATTAGAATAATGTTGTCTATATTCCTTTTGCTGTACTTTACATCCCCGTGACTATTCTGTAACTATCAATTGGTACTATTTAATGCCTTCACCTTTTTTACCCAACTGCCCAACACCCCCTCTCTTCTGAAAAATAGCAAAAATATTCTCTATATGTATAAGTCTGTTTCTGTTTTGTTTGTTCATTTATTTTGGTTTTTAGATTAAAGTATTGATAGATATGTATTTATTTCATTTCATTGTTTTATTATTTCTTTTTCTTCTTCTTAATGAAGACCTTTTTAACATTTCTGGTATTACTGGTTTGGCAATGAACTTCTCTAGCTTTTTCTTTTCTGGGAAGCTCATTGTATATCCTTTAATTTGAAATTATAACTTCGCTGGGACAGTCTTGTGGAAGTTTCCTTGTAGGTAACTTTTAGATTCTCTCCTTGTCTTTAAACTTTTGCATTTTAATTATGATGTGTTTTTGATGTGGGCCTCTTTGGGTTTATCTTGTTTGGGAGTCTCTGAGCCTCTTGGACTTGTATGTTTATTTCCTTCACCAGGTTAGGTAATTTTCCATCATTACTTTTTAAATAGGTTTTCTACTTTTTATTTTTTAAGTGAGAGGAGGGGAGATAAAGAAACAGACTCTCACATGCACCCTGATTGAAATTCACCTGCCAACCTTTGTCTGGGATGATTCTGTCCTCATCTGGCCCCATGTTTGCAACAAGCTATTTTTAGCACCTGAGTTGGAGCAACCACAAAGTCCAGGGCCAATGCATTCAAATCAATCAAGCCATGGCTGTGGGAGAAAAAGAGAGAGAAAAAAAAAGAGGGAAGGGGGAGAAGCAGATGGTCGCTTTTCCTGTGTGCCCTGACCAGGAATAAAACCCGGGTTTCCACACACCAGTTGCTTTCTCTCTTCTCCTTTTGGCATTCGTATGATCAAAATGTTGGTATGTTTGAAGTTATCCCAGAGGCTCCTTACACGATCCTCTATTTTTTTGGATCCTTTTTTCCTTTTTGCTCTTCGGATATGATGCTTTTACTTCCTTCTATCCCAAATCACTGTTTGGATTCTCAGCTTCATTTACTATTCGTTCTTTGTAAATTATTCTTTATATCAGTTCATGTATCATTCATTTCTGACTGGACCTTTTTTAATGCTGTTGAGGTTCTCACTAAAGTTCATTGAGCATTTATTATAACCAGTGTTTTAAACTATCCATCTAGTAGACTGCTTGGTTCAATTTTGTTTAGTTCTTCTTCTGCAGTTTTGTTTTATTCTTTCATTTGAGACTTTTTTTTTCTCCTAATTTTGGGAGGCTCCTTGTGTTTGATATCATATATTGGACAGAGCTACTAAATTTTGCCATGCTTGGCAAAGTGGGCTAATTTAGTAGTTGTGCTATAGGGTTCAGTGGCACAGTTTCTTAATTCACTTGAGCTAAGCACTACACGTGCATCTTCCTGTGTGAGTTCTGTACATACTCTTGTCATAACTAAGCATTGATTTCTGTTGACATGTAAATGGGAGGGATATATCCCCAGGATGATCAGCTGTGAGGACTGGCTGTGACTATTGTGGAGAATCAGCTGTGTAGGGACAAACCTCACAGAGAAAGACTTAATTCAGCAGGTTTTGGTGCCTTATGAGTCAGCTCCTTAAGTGTGTCACTGGTGGAGGTGTTTGGGTGGTTTTAACCTGGTCTGAAGCTGTCCACTGGGTGCATTGACTCTGGGGCTTCCCAAGAGGTACATGACAAAGTCAGTTACCATATGTGTTCTGCCAGGCTACTCAGCATGAGTGACAAAGTGATCTGCAGATGACTACTAATGGTTCAGTTCTTGGAGGTACCCAGGAGAGGCCAAGCTGCAAACCAAGGGCAGCTGTTGCTAGCACTGGGCCTAGGGAGATGTAACAAGAGGTATGGAACATGCTAAGGCCAGATTATGCTGGTTGAGAGATTCTAAGAAATTCTAAATATAAGCCAAGACAGACCATTGATATGGAATAACCACTGGAAACAGCTTGAGGGGAGCTGCAAGGTGGTGGTTGCAGGGTCTCAGGGAATCACCAGAGGAGGGTTAACAGTGTGAGCAAGGTTGTTAGAGACTCATATATGGCTCCTGCTAGTGGGGTCTTTGTGGGAAAAGCTCAGAAAAGAACAATGGCCTCTGCCAGCACTTCTGTCTCTAAGAAACCTTCCCCTCCCTCCTAGTGATAATGCCAGACAATCCATTTCCCTTTTGTATTTTCAGTTGCCTTTGTAGCTGCTACCCTAGCATTGGAACTCAGAGGGAATGAGTCTAAGTAAGTCCATACACTGGCCCTCTAAAAGGAGTACCAGGAACTCCAATAGCTCTTCATCTCATTCAATCACATATGCACTGGTTTTTACAGCCAAAAGTTATGGGGACTTCTCTTCTTAACACTAGGCCCAGGGCTGGGGGTTGGTTTGGGGTTGGGACCCCCTAAACACTTAGGGGAGATTTCCACAGCCAAGATATTTCTCTTGACTTTTATCTGCCACACCTGCTTGTGGAGATAACCTGTTTTGCATATATATCTGCCCCTCCAACCATTCCCAATGTAGCTGCTTCTTTTTTTACTGGTATTTGTTTGACTTCCATTCAGTTAGATTTCAGGAGGTTCTGAATGATGTTTGTCTGTAGTTTAGTTGTAGTTTTGATGTAGTTGTGGGAGGACATGAGTACTGCATTACTTCTACTGCCATCTTGACATTATTATTATTATTATTATTATTAAATTTTGTAAAATTCACCAGTGAAAATATTTGTTCCTGGGCTTTTCTTTGTGGGGAAGTTTTGATTTGAGTTCATCTCCTTTCTCATTAGTGTTCTATTCAGATTTTCTATTTTTCATGATTCAGTCTTGGTAAGTTGTACATTTCTAGGAATTTATCCATTTCTGTTATGAAAGAAATGGATAAATTCCTAAAATACTTCTTTTAACATGTCTTACAAGCAAGTACATTTGCAACAAATTTTATCAAATTTTGTTGGTTCTATTTCTCCTTCACTTTTGACAGATAATTTGTAGATTCAGAATTCTAGTTTGATTTTTATTCTTTCTCCACAGTTTATATATTTTCTTGTTTGTATAATTTCTGAGACATCATCAGATGTAATACTTATCTTAGTTTTTTTTTAAGATAAGTGTTTTATTCCTCTATTCTTTCAGGACTTTGTACTTCATTTTCTGTAGTTTGAGAATTATATGCCTAAGTGTAGTTTTTCTTGACATTTATCCCGCTTGGTGCTCTGTTTCCTGGATTTGTGGTTTGGTGCCTGACATTAATTTGGAAAAAATTCTCAATCAATACTCTTTCTAATATTTTTTCTGTTTCTTTTTCTCATTCCTTTACTTCTGGTCTTCCTGTTACACCTATGTTACACATTTTGTAATTATTTTACAATCTTTGAATATTCTGTTCTGATTCTACTTCTTTGTTTTGTGAATTTTATTGATATATCCTCTAACTTAGAATAGCTGTGTCCAGTCTACTAATAAGTTCATCAAAGGCCCTTGCTTTTTCTGTTTCAGTCTTTTTTTTTAAATTTCTAACATTTATTTATTTTCTTAGAATTTCTATCTCTGCTTACAGTGCTATTCATTCTTGTATGCAGTTTACTTTATCCACTAAAACCTTTAGCATATTAGTCATAGTTGTTTTAAATTCCTGGGCTTATTCAATTCCAACATCCCTGTATGTTTGATCCTGACACTTGCTCTGTCTCTTTATATTTTCTTTTTTCATTTTTGTTATGCATTATAATGCTTTTCTTTGTAGCCAGAAATGATGCACTAGGTCAATAATTTTCAACTGATGTGCCACAGAACACTGGTGTGCTGCAAGAATTTTTAAAACATTCAATCCCTCACTGTTTAGTCAAGGAAACTGACCTCTATCCCTTAGATTGTCAAATAAAAAAATAACAATAACCAACACAACAATAGCTGCCTAGTGTGACTGAATTGAATCAAAATTATACTTATTTTTTATTGTCAGATCAACAAAAAATATATTTTTATTGTGCCACAGAATTTTGGTAATTAGTTTATCTGTGCCATAAGATGAAAGAGGTTGAAAATAACTTCACTAGGTAAAAAAAAACTTCTGTAAATAGGCCTTTGATAATGTAATGGTGAGATGTGAGGGGAGGGAAAGCATTCTATGTCTTATAATTAGATTTCAGTGTTTTAGTGAGCCTATACTTCTGGACTGTGGACTTCACAAGAGTTTCTTAGTTTTTATCTCTCTTCTTAGGTGGGACAGGTTGGCAAGAATGTATTTGAGTTGTGTATTTGCCTTTCTTAGGTCAGTTAAGGTCTGGTAATAACACACGAGATTAGGTTCTAGTAGTTAACTAATTTCCCCTGAGGTAAAACCTTGTTAAGATGAGCACACAACACAATCAACAGTTCAAATGCTGCAAAAATATTTACCTGAAACCTATGTACTCTTATTGATCAATGTCACCCCATTAAATTTAATTTTCTAAATTAAAAAAAAAAAAGGACAAAGTATTCTGGGGCATTTCAAAATGGCTTCTCCCTTTCTTCTACATGAAGCAGGAGGAAATTTTTCTCTGAAATATTCTGTAAGAACTTGGTTTAGTTCCTGGAGGTAAATTTCACAGGATTTTGGGAACAACTTATGACTGAATAAGTTCCCTTGGCAGTTTTAACTTTCAGACTTGTTCACCAAGCCATCAGCAATGTGTTAATTACACTACAGCTTTTCCTACTCCTGTTCTTCTTGTTCCTATGGATATTTCTGCTCCTGAGTCTCTGCTCCCAGGTAAGTTGTGACTCCCTTTATTTACCTGACTCTCTCTCCAATATTTGGCCAGGGGCAAGGGCCATTTTTTTTCAATGTATAGTTATTTGTAAATATATTTATTTGTTTTTCCCATGAGATAAACATACTTGCTTAGAAATCGCCCAATCAAAAGACATTTTAAAAATGAGATGGGGAAGGCTCAGGCCAATTGGCTCAGTGGTAGAGCATCTGCCTGGCATGTGGAAGTCCTGGGTTCAATTCCTGGTCAGGGCACACAGGAGGAGCAACCATCTGCTTCTCCACCCTTACCCCTCTCCTTTCTCTCTGTTTCTCTCTTCCTCTCCTGCAGCCAAAGCTCTATTGGAAAAAAATTGTCCTGAGTGCTGAGGATGGCTCCACGGCCTCCACCTCAGGTGCTAGAATGGCTCTAGCTGCAATGGAGCAACAACCTAGGTGGGCAGAGAATCGACCCCTGGTGGGCATGCAAGGTGGATCCTGATTGGGCGCATATGGGAGTCTGTATCTGCTTCTCACTTCAGAAAAATACAAAAAAATGAGATGGGGAATCAAAATATACCTTAAGAATTATATATTGATCACATTATATTATCTAAGTCTTCCCAACAATGGTATATTCTTCTTTATCTTGAAATAGTATTATAAGAGCTAAAATTCATGGCCACAAAGAATTCCATTGTGTATATATGTACCACAGCTTTTTAATCCACCTGTCCACTAACAGACACTTGGACTATTTCCAGATCTTGACTATTATAAACAATGCTGCAATAAACATGGGGGTGCATATCTTCTTTTGAATCAATGATTTAGCATTCTTAGTATATATTCCAAAAAGTGTGATAGCTGGGTCAAAAGTCAGTCCCATTTTTAATTTTTTGAGGAAACTCCATACTGTTTTCCACAGTGGCTGTATAAGTCTGCATTCCCACCAGCAAGGGAATCTTACTTTTTGTTATGGCATGGATGGACCTGGAGATTATTATACTAAGTGAAATAAATCAGGCAGAGAAAGAAAAAAATTGTACGATCTCACTTATATGTGAAATCTAATGAACAAAGTGATCTGAGGAACAGAATAGAGGCAGAGGTGGGATCACAAGGAGCAGAGGGACAGCTGTCATAAGGAAGGGAGTTGAGGAGATGGGATCAGAAGGTAAAGGGATTAGTGAAATTATATATACATAACACAGATACAGATAACAGGACAGCAAATCTGAGAGGGAAGGGGAGAGGGAGTTAGGGGGAGGGGGGCATATAGGGGTGTAATTGGGAACATGGGGGTTGGGAGTAAAGGTGTTATATTGAGTGGGACACTTAAATTTGTGTAAATCAAGAAATTAAAATTAATAAAAAAATTTTAAAAAGAAGAAATAAAAGGCATCTAAATTGGAAAAAAAAGAGCTGAAATTCAGTTAAGGTTTTATGCTATGCTTGGTTCAGAAATCAGTTAAGCTGTATAGTTAGATGTAAATATGAGCTGTCCTTATGGAATTTACAAAAATGCCACAACTACCAATAAAAAATTGTTTTTTCCCTTGTCTTCTCTAGGTATATATATTTTTATCAGGGATCTTACAGGGTTGAGATTGCACTAATAGTCAAAGACAGAGTTTAGGTGTTTTTGGATTCCATAACCCATAAGACATTCTATCTATCTATCTATCTATCTATCTATCTATCTATCTATCTATCTATCTATCTATATATATATTTAATCAAATTCCAATTTTTCTGCCTACATGAAAACATACATTTTTTTTCTATGTGGGTAAAGTAAGTACATATGAAAAATTATTACCTAAATAAGGAGCACAATTACAGAAACAATAGAATAATTTTTAAGAAAGCATTACTAGTATATACAAAGAGAGTTAGAAAAAAGAAAGAGTAATGTAATCAAGTCATCATAAATATATTTTTCAGAACACTCTATGGCTGCTTCTTCATACTGAGCACGATATAAACTATATACATGCAAATGTAGTGTGGGATTTGAGAAAGCATAGTCTTTCTAAGGTAAAAACAGACCTTATCTTGATTCGTGGCTCCTCTTCTAACTATTTACAGTTAAGTGATGAGAAAGATATTAATCTCTGTACCTCAGTTTCTTCACCAGTGAAACTGAAATATAATACCTATATTTTATAAATATTTTATACATTTATAGTATTTTATAAATACTGTATGATTTCAGTGTAATTATATGTGAAATTCTTAGTAAAATGCCATATACAAAACAGATATATTTAATCTGCTCAACTCAATCATTGCCTTTTTAAAACTCTGTATTATTTTTTATAACATTTATCAATCATGACTTCTATATGTGTTATATATTTTAAATTTAATATTGTTATAAATTTTAAATTTATTTGTTTACATCTTGTCTCCCTCTTTTAAGATATAGGAGCTTAGATAGCAGAAGACTTGTATGTTTTTTTCATTTTCATGACTCAGCATTTAGAAGTATGTTTGAAATATATTATGAATAAAAATATTGAAAAAATAGATAAATGATAGTTATTAGTAATAAACACCATTACTTTTTTAATTTAAGGATTTATTTTGTAATTTAGGGTGACACCTGCATATCACCCTCTATTTACTTATTGTGCTTTATCAGCAAGAGTAAACACTTGCATCTGGATGATTAAAAATAGCATTTATCTTATTTTAAAAGTCAAGTAATTAGAATGAAACAATGTAGAATGCATTGACATAAATTCAGCATTGCAACGGTCATAAGGAATCAGTAAAAATGAATGTAATTACTACATTGTTAAAAATTACCATAATGATATTAGGTTGAATTGCGTCTCCCCACAAAAATATATGTTGAAATTCTCAACCAAAATACTGGGGCCTAGTAGAGATTGAAAGCTTAACCATGAGCCACCAATTTACCACACAGTTAGTTGCGCATCATAAACTGGGTGCTATCTGAGCCACCTGCCATAAAATTGGGCATGCACAGTTGTACTCTATTATCAAACATATGAGATCAAGCTCAAGAAGGCCCTGAGGCACAGGTCAGTTACATAAAGAAGTGGCTGCAAAGCCTATGGTCTCCACTCCTGCTACCTTAGCTTCTTTGTCTCAGCCCTTCCCTGTAGACTCCTGGAGCCTTCTCATCAGTTGATTGAGCAAAGAAATCTTGGACCTGGTTGACTGACAATATTGCATGATGTACTGGCACCACTTGAAAGTGGACAGTTGCACCACTAAAGGGCAATTCTGGGACTTCCCTGAAGGAAGAAAAATTCTTCCTGTGGGCGAAGAGGGTAAATTAAAGTTCTGGTGGGCTAAGAGGCATAGCACCAAGCCATTGACATCTCCTGGAATTGCCCTGCTAGGTGTTGGAATTGCTTGACATCTATGACTCTTTTCTCTCTAATTTTACCCATTTGGAAAAGATATATTGATCTTATTCCTGTTTTAATGTTAGATATTGAAAGTAGATTACTTGTCTGGTTTCAGAGATTCATAGATAAAGACCATTTTACTCCAAGATAACTCATACTCCAAGTTTTATGCATAACTGATTTAGATGATGAAATTTGGAATTTTGTGTTGTTGATATTTAGATGAGATTTTTTTATTAAGAGCTGATACTGAAATGGTAAAGACTTTGAGGTTTTTTGTAATGGGGGAAATGCATTTTGCACGTGGGAAAGATTTAAATTTTGGAAAGCCAGTGATGGACTACTATAGGTTGAATGATCTCCCCCTTCCCCAAAGATGTGTTTATGTCCTAATTCCATGTGCTTCAGAATGTGTTGTTATTTGAATATGGTAATATTGCAGAGTAAATTAGTTAAAATGAGATAATCCTAGAATGATGTGTAACTTTAGGTCAATATGATGGATGTTCATATAAGAAGAGTACAGATACAGAAGGAATGAATGCTATGTAAATATAGAGGCCAAGATTGGACATATACTTCCACAAGCCAAGTAATATCTGAAGCAAGCAGAGTTGCAACAGACAAGGAATGATTCTCCCTTAGAGGCTTCAGGAAGATCACGATCCAACACCTTAATTTTGACCTTTTGGTCTTCAGAACTTTGGGAGAGTAAATTTCTATTATTTTAAGACATTCAATTTGTGGTACTTTGTTGTGGCAATGCTGGGAGAGTAATGCATATGCTTTAGGTAAATATAACACTTTGTATTTGATAACAAGTTTAAATCTGCATTTATCTAATTGATTTATACAAAAGCATCATAAGTACTGTATATCAAATACAAAAAAATAAAATAAAATTATTTAGTCCAAAGAATCCCAATGATCTTTCTGAGAACAACTTTATTTTTTTGTTTTTAGTTTCTAAAGATAATTAATAAATAATGCATTTTGAATTAAAAGATATCTTAAGGGGAAAAAGAAGATATCCTAAGATTGGAATCATCTAAAAAAAATGATTTGGCATATTACTTTTTCAGGTAAATGCAGTTGGTGAGGAATGGTGTAAAAACAGAAGACTAAAGAAAGTAGGTTAGATCAAAAAGAAAAAGCTGAGACATTTATCTTTATCATATTTCCTGTCTTCATATTAAGGAATAGAATGGCAATATTATCACTGAGTCTATAGTCAGTGGAATGTAAAAGTATTTTTTATTAGGGGTGCACTTCGGTAGCCCCAATTTCAACATGCATTAAGTCAATTATTGTAGTTTTTACTAATGTTCCCATAACAGTTACTTCTTGGTGTTCTTGAGTTTATTGACCTTCCAGTTCTTAGTATTAGTGGTATATCTTAAGGTCTATAAATTTCATAAAAAATGTGTAAGGGAAGATGAATTATATAAAAAATAAATAAAAGTGATGAAGAACTTCACAGATTCTATTATGGTGAAAACTTTGCTGCTTAGTTTCATACAAAATGCTATCTTAAATCCAAATATGCCAAAGTACTGAATAAAAACTAAATTTATAAATTAGTTTATGTTATTATCTACAAAAAGACTGGGGGGTCACAATGAAAGGTCAAAAAGTTTAGTGATTTATCGGAATTATAAAAATCTAAAACAATGCAATAAGCAGGTGTAAAAATTCATATTCTGAAACAAAGTCACTATTAGAAGTCAGTGAACCATTATACCAATGACGAATTTTTCTCTCAAGCAGCAGTAGAGCAGACAACTGTTTTTATAAGAACTGTAAGGGTCTGGGATTTTACCTTACTTGCAAGTTAAGTAGTTATCCTATTACTGTTTTATGGAGTTTGGCAGAAGGAATAGGAGTTCTGGATGGAAGACAAAGGGCTTTATTACTTACAGGAAGGGTAGTATCAAGAAATTCACATTGGTTAGCTTTGTTTCCCATGCTGTCTCTAATACACAGGAGGGATAAAGAGGGTCCATTATATTGAATAGATGCTTGTACACTCAGTGGGCTCTGCACACCTGGAGGGACTTTTGAATTGGGAAGATTTATTGCTCTTATGATGGGCAAACACAAGCCTGTTGTTCACGAGGAACCAGGAGGGAGGGGACGTTCCCTCGTTCCTTAAAGTTATTTGCCGAGAAATGACTCAGGTAAAGGGCAGTCAGGGCCTTGCATTCTTGGCATATCCCACAACAACTTGTTCCATTGGTAATTTTTGAGGAAGCGCCATACTTTTCTCTACAGTGGCTGCACCAGTCTGCATTCCCACCAGCAGTGCAGGAGGATTCCTTTTCCTCCACACCCTCACCAGCACTTGTGTGTTTATTTGTTAATGAGTGCCATTCTGACAGGTGTGACGTGGTTTCCCATTGTGGTTTTAATCTGCATTTTTCTGATGATTTGTGATGTTGAACATTTTTTCATATGTTTATTGGTCAATAGGTATGTCCTCTTTAGAGAAGCGTCTGTTCAGTTCTTTTGCCCATTTTTACATTGGATTGTTTACCTTTCTGGTGTTGAGTTTTGGAAGTTCTGTATAAATTTTGATTATTAACACCTTATCAGATGTATTGACGAATATATTCTCCCATTGTGTGGGTTGTCACTTTATTTTGTTAATGGTATCCTTTGTTGTGCAAAAGCTTTTTCGTTTGCTATATACCCATTTGTTTATTTTGTCCTTTACTTCACTTGCCTGTGGAGAAATATTGGCAGAAATATTGCTACGAGAGATACTGGAGAATTTACTGCCTGTGTTTTCTTCCAAGTTTTTTATGATTTCATGACTTACATTTAAGTCTTTTATCCATTTTGAGTTTATTATTGTGAATGGTATAAGTTAGTGATCTAGCTTCATTTTTTTTTTTTTTTGCATGTAGCTGTCCAATTTTCCCAACACCATTTATTAAAGAGACTGTCTTTACTCCATTGTATGCTTTTATCTCCTTTGTCAAATATCAGCTGACTATAAAGGCGTGGGTTTATTTCTGGGTTCTCTGCTCTGCTCCATTGATCTCTCTATACCTATTCCTGTGCCATTACCAAGCTTTTTTTTTATTACAATGGCCTTATAGTATAACTTGATATCAGGAAGCATGATACCTCCCACTTTATTCTTCATTTTCAAGATTGCAGAGGAAATTTGTGTTCTTTTTTGGTTCCATATAAAATTTTGAAATGTTTGTTCTATATCTTTGAAGTATGCCATTGGTATTTTAATAGGAATTGCATTGAATTTATAGATTGCTTTGGGTAGTATAGACATTTTAATGATATTTATTCTTTTATCATGAACACAGTATTTGCTTCCACTTGTTTGTATGTTCCTTGATTTCTTTTTTAATGTCTTAAAATTTTCTGAGTACAACTCTTTTACCTCCTTGGTTAAATTTACTCCTGTGTACTTTATCTTTTTTTTTTTTTTCAATAGTGAAGGGAACTGTTTCCTTAATTTCTCTTTCTGACAGTTTATTATTGGTATATAAAAAAGGCCACTGATTTCAGAATATTAATTTTATACCCTGCCACCTTGCTAAATTAATTTATCAGGTCTAGTAGTTTTTTGACTGAGACTTTAAGGCAGTGGTTCTCAAAGTGTGTTCCAGGGCATACTGGTACACCCTAGAAGATTTCCAGGTGCGCCTATGGTGTTCCAGAGAAATATGTGCCTGTTGGGGATCAAAAAACCAACAATGATTTGGAGTTTAGATATTTGGGGGACAGAGGTGTGGGGAATTGGCTGTAAGCTGACAATCTGCCTAACCCCTCACCTCACTTGCCTGATTAGTTTTCAAAAGGCTATTAAGCTGTGGTGCTGTATTGTTTACACCACCCCCCATATTCCTCTGAAAAACTGGAGGTAAATTTCTTCTATTCTTTGTTTGGTGTAAAATTAAGATGATATGTATGGTGAGGGTTTTGGATTGATGATTAAACATAAGAAATTTTCTCTTGAAGCCTTTTGGATATGTATAAAAGAATATGTGGCAATATCTAAAAAAGTTTCAAACATTTTATTACAATTTTTAACATCCTATTTATGTGAATTAGGATTTTCTACCCTCAACACAATTAAGAATAAAAGAGAGAGGAATTCTTCAATGTATTGATGTGGAAATGAGAGTTTGCCTTTCAAATATATGCCCAAACATTGAAAAAAATCTCTAGGACACATCAGGCTCATGTTTCTCATAAACCCAAGAATGAAAAAGCTTAACACATTTGTGCCAGGACCTGCCAAATTTACTAAATCTTACTAAGAATGTATCGATATATATAAAAAGACAACTTTTTTGTCATTTTTTTAATTTTTAACCCCTCTTTTTTATGAATTCTAAAAAACATAACTGAAAAAATGTAATATAAAAGTGTTTTTTAATGTCAGAATAGATTTAATTTTGTTGTACTTATTTCATTTAATTACCCTAAAAGCATGCTTGGACTTTATATTTTTTTTCTTTAATATTTGACTTAATTATTATAACATTTCTCAGAAATTTGTATATAGTGCACCTACAATTAATTGTAGGGTTTTAAATGTGCCCCAACTTCAAAATGTTTGAGAACCACTGCTTTAGGGTTTTCTAACTACGTGTCATCAGCAAATAATAATAGTTTTACTTCTTCTTTTCCAATTTAGATGCCTTTTATTTCTTCTTGTTGTCTGACTGCTGTGGCTAAGACTTCCAGAACTATACTGAAATAAGAGTGGTGAAAGGGAGAAACCCTGCTTTGTTTTTGTCTGATTATTAGTAATGTTGAGTACTTTCTCATGTATCTATTTGCCATTTGTATGTTTTCTTTGGAGAAATGTCTATTCAGTTTTTTTTTTCCCATCTGTAATAGGGTCATTTCTATTATTATTATTATTATTATTATTGTTATTAGTATTAATATATTTTGCTATTGACAGTAGAATTTACTTACATTTTCTTTTTTAAATAACTACTTCTTGCCCTAGCTGGTTAGATCAGATGGTTAGATCATCATCCCAATACACAAAGGTTTCAGGTTTAATTCCTGGTCAGAGTACATAAAAGAATCTACCAATGAATGCATAAATAAGTGGAAAAACAAATTGATGTTCCTCTCTCTTTTCTCTTTCTTTTTTCCTTCCTCTCTTTCTAAAATAAAGTAAAATTAAAAAAAGAAAATAACTCCTTCTTTATCAAATAAATGGCTTTTAAATATTTTCTGTCTTCTCATAAATTCTTTTTATTTTGTTGTTTCCTTTGCTGTGCAAAAGCGTTTTGGTTTCATTTAGTAAAGCATATATTTTTCAATTTTGTCTTGTGCTTTTAGTGTTATGTCTAAGAAATTACCACCAAAGGCAAAGTCATGTATGTTGATTTTGAGTCCTGAATGTTTACTGATATTGTTTATTAGTTCTAAGAGTTTTTCATATTTGTGGTGTCTTTCCAGTTTTCAATGTATTATTCTCTTTTCTCTAATTTTCACTGTCTCTAAATATCCAGTCATGATGAGCCTTCTAATGGTGAGTCTTTAACTTGGAAAATTTGTACCTAAATGCTTCTTCTTAGAACTAATCTGCATCTGCACCTTTATTTTAAGATCCTATATTGATCCTCTCAAATTTAATCTTGACTATTAATAACTCTTATTCTATAAAACTTTATATTCACAGCATTTCGCCATAACACATCTCATATCACCCCCAAAATTAGGTTGTCAGTAACTTAACTCTTTACTCTCCTACTCAGTTTTTTCCTCTATTATTTTCTGTATCTTATGATGATAATGGACAATGATTTGTAGTTCTACATACAAATTAATATGTCAGTCATAAGTTTTAATATATTTTAATCCAATAGATCTAATATGGCCCAAACACAATCAAGGTCAGTCTCAAAATTATTTCTTTGATCTTTTTGTTGTATTCTGTTTCCACTGTTTGTATCATAGTACAAGTCATCATGGCCTCATTCTTGCATATTTTATAACTTCAACAGCCACCTAAATAACTATCTTAAAATAATCACAGTATCATCCTGCTAAATGATCTTCAATGACTTTCCATTACCTATTGCATCAAGTTCTAAGTTTTAGTTGGTTTTATCCAAACTTATTTCTATTAACAAATACGCTACTTATATTCAAGCTGAGATAAACTTTTCTTTTGTTCTATGGGGCAGGCTTTTTGCTTTTAATTTAAGAGACTTGAATTACACAAAATGAGCTGGGTAAGTATCTTTTTTTTCTCTGTTTCTAATTTCAAACACACACATATACATACACATTTATTTTTAGTCTTTTTTAGGTAATTGTTAAAGGTATGATGCATACAGGCAGAAACAGGCCTTATTTATGCACTTGGGCAAAAACATATCTTTTACAGATGCTAAGGCTTGTCTAACAAAGGTAAGTCTGACTTCTGTCTAACATTAATTTAATGTCCTCCAGTGAGCCCCTGTGTACTAGTTAACATACCACAAATGAGTTTGAAAAATCACCTGTTTACATCAGTAATAAATTATTTGTAGAGAATTGTCATACAACTTGTCTGTGATTTTTGAAGTCCAAGTGTCTTATATAAATATATTTATCAAAAAACTATATACTGTACCTATTATTGTGTTTAATTACTTAGTATATAGAACTCAATAATTCTAGAATTTACATTAAAAGTTTATTGCAAACTTAATTTTATTAGCTCTTATTAATGCAGAAATGGTTATTCTTTGTGATTCCAGAAGAAAGAGAATTTTCAACCTTCTTTCTCTAAACTCTAGGACAATTAACTTGAGCCAAGACACCTACACAATGAAGCTCATGTCTAATAATAAAAACTCTATGGATCCTAGCTTCCTGTATTTACTCCTGGTTATAAATCTTTATTTACCTAAATCACTAATGATGGTTCTGCCTCCATTTTAAGCATCTACATGCCTCTTTGACTTTAAAATGACATGACTTTTCTGACTTTCATAATTGCCATCACACTGTATGCTTGTAATTCAGCAAACCTTGACTCAACCATACTTTTTTCTACACTAATATGAAATATGAAATATGGATTGAATGGCTTACTAAAATGTATTGCACTACAAAAAAATCACCAACTTTATACTTTTTTTTCTTTATACAGGTTTTATATATTTATACAGCTACACACATAATAGCAAACTTATTTTATTTATTTTATTTTTCTGAAGTAAGAAGTGGGGAGGCACTCAACCAGGATCCACTAGGCATGTCCACTAGGGGGCGATGCTCTTCCCATCTGGGGAGTTTCTCCATTGCAACCGGAGCCATTCTAGCACCTGAGGCAGAGGCCATGGAGCCATACTCAGCCCTTGGGCCAACTTTTTCTCTAGTGGAGACTTGACTGCAGGGAGGGAAGAGAGAGAAAAAGAGAAAAGAAAGAGGGAAGGGTGGAGAAGCAGGTGGTTGCCTCTCCTATATTCCCTGCTGGGAAATCAAACCCCAGACTTCCACATGCTGGGTCAACTCTCTACCACTAAGTCAACTGGCCAGGGGCAAACTTAAATTTTATTTTAACCATTTTTCTTGATAAATGAAGACAAGTAATATTGCTACGTCTATTTGCCTAGCTAAAGTGATTTTTCTTCTCAGTCCTATTTATTTATTTATTTACTTACTTACTTATTTTATTTTTTCTGTCTTTTTAAAATCCATCAAATTCCCAAATAACACCAGGCCATTTTTACCTCCCTGTCTTAACCTTACAAATCACTTATTAGTTGTACCATGATTTTTAACACTGCATTATCTGTAATTTAGCACTATGTGTAATCTTATATCATTCTCTCAATTTGCTGCTCAGTGAAGGAGAAGTAGCTGAGGTAATAAGTTTGTCAGGAAGAAGATAAGTAAACAGATAATGTTAATGCTGACTATAAATACTTACCTTAACCTAGTACACTGAACAATGACTAAGAAACCCAACACATATTAGACATTGAATAAAAATATGTTTAGTAAGACACCAATAAATTATAAAGAATTACACTAATATAGATGGTTAAATTCTCAACTTGTGTTTGCATTGTCTTCATTATGACATCTGTTAGAGTGGCTATTACCTACAAGCCAAGTAATAACAAATGTTGAAGAGATTATAGAGAAAAAGGAACCTTTATTTACTACTAGTGAGAATGTAAACTGGTACAACTACTATGGAAAACCATATAAAAACTCTTCAAAAATTAAGAATAGAGTTACTATATGACCCAGCAACCCCTCTTCTAGAAGGGTTCCATGTCTAACTGAAATTTTTTAAATATTTATTTGAAAAAATGCACACACCCTAATTTCATTGCAGCATATTAATAGTGACCAAGACATGGAGGAACTGATGGGTTCTTCAATGTATAGTTAGATAAGATGTGGTACATATATAGGATGGAATACTACTCAGCCATAAGAAAAAATGTGATATTGCCATTTGCAACAACATGGATGGATATTGAGAATATTATGCTAAGTGAAATAGTCAGAAAAAGTTAAGAACTACATGATTTCACTCATATGTAGGCTATAAAACTGAAAGAAGCAAATGAGTAAACAGGAGAAACAAACAGAAACTCATAGAAACAACAGTATGGTGGTTACCAGAGGGGTGATAGGTGAGGGTAAAGTGTAAAAGGGTCAAATCTATGGCAGTAGAGGCTTTGACTGGGCAGTGGGCACACAATGCAATATACAGATCATGTATGAGAGAAATGTATTCTTGAAATGTATTTAATATTATTAACAATTGTCAATAAATTTAAAGAGAGTACATTGTATGTTCTCTTCCTTTTTGCTAACTTCAAAAAGAAGGTAAAGACTTTATAATTATAGATTGTTGTCTTTAAAAAAAGTATTGGTGATTTTATGTTTAATTTCTCAGTCCTAAATTATTTACAAACCTACTATGTTATCTGTAATTAGATACAATAAAAGGTAAATATTGATTTAAATTTTTCTTTAAAATAATTTACATGTGAATATTTATATTTTTTTCCTGGATTTTAAAACACAAAATTACTATATGATACCAATAAATATGTACATTTAAGTTTTCTTTTTCTGCGATACTGTTAGGATAAAGAAAGTCATTTTTAAAAGGTTTCATTTTTGCCTGACCAGGTGGTGGCGCAGTGGATAGAGCATCGGACTGGGATGCAGAGGACCCAGGTTCGAGATTCCGAGGTCGCCAGCTTGAGCGCAGGCTCATCTGGTTAGAGCAAAAGCCCACCAGCTTGAACCCAAGGTCACTGGCTCCAGCAAGGGGTTACTCGGTCTGCTGAAGGCCCGCGGTCAAGGCACATATGAGAAAGCAATCAATGAACAACTAAGGTGTCGCAATGTGCAATGAAAAACCAATGATTGATGCTTCTCATCTTTCTCCGTTCCTGTCTGTCTGTCCCTGTCTATCCCTCTCTCTGACTCACTCTCTGTCTCTATAAAAAATAAAAATAAAAATAAAATAAAAGGTTTCATTTTAAAAACTCGGTTTCCATTGGACACTGACTATTATATTATTTATTACAGTCTGATTTCAATAAAGAAAATTAACCACAAATGTACTAAAATTTATTCTGAGAAGGAGTTCTGATTGTCATTAATAGTTACAGGTAGAGAAATCACTAGAGAAGGTGCTGTTTTGAGATTAAGATATGGGTCCGCACAGAAAAGATCAATCAAATCTCACATGACTTATGAAAATGAGAAATGTATTTCCTGGGTCTTAGACAGTTTTCGTTCCTATGAAAACAATGTTCTTTTCTATTCTTCATTCGGAAAGAGATAATTGGTTTCAGTATTTATTTCTATAAAAAAGGTTAAAAAAGAAATTCACCAGGAGAATAATTTTTGGTTTTTTACTGATGCTTTATTTTCAGGGCTGTTTTCACTGCTCTCTACACAAAGTCACAAATGTTGAGGTAGGCTTAAATTTCGATTGAGGTCCAAGAGAGTAGTCATTTTCAGGCAACATAGGAGGATTCTAGAGTCATTTCAATATTGCAAATCCTGGGTTGTTGTAAATGCTACATATTTCTTGGAAGTTTTTGTGAAGTGACAATGTGGTTGAAACTTAGTTATAACCTCAATGACCAGTCTACTTTTCAGATTTATGATGCTACTTTCATGAAAAGCAATATACCCTGTTGAAAAGGTTCATTTATAAGCCTCCTTCTGAGAAAGGGCTATGATTGTGACTAATGTTTGGGCTCAAGTTATGTAATTAGTAGTCATGCAATGGGGTTTCCAGCAAAGCATCCTAATTTGGGTTGATTCAACCAGCAGTTTCTTTATTGTTTGTGCTACTACCATCTTCCTTTACTTACAATGAGAACACGATGGTCTGGAGCTTAATCTAATGAGGCAATTGTGCAGAAAGATGCACATGTTTTAGGTAGAGTGGCAGAGAGGTAGAAGAATTTGGGGTCCCTGATGAAATTATAGAACCACAGTAACAGCTCTGATCTAATCACATTATGTCATCATTTTACAAGATAGAAAAAAAAAAAACCCAACATTTTAATTAATTGCTAATTTAGGTCTCTGTTACCAGCAAATAAACAACATTTTTACTGATTTGTGTGATACAAAAGAAAACATAGTTTACAAAGCCTTTTATGTTATGCCATATTGCCTTTACTTTCTGAAGTTTAGAATTTTTTGTCACCTACCACATTATCTGTCATATTCTTTATGTACTCAGTAATTTTGAACTGAATATCAGAAAGAAATATCTCTGTTCTTTTTCATGGTATTTTCCAGAAATACAGTATGTATCATTAGAAATAAAGAGAAAGAGAGAGTGTGAGTAAAAGAGACTATAGTATTCCCCTCTATTAAATATTCAACATGAAAAAAAAGTTACTATTAGTTTCAAGAGACTAGGATTTTTGTATAAGATTAAGGCAAGTCACTTTCTTATATTCCTGCTTTATAAAAGGACTTAGAATAAATTATCTCAGAGATAAATATAGATCAGGAAACAGTAGTTTTAGAATTTATTATCCTAGATAATATATTGCTTAGGTTTTCAATCTGGACACACACACACACACACACACACACACACACACACACTAGCTGTACCTGGCCATGCGTTGCTGTTGCTCAGTCTGGTTAAATGGAAAAGAAAAAAAAAAGAGAAAGCGCACGTTTCTAATATGTTTAATTTCTCAATGCTTGTGGGTATACAATATTATTTGTTCTTCCACTGTCTGTGCAGATACAGAGATTGGTTTGCCAACTCTAGAACACGCAACATATAATTGTCCATGTGCAAAGCAATCTGTGTCTAGATCTAAACCGCACAATTCTAAAGATTTGCCCTGAGTTTTGTTGATGGTAATTGCAAACGCCAACCAAATTGGGAACTGCAATCTCTTAAATTGAAATGGCATATCCATTGGAATCATAGGAATGTGAGAAATGAGGACATCTTCACTTTTGAAAGGTCCTGTCAAGATTGTTGCTTCTACGATGTTGCTCATTAATTTTTTACTGCAAGCTGCATGCCGTTGCAAAGCTTTGGCTGGTTGATATTTTGCAACATGATAATTGGCACACCAATTTTCAATTGCAGTATGTGTGGTGGCATCCCTGGCAGATCAAGTGAATTCAAAAATTTTGTTAAATAATTAACCGCTTCATCTGCTTCCACAACAGTGTCGATGAACTTGTATGTGACTGCCTCGCTTTGAATGTTAGACTGAATACTATTGTTAAGTTTGTAGACATCTTTGTTCTTGGCCTCAAGAATAGCTCGTTCACTCAGCCAATCATGATTCTTATAATTGATTTGAATATTGGAAAATACTTTTTCAACCAATTCTTCTTTTGATGGCACTAAACTGCAGAAGCTATGAGGCAATATCATTTGTCCTATGGTCAGATCAACCATCACCTTTCCTTTCCCAATTTCCAGCAATTGATGTGAGAATATCTGAGCTGATCAATCATTTTGCAGCTGGACATGCATATTTGTAGTTAATTTTAATGTCTTTATGTGTCACCACAAAGTAAAGTATTTCAGGCAAGCATTTATTTCATCCACTGTTGTCGATTGAGGAATCACAGGTAATGTTTGAAATCTCCTGCAAGTAATATTAATGCATTCCCAAATGGTCTGATGTTTCCACATAAATCTTTCAATGATTAATCAAGAGCCTCAAGCGATGTTTTGTGCGCCATGTGCATTCATCCCAAATAATAAGTTTGCATTTCTGCAATATTTTTCCCATGCAGGATGCTTTGGAAAAGTTGCACATGGGAGTTTCAATGAATTGCCTGTTCAATGGCAATTTCAAAGCGGAATGAGCAGTTCTTCCACCTGGTAGCAATGTCACAGCTATTCCGGACGACACAAGAGCTAAGGCTATGTCATTTTGGGATTGAATTGCTGCCAGAATCAATCTAATTAGGAACGTTTTACCAGTTCCTTCTGGCGCATCTAAAAAGAAGATTTCTCCAACCCCGTTATTGAGAGTTTGCATTATTTGATCATAAATGCCTTTTTGCTCAAGTGTTAGCTTAGGAATATTTGATTGCACATATGATAAAAGTTCACTCATGTTGTAATTTTGTTCATGACACAATTCTACATCGAACGAAGCAGCAGCAGATCAATTTGGTGATGGCATTCCCAATTGATTGAGAACTTTGTTTGCGATTTCTAAGCACAAATCTTCAATCATTATTAACGCTTCATTGTAGATTTCTGCTGTGAAATCTATGTTCATATTTGAATTTTCCTTGCGTATTTGATGGAAAATATCTTCAGCCATGTGCAATTTATATTTCTTTCATAACATTGAAATGGAATTGTAAAATATTTATATAGCATGTATTGCTTTATGTCCAACAGATGGTGCTGTTTTTCAAAAAAAAGCATGTTTTTACCTGTCACAGGTGTGACATCCATATAATAGTGGGTATATAAAAAAATAAAAACACGTGCATATTTGAATGCAATGTGTTAAATTTCAAAGCAATCAGTGAGGAACTTTTAGAGATTTAAGATTTTGAACAAACTTTTACATTTTTATTTATATAGATACATGTAATAACAAACTTAATTTCAAATAATATCAGTAATATGTCAAGCAATTGGTAATAGCATGATCTCCACTTCCAAGAAATTAAAAATTTAAAACAATTCTCAGAACTTTTTATTGTTATTGTTTGTTTGTTTTGTTTTTAACTGAGATAAGGTATATTTTTCAGCAGGTAAATAAAATTTGTAGTTAGAAAAATACTTCTGGAAGGAATTTCTCACAATGTTAAAGATTTCTCAACAAGAAGAATTGAACCTAGGACATCCACACACTGAGTCAACTAATATACTTTCCTACATTATACATCAACTCCTTTCTTCTCATATTGCTCCCAATAATTTCATTTAACATTTTTAAGACAGATTTTAGTCAAGTTCCTATAAGCCAATTATTTCCTTTATTGGTAGTAATAAATTCCTTAATTATAAATAATGCTGGTCATGTTATCATTTGAAATAAAAGTCATGCCCTTGCCAGTTTGCTTAGTGATAGAATGTTGGCCCAGAGTGTGAATGTCCAGGGTTTGATTCCTGGTCAGGGCACACAGGAGAAACACCCATCTGCTTCCCCATCCCTCTTTCTCTAGCTTCTCTCTCTCATCCCTTCCTGTAGCCATGGCTCCATTGTAGTGAGTTGGTCCCAAGTCCTGAGAATGACTCTATTGCCTCCACTGCAGGCATTAAGAAGAGCTCAGTTGCTGAGCAATGGAGCAGGGGTTCCAGATGGGCAGAGCACTGCCCCCTCATGGGCTTTCCAGAAAAATCACAGTTGGGGCACATGCAGGAGTCTGTGTCTCTCTGCTTCCCTTCCTCTCACTGAATTAAAAAGAAAAAAGAAAAGTCTCTATTCTGTTCTCCCACTGCTTTGCAACTATGTTTGGCCATGAGACTAAGTACTTCCAATAAAATGTTAGCAGAAAGTAATGTGGAGTTAAGAAAATTTAGTGTTTTTTGTTTTTCCTTGAAAAAGAGGATTTTTTTTTCTGCTACATGATATAATGATGCATCCTGCTAACATGCAGTAGAAGGCACAGGCTGAAGATGGAGAATACAGACATAAAAAATAAGTTAGGCCAGCACATATGGAGCACCCGCACCACTCTGGAGCTACAGACCTCTAGATCTCTTCAATGTAGGAGATTAATTGAAATCTTGTTTAAATCCTTTACCAGAGATTTTTATTTTTGTAGGTAGCCCAAACTTAAATGTGATCGACACAGTACCTATATTATATCTATGGATCCAGAATGTGCATTACCTGGATATCTGAGGTATAGTTTTACATGTAAAAGTGACATTGTATCATTACTTTAATTCCTAAAATACTGAATTGATTTCAGATTTATTACAAAATATGTTCTTTTATAAAAAGGTCATTTTTTGTGAACTTATTGCAAAATTCATTTGCATAAGCGTACATATAGTTTGCTAAATTAAGATGGTCAGAGGAATAAGAAATATTGTAAATC
This sequence comes from Saccopteryx bilineata, assembly GCF_036850765.1. Taxonomy (NCBI): domain Eukaryota; kingdom Metazoa; phylum Chordata; class Mammalia; order Chiroptera; family Emballonuridae; genus Saccopteryx; species Saccopteryx bilineata. The sequence goes on from NC_089497.1 coordinate 31,892,246, forward strand.
TATCAGTGAAATTATCACATCTAATCTATTTCTTTAAACTCTTCAAAACATTTAGGGGATGTGGGGGAGGGGAAAGGTGACATGGGGAGGAGGGATAAAGAAGGAGGTAGGAGGTAAGCGTGTAAAGAGGGACAAATATAAGGTGACAATGATTTGACTTTGGGTAATGTGTACATAACATAATCAACAGTTCAAATGCTATAGAAATGTGTATTTGAAACCTATATACTCTTATTGGTCAATGTCACTGTTTAAAGTTAATTTTTAAGTAAATTTTAAAAATATTTAGAAATATTTAAGAGTATTCTTTCCCCTAATATTTTCTGAGATTGAGATGTATAGAGAGACATAGAAAATAATAGGAAAAAAAGCAAAGCACTATTTGGCCAAGTCAGAGTAAGAAAAAATTATGCAGTAAAACAATTCCCATTTCAGAATTTAAAGGCAATGATTTTGAAAAGCTCTAGGAAGAAGAGGAATATTACCAAGTTGTTTAGAGCTTTATATTTATGTCTACACTCCTGGAGAATTTTTATTTTGAAGTTAATATTGGCAAGAAATCAGACCAAAAGTTATGCTCGGTCTTTGAATGTATGTCTTTATATGTATATATGTTCCATTTACTGGATAGTGATACGAATTGTTATTCATTACAAAGGTATCTAGTTGCATAAACATATTTAGGTAAATGTTTCTTTAAAAATTTGTTGGTGATATAAATTTTGTAATGATTTAGTAATTTTTAGTGTCATCATGTTTAATGTTCATGAACTTTATTACACATAATGTATTAAAATAAATTTATACTTATTGAGTTCTGTGTATCAGTTAATTTAATTTTAACCATTTTATACAATTCCAGACTCAAATATTGTTATTTGTTTATGATTTCAGAACCACGAAGATAAAAGCCAAAAGAAGATCTATGACCACACCTTTCTATTGTTTTTCAATAACTTTATGATTTTAATTTTATTAGCAAATAAAAAGGAAAATTTAGTGATTGGTTTACAGAGAATATCAATATCCCTCATTTACACATCCTTACAGCTGAAAAATTGTTTGGGTCTCTAAGTAAAAAAAAAAAATCTAGCCTGACCAGGTGGTGGCGCAGTGGATAGAGCGTTGGACTAAGGACGTGGAGGACCCAGGTTCCAGACTCCGAGGATACCAGCTTGAGCGTGGGCTCATCTGGTTTGAGCAAGTCTCACCAGCTTGAGCCCAAGGTCACTGGCTCGAGCAAGGAGTCACTCAGTCTCCTGTAGTCCCCCAGTCAAAGCACATATGAGAAAGCAATCAATGAACAACTAAGGTACTGCAATGAAGAATTGATGCTTCTCATCTCTCTCTCTTCCTGTCTGTCTATCCCTATCTGTCCCTCTCTCTGACTCTCTCTGGCTCTGTCACCAAAAAAAAAAAAAAAAAAAAAAAAAAAAAAAAAAAAAAGGAAAAAGATAATCTGCAATATATGCTCATTGTAAATGAAATAAACAATATTTTTAAACAAACAAACAAAAACCCTTGAACCCTAAAATCAATCTTTTAAGAGCTGAACTTGCAAACCTAAAAATATCAGATATCAAATGATGACAATATTATCATAGATTACTTAGAAAGTTTAAATAATTCTCTTAAGAGTGTAACCTAGTGTTTGTTTTGACAAAGATAGAGAGCTGATAATTTTTTCTCACTAATCCATTTTTTCTAAACAAACCTATTTTTCCAAGAAATGATTCTTAATAAACCATACACACATTAGAGTGTTTTTGAATTGCCTGAGAATATTTTTTAAACTATAGATTGCTATACCCCACTTTCAAAGATTCTATTATAATAAGTGTGCTGTATGACCTAGAAATACATATATACTTATAGTTACATCTGGAGGTTCTCATTTACATGGACTAGGGGTTGCATTTTGAGAATCACTGAGTCAGTCTGCATGTTTATTCAATTTGTGTCATAGTAAATAGCACAAAGTTATAGTTCCAAATGTAATCAATGGATATGAGAATCCTTAATTTACCAATGTAAAAAAACTCAGTGAAATGTTAAGAACTCAGTTAAATATACATAAGATTTCAGATTTTCCTACTTGTAAACTAACAGATAAGCTGCGATAGTTTCATGGATATTGGTAGAAGACATGATCTCCAGGGTCAGAGACAAAGTATATACTTTGTTACTCACTACACAGCAAGCATTCTAAGCTTCATTTCATGTTCATCCCAGTTCTCTTTGACCATGTCACATCTCACAGGTATGACAAAGAACACATAGGTAGATGCTGCTCATATAGGAAATCCTTACCTTTTATAAAGGCATTTTATAAAGGTTCCAATAAACCTGCCTTTAAGTCCTGTCTGGAGGGAGGCACCATCCTTATCTTCCAAGGCTGTTTCCTCAGTAGATGTCCTTGAAAAATTAGTCTGGAACAAAATTTTTCATAGTTTTAGTTTACAGGACTTGCAGAAATATGAGACACCCATAGGGAATCCTCCCAACAATGAATTTGCCATTTTAATTGGATATTTTGTAAGATATATCACAACGATCTCACGACACCATTTTATTCCCAATGTGAGTTGTTCATTTTTGCCTTTTTCTAAAAGAAAGATGAAGATTTCTCCTCTTTAGTCCAGCAAGTTTCTTCAGTAATAAGAGTGTCCACATGGTGTAGTCCCATGATTAAAAGACAAAACACAATCGTGCAGCTTGAGGGTGGGTAATTGTGCCTTGCAGTTCAGTTCCCATACAATCCTAACTCTTCAATGTGCAGCTCATTTTCTCTCCATTTTACAATTTTCCAAAGTACATATGGAAGCTATAGTTAGTGAGGCAAAACCTTCTCCGGTTTCTTCTTCCCTCAGTGTTCACATCCCTATCACAATTTTTTTATGCCTTCACCAAAAATAAAAGAAAATCTATTTACTGAAAAAATTGAAGACCTTCAAACCCAAGCTGGATTCTTAGAAAATTCTTCTCAACTTCTCTAAACCTGAGAGACTTAAGTCTCTCTCTCTCTCTCTCTCTCTCTCTCTCTATATATATATATATATATATATATATATATATTCATTTGTGACTCTAATACTGCAAAGTTATGAAGAGAAAGAAAAACACCCTAATACATCTTTTCATCAAAGTCATCTAAATAGTAGAATTCTGCCACAAATAAGTAACATTTAAGTCATAATTTTTCATTCAAGACTGTAGGTTCAATCCAAAGCCAAAAATTAGAGAGATGAACTCAGAAAATGCAAGAAAGTTAATACTTAGTATTGACTATATTCTTATTTGACTTATTACATGCTTCATGAATCACAAAATCTATTTCTTCTTAATGTTTCATATTGTTATTTATTGGGGACCTTCCATTGCATGAACCTGATTAGTGGTGAGATGAAATTTTATATTTAGAACACACATGGTAAAAGACACTATTGTGAGCAAGGTGGTGTTTAAAACTACTTATAGCCAAAAGGTTATAGCCTGTTAGAAAAAAAAAAACTACTTTGCATAAGAATTGTAAGGAAAAATAAAAAGTGATTCCTCATTACAGAGTGTATTTCTGCTTGTGCTGTAACACTTGCCATAACGTAAGGCTATAATACAACACACAATTATCTTCTTTCAGTTCTCGAGGTCAGAAATCTAAAATCAGTCTCACTGGGCTAAACTCAAGGTGCTGGTAGTGTTTCTAGGGGCAATACATATTTTTTTTTTTGTATTTTTCAGAGGCTTTGTATTTTCTTAGGGGCTGCCTATTTTCTTTGTAGCCTTGTCCTTCAGTATTCACTTTACTGCAGCTTCTGCTCTCATTGTCACATCTCCTTCTCCGACTGGTTCTCCTACTTCTATTTGTTGCCTTATATGGACCCTTGTGATTACATTTAGCTCCAACAAATAATTGAAGGCAATCTCCCCATCTTGACTTTCTTAATCACATGAGCCAGATCCCTTTTACCATAGTGGGTAATATATTTATTGATCGTGAGTATTAATATATAGATCTATTTAGTGAACCATTATTCTACCTGACAGAGAGGCAGATGTTTTTGTAGTCATTAAAAATTTTTAAAAAAGTCTATAATTTTAGTTACATACTTGGGTTGATATCTGATGCAAATTTTATTGAATATTCTTATAACTGATCTAGGGAAATTATTTGTATACTAATTTTCCCACTAAAGTACTATTATTCAGAGAGAGATAAATAGTGGGAGTGGGAGAGAGACAGAGACAAAACTAGAGAAATCTGTGCTTTGACATATACTCTCATGAAGGTAAACTGCCAATCCACTTAAAAAGAGAACTCCTTCAACATTTTTAAATCCTGTAGTGAAAAAAATCTGTTAATGAAATAATAGTTGACCTTAAAGTAGTCCAATTTAACAGTGTCTGAATTTGCTGACTACTTATTGATTTCTTTAGCTTGTTTGCTAATATTTTGTTCACAAATTAAATATCCAAAGCTTAAGTATAATGGACCATTCTAAAACTTGATAACTTGAAAGGGAGAAGAAAGAAATAGATGAGCTTCCTATCACAATATAGTAATGTTTTGACACTACTGTCTATCCTGAAATCAAGATGGGAAAGAGAATACCCTTGAAGCTTCATTCTGATGTCACAATATGATTGAAAGTAGTCTTAATGAATATTCATGTTTTCTAGGGTCTGAAATGCTGTCATGATTCCATCAGTTATTAAGCAATGACAACAACACAATGTTGTTTTGATGATTCTTGTTTTATTATTCCTACCAACTGTTGTAATATAGCTTAAGTATCAAAGATCTATCTTCTAACTAAAGCCAATTTATTATTTTATTGACATTGTAAATTACATATAATTCACAAAAATAACAGAAAAATACAGGAAAAATTTAACTACAAAGCACATACTTTTTCCAGCTTAAAAAACTCATTAACTTTTGCTTCTAATAAAAATAAAATAATAGAGACGAGCTTTACCCTTCCGCCTGTAACAGCCAAAAAATAAAAATAAAACAGACTACATATATAAAAAAATAACTGTTTTTAAGACATCAATCAAGGAAAGACAGTGATTGCCTGAGCTTTACTTTATGTAGAGTGTTTTCAGGCTACCATCCAGAGAGGGGGTACTAAGGAAGACCCTGAAACATCTTGGAGACGATGAAGCTGAGAGTCTAGGGAGACTAAGGTGGTTCCAGTTTGAAAAACAGAATATAATACAGGAAGGAGCTGCACAGAAGAGAATTCCAGTGATCTACAGAAGGTTCTCCTCAAGCATTCCACCCAGTACTGGTCATATTTATCTCTGTGAAGAAACTACCTGAGATTGGGAAAAGAGACACATGAAGGGATTAAAAGTAACATTCTCTGATGCTTTTAAAGGGAATAGTGCATACTACTGCCAAGGTACTTGGCAACTTTATAATTCAGAGGAAATTGAATAGGGTACATAGCAGAGTAATCTCTCGGTAGAGGGGAATAATTTGCCCTAATCTGAGCACTGTTCAAGGCCCATTTAATGAGTCTTAAAAGTTAGAATGAAAGAACTATTTACAGAAACCCAATTTCATCCCAGACATAGCTTAAAATATTGATAGAAATATAAAATATCCACCACCACCAAAAGTAAAATATTCAGTTATAAAAAGTAAAAAAGTTTAAATATTTATAGAAATATAAAATATCTACCAACCTAAAAAGAAAATACATTGTATCTAATAAAAAATTAAAAGACATGTAAAAAGGAAATAAATAGAATCCAATAAAAAACTACTAGACATGTGAAGAAGTAATCAATATAAACAGACCCATAGGAGACAAAGCTGTTAGACTTAGCTAAAAATTAAAACAGTTATAACTGTATTCCATACATTCAAAGATTTAGGTAGATACTTGAAAGATATGTTCTTTTTAAATCACATTTCTAGTGATGAAAATTAAAATATCTTTGATAAAAATCATATTATTAAATGGGATTAATGGCAGGTTAGAAATTGCAAATTTAGCAAATTTAAAAATATAGTAATAAGAGCCTGACCAGGCAGTTGTACAGTGGATAGAGCATCGGATTGGGACATGGAGAACCTATGTTTGAAACTCTGAGGGTGCTAGCTTAAGTGTAGGCTCATCTGGCTTGAGCAAAGCTCACCAGCTTGAGTCCAAGGTCGCTGGCTTGAGCTAGGGGTCACTCACTCTGCTGTAGCCCCCCGGTTAAGGCACCTATGAGAAAGTTGTTGGGGTCCAACCACAACAAGTATATACCGGGGTCCCGAACGGGAAAAGGTATGGAATTGAAATAAATGATTGACAGGGACTTAAAAATATATATGTATATATATACAGCTGGGTTCAGGAGGATGCCATAGCAAACAGTCTCTATTGTTTCTTAGCCATATCCTCCATGCTCCCAGAAACACATCCACTTTTATTCATAGAAAAAATGTGGTCCATCAGCAATTCAATTAAGTTTCCAAGGCAACTCAAAGACAACCCCGACCATACCATCCAAATCTACTTTACACTAGAAAGAAACTAGCTTCCAGCCTCCTCCGGAGAAGATGGGTGAAACAAATAAGAATCAGATGTAGCTCTTTGTTAACTAGGCTAATGAGGTGGGGTTTGGGCCCAGCACCTCTGTCCAGATTGCAAAAATACCCTGTTTATTTATTTGGTTCCCAACAGAAAGCAATCAATGAACAACTAAGGTGCTGCACCAAGAATTGATGTTTTTCATCTCTCTCCCTTCCAGTCTGTCTCTTCTTATCTGTCCCTTTGTCTCTCTGTCTCTGTCACACACACAAAAACAAAACAAAACAAAACATAGTAATAAGAAATTTTACAAAAAAACAGTGTAACCAAAATAAGTTTTTGAAGATTTTATTTATTGATTTGAGAGAGAAAGAGAGAGAGAGAGAAGGAATAAGATCATATTTGCTTCACTTTAGTTGTTCATTGATTGCTTGCCATATATGCCTTGACCAGGCAATCTCAGAGGTTCAAGACAACAACCTATGTGTTCCAGGTCAACGTTCTAGCCACTGCACCACAACCACTCAAGCATAACCAAAATAATTTGTAATTCCAGTTCCCAAAGTAGAGCAGGAGAGGAGATTGAAAGATATTTAAAGAAAAAATTGACTAAAAAATTTCCAAATTTAATTAAAATGATAAATCCGCCTGACCTGTGGTGGCACAGTGGATAAAGTGTCGACCTGGAAATGCTGAAGTCGCCAGTTCGAAACCCTGGGCTTGCCTGGTCAAGGCACATATGGGAGTTGATGCTTCCAGCTCCTCCCCTCCTTCTCTCTCTTTGTCTCTCCTGTCTGTCTCTCCCTCTCCTCTCTAAAATGAATAAAAAATAAATAAAAAAAGAAAAAAAGAAACCATTAAAAAAAGATCAATCCATAGCTAAAATAATCTTAATGTGTCCTAAATAAACAAAGATGAAAAACAAACTACACTGGGAATATCATAAATAAGTTACTTAACACTAGCGAAAAGAGAAAACCTAATAGGCAGCTGGAGAGAAAGGCACTGTGTGAACTAAAGAAAAAAATAATGATAAAGGTGAGAAGGGGGTATAAAAACATCTTTAGCCTGATTTGTGGTGATGCAGTGGATAAAATATTGACCTGGAAACCTGGGCTTGCCTGATCAAGGCACATATGGGAGTTGATGCTTACTGCTCCTCCCTCTTCTCTCTCTTTTTCTCTCTTCTCTCTCTAAAGTAAATAAATAAAAGAAAAAAAAGTCATGGCCTCTAAAAAAATGCTTGAGAAGTTGGGCTTCATTAAAAAGTAGAAAGTTAACAAAAACAAAAACATCTTTAAAGTTATAAATATATATATACATGGGAAGAGATATATAAGGCAACTATTAACTAAAGGAAAGCAGGGATAGCTATATTAATATCACATTAAGTAGATTTATATATAAATATATTGTATATATTTATAAATATTATATATATATAATATTATATATTATATATATATATAAAGCTTGTCAAAAGAGATTTACCCAGCAAAGTTTTCTTTCAATAAAAAGGGGGACAAAGACTTTTTTTTTTTTTTAAATATATTTTTTATTTATTCATTTTTAGAGAGGAGAGAGAGACAGAGAGAGAGAAGGGGGGAGGAGCTGGAAGCATCAACTCCCATATGTGCCTTGACCAGGCAGGCCCAGGGTTTTGAACCAGCGACCTCAGCATTTCCAGGTCGACGCTTTATCCACTGCGCCACCACAGGTCAGGCGGGGGACAAAGACTTTTTAACATGCAAAATATGTAAGAATTCATCACAATCATACCTATACTACAAAAAAGTTTTAAGGAATACCCTTCTGGCAGAAAGAAAATAATATGAGGAAGAAATGTGTATCTGCACAAAGTAATGATGAGAACCAAAGTTGGTACATTCATGAGTGGCTAACTAAGATTTTTTCCTCATTTATTTAAATATCATAAAATTTTCTCAAATATTTAAGTAATCTGGGGCATGGGGTACTAAAAAAAGTAGAGAAGAGAGAACAAGTAGATAATAAAAAATTAAATTGCACTTAAGCCCTAATACAGTAATATTATATTAAATGTAAATTACTTAAAACAGATTAATAAATTGGAAAAAATAAAAGCAAGATCTAACTATGCAACAAGCTTTAATTCAAATATAATGATGTAGATAAGTTGAAAGTGAAAGGATGGGAAGATATATATAAGGCAACTATTAACTAAAGGAAAGCAGGGATAGCTATATTAATATCAGATTAAGTAGATTTAAGAGCATTGCAATTATAGTTGACCCTTGAATAATGTAGGGCTTAGAGATGCAAACCCTGTACTGTCAAAATCCATGTATAATCTTTGACTCTCCAAAAATTTATTTTTCTCTTTGTATCTGTGTGAGTTAGTACCAGGACACCTCTGGACACAAAAAATCTGTGGATGCACAATTTCCACATTTTTTTTCTTAAGTTAGAAGCAGGGAGGCAGAGAGACTCCCACATGCACTCCAACCAAGATCCACCTGGCAAGTTCTTTATGGGATGATGCTCTGCCCATCTGAGGCTGTTGCTCCATTGCTTAGCAACCAATGCCTTAGTGCCTGAGGCAAGGCCATGGAATCATCCTCAGTGCCTGGGGCCAACTTGCTCCAATCCAAGCCATGGTTGCAGGTGGGGAAGAGAGAGATAAAAAGAGGAAGGGAAGAAGGAGAGGGGTGAAGAAGCAGATGGGCACTTCACCTGTGTGCCCTGACCAGGAATCAAACCTGAGACATCCACATGAATTTCCACATGTAAAATGGTATACATTAAGCCCTGGCGGGGTAACTGTATCAGGACTGGATCAGGTTTCCTCCGGGGTGTGCCAGATGTGACGTTTCCATCCCCAGTCAGGACACATACCAGAAACAGCCAATGAGTGCACAACTAAATGAAACAACTAGTCGATGCTCCCCCTCACCCCATATCAATGAAAAAATTTTAAGAAACAAATAAAACGGTATGCATCAATGCATAAAGTTGGCTTTTCATATCCACAGACTCCAAATCACCTATCAAAAGTAATACAGCCCTGGCCAGTTAGCTCAATGGGTTAGAGTGTCCTCCGCAGAGGCCAAAGTGAGTGCCACCTGGGTCAGGGCAATCCAGGAAGTGGCCAGTGAATGCACAACTAAGTAGAACAACAAATGAATGCTTCTCTCCCTCTGTCTCCCTCCTTTCCTCTTTCTCTCAAAATCAATCAATCATAATAATAATAATAATAATAATAAAACCAGTACAAGTATTTATCGAAATAAATCCACATATAAGTGGATCCACACACTTCAAACTTTTGTGGTTAAGGATCAACTATGAAGAGACAAAGAGGATTATTATAAAATAAGTGTCAAACAACTGAAAGAACAATCCTCAATGTATTTACACCAAAGAACATAACTTCAAAATGTATTTAAAAAGATGATAGAACTGAGCAATAAAAGAGAAGTATACAATTATAAAGACTTCAATACTTTCTCACCAAGTATTAAAACAGACAAAAAATAAGCAAGGATATAAAAGAATTCAATAATAGTATCAACAAATAGGATCTAATCTTCAATTATAGAATACTTTCCCCAACAGTAGCAAAACGCACATTATTTTCAAGCACTCATAGCACATATACCAAAATAAACCATATTCTAGTTATAAAACAAACCGCCAACAAATTTAAAAGAACTGAAATCATAGTATAAGTGGTATTTGACTACAATTGAATCAAATCTTTTTTGTGTGTGTGTATTTTTCCGAAGCCAGAAACGGGGGGGCAGTCAGACAGACTCCCACATGCACCCGACCGGGATCCACCTGGCACACCCACCATCCAGGGTGAGGCTCTGTTGTGACCACAGCCACTCTAGCGCCTGAGGCAGAGGCCACAGAGCCATCCTCAGTCCCCAGGCCAACTTTGCTCCAATGGAGCCTCGGCTGCAGGAGGGGAAGAGAGAGACAGAGAGGAAGGAGAGGGGGAGGGGTGGAGAAGCAGATGGGCACTTCTGTGTGCCCTGGCCGGGAATCGAACCCGAGGCTCCTGCACGCCAGGCCGACGCTCTACCACTGAGCCAACCGGCCAGGGCCAAATCAAATCTTAATTTGTGTGCCAGGATAACAAGAAAATCTCTCAGTATTAAATACTAAATACTTTATAATAATACATTCTTCATATATATATATATATATATATAAATATATATATTTTTTTTTTTTTTAACAGAGACAGAGAACCAGAGAGAGGGATAGATAGGGACAGACAGACAGGAACAGAGAGAGATGAGAAGCATCAATCATTAGTTTTTCATTGCAACACCTTAGTTGTTCATTGATTGCTTTCTTATATGTGCCTTGACTGTGGGTCTACAGCAGACCGAGTAACCCCTTGCTCAAGCCAGCAACCTTGAGTCCAAGCTGGTGAGCTTTGTTCAAACCAGATGAGCCCACGCTCAAGCTGGCAACCTCAAGGACTCAAACCTGGGTCCTCCACATCCTAGTCTGACGCTCTATCCACTGTGCCACTGCCTGGTCAGGTTACATTCTTAATATATTTAAAGAACTTAAGTCATGTTAAGTATATTTCCTGACACATCATATCAAAATGGAACTCAGTAACAAAATAAGAGATCTCCGGAATATCTCCAAATATATGGAAATCAAATAACACAGTTCTAAATAAAACATAAGTCAGAGAAATCAAATAGGGAATCAAAAAATATTTCTTACTACATCAAATTGAGAACAAAATATATTAAAAATTTGAGTTGTCACTAAATCAGTAATTAGACGATATTTTACAGCACTAAATGTTTACATTAGGAAAGAAGAAACATTTCAAATTTGCTCTTCAGTGTCTTCCTTAAAATAATAATGATAAAATAAAACCCTAAGAACTGGTAAGGAGACAAATAAAATTAAAAGCAAGTAGAAAAATATAGTAAAAATCAAGGCAAAAGTCTGTAGTATGTTTTCTTATTGTTCCACTTTATATGTCACATTTTTTGTTTTCTGGTTCCTTATAATTTTTTTCATCTTTTTTTAATCTGCATTTTGGTTACTATGTGTCAGGAACTTTCTTTTTTTTTTTCATACTTTCCCTTCTTGGGATTCTCTGGGTTTCTTGCGTCTGTAATTTGTTTTCCACGAATTTTGAGAAATTGGCCATTATCAAACCAAATTTTCTTGTAACTCATTCTCTCCTTTTTATCCTGCTAAAATGCTGATTACAGAAAACATAGCACCGTTATATATTACCTTACAGCTCTTGGATATTCTGGTTTGGTTTAATTAATTAATTATTTTTTTTTAATGTTTTATCTTAGATAATTTTTGGCAACAATTTTTTTAATTTACTGTTGTTTTCCTCAGTTATACTGAGTCTGCTCTTCAATTCATCACAGAAATTTATTTCTGGTATTATGTTTCTATAAATAAAATTTCCCTTTGACTTTTTTTGTAGCTTCTACCTCTTTGCTGAATATTTCCATTTTTTTTTCATGCATGTTGCTCACCTTTTACTGTGGATCCTTTATCATATATATTAATCATAATTATTTTGTAACCCCTCTCTGATATATTCATCATTTGCGTAGTCTTTGAATCAAATTTTGTTGATAATTTTTTTTACCTTGAAAATACCTCTTACCTTGCTTTTTTGTGTGCATCTAATTACTTCTTGAAGAAGAACAGTAGGAAATGAGGTAAATTGCAGTTATACCTTGTGTACCGCTTCTTTAGTCAAGCCATTTACAAGGACTATTTATGCTGGCCAGCTATTACCTTATGTTTGGAATGGGGGTTGAAGTGCCAGAATCTTTTCCTTAGGGTTCTCAGATTTCAGCAGTTACTGCATACATGTCCCACAGAGGGATCTTTCTCTATGATTTCCCCCTATCGTGGGTGTTGCTTTTTGCCGGTTCTACACAGCGGAGCCAGGAGGTGTTCTTTATTTCGGAGCAGCGTAAGACTGAGGCAGGCCCTATGTCCCTGGCCCTCATGGGTAAAGCTTCTCCACATTCCTGTCCCCCCTGTCCATTACAGCCATACTCTGTCTTTTACCTGTGATTAGTTTTAGGTAGAAGAGGTCTTTCTGCCTCATTATCAGTGGTGGTAGATTTCTTCTTAACGTTGTACATAAACATGAGCCCAGAAACAGAGTTTTTAAAGTTTTTTTCTTTTCTTTTACCTTACCTCATCAGCAATGAGTCATTGTTTGTGTGTGGGTTTGGAAGTGTTTACTACTTACATCCCAAAAGCAAACAAATTTTATTTTTTTCATTCCAACAGAATTAATGGATTTTTTAAGAATCCAGTGGGTAAAATGATTCACTGCCACTGCACCATCGGCTTAAAGCCTTTACATCCTATGGAGCAGGGGTCCCCAAACTTTTTACACAGAGGGCCAGTTCACTGTCCCTCAGACCATTGGAGGGCCGCCACATACAGTGCTCCTCTCACTGACCACCAACGAAAGAGGTGCCCCTTCCGGAAGTGCCACGGAGGGGCGGATAAATGGCCTCAGGGGGCCGAAAATGGCCCGTGGGCCGTAGTTTGGGGATACCTGCTAGTATGGAGGATAGAGTCTAGCGAAGCAGGCACAGCATTATGCCTGTCACCCAGTGGCACCCAATCACATCCGGCTTGCCTGTGCCACCAAGTGTCAGCTCACCCCACACGCATGTTCTGCTTTCAACCTTGTTCTGAGTGCTTGTGGAAGCCTGCTGAAAATACTTTGAGATTTTTTTGTGTGTGTGACAGAGAGAGGGACAAATAGGGACAGACAGACAGGAAGGGAGAGAGAAGAAAGCATCAATTCTTCGTTGCGACACCTTAATTGTTCATTGATTGCTTTCTCATATGTGCCTTGATGGGGGGGGGGGGGTTACAGCAGTGCAAGTGACCCCTTGCTCAAGCCAGCTACCTTGGGCTCAAGCTGTTGAGTCTTGCTCAAACCACATGAGCCCACACTCAAGCTGGCAACCTAGGGGTTTTGAACCTGGGTCCTCTGCGTCCCAATCCAATGCTCTATCCACTGCACCAACCACCTCCTGGTCAGGTTTGAGATTCATTTTAAACTTTCTGTTTCTAGGGCTTCTAAGTATGCCAAATTAATATGCTAGCCCACACCTGACCTTTAAGATTTTAGAAAAGTATAACTGATTTTATTTTACCTACATTTATGACAATCACCTCTTTCTTCCATATATCAAAAAAAGATAAATTTCTTTTCTTTTGTGGAAGGGCTTTTCATCCTTTGACATAGAGGGTTTTTAATTTTTTTTTCTCTGATGAGCTCAAGGAATTGTATGATTTTATAGATTTTTTAAAAAATATTTATGTTGAGGATGACTTATGAAAAAGTTCTCATAACTTTCTACATCCTAAGTAGAAGCAACACTCTTTTTTTTTACATTTTATTACTATTTTTTATGGCTTTTCAACATTCTGTGTGTCGAATAAGACCTTTCCATATCATATTGACCAGAAATTAGACCCTAATTTTAAACAAAACTAAGACACATTAGACAACAGGTGAAAAATTAAAGAGTGAGATATTGTTTTAGAGTTAACATATTCTGATTGAAGATCATATTCTAGGGTGTATGTAGTAGAGTTTGTAACCATCTTATACTTCAATGTTTTCTGAGCATTGCTTAAATGAAAATGATCTCTAAAACCAATTAAAGTCAAATTAAATGAAACCAAAACTTGCTTCAGCCACTTCTGTATTTACATACAAGTCCACTGGCAATAATTTTATGTTATTACTCTCAACTGCCAAACTTTATCTTACCTTATTTAATGGGAAATGATAAAGATATTGTTCATTTATTTAGATGAACTAACTCTACTTTGAAATTCTTAGGAGCTGATATAGATATAACTAAATAGCCTCAATTGCTATTTAGGTGTCAATCTATTTTCACTATCCAGGAATTTAAAAAAGATTTTCCTAACAAAAAAATACCTATTTAATATTCTTATCAACCTCACCTTAACCTTCCTACTGCAGCAAAAGATAGTAACTATCTTTTCCAGTGATAAGTAGTTTTGTGTGTGCATTTAAAGTAATTCTCAGAGTGTATCTTAAGAAAGGTGCAGGCCAAGTTCATTATTAAAATATATACATATAGTATTTGTTGGCATTTCTTTACTTAATTCAGTCTTCTAACTAATATTCAGTACCTGTACTGTAAGAGCTTTTATACTGGGTACAAGGGATACACTGATGTGGACAAGTAGATATGGTTGCTGTTTTCTTTTGCTTATTATCCAGTGGAATGAAAAATGTATGCAGAAAGTAACACATTGTAATAAATGCTACAATATGGAACATATATGATAATATGACTATTAGGGAAACATAGAAATCATCTCTTTTTCTGATGGACTATTCAGTATGGAGAAATGAGTTAGATACCACATTCATTACGCATTTTCTGTTAATGTCCATCTTTTTAGATTATGAAGTCAACAAAGTACCAGAAAAGCCATTTGAACTTCATAGAATAGTTCTATTCTGTGAATCTCTAAGGGAGGTTCTAGTTGAAATCTATAATAGCCAAAATCTGAGAGCAGCCCAAGTTCCCATTAGTAGGTGAATGGGTTAAAAAAAAACTGTGGTATATTTACAGTGTGGAATACTACTCAGCCTTAAAAAAAAAACAAATAAAGACAACTTTATCTTTTGAAACAACATGGATGGACTGGAGATTATGATGTTGAATGAAATAAGCCAGGCAGAGAAAGACAAGTACCATATGATCTCCCTTCTGTGGAATCTAATGAATAAAATAAACTTATGAACAAAAAAGAAACAAAGATATAGACATATGGAACAGACTGACAGCTGTGAGAAAGGAGGGAGTTGGGTGACAGGATGAAAGAAGATGAAAGGATTAGTATGCATAACCCATACACACAGATATCACTCTAGTGACAGGAAGAGGGAAAGCAAAGTGGAGAGTAGGTGGAGGGTAGGTGAAGGTGGGTAAAGTGGGGAGGGAAGAAATGGGATTGGAAAGACACTTTGCTTGGGTTGATGGGCATACAATGCAGTGTGCAGATGGTGTTTGATTGAGCTGTACAATTGAAACATGTATTGTTTTGCAAACCAGTGTCACCTAATAAATTCAATTCAATTCAATTAAAATAAAATAATGTAAATTAAATAAAATGTAGTTGCTAGTTTTCCTATAAAATATATGTGGTAAACTTTGCTAATTCACATGGAGTAGAATTTGTTTTGCTTGACTGGACAACATGGTGGATAATAAAATGAAAACCAACCTCAATCTCAAGAAGCAATTACTATAAAAGTGTGGGTGGTAGATATGCAAAATAAGGTAGCTTGATCTCAAATGCAATCACATATATAAATGTATTATTTATTTTTATTTTTAATAACTTAGAAGCTGTGTAATAAACAAGTAAACTTGAAGGAAAGTGAACTGAATAGAGACTTTCTGTCCAGGCAAGAAACTACAAGTTTCTGTGTTAACTTCTGAAATAACTAACACAAGATGGTATTAATACCAGCACATAAACAGCATCATGGTTTTCTAGTTTATCAGCTTATTAAGATGAATTAATTCACAGTGAATTTCAAAGCATATACCTTACATCTTTAAATAATTAATTCCCAAATACAGGGAAGGTCTTCTTTGAATAACACTATTTATAGGCATTGTTTTTGGCTCTAAGGATAAAGTGGATACATCTCATCATACTCATATATTTATATGTAGAAGGACACCAGATAATGAGAATAATGAATTTTAGATTGTGGTAAGTCTTATAAAGAACATAAAGAAGTAGAGGTCTCTGGTTTGATACCCAGTCAGGGTATATATGAAAAGCAACCAGTGAATGCATAGCCAAATGGAACCATTAAGTGAAACAACAAGTTGATACTTCCTTCTCTCTCTTTTCCTTTCCCTGTCTCTCAAATCAAAGGAAAAGATTTCAAAGAAAATAAAACAGGATATTGCAATAAGGGAAACTATGTATTGAGCAGGAACTGAGAATATATTTTAGATAAAGTGGTCAGAAAAGATGACTCTAAGGAGATGACATTTGAGTGGTATTTGAGCTGCGCTATGAATGATGATTAAAACCAGCCTCCTGAAGGAAGAATATATCAGGTACCAGCAAATAAATGTAAAAAATCTTTGAAAAAAATATCTAACTCTTTTAATTGACAATAGGAAGCATAATTTAGCTCAAATAAAGAGAATAAGAGAGAAAGTGTTAAGATATTAAGGTGCAGAAATAAGGTGCTGATTTAATATGGTCTTTGGGCATTCTAATGAGCTTGATTTTTTCTAATTGCTAAAAGAAAACCATTGGTACTTCTGTACAGAGAAACGAGATGTTCTAAATTTTCTAATTCAATCAACTTACTTTTCTTTTCTTTTAAAACAAACTTCTTCTCAGGATTAGGAATTTTGTGTGAAGTTGAGACTATAACAACATGTAACTTGGACCCTCTCATTAAGCGGTTAAATCTATTGGTCTTTTAATCTCAAGTAGACCAGTGAAGCTAAGGACCATGGATGATACTCCACCAATGTATTTGGTTTCCCAAGCAAGGTCCTGGAGTTAGAATTTTTTTTTCATTAATATTTTATTTTATTTTTTTTATAATAATTTTATTTTTTTAATGGGGTGATATCAATAAATCAGGATACATATATTCAAAGATAACAAGTCCAGGTTATCTTGTCATTCAATTATGTTGCATACCCATCACCCAAAGTCAGATTGTCCTCTGTCACCTTCTATCTTGTTTTCTTTGTGCCCCTCCCCTTCCCCCTTTCCCTCTGCCATTCCCCCCTCCCCCCCCGTAACCACCACACTCTTATCAATGTCTCTTAGTTTCACTTTTATGCCCCATGTTTATTGCAGCATTGTTCACAGTGGCCAGGACATGGAAACAACCAAAAAGCCCGTCAATAGATGACTGGATAAAGAAGATGTGGCACATATACACTATGGAATACTACTCAGCCATAAGAAATGATGATATCGGAACATTTACAGCAAAATGGTGGGATCTTGATTACATGATACGAAGCAAAATAAGTAAATCAGAAAAAAAACAGGAACTGCATTATTCCATACGGAGTTAGGATTTTTAAGAATAATCTCTTTTAGACTGCTTACCAGCAATAATTTCCATCTATTACTGCTTCTGTGACCATTCAAACTATAATTTGAGTCAGTGTTATTAATAATAATTAAGATAAATTCTAATTTTTTTTTTTACTTAAAAAACAGCTGAATATTTGAAAAAAAAAACTAGAGGTATTTGCTCATGGTCTAGATAAATTTTTTTAGTGTAGATGAATTCTGATTTATCTAATTAAATGCTATGAACATATTTCTCCCTACTTTGTTTTTAGATTTTTAAAATATTTACAAATGAAT
The DNA here is from genome assembly GCF_036850765.1 of Saccopteryx bilineata. NCBI lineage: Eukaryota > Metazoa > Chordata > Mammalia > Chiroptera > Emballonuridae > Saccopteryx > Saccopteryx bilineata. Next base: position 31,910,203 of record NC_089497.1, read on the forward strand.
GGAAATTTGCATAGAAGACTCAGTAAGAAAAGACAAAGTAAACAAATACTATATTAGTATGCTTCATTTTTTTTGTTTCTAACTTTCTTAGGCAAAAATTTTGTTTCATTACAAGAACTTAGAATTTTCTGCAGAGTACAGATATAATTCAGATTATGTTACTGCTTGTGTTTGTGTTTTAATAATCAAAGGAGAAAATGAAAAAAAGATTTAGAAAACCTTCTTGAAGATATTAACTGGATATTTTTATGTGAAGCCACAGAAAAACTAATATACTGGTGTGAATAAATAATATTCATCATTTTCTTTTATTTGTAATTTCATATCAAGGAGAATATGGAACTTCAAAGGTAGGTGGTATAAGGTTTTAGAAAATAATGTAAAATTTAGTCTTCCTTTCTTCTTCATTATGCTTTATCATTATAAGTCTATATAGTAATTTAGTACCCAGGAGTAACTTTCAAAGATTTACATTTGTTTTCTAAGTGTTAACAAAAAACAAGGGAAACACACTATAAACTTCTAAAAGTGTTACGCTAAAGATATAGAGCTGTCCTCAATGCAACAATACCAATAGGTCAAATTTAACATGTTAACTATGACTATAATTTTAAATATAAATATTTGAGTAGTATGGTGGTCATGTGAATGTGCTTTCCAGATTTTTAGCTACACAGATCCTAATTGACCAAGGGCAGCAGATTCTAGGCTCTGAGACCTATTGTAAATACACCGAAGCCACTTCCCAAGAGCTTCCCTTAGCCAGTGACTGAGCACTGCGGTGATACTAAGACAGAACCCACTTTGGTATACATGATACTCCTCTGAAGGCTGAGTCAAGGATTGCCTAACAATTCTGCCAAAACTTTCTCAACCTGCACAACGCTTGGGAATTTCCATCTACCTTCCTTCACTCAGGCTCACACTTGCATTGCAGTCTGAGGGCGAACCCAATTTCCTCCTCATTTTTTCTCACAAACATTTCTCTTCATAAAATCCTTTCATGTTTAATTCTATTTTTGTGTCTACAGAGAAAAACATGTAGAGTAAAATAAGTAATTTATTTTTAATGTAATTTCATATACAGTGTGTCCGTAAAGTCATAGTGCACTTTTGACCAGTCACAGGAAAGCAACAAAAGACGATAGAAATGTGAAATCACCAAATAAAAGGAAAACCCTCCCAGTTTCATACCTATTCAGTGCAGTTTGATGTGGGCTCATGCACAGATTTTCTAGGGCTCCTTAGGTAGCTATCCCATATAAGTGACTGATGGCCTACCAGATCGGGTTTCTCCACCAAACTGCCGGTTTCCTTGAACTGCTTATCCCACCGAGTAATGTTATTCTTATGTGGTGGCGCTTCGTTATAAACGCACCGATATTCACATTGCACTTTGGTCATGGATACAAATTTAGCAAGCCACAGAACACACTGAACTTTCCTCTGTACCGTCCACATCTCGACTGGCATGGCCGTGGGCTGCTCCGCTGTATACACAGTGTTACGTCATCATCTGCCACATCATCCTACAGAAACTGGGAGGGTTTTCCTTTTATTTGGTGCAGATTTCACATTTCTATTGTCTTTTGTTGCTTTCCTGTGACAGGTCAAAAGTGCACCATGACTTTATGGACACACTGTATATTACTAATATGATCATAAGAGCTGTGTGAGAAAAACAAAAGAAGCATTATTATTTCACAAAGAAACACAGGAGATGATTCAAAGGCATTCTGGATTGCATGTGATTCAGAAATGACAGGCCATAGCTAAAAACCCAGCCTCAGCAAAGAGTGACACTTTCTACATTTACTGATTCTTGTTTGGCATGAATTAAATACAAAATTTAACATTGAAATAAAAATGAATTAATAAATTTATTGCTCCTAATTTCCTTTGTATGAAAATGAATTTAAAGGAATAGATAGTTCATAAGTAGATTTACAAAGTGAAGTAATAATAATACAAAGAAAAATACCAAAAGAAAAAACAACAGTGCAACATTGCATTTAGATATTAAGTTAGGATTTTACTTATCAATTTTTCAGTAATTTTAAACACTTTAATTTTTGAGTTGGATGATTCATCATATTAGTTAACACAATAATCTTTAGTAGAATTATTTATTTATTTATTTATTTAAATTTTATTTATTTTATTTTATTTTATTTTTTTACAGAGACAGAGAGAGAGTCAGAGAGAGGGACAGACAGGGGCAAACAGACAGGAACAAAGAAATGAGAAGCATCAATCATTAGTTTTCGTTGCGCATTGCGACACCTTAGTTATTCATTGATTGCTTTCTTATATGTGCTTGACCGTGGGTCTTCAGCAGACCGAGTAACCCCTTGCTCGAGCCAGTGACCTTGGGTCCAAGCTGGTGAGCTTTTGCTCAAACCAGATAAGCCCGCGCTCAAGCTGGAGACCTCGGGGTCTCAAACCTGGGTCCTTGGCATCCCAGTCCAATGCTCTATCCACTGCGCCACCACCTGGTCAGACTAATCTTTAGTAGAATTTGATAGACCTGTCACTTCTTGCAGTCAAGAATAGAGAATGCCATGGATGAGGCTTTGCAATGTTAGTGACCTCAGACAGAGTTTAGAAGGATTAGTAGAATCCATGTGTGGGCAAGAGAAAAATATCATACAAATATATATTTGTATACATGTTTTATATCTTAAAATATACTTGGTTTCTGTACTCTGCTGGCTATTTAAATATAATATATAGTAAGTATTTTCCTATAAATTTAAATGTACTTTGAAGATATACTGTTAACAAAAATTAAAGGACATTTCAAAATGAATGTGAAGTGATAGAAAAAGAAGCATTTGACTTTTTTATTAAACAAGAACATAAGAAAAGCAAACGAAAAGTCAAAGAAAGTTGTTCAATTATTCAAATGAGATGCACAATCAGCTTTTATTTCTTTCTTTTTTCTTTTTTTTTGTATTTTTCCGAAGCTAGAATCAGGGAGAGACAGTCAGACAGACTCCCGCATGCGCCCCACCGGAATCCACCTGGCTCGCCCACAGGGGCGACGCTCCGCCCACCAGGGGCGATGCTCTGCCCTTCTGGGGCATCACTCTGCTGTGACCAGAGCCACTCTAGCGCCGGGGCAGAGGCCAAGGAGCCATCCCCAGCGCCCGGGCCATCCCCGCTCCAACGGAGCCCCGGCTGCAGGAGGGGAAGAGAGAGACAGAGAGGAAGGAGGGGAGGGGGATAGAGAAGCAAATGGGCGCCTGTCCTATGTGCCCCGGCCGGGAATCAAACCCGGGTCCCTCGCATGCCAGACCGACGCTCCACCGCTGAGCCAACCAGCCAGGGCCAATCAGCTTTTATTTCATTGGTGAAAATGCACCATACAAAATGCTGAAAATATGGAAGTATCTTCATGTTCCTCTAATTTTTGTGAGCAGTATATATTACTTTAATCTTCTGTGAGAAGACAAATGCTCAGAGAGTTTAGATTATTTGCTAGCTCACAATGCTAAATTAGAGAGGATATAAATGTTACTTCTTTGTAGTGTTTTGTGATGATTAAATTAATCCATGAACCACATTAAAAATGAAGGCAAACACATTGTGAGCATTCAATAGCAGCTATTATCATTAGTATTATAATGGTTGAACCCAGGGGCTGCTTCTATACTTCACACTAGATAACATTGCTCTAATTGTGTAGTGTATTAATTTCCAAATAAAATATGTATAGGTTTTTTGAGCAATAACAAATGATCTTTTAAAATGACTTCCAAAGAAAATGGTAATGTGTATATAGTTTATTCTTATATATAACATATATGATATTATTGTTATTTGCTTTGGATGCCACTGCAAATAAAAGATAAAGACAGTTAATCAAGTTATTCAGTCACTTATTGGGCAAGACTTGTAGACATGTACCTGATTCTTTGTAATCAGTTTTGAGAAAAACACATTAAGAGTAACCATAGTGTTTTCTTTAGTTTCCTTATGCCTCTTTTAGAAGATGCTACAATAGATTCACTAATAAGAAACAGTTCTTTCTCCTTTTTAATTTAATTAGTACATTTTTTTCAGTATTATTCCAGGATAATGTTCCTTAAGGGAGTAATGACTATCTCAGTGAATCCATGTGGGACAAAATTAGTAATTCAAAGAAACTAAAAATTTTATATTTGTCTCCAAGTTTTTTTGAGGACTTTATTTTTTTTAAATAAGTATGATAGGAAAATGTACATAGCTTTCTAAGTTTGCTTTAGTTACTGTGTTTAGTTTGAGTTTTACCCACAGGGTTACTGTTATCCTTCAATATACAATTATGTTTCTGTGAGACAGAAACTGCCTGAATTCATTGTATTTTTTGAATACCTTGTTTGTTTATCAAGGTTCATACTTTCTGACCTTTTCAATGGTGAGCATTAGGTGATGATAAAGGAAATATTACTGAAATGATTAGTAAGAGGTTTTTCTCAGTGTTAGGTTTACCTAGTGGCAAGAAGGAAGGCAGAGGAGGAGCTGGAAAATGTGCAGGATAAGGAAATGAAGGCAGAGGAAGAGAAAAAGGAAGTGATTGTCTCACATCTCACATCCCATTGTTTACAGGGACCTGCTTCAAATGATCTATGCACTGTTTAGCAGTATAACTACAGTTCTACCCTTGAAACACAGATCAAATTACTGAGACAATCTGTTCTCTTTCCTGTCAAACGTTTCACAGATTCTGAATTCTGTGGAGGGTATGAAGCTGTCCTATGCTAACTTAGTGCAGGCTTGTCTTCTGATTAATTAGGAGAAGATGGTAAATACTCTTCTCGAGTGATGCTGTATGGACTCTCTGTAATGACTGCTGCCTCAATATACGCCCAGTTTTCACCAACTTTCTTTTTCAAGTTTGAATCTGGACTATTATTAACAATGCCCATACTTGTAAATATTAATCACTCCAATGTGGTCACAAGATCTGACATAACCGTTTACAGAGTTAGATGATGGCATAAAGATAACTTAATTTGAATAGTTTTCTCTGAAAACAATCCTTTTTTTCTTGTAAATTGAGACTCTTTTCATGAAATTCATGAATAAAATGTCTTAGTTTTTTCGCTAGGTTTTTCTTTATTTTTTATTCATTTATATATTTTATTTTTACGCCAGCTTTCAGAATAATAAAGCACCTGACGTAGAAAGAGTCAGAAGCTAAGACATGTGGGTATGGTCATCCATAATGGTAACTAATTGAATGCCTTTATGCTGGTTCGTACTCTCTGAGATATAATGATTTGGAGTTAGACTAACTCATCTCTATAGTTATTTTCAGTTTTTAAATTCTAATATTATAAAATGTTATTTCTTGCTCTTATTTTCTAAAGACATGGCTGTTACTATAAAAAGAAGGCAGACTGTATAAGACATTGAACAGAGTATTGAATAAAGATAAGAGTGATTTTAGGTTTGGCTCTTTTACCAGCTGGCTGCAGGATGGCAAATGAGTAATTTAATTTTTTTATCCTAATCCATAAAATGTGGATAATATTACTTGCAGAGTATTGGTTCTAGAGTTAAAATAGGATGCTTTAGAAAAAATAAATAAACAAATCATTCCATGAAGCAAAGCCTCCTGGAACTGGAAGATAATGATTACTTATCCAATAAAGGATTTAAATGTATCTTGAAATCTTGCACTTGAATCCCATCTCCTATTACCTGTGTATTCTAACTGTGATCATAAATTACACCTACAAGTGTACCTTTCTGCTTAGGTGTTACATTTTATGTTTATTTGAATGTAAAAAGGCTTTTGCTTCTGTGGTTTTGATTTCTCAGAGATAGAACTTTTTTTTTTTTTGCAACTGTGTTCTTGCCTAAGTTTTAGCTATTGTTTCTAAAAATGTTCTCCTCTGAACAACCTCCAAATTGCTATCATTGCTATTCTTTCTATCTTTGATATCCCTTTTTCCTTAGTCTATTCTACCAATTTTGACATTGCAGAATTATATTCTTTTAAATTAACCCCTAATTTTTTCATGGTGCCATTAATCACTAGCCAAATTAATTAAAATATTTGTGTGTGAGGGTTCCAGTAAATTTTGAGAAATACATTTTTGTATCATGTTAATCATACATTTTATTGTATTATTAGATATGTACAATACTTTAAAATTATATGTACAATACTTTAAAAATACTAGCATACTAACACGCTTTTTTTCAGTGATGGATATGCATTTTAAATCTTTTATTTTAAAATTCCAGTAAAGTTGTAAAAAATTACAGATAGTTCCCAGATACTATTCACTCAATTTCTTCTAATGTTTACACTTTACATAATCATAGCAAGTATCAAAAGTAAGATATTGACCTGGTGTTAACTAAACTATAGGGTTTATTCGGATTGTATTTTTTACTTTATCAATGTACTCTTTCTGTGTTTCTGGATATTGCATTGCTTTTAATCATTTTGTCTCTTTATTATTCAATTGTTTAACTACATTACTATAGAATCATAAATATTTATTTAATTCTATGAGTGATTGTCCAATACTGTTGTTATTGGACAAACTTAGGCATTGGAAAATCTCATGTTGGTTCTTATGCCCTTTAGACATGTCTCAATTCTTTTGGTTCTTATGCCTTTTAAACATGTCTCAATTCTTTTTTGAGTTCCTCCTTATTTTCTTAAAGATAAGGAAGGATCATGTTCTTTATTCCTTATGCCAGCCCTAGAATCAGTTGTTTCTCCAAGGATTCCCAATTCTTTTTATTTATTTATTCATTTTAGAGAGGAGAGGGAGAGACAGAGAAAGAACGAGAGAGGAGAGACAGAGAAAGAGAAGGGAGGGGAGAAGCTGGAAGCATCAACTCCCATATGTGCCTTGACCAGGCAAGCCCAGGGTTTCGAACCGGCAACCTCAGCATTTCCAGGTCGACATTTTATGCACTGCGCCACCACAGCTCAGGCACTCCCAATTCTTATTATAGGGTATTTCTATTTAGAAACCAAGATCTGAGTGTTAGGTGCACTAATTGCCACTTGGCCCCTCAGTGAACAGAGTTGGAAAAGATATGTGAGTTGTTAATATATACACACACAGAGACACACAATGCACACATTTTAATTTTAATTATTTCTAATTTATTGTTTGGTAAAAAGAAAGGCTTTTTAATGCACTTTAGAGATCTGAAATGGTGGCAGAATAAAAGTAAGTTATACTCACTTCCTCCGAGGATCAAACTAAAATTATATCTAAATTTTAGAATAATCATCTTGAAAAACCAAATGAAGACTAGCTTTATAAGAGAAGTTTTATAATCAAAGATTTACAGAAGAAGCCACATCTAAACTAGTAGAAAGAGCAGAGATGTGAAAAGGGCTCCCATGGGTGGCAGCTGAGGTTCTAGAGGTATATCTCAGCTTCAGGGGTTTCCCTCTAACAACAGAGGGGTCTCAATCACAAGCCGCACACCCCAGCCTGGAACACAGAGCCAGGAGAATATCACAGGGATTCTCTCTATCAGGGAGCGATAGAGACACAGGCACCCACTAGAGATACAGGCACCCGCCTAAAGTGCCAATGCACAAAATTATGTGCTAAGCCACTCACCCTGGGCTTTCGCAGTGGGAGAGCTGACCAGACTAGGGTAGTGTGAAGAGACTCTGGGGTTTGTGGCTCTGGGAAGACAGCTGAAGCAATAGCCACCAAGATCCCTGTGCTGAGTTATTCTCCTATACCACACACACCATCTTTCTTGGGTAGATTGTCTCATTCTATATGGCATCAGCTGGGGGAAAGCAATAATCCTACCCTTTGAACACCTTCTTGCCCTGTTCTGCAGAGCTTATACCTGCTAAGGAATATCCTGTTAAGGACTCAACTGCCTTGCTTAGGGTGTAGAAGGTAGCAGACTCGAGGGGTGTCAGTGACTGAGTTGTTTGGCTTAGAGATGGTAGCAACTCTCCTCACTTTCCTGTGGACCTGATTGAAACTTCTCAGTGGTCATCCTCTATCCCCACCTTTCAGACTCCTGGAGGCCTCAACCACTTGATTCTTAGTGACTCTACCTGCTGAGGGTTGGGAAAAATCCAGGACAGAATGAGTTGTGTGACTCTGGCACTGGTGCCATACCCTCCACATTCTGCGAAGTCTGAATGGCACCTCCTTCTCATGGGAGTTCCAGTAGCCCCATGACTCCCAGCAGCCTCACCCTGCTGAGCTCCCAATCCTTCTGGCAGAATCCAGAATAGACTGAGTTGTGTGGCTCTAGGAAGAGAACCATTTTTCCCTTGTACACACAAACAGTGCAAAGCCGTCTCTTCAGAAGCCAAATATTGGTTTGCTTCAGCTAGATAAACTCTATTGGCCCCACTCTGACAATTCCCTGAGATGCTGTCCCAACACAAAGGTGTGCAAGTGCCCAGCAGATGGCAGCTAGACTTGGTATACTCAGGGACTTCTGTTGAGTGGCTACAGACCCACCACAGCCTGAGATTGATCCTGTATCAATATAGGGAACACTACTCGCCCCTACCTGGTGACTCAGTGAGAATCTACTTCATGAATTTTGAATACCACTAGAGGCTCTTTCAGCGGCAGAGCTTAGCAGGCAGCTGTCAGAAAGACACAAGCAAAGGCATATCTTGGAATGTCTTGGGACTTTTGCTGACCTGCTCCTGGGTCCAGTGTTGATAAGAGCTGACCTTGGTGCACAGCTTTGTTCTTCCTGCACACACCCAAACTCAGCAGAGGCAGCTACAAACTATGGGTCACTTTGCAATTCCAAAGAGGTTGGTTGCCCAGGGTCACTCACAGGTAGCATCTGATATTGACCTGCACCAGAGCATCTCCCTGAAGCCCAGGTCAAAACGCCCAGTGACCAGCTTCAGACAACATCAGAGCAGGATCCAATAAGCTTTTCCAGCAGCGTATACAAAAGGAGATTTCAGAGACACCAGACCCAGATGAGGCAGATTTTGCGTCATGTGGTCAGCACCTGCACAGCAGCTTGCACACCATGGTCAGGGGAGAACCTCATAGTCAACAAGCCTCATGGTCAATATTTACAAATGAGCCAATAACAGTCAAGACTCAATTACAATAAGACCCACATAACTCACACAGGGACATTCATGGAGCACTGAGCTCAGGTGAACAAGGAAACTGCAACACTGAAACCCACAGGACACCTACTACATAAGAACCTCTACCACAACTGGGATTTGTAGCAGACTACCAGATGAATAGAAATAAACACAAAGATGCAGACAAAATGAAGACACAAAAAACATATCCCAAATGAAAGAATAGGAGAAATTTTCAGAAAAAGAACTAAATGAAATGGAGACAAGCAACTTATCACATACAGAGTTAAGAAAAATGATTATAAGAATGCTCAAGAAAATTAATGATAACCATAAGGTATATAAGGAGAACTACAACAGCATGGAAAAGGACATAGAAACCATAAAAAAAGTATGAGTCAGAAATAAAAAATACAATATCTGAAATGAAGAATACACTAGAGGAAATAAATGCTAGATTGTAAAAAGCAGACGATACAATAAACAAGTTGGAAGACAAGGTAGAAAAAAAACACCCTATCAGAAAATCAAAAAAAAAAAAAAAGAAAGAAAGAAATTTAGAAAATGAAAAATAGCTTAAGGTACATTTTGGATAACATGAAGCATAACAGCACCCACATAATAAGGTTACCAGAACTAGAGGATGGAGAGCAAGGGATGGAAAACTTATCTGAAGAAATAATGGGCCTGACCTGTGGTAGTGCAGTGGGTAAAATGTCAACCTGCAACATTAAGGTCACAGGTTCAAAACCCTGGGCTTGTCCGGTCAAGGCACATATGGGAGTTGATGCTTCTTGCTTTTCCCCTCCGCTTCTCACTCTCTCTCCTCTAAAATGAATAAATAAAGTCTTAACAAATAATAATTAATTTTTCTAGAAAAAAGAAAGAGATAACAGCTGGAACTTTTTCTAACTTAGTGGAGAAAAACAGAACAATAAAAGACACACAAGTCCAGGAAGTGCAGAGGATCTCAAACAAGATGAACCTAATGAAGCTCACACCAGAACACATCATAATTAAAATGACAAAAGTTAAAGACAAGGAAAGAATTTAAAAAGCAACGAGAGAAAGTCAGTTAGTTACCTACAAGCAAGCTCCCATTAGACCATGAGTGGATTTCTCAACAGAAACATTTTCAGTCAGAAGGGATTGGCATGAAATATTTAAAGTGATGAATAACAAAAACCTACAACCAAGACTACATTTCCCAGCAAGGCTATCATTTGAAACTGAAGAAGAAGCGAAGAGCTTTTCAGACAAGAAAAAACTAAAGGAGTTTGTCACTACTACACCAATATTACAAGAAATGTTAAAGTGACTTCTTGAAGAAGGAGAAGGAGGAAAGGAGAAAAAGAAGAAAGTGAACAAAATAAAATGGCAATAAAAAAACATCCCTATCAATAATCATTTTTAATGTAAATGGCTTAAATGCTCCAATCAAAAGACATAGGGTAGCTGAGTAGATAAGAAAACAAGATATATATATATATATATATGAGACCCACCTCAAACAAAAGATACACACAGAATAAAATTAAAAAGATAGAAAAATATAGTATATGCAAATTGAAAGGAAATAAAAAGCTGGGATAGCAAAACTTATATCTGATAAAAGAGACGTTGAAACAAAATCTATAGTAAGAGAAAAATAAGGACACTAAGTAATGATAAAATGAGCAATCTAAGAAGAGGCTTTAACTCTTGTAAACATTTATGCACCCAATTTAGGAGCACCTACCTACGTAAAGCAAATCTTGTTGGACATAAAGTCAGAAATTGACAGTAATAAAGTCACAGTAGGATATTTTACTGCCCCATTGACATCAATGGATAGAAATCTAGATAGAAAATCAGTAAGTAGCCTGACCAGGCGGTGGCGTGGTGGATAGAGCGTTGGACTGGGAGGCGGAGGATCTAGATTCCAGACCCCACAGTTGCCAGCTTGAGCGCAGGCTCATTTGGTTTAAGCAAAGCTCACCAGCTTGAGCCCAAGGTCACTAGCTTTAGCAAGGAATTACTCGCTCTGCTGTAGCCCCACCTCCACCCCCAACCCCCAAGGCACATACAGGAGTGCAATCAATGAACAACTAAGGAGCCGCAATGAAGAATTAATGCTTCTCATCTCTCTCCCTTTCTGTCTGTCCTTATTTATCCCTCTCTCCGCCTCTCTCTGTCTCTGTCAAAAAAAAAAAAAAAAAGAAAAGAAAATCAGTAAGAAAAACAGTGACCTTAAGTGACACACTTGATCATGAGAATTTAATTGATATCTTCAGTTTATTTCACTCCAAAGGAACAGAATATCCATTCTTTTCAAGTGTACTTTCAAGTACACATGGAAGAGTTCTAGGATAGACCACATGTTAGGATGGAAAGCAGGCATCAATAAATTTAAGAAGATTGAAGTTATGTAAGGCATCTTCTCTGATCCTACTGGTATAAAAGTAGAAATCACAAGAAAAGAAATGAAAAATACACAAAGACATGTAGGCTAAATAACATCACTAAACAGTGAATGAGTTAACAATGAAATCGAAGAAGAAATCTAAAAATACTCTGAAACAAAAGAAAGTGAGAACACAACAACTCAAACCTATGGGACACAGTGAAAACAGTCCTAAGAGAGAAATTGATAGCATTATAGGCTTACATCAAGAAAGAAGAAGAAACTTAATTAAACAATTTAACTTTACACTTAAAGGAACTTGAAAAAGAACAACGAACTAAAGCCAAAATGAATAGAAGAAAGAAAATAATAAAGATCATAGTAGAAATTAAAAAAAATAGTCTAGAAAAACATCACAAAAGATTAAAGAAATTAAGAGTTGGTTCTTTGAAAAGATAAACAAGACTGACAAATCTTTTAACCAGAATCATCAATAAAAAGAGAGAACCCAAATAAAATCAGAAATAAAAAAGAATGAGTAAAAGCTGACACCAAAGAAATACAAAGAATTGTAATAAAAATATTATGAACAACTATATGCCAACAAATTGGTCAATCTGGGCAACATTCCTAGAAACATATAGTCTCCCAGAACTGAATCAGGAAGAATCAGAGTATCTGAATTAATAGATTACAACCAATGAAAATAAAGCAATAATCAAAAATTTTCATCAAAACAAAATTCTTGTTCTAGATGGCTTCACAGGTGAATTTTACCAAGTATTCAAAGAAAAACTAACACTTATTCTTCTCAGTGTATTCAAAAAATTTAAGAGGAAAAAAGCCTCATAAATTTATTTTATAAGGCCAGCATTATCCTAATTCCAAAGCCAGATAAAGACACTACAAAAAAAGAAAAGTATAGGCCAATATTTCTGATAAACATAGATGCTAAAATCCTCAACAAAATATTAACAAACTGGATCCACAATATATTAAAAATGCCATACACCATAATCAAGTGGGATTTATTCCAGGGATACAAGATTAGTACAATATTTGCAAATCAATCAACATGATGCATTACATAAACAAAATGAAGCATAAAACCATATGATTATATCAATAGATACAAGAAAAAAGTTTGATAAAACCCAGTACCCGCTTATAATAAAAATTTTTGAGTGACGTCACGGAAATGGCACCGTGAGCAGCGCGTCCGACAGATCTCCCCTAAATCACAACAAATTTATCAACTAGAAACAGAAAAATTTATCCTCGGAGCATTCCGGAGTTCCACACAAACTGAAAGCGAAAGGACTGTTATCAATTGAATCTGAGAGACGAGGGTGTGGAGCGACGTTCATTCAAGCCGCGAGGGAGTGCGCCTGTGCTGAGTCAGCCCACACTCGGGAGCCACGAGCAGCCGCGGGCGCGCGCCCGGTACGGTTGCAGAGCGAGCACCGCCCACACTCCGAAGCGCAAGCAGCCACTGGCGTGCCCGGTCCGGTTGCAGAGCAAGCACCGCTAACGATCCCAGCGGTCCGCGCACTGCGAGTGAGAGTCGCCAGCCACCGGTGCCCAGAGCACCCCATTCGCGCTCGTGCCCTGGGCATTCCACACGCCCAGAGCGCCATACTGGCCCGCACACCCAGGGTGCCCCATTATCCTGCACCTGGTGCGATCCAGCCGCCAGCGGCAGGGTGAGCGGGAGAGGCACAAGGGTGGTCTTCTACTTGGGAGATTCTCTCCGTGGGCGGGGCACCTCACCCAGCCATTCAAGCTAACAATCAAGCATTGGGGGAGGGGCGCTCGCAGGCAGCCTAAAATACCTTCGGGAGCACAGCTGCGACCCAATCACTGAAATTAGCTTAACCCACGAAATCTGCGCACCCTCGGTTCTAATTGATAAGATCTCTCTCAGTTCAGCGACCCAAGACAAGAGGCGTGATATTTTTTAGTGCCTCTCGCTAAAGGGGCGGGGGCAACTTCTGATTGATAGAGCCTCCATATTCAGGGATAAACGCTAACAAGAGGCACTTGGCAGATAATAAGATCTATACTACACTAGTCGCAAGCAGAGACTAGTGCCTCTTCTTCCCAGCAAAAACAGGCTACAAAGTGTGGAAAGCCTGGGTTGAGAGGTCCAACTAAATGATAGGCGCTGAACACTCACCTTGACAACAATTGACTCCCACCCCCGCCTGATTACACTGGAGGCCCTGACTGCCAGAGCCTTTCCCAAAGCCTTGCACTGAGTGGGGATAGAGTGGGGATTTCCCAGCTCTTTGAGCCTCTTACTCCCCAGGCAGAAGCAGTTGCAGCCTTATAGCTGGATCACCAGGCTGCTAATTCAGGAAGGGGGGACTAGGAGAGAGAATCCAGGAAAGCAAACTCTCTCATCGTTGGACCCTGCAAACGCCAACAAGCCTTGACTACCAGCAAGACTAAAGCCAATTATATGACATTGCCATAGAATCCCATCAACTGCAAATCCCTACCTAAGTGTGACACAGGGGCAGAGCCTGGGGTACAGAGTCACCGACCAGGAAGAGGGAGAGAAAAGAAAAAGAAAGAAGTTAACCTCTCAAAATCAAGAAAAATCCACAGACTTTACAACTTGTTCTACTAATTTTTTTGTTGTTGTTGTTTGGTTCTTCTATCTTATTGCCTTTATTTCCTTCACCTCGGTCTTTCTATTCTCTGCCCATCTTATGCTTCCCTTTTCTTGAACTACACTACCCATAACTGTTACATTTTATTTCTCTTCTTCATCCTCACCCTCCTTTAAGGTTATACTCCAAAACACTTAACTCTCACTCTCTCCTCTTTTGTTTTTTTTTTTGATTTGCTTTATTTTGTTTTTTTCTCTTCCTTTTTTATTTCTTCCTTCGTTTTTCTCTTTTTCTTATTTTTTCCTTTCTATTCGTTTTTTCTTTTCTCGTTTTACTTTCCTCCCATTTAATCCTCAATCACGAACAAATTAGTTAATTTGGGACTCAAGGCTTTTTTTGGCTTTTTCTTTTTTGCTTTTGTTTTTGTTTTTTTCTTGTTTGTTTATTTTTGTGGCATTTTGGGTCCTCCCAACCCAAGGTCTCCATTGTATTTAGTCTTCGCTCCACTTAATACAACAGATTTTTACTTATTATTTTTATTATTTTCTTCTTTATTATTCTTTTTTTGGTCCTTTTTTCTGGTTCCCTCTTATCCCTCTCATTATATCTCTTAGTTGACCATCACTTACAAGCAAATCATTTTATGCTTGTCTAAAATTTTCTTCCTTTTTTTGGGGGGGGATTTAGTAGGTCTCTACTCCCTTTTTTGCCCCTTGAACTCTTCACCCCAAATCAGGCCCTCCATTATAGGCACGATATTTCCCTGAGGAGGGGAGAGGAGGGAAAGAGAAGAGAGAAAAAAAGGGGGGAAATAATAAATTCTTACTGTTTTTTTTTGTGGGGTGTTTTACCTTTTTTTTTTTTTTTACTTTTTACTCTTTATTAATTCTAATTACTGCTATCAACAAGACCACCCTCAGATGCCAATAAGAAAGAGGAAATCGAATATTATGGATACAAAAGAAAGAGAGGTAACACAAATAGATGTGGAAAAATCTATGGAGAAAAGACTTAACATATTGGAAGCCTTGGAGCTAAATGACAGAGAATTTAAAATAGAAATCTTAAAAATACTCAGAGATATACAAGAAAACACAGAAAGGCAATACAGGGAGATCAGAAAACAACTCAATGAACACAAAGAATATATTACCAAGGAAATTGAAACTATTAAAACAAATCAAACAGAAATAAAAAACTCAATTCACGAGCTGAAAAACGAGGTAACAAGCTTAGCTAACAGAACAGCCCACATTGAGAATAGGATTAGTGAAATAGAAGACAAACAACTTGAGGCACAACAGAGAGAAGAAGAAAGAGACTCAAAAATAATAAAAATCGAGAAAGCCCTACAGGAATTGTCTGACTCCATCAGAAAGAATAACATAAGAATAATAGGTATATCAGAGGGAGAAGAGAAAGAAAATGGAATGGAGAATATACTCAAACAAATAATAGAGGAGAACTTCCCAAGCCTGTGGAAAGAACTAAACCCTCAAATTCAAGAAGCAAACAGAACACCGAGTTTTATTAACCTCAACAAACCCACTCCAAGGCACATCATAATAAAGATGACACAAACCAATGACAAACAAAAAATTCTCAAGGCAGCCAGGGAAAAGAAGAGTACAACATATAAAGGAAGGCCTATTAGATTATCATCAGATTTCTCAGCAGAAACTCTACAAGCTAGAAGAGAGTGGACCCCAATATTTGAAGCCCTGAAAGAGAGGAACTTTCAGCCAAGAATACTATACCCATCAAAGCTATCCTTCAAGTATGAAGGAGATATAAAAACATTCACAAATACAGAAAAGATGAGGGAATTTATCAACAGAAAGCCCCCACTCCAGGAAATACTAAAGGGGGTTTTCCAACCAGATTCAAAGAACAAAAGAAAACACCACCACAAGTAACAGCTCCACCAAGAACACAATAAAACCAAACTTAAACTGTGACAACAAAGGAAAAAAAGGGGGTAGAGGATGGAGATTAACAGTAGCAAAGGACGATGAAGTGCAGAAATACTTATAAGATAGGGTACTACAATGAATATGGTAGGTACCCTTTTCATTACTTAATGGTAACCACCCTTGAAAAAACCACCACAAAAACCACTTGACTTAAAAAAGGTAGCAACAGAGGAAAGAAGTATGGAGCACAAACAAACAAAAATAAATGATAGAAAAACAAAAGAGAAGAATCAAACTAGATACAAAACTAACAGAAAGCAATTTATAAAATGGCAGTAGGGAACCCACAAGTGTCAATAATTACACTAAATGTAAATGGATTAAACTTACCAATAAAAAGACACAGAGTAGCAGAATGGATAAAAAAGAAAATCCAACTATATGCTGCCTACAAGAAACACATCTAAGCAACAAGGATAAAAACAAATTCAAAGTGAAAGGCTGGAAGACAATACTCCAAGCAAACAACACCCAAAAAAAAGCAGGCGTAGCAATACTCATATCTAATAATGCTGACTACAAGACAGAAAAAGTACTCAGAGACAAAAATTGTCATTTCATAATGATTAAGGGGAAGTTGAATCAAGAAGACATAACAATCCTTAATATATATGCACCAAACCAAGGAGCACCAAAATATATAAGACAGCTACTTATTGACCTTAAAACAAAAACTAACAAAAATACAATCATACTTGGAGACCTCAATACACCGCTGACGGCTCTAGATCGGTCATCCAAACAGAGAATCAATAAAGATATAGTGGCCTTAAACGAAATACTAGAACACCTGGATATGATAGACATCTACAGGACACTTCATCCCAAAGCGACAGAGTATACATTTTTCTCTAGTGTACATGGAATATTCTCAAGAATTGACCATATGTTGGGCCACAAAGACAATATCAGCAAATTTAGAAAAATTGAAATTGTATCAAGCATATTTTCTGATCATAAAGCCTTGAAACTAGAATTCAACTGCAAAAAAGAGGGGGAAAAACCCACAAAAATGTGGAAACTAAACAACATACTTCTAAAAAATGAATGGGTCAAAGAAGAAATAAGTGCAGACATCAAAAGATATATACAGACAAATGAAAATGAAAATACGACATATCAGAAGCTCTGGGATGCAGCAAAAGCAGTAATAAGAGGAAAGTTCATATCACTTCAGGCCTATATGAACAAACAAGAGAGAGCCGAAGTAAAGTACTTAACTTCACACCTTAAGGAACTAGAAAAAGAAGAACAAAGACAACCCAAAACCAGCCGAAGAAAGGAGATAATAAAAATCAGAGCAGAAATAAATGAAATAGAGAACAGAAAAACTATAGAAAAAATCAATAAAACAAGGAGCTGGTTCTTTGAAAAGATCAACAAAATTGACAAACCCTTGGCAAGACTCACCAAGGAAAAATGGCACAGGACTCAAATAAATAAAATCCAAAATGAAAGAGGAGAGATCACCACAGACATCATAGATATACAAAGAATTATTGTAGAATACTATGAAAAATTATATGCCACCAAATACAACAATCTAAAAGAAATGGATAAATTCCTAGAACAATACAACCTTCCTTGACTGAGTCATGAAGAAGCAGAAAGCCTAAACAGACCAATCAGCTGGGAGGAAATAGAAAAAACTATTTAAAACCTCCCCAAAAATAAAAGTCCAGGCCCAGACGGTTATACTAGTGAATTCTATCAAACATTCAAAGAAGATTTGGTTCTTATTCTACTCAAAGTCTTCCAAAAAATTGAAGAAGAAGCAATACTTCCAAACACATTTTATGAGGCCAACATAACCCTCATACCAAAACCTGGCAAGGATGGCACAAAGCAAGAAAACTACAGACCAATATCTCTAATGAATACAGATGCTAAAATACTAAACAAAATACTGGCAAACCGAATACAACAACATATTAAAAAAATAATACATCATGATCAAGTGGGATTCATCCCAGAATCTCAAGGATGGTTCAACATACGTAAAACGGTTAACGTAATACACCATATCAACAAAACAAAGAACAAAAACCACATGATCTTATCAATAGATGCAGAAAAGGCTTTTGATAAAATACAACACAATTTTATGTTTAAGACTCTCAACAAAATGGGTATAGAAGGAAAATATCTCAACATGATAAAGGCCATATATGATAAACCATCAGCCAACATCCTATTAAATGGCATAAAACTGAGGACTTTCTACCTTAAATCAGGAACAAGACAGGGTTGTCCACTCTCTCCACTCTTATTTAACGTGGTGCTAGAAGTTCTGGCCAGAGCAATCAGACAAGACAAAGAAATAAAAGGCATCCATATCGGAAAAGAAGAAGTAAAGGTATCACTTTTTGCTGATGATATGGTCCTATACATCGAAAACCCGAAGGACTCCACAAAAAGATTATTAGAAACAATAAACCAATACAGTAAGGTCGCAGGATACAAAATTAACATACAAAAGTCCATAGCCTTTCTATATGCCAACAATGAAATATTAGAAAATGAACTCAAAAAAATAATCCCCTTCACGATTGCAACAAAAAAAATAAAATACCTAGGAATAAACATAACAAAGAATGTAAAGGACCTATATAATGAAAATTACAAAGCATTGTTAAGGGAAATCGAAAAAGATACAATGAGATGGAAAAATATTCCTTGTTCTTGGATAGAAAGAATAAATATAATCAAAATGGCCATATTACCCAAAGCAATATACAAATTTAATGCAATTCCCATCAAAATCCCTCTGAGATTTTTTAAAGAAATGGAACAAAAAATCATCAGATTTATATGGAATTATAAAAAACCCCGAATAGCCAAAACAATCCTAAGGAAAAAGAATGAAGCTGGGGGCATTACAATACCTGACTTTAAACTATATTATAGGGCCACAATAATCAAAACAGCATGGTATTGGCAGAAAAATAGACACTCAGACCAATGGAACAGAATAGAAAGCCCAGAAATAAAACCACATATATATGGTCAAATAATCTTTGATAAAGGGGCCAACAACACACAATGGAGAAAAGAAAGCCTCTTCAACAAATGGTGTTGGGAAAACTGGAAAGCCACATGCAAAAGAATGAAACTCGACTACAGCCTGTCCCCGTGTACTAAAATTAATTCAAAATGGATCAAAGACCTAAATATAAGACCAGAAACAATAAAGTACATAGAAGAAGACATAGGTACTAAAATCATGGACCTGGGTTTTAAAGAACATTTTATGAACTTGACTCCAATGGCAAGAGAAGTGAAGGCAAAGATAAATGAATGGGACTACATCAGAATAAAAAGTTTTTGCTCAGCAAGAGAAACTGATATCAAAATAAACAGACAACCAACTAAATGGGAAATGATATTTTCAAACAACAGCTCAGATAAGGGCCTAATATCCAAAATTTACAAAGAACTCATAAAACTCAACAACAAACAAACAAACAATCCAATAAAAAAATGGGAAGAGGACATGAACAGACACTTCTCCCAGGAAGAGATACAAATGGCCAACAGATATATGAAAAGATGCTCAGCTTCATTAGTTATTAGAGAAATGCAAATCAAAACTACAATGAGATACCACCTCACCCCTGTTAGATTAGCTATTATCAACAAGACGGGTAATAGCAAATGTTGGAGAGGCTGTGGAGAAAAAGGAACCCTCATTCACTGTTGGTGGGACTGTAAAATAGTACAACCATTATGGAGGAAAGTATGGTGGTTCCTCAAAAAACTGCAAATAGAACTACCTTATGACCCAGCAATCCCTCTACTGGGTATATACCCCAAAACCTCAGAAACATTGATACGTGAAGACACATGTAGCCCCATGTTCATTGCAGCACTGTTCACAGTGGCTAAGACATGGAAACAACCAAAAAGCCCTTCAATAGAAGACTGGATAAAGAAGATGTGGCACATATACACTATGGAATACTACTCAGCCATAAGAAATGATGACATCAGATCATTTACAGCAAAATGATGGGATCTTGATAACATTATAAGGAGTGAAATAAGTAAATCAGAAAAAAACAAGAACTACATGATTCCATACATTGGTGGAACATAAAAATGAGACTAAGAGACATGGACAAGAATGTGGTGGTTACCAGGGGTGGGGGAGGGAGGACATGGGAGGGAGGGAGGGAGAGAGTTAGGGGGAGGGGGAGGGGCACAGAGAACTAGATAGAAGTTGGCGGAGGACAATCTGACTTTGGGCGAGGGGTACGCAACATAATTTAATGACAAAATAACCTAGACATGTTTTCTTTGAATATATGTACCCTGATTTATTAATGTCATCCTATTACCATTAATAAAAATTTATTAAAAAAAAAAATTCTCAGCAAACTGGAAACAGAGGGAATATAACTCAATGTAATATAGCCTATACATCACAAACATATAGCCAACATCATAATCAACGGACAAATACTACAAGTATTTCTCCTAAGAATAGGAACAAGATTGGGATGCTTTCTTTCACCACTCTTATGTGACATAGTACTGGAAAACCTTGTCAAAGGAATCAGACAAGAAGAAAAAATAAATGCATCCAAATTAGAAAGGAAGAAGTAAAACCGTCATTATTTGCAGAGAACACTGAATAGTCCACCAAAAAAAACAAACAAACAAAAAAAACCTACTAGAACTGATAAATAAATTCAGTAGTATAGCAGGATACAAAATAAATATCCAGGAATTAGCTGCATTTTTAGACATCAATAATGAACTATCAGGAAAAAAAAACTAAGAAAACATCTCATTCACAATTGCTTCAAAAAGAATAAAATACCTAGGAGTAAATTTAACCAAGGGTGTAAATGGCTAATAGACAGAAAAGATGCTCAGTGTCACTAATAATCAGAAAAATGCAAATTAAAACCACAATGAGATATCACCTCACACCTGTCAGAATGGCTATCATCAATAAATTAGCAAACAATAAGTATTAGTGAGGATATGAAAAGGGAACCCTCGTGCTCTGTTGGTGGGTATGCAAATTGGTGCAGTTACTGTGGAAGGAAGTACCTAGAACTTTACACCTGAAACATGTATAATTTTATTAACCAGTGTTACCCTTATAAGTTAAAGAAATAAAAATAAATAAATAAATAAGTAAAGATCTCACAAACTACTTCTCCTCTATTACAGAAAGCCATAGCCAATTATTTTTGAGACAAAGCCTTTGAATCTGATGTTCAAATCACCATAATAGAAATAGTAGCTGTTGCAGTAAATATTCTGAAAAGTGTCTCATCAGAGGTTTGTTAAGGGGTATTTAAAAAGATCCACTTTTCTACCTAATGCCTATATATGATAATAAAAAAAAATCTCAGAAATGTGCTATTGATTTGTATTTTTTTTAAGGAGAGGCAGGGAGAAAAAGGAACACTGAGCTGCTCTTGTATATGCCCTGACTGGGGAATCAAACCGGCACCCTCAGTGCTCCAGGACTAGCTCCAACTGAGCCATCATGCCAGGGCTTAATTTCTTCCCTTGTTGTTTGTTTTTTGTTTTTAAGAGCTAGAAAAAGAAAGAGAGAGATGGGGGAGGGGCAAGGGAAGCATTTATTTGTTGTTCAACTCAGTGGTGCACTCATTGGCTGATTCCCACGTGTGACCTGACTAGAGATCGACACTGTAACCTTGTTTCAGGAAGAAGCTCTTAACCTACTAAGCTAACTGGCCAGGAACTGGTATTTTTTTTTAATTAATTATTTATTTTTTTATTTTAGGGAGAGAGGGAAGGGCAAGAGAGAGAGAAAAACATCAATTTGTTGCTCCACTTACATATGCATTTATTTGATTTTTCTATGTGCTCTGACCAGTGATCAAACCCACACTTGGAGTATTGTGAGGATGCTCTAGTCGAGGTACCCAGCAGGGCTGTGCTATTGATTTGAGTGTTTTAGTTTGAGAAGATTAAGTTTAGTGAGTTCAAACTCCAGTTTAAAATCTTTTTATAGACTCAGAGAAATGACTTTTTTCTTCTTCTCTCTAGCTGGCTTTCTCAAATATAGATCTATGTTTATCTGGGACCCAGGCACTGACTGCCCTAATAGTCTTCTATTTTTATGTATAAATGTTTTTATTTAAATATATAAATTTAAATGCCATGAGTTCTTTTTTTTTTTATAATTTTATTTTTTTAATGGGGTGACATCAATAAATCAGGATACATATATTCAAAGATAACAAATCCAGGTTATCTTGTCGTTCAATTATGTTGCATACCCACCACCCAAAGTCAGATTGTCCTCTGTCACCTTCTATCTTATTTTCTTTGTGCCCCTCCCCACCCCCTATCCCTCTCCCATTCCCCCCTCCCCCCCGTAACCACCACACTCTTATCAATGTCTCTTAGTTTCACTATTATGTCCCACCTACGTATGGAATAATACAGTTCCTGTTTTTTTTCTGATTTACTTATTTCGCTTCGTATCATGTTATCAAGATCCCAGCATTTTGCTGTAAATGTTCCAATGTCATCATTTCTTATGGCTGAGTAGTGTTCCATAGTGTATATGTGCCACATCTTCTTTATCCAGTCATCTATTGATGGGCTTTTTGGTTGTTTCCATGTCCTGGCCACTGTGAACAATGCTGCAATAAACATGGGGCTGCATGTGTCTTTACGTATCAATGTTTCTGAGTTTTGGGGATATATACCCAGTAGAGGGATTGCTGGGTCATAAGGTAGTTCTATTTGCAGTTTTTTGAGAAACCACCATACTTTCTTCCATAATGGTTGTACCACTTTACATTCCCACCAACAGTGTATGAGGGTTCCTTTTTCTCCACAGCCTCTCCAACATTTGCTATTACCTGACTTGCTAATAACAGCTAATCGAACAGGTGTGAGGTGGTATCTCATTGCCGTTTTGATTTGCATTTCTCTAATAGCTAAAGAAGATGAGCATCTTTTCATATATCTGTTGGCCATTTGTATATCTTCCTGGGAGAAGTGTCTATTCATATCCTCTTCCCATTTTTTTATTGGATTGTTTGTTTGTTTGTTGTTGAGTTTTATGAGTTCTTTGTATATTTTGGATATTAGGCCCTTATCTGAGCTGTTGTTTGAAAATATCATTTCCCATTTAGTTGGCTTTCTGTTTATTTTGTTATCAGTTTCTCTTGCTGAGCAAAAATTTCTCAGTCTGATGTAGTCCCATTCATTAATTTTTGCCTTCACTTCTCTTGCCTGTGGAGTCAAATTCATAAAATGCTCTTTAAAACCCAGGTCCATGATTTTAGTACCTATGTCTTCTTCTATGTACTTAATTGTTTCAGGTCTTATGTTTAGATCTTTAATCCATTTTGAGTTAATTTTTGTACAGGGGGAGAGACTTTAGTTGAGTTTCATTCTTTTGCATGTGGCTTTCCAGTTTTCCCAGCACCATTTATTGAAGAGGCTTTCTTTTCTCCAATGTGTGTTGTTGGCCCCTTTATCAAAAATTATTTGACTATATATATATGTGGTTTTATTTCTGGACTTTCTATTCTGTTCCATTGGTCTGAGTGTCTATTTTTCTGCCAATACCATGCTGTTTTGATTGTCGTTGTCCTATAATAGAGTTTGAAGTCAGGTATTGTTATGCCCCCAGCTTCATTCTTTTTCTTTAGGATTGCTTTGGCTATTCGGGGTTTTTTATAGTTCCATATAAATCTGATGATTTTTTGCTCTATTTCTTTAAAAAATGTCATTGGAAGTTTGATGGGAATTGCATTAAATTTGTATATTGCTTTGGGTAATATAGCCATCTTGATTATATTTATTCTTCCTAGCCAAGAACAAGGTATATTCTTCCATCTCATTATATCTTTTTCGATTTCCCTTAACAATGGTTTATAGTTTTCATTATATAAGTTCTTTACATTCTTTGTTATGTTTATTCCTAGGTATTTTATTTTTTTTGTTGCAATCGTGAAGGGGATTATTCTTTTGAGTTCCTTCTCAGTTGTTTCATTGTTGGCATATAGAAAGGCTATTGACTTCTGTATGTTAATTTTGTATCCTGCGACCTTACTGTATTGGCTTATTGTTTCTAGTAGTCTTTTTGTGGATTCTTTGGGGTTTTTGATGTATAGGATCATATCATCTGCAAAAAGTGATACCTTTACTTCTTCTTTTCCGATATGGATGCCTTTTATTTCTTTGTCTTGTCTGATTGCTCTGGCTAGAACCTCTAGTACCACATTAAATAAGAGTGGAGAGAGTGGACAACCCTGTCTTGTTCCTGATTTAAGGGGGAAAGCCTTCAGTTTAGTGCCATTTAATATGATGTTAGCTGATGGTTTATCATATATGGCCTTTATCATGTTGAGATATTTTCCTTCTATACCCATTTTGTTGAGAGTCTTAAACATAAAATTGTGTTGTATTTTATCAAAAGCCTTTTCTGCGTCTATTGATAAGATCATGTGGTTTTTGTTCTTTGTTTTGTTGATATGGTGTATTACGTTAACCGTTTTACGTATGTTGAACCATCCTTGAGATTCTGGGATGAATCCCACTTGATCATGATGTATTATTTTATTAATATGTTGTTGTATTCGATTTGCTAGTATTTTGTTTAGTATTTTAGCATCTGTATTCATTAGAGATATTGGTCTGTAGTTTTCTTTCTTTGTGCCATCCTTGCCTGGTTTTGGTATGAGGGTTATGTTGGCCTCATAAAATGTGTTTGGAAGTATTGCTTCTTCTTCAATTTTTTGGAAGACTTTGAGTAGAATAGGAACCAAGTCTTCTTTGAATGTTTGATAAAATTCGCTGGTATAGCCATCAGGGCCTGGACTTTTATTTTTGGAAAGGTTTTTAATGGTTTTTTCTATTTCTTCTCTACTAATAGGTCTGTTTAGGCTTTCTGCTTCTTCATGACTCAGTCTAGGAAGGTTGTATTTTTCTAGGAATTTATCCATTTCTTCTAGGTTGTTGAATTTAGTGGCATAAAGTTTTTCATAGTATTCTACAATAATTCTTTGTATATCTATGGTGTCTGTGGTGATTTCTCCTCTTTCATTTTGGATTTTGTTTATATGAGTTCTTTCTCTTTTTTCCTTGGTAAGTCTTGCCAAGAGATTGTCAATTTTGTTGATCTTTTCAAAGAACCAGCTCCTTGTTCTATTAATTTTTTCTATAGTTTTTCTGTTCTCTAATTCATTTATTTCTGCTCTGATTTTTATTATCTCCTTTCTTCGGCTGGTTTTGGGTTGTCTTTGTTCTTCTTTTTCTAGTTCCTTAAGGTGGGAAGTTAAGTGGTTTACTTGGGCTCTCTCTTGTTTGTTCATATATGCCTGAAGCGATATGAACTTCTCTCTTATCACTGATTTTGCTGCATCCCATAGATTCTGATATGTTGTATTTTCATTTTCATTTGTCTGTATATATCTTTTGATCTCTGCACTTATTTCTTCTTTGACCCATTCATTTTTTAAAAGTATGTTGTTTAGTTTCCACATTTTTGTGGGATATTTTTCCTCTTTTTTGCAGTTGAATTCTAGTTTCAAGGCTTTATGATCAGAAAATATGCTTGGTACAACTTCAATTTTTCTGAATTTGCTGATGTTGTTTTTGTGGCCCAACATATGGTCAATTCTTGAGAATGATCCATGTACACTGGAGAAAAATGCATACTCAGTCACTTTGGGATGAAATGTCCTGTAGATGTCTATCATATCCAGGTGCTCTAGTGTTTTGTTTAAGGCCACTATGTCTTTGTTGATTCTCTGTTTGGATGACCGATCTAGAGCCGTCAGCGGTGTATTGAGGTCTCCAAGTATGATTGTATTTTTGTCTGTTTTTGTTTTAAGATCAATAAGTAGCTGTCTTATATATTTTGGTGCTCCTTGGTTTGGTGCATATATATTAAGAATTGTTATGTCTTCTTGATTCAGTGTCCCCTTAGCCATTATGAAATGGCCATTTTTATCTCTGAGTACTTTTCCTGTCTTGTAGTCAGCATTATCTGATATGAGTATTGCTACACCTGCTTTTTTTTGGATGTTATTTGCTTGGAGTATTGTCTTCCAGCCTTTCACTTTGAATTTGTTTTTATCCTTGTTACTTAGATGAGTTTCCTGTAGGCAGCATACAGTTGGATTTTCTTTTTTAATCCATTCTGCTACTCTGTGCCTTTTTATTGGTGAGTTTAATCCATTTACATTTAGTGTAATTATTGATACTTGTGAGTTCCCTATTGCCATTTTATATCTTGCTTTCTGTTAGTTTTGTGTCTTGTTTGATCCTTCTCTTTCATTTTTCTATCTTTTGTTTTTATTTGGTTGTATTCCATACATCTTTCCTCTATTGCTATCTTTTTTATCTCATGTGCTTCTGTGGTGGTTTTTTCAATGGTGGTTACCTTTGAGTAATGAAAAGGGTCCTTACCCTGTTCATTGTAGTGAACTATTTTGTGAGTACTTTTGCACTCCATCGTCCTTTGCTACTGTTAATCTCCATCTTCTCCCCTTCTTTCTTTTTGTTGTTGTCACAGTTTAAATTTGGTTTTATTATGTTCTTCTTGGAGCTTTTACTTGTGGCTCTGTTTTTTTTTGTTCTTTGTATCTGATTGGAGAACCCCTTTCAGTAATTCCTGGAGTGGGGGTTTTCTGATGATAAATTCCCTCATCTTTTCTGTATCTGTGAATGTTTTTATTTCTCCTTCGTATTTGAAGGATAGCTTTGATGGGTATAGTATTCGTGGCTGAAAGTTCCTCTCTTCCAGGACTTTAAATATTGGGGTCCACTCTCTTCTAGCTTGTAGAGTTTCTGCTGAGAAATCTGATGATAATCTAATGGGCCTTCCTTTATATGTTGTATTCTTCTTTTCCCTGGCTGCCTTGAGAATTTTTTCTTTGCTGTTGGTTTGTGTCAATTTCATTATAATATGCCTTGGAGTAGGTTTGTTGGGGTTAAGAAAACTTGGAGTTTTGTTTGCTTCTTGAACTTGAGGCTTTATTTCTTTCCACAGGCTTGGAAAGTTCTCATCTATTATTTGTTTGAGTATGTTCTCCATTCCATTTTCTCTCTCTTCTCCCTCTGATATACCTATTATTCTTATGTTATTCTTTTTGATGGAGTCAGATAATTCTTGTAGGGCTATCTCATTTTTTTTAATTTTTGAGTCTCTTTCTTCTTCTCTCTGTTGTGCCTCAAGTTGCTTGTCTTCTATTTCACTAATCCTCTCTTCTATCTGACCTGTTCTATTAGCTAAGCTTGTTATTTCGTTTTTCAGCTCGTGAATTGAGTTTTTCATCTCTGTTTGATTTGTTTTTATAGTTTCAATTTCCTTGGACATATATTCTTTGTGTTCATTGAGTTGTTTTCTGAGCTCCCTATATTGCCTTTCTGTGTTTTCTTGTATATCTTGGAGGATTTTTAGTATTTCTATCTTGAATTCTCTGTCATTTAGCTCCAAGGTTTCCAATATATTAAATTTTTTCTCCATAGATTTTTCCTCATCTAACTGTGTTACCTCTCTTTCTTTTGTATCCATGATATTAGATTTTCTCTTCCTTAATGGCATCTGAGGGTGGTTTTGTTGATAGTATTAATGAGATTTAATAAAGAATAAAAAGTTAAAAAAAATAAAAAAATAAAAAATCAAAAAGAGTTGTTTTTTTTAAAAAAATTAATAATGAAATAAAGAAAAATAAAATAAAATAAAAATTTAAAAAAAGAAAATTATTCCCCCCCTCCTTTTTTCCTCTCCTCTCCTCTCCCCTCTTTCTTGAGAAAATCTTGTGGTGGACTGTGAATTATAACAAACAATGCCTGTGATGGAGCGCCTGAATTGGGGAAAATTAATAAAGGAGCAAAAAAGGAAAAAAAAAAGAAAAAAGAAAAAAAAAAAGAGCGTATGGACCCACAAAAAGCAAATAAGGAAAAAATTTGGGTCAAGAATAAAATGATTTGCTTTTAGGTGTTGGTTGTCTAAGAGTTATGATGAGAGGAATAAGAGGAAAATGGAAAAATGGGGGGACAAATTAAAAACTTACTATTGTATTTAGTGGAACAAGAACTAGATAATATGGAGAGCCAGGGATGAGAGCACTGCTAGTGAGTTAAAAAGGTGAAGTAAAAACCCCCCAAAATGCCACAAACATAGGTTTGAGTCCCAGAAAAGATAATTTGTTTGTTATTGAGGTTTGAATGAGAGGAGATGTAAAGGAGAAAGGAAGAAACTAATATAGAGGGAGAAAAGAAAGAGAGAGAGAGAGAAAAAAAGAGGGAACCACTAAAAGAAGAAAAAAGAAAGGAGAGAGAGAGAGTTAAGGGTTTTGGAGTGCAACCCTCATAGAGAGAAAGGAAGAGAAGAGAAAAGATAATGGCAGATGTAACACTTATGAGTAGTGTAGTTCAAGGAGAGGAGAGAGTTAGACCGGTAGAGAGTTAATCGGCCAAATTGGAGGAGGAAAAAAAAGTATCAAGAATGAAGATAAGAGAAACAAACGAACAAATATAATAAAATGGGATAGGTTATAAAGTCTGCAGATTATTCTTGATTTTGAGAGGTTATCTTCTTGCTTTTTCTTTTCTCTCCCTCTTCCTGGTCGGTGACTCTGTACCCCGGGTTCTGCCCCTTTGGCACGCTCAGGTAGAGGTTTGCAGTTGATAAGTCTCTATGGCAATGTCATGTATTGTGCTTTAGTCTCGTTGGGAGTCGAGGCTCATTAGCATTTATAGGCTCTGACAGTGAGAGAGTCCGTGTTCCTGGAGCCTTTCTCCTAGTCTTTCCTTCCTCAATTAGTAGCCTGATAATCCAGCTATGGGGTTGCTGCTGCCTCTGCCTGGATAGTAAGAGGCTCAATTAGCTGGCAACTCCCCACTCTATTTCCACTCAGCACAGGGCTCTGGGTAAGGCTCAGTCAGTCAGAGCTGCTAGCATAATCAGGCGGGCTTTCTGCCCACTCAAAGACCTCTGGCTCTGCCACTCTGTCCGGTAACACAAGCGGGCGCCCACTTCCGGGGCGCTTGGAGGAAACTCTCACTCACTGTCTGCGACCAGGATATCTGGCCAGCAGTCTCACGCTCTGAGTGAAACCCCCAACCGCAGGGAAAAGTTGTAGCGTTGGAATTGAGTCTCGCTCCGTCCCCGTGCGCGGCTTTTGCAAGGCGCTGGGGCGGCTCGAGATTCGGCTTTGGCCCACACAAAGGCCCCTGACTCTGCCCCTCTGTGCGATAACATGGGTGCGCACTGCCGAGGCACTCGGAGGAATTGCTCACTCCTTATCTGCACGCGCAAACCAGGATATGAGGCCAGCCGCGGTTCCCTCTGAGTGAAACACCCTCCAGCACGGAAAATCTCCATCGTTGGAGTTAGTTCTCACTCCCTCCCGTGTGTGGCTTTCCCAGGGCGCTGGGGCTGCCCAGAGACTCTGCCCTCGGCCCACAGAAAGGCCTCTGACCCTGCCTCTCCGTGGGGCAACACGGGCACCCACTCTCGGGGCCTAGGAAGAAATTCTCGCCCACTAACTGCGCACCGACCAGGAGAACGGGTAAAATGGCCGCTCCGCTTGTCTTTCTTTGTTTGGGTTTGGCGCGAGTGTTAGCTTGTATTGCCTGGGTTGCCACAGGATCAGATTTTCCTCGGCTTGGATCTGTGTGCCACAGCCTGGTTCGGCCGTTTGTGCCGCAGCGGCCTGGATCTATTCACCCCCTTTGCCCGCCTCAGTTTCTATATTCACAGTTACCAGAGAAAGCCGCCCTGTTTAGGTTAGTGAGGAAGGTGGAGCATTTCTTACTCCCTATTTCCTTTGGGGTTTGGTTATATATTTAGCCAATTTTTCACTCAATCATACCTTTGGGTGTATTGCAAAGCATCTGGAAGCTCCAAGTATAGGTTTTTCTGTTTCTGGTTGAAGATCTTGTTGAGTTTTGGGGGAGATTTATCGGTATCGCTTCCTACCCCGCCATTACTCTGACCATGAGTTCTTAATAACATCTGTGATTTTAATTCAGTGTCACCAAAGAGTTCATTTTAGCCTACCTGCTTTTCTCATATGGTTTGGCTGTATTAACTTCTTTCTGCAGTAGGAGGAAACCTGGCTCACATCATTTACAATATATTTTCTTATTTGTTGAACCCTAGCATTTACATAAAACATTTTAGAATTGCTGACCTATAGTTCTGTGAAAAACAAATTTACTGACTAAAATAATATAAAGTTTGTGTTTTTTTTTTAATATTTAGCCTTATAGGAAAAATATTCTTTTTTTCTCTTTTTAACTGAATTTATTAGGGTGACATTGGTTAATAAAATTATATGGGTTTCAGATGTATAATTCTATAATACATCATCTGCATATTGTATTATGTGTTCACCACCCTAAGTCAAGTTTCCTTCCATCACTATACAATACTGTTGTCTAACTTACTTAGGTTAGCTCTCTTATTTCCTAACCATTTTGGTTTGGCTGTATTGATTGGTAATACATTTCATTGTTATAGTTGTAATCAGTTCCTCACATTTCATAGTTGATTTTTTAAATCCATATAATAAAATTCACTTATTTTGGTAGATAAGCTATGGGCTTTCACTTAAGCAAAAAGGGCTATATCCATTACCAAAGTCACGATAATTCCAAATATTAATCATTCTCTAATGAGTTAATTATAAACATCAAGAAGATCAAGTTTCAAACAATACTTACTAAAAGTTGTCTTAATAGCTTCTTTCTCCTTCCTCCTGTACTTTTAACACTAAATAAGAAAGGGGGGTAAGGATAGAAGAGAAAACTGAACCTTAATCCCTTACCAGTGAGCAGGTAAGATACAAGCAACATTCTCCAGATTTAATAACATTGTATTGAAAAGAGAAGGTTACTAGATGGGACTGCACATCTAAGTATCAAACCATAGGTATGTTTTCTTCTGTTACCATAGAAGTGTTTGCAACCTTACATCATTAGAAAATTCAATGGAACAATCTAAGTTTGAAGCAAGAAAACGGGACTAAATGAATGAATTTTAAAGAGACAATTGGAAGTAAAATGAGATAGATACTCTGTGAATATATATCATGATTCCTGTATATGTAACATACTGGTATGATTTCTTTAAAATATATCACATTTCTATTTATATATTTCTTTGTAAAAATGTACCACAGTTGATTTTGCTCTCTGTTTTGTTGATGTGGTGTATACGTTGATTGATTTTCATATGGTGAACCATCCTTGTGTTCCTGGAATGAATCCTAGCTGATTCTGATGTATTATTTTTTTAATGTGTTGTATTTGATTTCCTAGTAGTTTGTCTGTATTCATTAGAGATATTGGTATGTAGTTTCTTTTTGTGTGTGTGTTGTCTACCAGGTTTTGGTATCAGGATTATGTTGGTCTCATAAAATATATTAGGGAGTATTGTTTCTTCTTTTATTTTTTGGAAGACTTTAAGAAAAATAAGTACCAAATCTCCTTTGAATACTTAGTAGAATTCACTATAAAATTATAAAAACCTCCAAGTAACCAAAGCAATCCTGCGGGGGAAAAAATGAACCCAAAGGTATCACACTACATGAATTCAAATTATACTACAGAGCCACAATAATCAAAACAGTATGGTATTGGAAGAAAACCAGACACACAGGCCAATGGAACAAAATTGAGAGCTCAGAAATGAAACCACATATATATGTACAAATAATCTTCAACAAACAAGCCAAAAGCATACAATGGAGAAAAAAAGGCATCTTCAATACATGATGCTGGGAAAATTGGAAAGCCATATACAAGAGAATAAAATTTGACTACAGTTTGTATCCTTGCACAGAAATCAATTCAAAATGTATAAATGACCTAAATATAAGATCTGAAACAATAAATTACATAGAAGGGAATATGTATAGCTGAAAAACTCATGGACCTTGGCCATGGAGAACAATTTATAAATTTGACCCCAAAGGCAAGGAAAGTGAAGGCAAAAATAAATGAATGGGACTATATTCAACTAAAACGTTTCTACACAAACAAAAGAAACAGACAAAAAACAAATAGGCAGCCAACCAAATGGGAGATGATATTTGCAAACATCAGATCTGATAAGGAGATATATATTTATATATATA
This sequence comes from Saccopteryx bilineata, assembly GCF_036850765.1. NCBI lineage: Eukaryota > Metazoa > Chordata > Mammalia > Chiroptera > Emballonuridae > Saccopteryx > Saccopteryx bilineata. Next base: position 31,942,332 of record NC_089497.1, read on the forward strand.
CATATATAAATATATATATAATGGGAACATATCCCAAAAATATAAAGAACTTATAAAACTCAGCAACAAACAAGCCAACAATTTAATTTAAAATGAAGCGAAGGTGTGAACAGAGAGTTTTCCCAAGAAGACACACAAATGGCCAACAGATATGTAAAAAAAAACACTTATCCTTATTAACTTTTGGGAAGTGCAAATCAAAATAAAATGAGATACCACTGCACACTTGTCAGATAGGCTATTATGAACAAGACAGCTATTAACAAGTGTTGGCAAGGCTGTGGAGAAAAAGAAACCCTCATTCACTGCTGGTGGAAATGTAAACTAGTGCAGCCATTATGGAAGAAAGCATGGTGTTTCCTCAGAAAAATGAAAAGTAGAATTACCATATGACTCAGCAATCCCTCTACTGGGTATCTACCCCCAAAACTCAAAAACATTGGTACATAAAAACATATGCACCCCCATGTTCACTGTAGCATTATTCATAGTGTCCAAGACATGGAAACTACCAAAGTGTCCTTTGATATAGGATTAGATAAAGAAGATATGGTACATATATACAATGGAATACTACTCAGCCATAAGAAATGATGACATATTGCCATTTACAACAATATGAATGGACCTTGACAACATTATACATATTGATGAAATAGGTAAATCAGAAAAAACTAAAAACTGCATGATTTCACACATAGGTGGAATATAAAACTGAGACTTATGGACATAGATAAGAGTGTAGTGGTTGCCAGGGAGAGGGGCTTCTGGGTCAGGTTGTCACAAAAGAAAATAGAGTGGAACAAATGTACAGCACAGATAATAATCTGACTTTGGGTAATAGGTATACAACAATCAAGCATTCAAGTACTATAGATATGTTTATCCAAAATCTATGTACTCCTGTTGATCAATGCATTCCTTTAAATTTAATTTTCTAAATAAAATTTAAAAAATGGGCAGTTACAATATTTCTTAAGAACTATTATTTGAATTAATATAATAAGTAATAATTTAAAACACAAAGCTCTTTACTAATAAACTAACAATAAACATTTACATATTATTATACTACTTATCAAGGATAGACTCTAAAAAAATCTATTGCTTTTGCTGAATATGCAACCATCTCTGTTTTGCTGACAGGGCTCTCAGTTTTCTTCAAGAATTCCTATTTTCATCATTAGTTTACATGGATCTTTAAGATCTGACTCAAACCCTAACTCCAAGTTTTGACATAAAATCTAGTCTTTCTTTATCAATTCCCAATACCTGTTCACAGTTGGTGGTTATTAATGTATGTGACTAGAGGAAGAACATTCAGAAGTACTTAATTCAAATACCGTTACTGAAAGTAAAGGGGATAAACTTACTTTTTCACAGATGCACTGTGAGAATGTAGGACTGGACTGCTGGGGCCCATCATATTGGAATATGCTTTCTGAAAATAAAAGCAAAGCACAAAGAAGAATAAATCAGCCCAGTCAGAGAGATGATTGCTTCAGATATTGTCATTTGAAGCCTTTGGATCTAGCAGTAAGTTAAGTTTTCATTTAGGTATGCCAATAATTAAAAACAAAACTCAAGTTTGTAAGACTTGAATATTTTCTCACTTGCAACTGAACACCAATATATAATATTTGTTGAAACATATTTGAAATAGTTCTCCAGTTATTTTGTTCATGTAGGCTTGTGTCTTTGCGAGTGTGCATTTGTGTATATTTTCTTACAAAACAGGTTGTATTTTCTTCCTAGCTACTCAATAGAACACTCTAAACATCCATACCATGTTATCTGCCTCATGGAGTTATATAAGTCACTTGCCTGCATCATTTTTTTAAAAAGTATATATATGCTTTCTTTTTCTTCCTTTCAGTGATTTGCATAAAACTTTTCTAATCTCCTACAGAGATTTGAAGAAATATAAAGCTGAAAATTCACACCTTAAAATTCAGCTCTGTGAAATTTATCCTTTCTTAGAATTAATTTTTCAGTTGTGTACAGAAAATAATCCTAAAATATCAGGAGATTTTTTGAAGTCTCCAACAAATATATATAGCAACAGCATTTTGTTTCTTTTCTTTTTTTGCAATAGTATTTTAAAAGTATATGGGAAATTAGATGATTTTTTAATCTTATATATAGAAACCATTCCTCCTACTATTTGTCTTTTACTTGACCATTTATATGTGGCAACATGAGGAAAGGTCTAAATTGATAAAAAAAAAGCAGAAATCAAAATGAAACTGTAAAATAACAATGTTTGAAGTCTAAAAACTTGATAGCAGTTTAGAACCATAGCATATGACTTATGATGGTATAAGTTTTACATGTGCTCATGGTCAGAGATTTACCAAATTTATTTTACTTTGTTTACTGTTGATTAAAGTTATGCCAGACTATGCTACTGCAATGTTCAGGAAACAATTTCTTTTTTTTTTCCATAGGCTGCATAAAATGAATGAAAAAAAAATACATGAGGCATTCATTGATTTTCAAAAACACATGCAAGAAATGAAACTGGGAATGTATGTTAAAACACCATATTTGTTTTTATTTCTGCATCATAACGTATTGCTTTTCTTTAACTCAGCCTTGGTACTCTTGCTCTCTAGGCAACCTGTCAGTCCCTGTGACAAAGGCACAGGCAACATCTGCCATGTTCTTTGAACCAGATAAAACAGCCACTTACAGAAAAACAGAAATAAAAAAATAATGAGTAATGATGATTGCTCTTTCTCCATGATCTTTCATTTTAAAGTTTATTTTCCTCTGGTCTCAGTAGGTTGCTTGCACTATGAAGTTATCCCAATCTATGTCATCAAAAATGAGGGTACACCTGCCAACTATCATAGTGAAGATAGAAAAGATCCACACTGCATCAATTATTATCTGACAAGTACAGCACCAACATGTTATTTTATCTTAGACCTCCTCCACCAAAGAAGTAGTAATTATGTGGTTCTGTTTGTGCAAAGTATGAGTTTGTGCGTGTGTTATTTTTTTTCTGTATATGCTGTTGTTCCTTGAAAGCTTATGTAAAGCACATTTGTAAGTTTTAGGTTCCTCAAAGGCAATGTATTTTACAGGATGCTCTATAGACCATGCTATTGATTTGAATTCTTTAACATATTGTGTTGCACTTGTAGAGATTTAAAAAACGGAAGCATCAGAAGTTAGAAAATTACAAAATGGAAAGAGATTCCTTTGCAATTATCAATCCATCTGTTTTTCTCTTCAAGTTGATTATGCTATCCAGTATAGGAGTATTATAATAGAGGTATGTAGGAGTAAGTTATAATTATCTATAAAAAGAATAGAAAAAGGAATAAGAGCTCATGTATATCTAGAACATCCCAGCATCCTGTCAAGTAAAACTTTCTGCCTGATACATGTTGACATGGTCTTAAGAAATGTCTCAGGAAAAAGGGGTCCCTGGCCACAAGAACAAGAATTCTCCTTGTTTTCAGATAGATGTGCTTGCATACTTCTCTGTCGCACTTCCTCGCATACTTCTCTGTGCTACTTCCTCAGTTTACTCCGTTTTCACTCAATCCATAAAGAGATTTATAAAGACTTTCTAAATATTCTAGCTTTAGTAAAAAATAAAATCATGACTAAACAATTAGGAGATCTGCCTTTTCTGAATAATTTCTTTAATAAGACCTTTTTATTCTGCAAGGACAGTGGCTAATATGACTCCACAGATTCATCTATATGAATATTTCTGAAATGGCATGGTACAAGGGATATAATAGAAATCAACATTTCTTTTTTTCCTGAGGAGATTCTTTCTCTAGTATGCTACCAGCAAGCATAGGTGTGAATTAGCCCGTGATTATTTTGGAAACATCAAACAAAAGACAACAAATGTACAAAAACCAAAGCAACTATAATTTGTTTCAAAGGTATATGGAAAAATGTATAGGTAACAGGGAAAGTCTTTTTATAGTCAAGATAAAATGTGAAAAACTGTTAAAGGATTATACTCATCTTATGTAAGTATAGAAAGAAATGGGTGCAAGCTATGCAGAGAAATATTTTTGTATTAGAGAGCATTACATAAAGATGTTTTGCACAATAGCTCAATATATACAGTAGCTTTCTTTTCTTTTTTATCCCATTAATTTTAGAGAGAGAGAGAGAGAGAGAGAAAGAGGAAAAGGAGGTGAAAGAGAAGAGAGAAAGAAAGGGGGGAAAGAGAAAGAGAGAGAGGGAAGCATCAACTTGTTTCACTTAGTTATTCCATTTAGTTACACACTCATTGGTTGCTTCTCATGCATGCCTGGATGTGGTTGGGGTTTAACCTTTACCTCTGGTATGCTGGGTTGATATTTTATAGACTAAACCACCTGGCCAGGGCAAAAGTAAGTTTTTTGATAGCAGAATTTCTCAATTGCTAGCTGGATCAGTCTTCTAAGGGAATAGGTTGTTTCCTTCAATAATAAACATGCAAACATAATATTTACTGAATGTTTACAATGTACATCTGATCATTTTTCATTAGTTATTTCATTTGATTCTTAAAACTTCTGCTTGTTGAAATAAATATACAGAATAAGAAGAGAAAGAATGGGGATTGGGCTGAAGAAGACCACAACACCTGAGCCAACACTGTGCAGATGCAAGTTGAGATGGCTCTTGGAGCTATACTGACTTGAGGCAATGGGGCAGGTGTTTACACACCCATGTAAATCAGCCACTGGAAACAGGTTATCTCAGGAAAGAGGTCTGACTTTTGTAGGGCAGCTTCCTTTATCTCAAGCAACTCCCAAAGGAGCATAATAATTCGTACCCAGGGGAATCTATCCTACAGTCCTTAAATGGGCATCTGAGGTAGGCTTACAGCATCCATGACACCAGGGCGATAGCTTAATATTCTACTAGAATATTGTTTGTCACATCATCCCCACTGGCCATCGTCAATGCTTCTTAGTTAAAAGGAATCTGTTTAAGTGAATACTGCATATTACTCATGGCTTACTATGATGACCTTTTAGGTTGTGTATAATAAGTGTTATAGGCTGGGGAAACTTGCTTAAATTTTCTCATTTAACCAACACTCCTTTCACTCTTTTGCTTAACAAAAATCTATCACTGTAGGTGCGACGTATTTTTCTAGGCACTGGAGATAGAGTAAAGGTAAGTCATGTCATGAATATTGATAAGTATTTATTTGTTAATTAAATGAATGACAGGATGAGAAAGTAAATAATTAACACTTTTTTCATACTGTGAACCAATGTTCTAATTTATTTGCATATATAAATGTTTTAAATTCTTGTAACATTGTTAGGAGAAAGGCACTATTGACATTTAGGAAACTGTGGCACAAAGAGGTCATGGAACTTCCTGAAAATATACAGATACTACATGGGTTGCATGTAGCCGGCATTTAAATTTTGTCAGCCTCCAAAGTCTCTGCTCTGATACAAATGCAACCAGTAAATGTAACCATTATGCTGCACAGTGTTTAAAAAGCTTTTTTGAAAATGTCTTGCACTGCATTCCCTAATCTAGTGATAAAGAATAAGTGACTTATCAGGAATTATGGACTAATTATTTTTTAAGTCTGCAAAATATTTCTTTCTGACAATCTAAATAGCTATATGCAGTTAAATCCATTTATATTAATAACCCGACCCTAAAAATATTTGAGTCTGATGTTTCTGAAGATTTTCTGATTGCCTCATCTGACACACATGATCATTCTTTTGTGCAGGAATCTGGAACACAATAGTCACCAAATACTTAGATGACTTGCCGTGGCATTAAGGTGACACACTCTTCTTAGTATGTCAGGAAATACCTGGGACATCCTCAGTCTTAGCATTAAAGATCCACATCTCAGAAACTTCCTTAGTCTAAGCAAACGGGAATGATTTCTGACTCTCTGTTGTACCCTTATTCTTCTTGCTGATCTCATTGCCCCTACATCATGAGGAGGATATTTGATTAAGAAAGTCTAGTTATTAAGCTTCAAACACAAAAAAATGAAGAGGAGAAGAGATACATTGAGAACTGTTCAATTGAATCTTTCTCAAGAAGATTACTGGAGAATGAGGAGGAGAAAAAATGAAGGATCTCTAGGCTTACACATCTCTGTGTGCTCCCTGTAGGACGGTTGGCTATATATAGCCCAGCTGAGTATACCTTCCACAGCCTGTGATTTTCAGGAATGCCTCATGGTACTTTCCTTCTTCATTATATTTCTCATCCCTCAGTCTTCTAAATTAAAAACAAGGAAACAGCAGAACAGACAGAAATTTAAATGATTATTCTTGTCCTAATGTCTGATCAGATGCTTTCATAAAAATAGTACAGATAATGGAGTTTTAACATGCCATGTTCAAAAGAAAGAAAAATAAATAAAATAAATATTTAAGCATATAATATCAGAAATGATTCAATGATTTTAATACTTTATTCTTAGAAAAAAAATTTAAAAATCTTTTTAGCAACACAAACATGTCAACAAAATAAGAATTCTGGTTAAAGAATGTTGAAAGTAGTGTTTCAAGCCAAAAATCAATAAAAACATGCTAAAACAAGAAAGATTACTAATGAGAAAATCAAGGCCTTCATACTTTGATGAATGCCATCAAAATGTGTCAAAATTTGCACCGTATTACTAAATGAAAAAGAGTATGAAGCATGAAGAAAAACTAATTGGCAGGGGGTGGAGGGAATGACAGCGAAGGCAACTTGAAAATGGCTGATGAGATAATTACACTGAATAGTCAAAGAATACCTAAAGCTTGAAGCTATTGATACTCGTTTTATCAGTGACATTGGGGACTTGTGCCAGAATTAAGTACACCAGTCAAATATTGTTGAAATGATTTTATTTTAAGTTATGGTTGAAAGAATGACATAAACTCTGCTGTATTGATAATTTCTCAATAAGCTATTACCCAAGGTTATACTTATTAGCTGTTGACTTGAAAACATTAGAAGATAAATGAATTCAGCTACATGTATTCAGCACTGTATTTTCTTGAGCTTTCAATGTATTTCCACACCAATTAAATGCAAGATTGATGAAAAAGCATTGAAGAGAAATATTGCTTTTCTTTTCTTGTAGGTTGTTGTTGTTATTATTATTACTTTGGTCCCACATATAGAATGGAAATTGTATCTTATAATTTCCTTCTCTAATTGCTTCTGAAAAGACAGAGACTTGGGTATGTACATAGTATAGCAGACTGTCAGAGAAGTCTCTGATATTATTTTTAAACCTCGGTTACTAGGCATCTCACTTGTATCTGAATAGCCCATCATTTTGTGTGGTTAGTCAGAGTTTGTGTTCAAGTTCCTCGTGCCAACAAGGTTTTAATCTCAATATTTTTCAAGCTAACTATTGAGAGTGTGGTCTTATTTGTTTATTGCTTCCTATAATAAAATGTGAGAGAAAGGAGGTATATTGATGGGAGAATTGTTAGGCAAAGAGGAAGCAGGACACGTAACTGAAAAATTCTCAGTTGCAAAACATACCAAAATTAATTTACTGCTATGATAGGTTGCTTTTAGACAGAGAGTCAAGGGTGTGGCTAAATTAATCATTTTATATTCCTCAGAAAGATTAAAATGTCTGAGTATTCACCACACAGATGGCATTGTGAGATTAAATGTGTAACATAAATTCCCTCTGATATCTCAGCAGAAGCTAGAAATAGGTGTGAGATTATTCAAGAAAGCCCTATAGAATCTTTGTCTAATACTGTAGTAACTCATGTGATATATATGGGAGATGCAGAAGGTACTTGAGAATTTTGTACCAGCAGAAACACTGTCAACTTGTATTGAGAGGCACAGGGAGAAGGAGAAATGAAAGGAGATTGTCAAACTCTCAAAATTCATTTTTTTTTGTATTTTTCTGAAGTGAGAAGCGGAGAGTCAGAGACAGACTCCCACATATGCCTGACCAGGATCTACCGAGCATGCCTATTAGAGGTTGATGCTCTGCTCATCTGGGCTTTGCTCCATTGCAACTCGAGCCATTCTAGTGCCTGAGGCAGAGGCCATGGAGCCATCCTCAGCATCCAGGCCAACTTTGCTTCAATGGAGCCTTGGCTGTGGGAGAAGAGACAGATAGAGAGAAAGGAGAGGGGGAAGGGTGGAGAAGCAGATGGGCCCTTCTCCTGTGTGCCTTGGCTGGGAATTGAACCCGGGACATCTACACGAGGGACCAATGCTCTACCACTAAGCCAACTGACCTGAGCTCTCAAAATTCTATAGGCAGAAAACAGAATGATAAAATTACTGAGCTTCAAACACATGCTATCTTTCATGAGAGGGAAGAATGACTCCAGCAACTGAACTGTGAGCCTAGTAAGTGGAACTTTCAAACACCAAATATTATTCTCAAGTTTTGAAACATTATATTGTTTCCAAGCTGGGTTTTGAATTGCTTGGGATAGCTGAATTATTTTTTCCCCTTTGTTTTCTTCCTTTTTGACTGGGACTCTCTATCACTGTTCATCTATTTCTATACTACTATTTTATTTTGCAAGTAGATAAAACATGTACTGGTTTTACAGATCTATAGATGAAGAGAAATTTTGCTTCAGGTTGGATTATACTCACAACCTTAACTATACCCAATTTAGTTGAATTAGATAGTGAGATCTAGTGTTTTTGATGTAATGAAACTAATAAAAAATTTAGATGAATTGATGCCCAAAGTGATTGACACTTTTGGTAACTTTGAGATAAGATGAATACATTTGCATGTGGTATGGATGTGAATTTTTGATATCAGAAACTGGACTTCAGGAGGCATAATAATAGTCCCCAAATGTCAATGTTTTAATCCCAAGAACCTATCAATAAATTATATCAAATGGCAAGGAGAGATTAAATTTGTAAATGAAATTAAGATTGATAATAAATTTACATAAAATAAGGGAGATTATTCTGAATTATTCTTGCAGGATAAATTAATCACAAAGATCCTTAGATGTGAAAGAGGGAAGGAAGAAGGAGTGTTGGTCAGTGATACAAGGTAAGGAACACACTACCATTTTTAGAGATGGAATGAGGTCATGAGGCAAGGAATGTGGGTGGTTGCTAGAAGTTGGGAAAGGTAAGGGAATGGATCCTTCCTAAGTCTTCAGGAGGAATCCACATTTTTGTCTGTACCTTGGTTCTAGCTGAGACAGGTGTACTTCGGATTTCTGAACCCTAGAACTGGTGTTTTGGGCATTAGGTTTGTGGTTACTTTTTAGAGCAATAATAGAAAACAACTTCATGCTCTTAAGATACTGTTTTTTGTTTGTTTGTTTTAATAATTTTCCTTAGTATAGCCCTGGCCAGTTGGCTCAGTGGTAGAGCATCGGACTGGCATGCAGGAGTCCCAGGTTCGAATCCTGTCCAGGGCACACAGGAGAAGTGCCCATCTGCTTCTCCATCCCTCCCCCTCTCCTTCCTCTCTGTCTCTCTCTTCCCCTCCCGCAGCCAAGGCTCCATTGGAGCAAAGTCTGCCCTGGCGCTGAGGATGGCTCTATGGCCTCTGCCTCAGGTGTTGGAATGGCTCTGATTGCAGCAGAGCGACGCCCCCGGATGGGCAGAGCATTGCCCCCTGGTGGGCGTGCCAGGTGGATTCCGGTCGGGCGCATGTGGGAGTCTGTCTGACTGCCTCCCCATTTCCAGCTTTGGAAAATACAAAAAAAAAATTTTTTTTCCTTAATTATGTAATTGTTTTGCCAGAATTCTTAGAGTTCCTTTCTCTACTGTTTCAGAAATCCTTTTGAGAGAGATGTGGCTCTTCATGTATAAAAGTCACTTTTTGTTGGTATAAGTTTATGAGTAAACAGTTATTTTCTCTTCAGTACTTTAAAATGTCATTCCATTGTCTTCTAATTTGTGTTTAGAAATCCACTGCATTTTTTATTGTTATGTCAAGCAGTCTGCTTCAATTATGAATTTCATTCTCTGGTTGCTTCCAATGTTTTTTATTTTTTTAATTTTTAGTTTTCATCAGTTTGCCAATAATGCATTTACGTAAGTGTAAGGCCAGTGGCAGCCGCCATGGTCACGCAGGTTCACATTGGATTCAAGCAGACGGTAAAGGAACTGTGGAGCCACAAAATTGTGGGCCATTTCATTTATTAAAGTCTCCCAAGGGCGGACAAGAAAACTGGTAGGGAAGACTGCTTCCCTCTCTCCCAGGTCTCTCGATCCCCAACCCCTACCAGCAAAACAGGCTGGGGGAAAATACCCCTTCTTTGGCAAACAATAGCAAACATTTGCCCCTCCCCATGGAGGCAGGCACTCCGCAATTTGCCATCTGCTGCTCAAAGGGCAAGCACCCACAGACCACACACACACACACACACACACACACACGCACGCAGACACCCACGCATGCATGGTACTGCCCCATGCCAGTGCCAAATACAAGTGAGGAAACCTAAACAAATTTTACAAACTTGTTTACACAACAATAAGTGTGTATGTGTGGGGGAGGATTTAGTATTTATAACTGGTATTTGCTGAATTTCTGGAATTTATATGTTGCAGTCTTGGCCTTTATCTTTCAAATACTTTTTATACTTTATTCTTTTCTTTTTTTCTTCTGAGATTTTATTTTTTGACAGATTAGATATTTTCCTAGAGCTCTTAGAGGCCTTGGTTTATTTCTCATTCATTTTTCTGCTTGTGTTTCTCTTTGCATACTTCCTACTGATTTATATTCATGTTCAATGATATTTTTCTATTCTGTGTTGAATTTATTGATGAGCCCATCAGAGGCAGAATTCACTTCTACTTCCAAGATTTTCCATTTGATTATTTCTTTTAGCTTATATATTTTTGCTCCATATGTCCATTTGTGTTGCCAGTATTTTTCTCTATAGACTTTAAAATATTTAATCAACTGACAGAGAAATAAAATATAGTTATTTTAACATTATCTTTACTATCCTTATTAATAACTATAATATTATATGATTATATTATATTATATAAAATTATATAATATTAATTATAGTTATTTTCCAAAACTGAAGTAAAGTCTGAATCTGGTTCTGTGGGTTACTTTGTCTCTGAAAAAATGTGATTTTTTTTCTTGCTTATTTATGTGTCTTATTTTTATTTATTTATTTTTCCATTTTTCTGAAGCTGGAAACGGGGAGAGACAGTCAGACTCCCGCATGCGCCCGACCGGGATCCACCCAGCACGCCCACCAGGGGGCGATGCTCTGCCCACGAGGGGGCGATGCTCTGCCCATCTGGGGCGTCGCTATGTCGCGACCAGAGCCACTCTAGCGCCTGAGGCAGAGGCCACAGAGCCATCCCCAGCGCCCGGGTCATCTTTGCTCCAATGGAGCCTTGGCTGCGGGAGGGGAAGAGAGAGACAGAGAAGAAGGAGAGGGGGAGGGGTGGAGAAGCAGATGGGCGCCTCTCCTGTGTGCCCTGGCCGGGAATCGAACCTGGGACTTCTGCACGCCAGGCCGATGCTCTACCACTGAGCCAACTGGCCAGGGCCTATTTATGTGTCTTATAATTGTTAGTAGACAACTAGACAACTTGACAGAGTGCAGAGATTAAGGCATATAACATTCATTCTTGAAAATGTTAAACTCTCATTCACTGTTGGTGGGACTGTAAAGTAGTACAGCTATTATGGAAGAAAGTATGGTGGTTCCTCAAAAAAATGAAAATCGAACTACCTTATGACCCAGCAATCCCTCTACTGGGTATATACCCCCAAAACTCAGAAACACTGATATGTAAAGACACATGTAGCCCCATGTTTATTGCAGCATTGTTCACAGTGGCCAAGACATGGAAACAACCAAAAAGCCCTTCAATAGAAGACTGGATAAAGAAGATGTGGTACCGTCCTGGCCGGTTTGCTCAGTGGTAGAGCGTCGGCCTGGCGTGCGGAAGTCCCGGGTTCGATTCCCGGCCAGGGCACACAGGAGAGACGCCCATCTGCTTCTCCACCCTTCCCCCTCTCCTTCCTCTCTGTCTCTCTCTTCCCCTCCCACAGCCGAGGCTCCATTGGAGCAAAGATGGCCCGGGCGCTGGGGATGGCTCCTTGGCCTCTGCCCCAGGTGCTAGAGTGGCTCTGGTCGCGACAGAGCGACGCCCCAGATGGGCAGAGCATTGCCCCCTGGTGGGCGTGCTGGGTAGATCCTGGTCGGGCGCATGCAGGAGTCTGTCTGACTGCCTCCCTGTTTCCAGCTTCAGAAAAATACAAAAAAATAATAATAATAAAAAAAGATGTGGTACATATACACTATGATATACTACTCAGCCATAAGAAATGATGACATCAGATCATTTACAACAAAATAGTGAGATCTTGATAACATTATAAGGAGTGAAATAAGTAAATCAGAAAAAACCAAGAACTACATGATTCCATACATTGGTGGGACATAAAAACAAGACTAAGCAACATGGACAAGAGTGTGGTGGTTACCAGGGGTGGAGGGGGGCGCTAGAGGGAAGGAGGGAGAGGGGAAGGGGAGGAGGAGGGTCACAAAGAAAACTAGATAGAGGGTGATGGAGGACAATCTGACTTTGAGTGATGGGTATGCAACATAATTGAATGACAAGATAACCTGGACATGTTTTCTTTGAATATATGTACCCTGATTTATTGATGTTACCCCGTTAACATTAATAAAAATTTATTTATAAAAAAAGAAAATGTTAAACTTCTTTTGCTAAGCCTTTTGTGTAGCACGTTGTTATTCTAGTGAGATGATAAACTATATTTCTTCTTAATATATTTATTATCGTGACCCTAGTTATGCTTCAAAGTTAAATTATTTTTACTTTTGCCTTTTATTTATTGTGTGGTCTGGTTTGCTAGAGAATTTTATTCATGTCTGCTCCATTCTCTGCTTTAGATCATTTTCTTGAACTTCTGTGTTGGAGAATATTCCACTTCACAATTCAGTCCTTCTCATATAGTAGACTGTTGTTATTTGTCATGCAACTCTTGATAACCTGGTACTTTGTATGGAGGGCACGGATGGTCTCTAGTGTTCTGATTCATTCTTAGTTTTAGGCATATTTTCTGTTCCTGATTCTCAACGGTCTGAGAATCCACTACCCCTTCCCTAGTGGAGAATCTCTAAGGATCTGAGTCCTGAGTACCTTTTTTCCTAAGAATGGGCTTCTTTTTAAATTGCTCTTATTCAGATGCAAAGGAGTTTTACCTAGGGGTTATGTGTTTTACTTCTTTATGCCAGTGGCTTAGACTTTGTTGTAAATGAGTGAAAGTTAATGCCTTTCCTGAATGGAAGTCCTCTCTCCTGGATTGACATGAGGTTTGCTCCCCTGTATTTCTCATGATTACCTCTTGAGGTCTGTGGAGAAAAATGTTGCAAGTGGGCATGAATTATTATTGTGTTTTTAAAATTTCCTTTCACACTTGTTTGTACTCATTTTTTTCAGCAATGTGTTTAAATGTTAGCTGAATTCTTTCCTGTTTGTCGGCTTATTGCATCTGACCCCTGTCAGCTCAGTTCTGTGTTATCTCTGTATGAAACACTTGTTTTACATAGATTTTTTTCATTAGTTTGTTGCCTTATCGCTTCAATTCTTTGATGAGGTTAAGAAAAGTTTGATTTATACACTATCCAGCTTTTTATGTTGCTGTGTTATGGGTGGGAAACAATGCTCTTGCCAGCATTATACTTCCCAAATAGAAACTTAAATTTCTATCCCCGTAGCCTGGAAAGTTCTCTGTTTTTGGTGTAGGAATATATTGAAACCCACAGCAAACAAAAACTGACTCGATATATTATAATTTATCTTTTTGTTAAAATGATTAAATTAGCCATTTTTATAGTCGTAGCTACATTGGAATTTAATCATATCCCGGGGCTCGTGGGCCTGCCCGGGAAGCAACATAGAGATGGTGCACTCTGCTTAAAATAACAGATGAAGGTAACGTGTTAAACATGAAGTGTATAGCTCTGTTATTTTCTTTCTACTCTTAAAATAATGTCACTGGCTCACAACTCCAGGATGCCTTACATACCTATATTTCTGTTCAAGTCCACCTCGCCATAATCACATAAACCCAGACAAGATGCCAGATGCCGCCAGGAGCTAAAGAAATCAGGTTTCTTATTTGATTTGATCTCTGAAGTTCACATAAGAACTGACCAATCAACATAGTCCATAGCCATGAATTTTTTACTTATTCATTACTTTTGTTTTATAAAACCCCTTGTCTGCAAGCCATCATGTAGCTCAGATATTTCCAGCACAAGCAGCCTATTCTCCACTGTGTAGTGCTATACGATAAATTTCACTTTCTCTCACTGCACCCCAGTCTTAGCATAATTGGCCATCACATCACTGGGTGGATGGACTCCTTGCTTGGTTACAATATTGGATTCTTATTGAATGCTTATTATTATAAAGCTAAGCTTAAAGCAAACTGTAGGAATCATTCATGGGAGTCACTATTTTTTTTTTCTCTCCAGGTAAACACAAAGCAATATAAGTAATGGTATAATGTCAAAGTGAGATGCCAGGTTCTACAAAATAGAGTTCAAGATGAGAGGAAAATAAGCTAGTTACACAAGACATTCTCCCTGTCTTTGTTTTCAGACTATCTTAGTAAAAAGATGTTGCTTCTTTCCTTGAGAAACTCTCAATCCATAAATTTGTTTGCCTGCATTCTCACTAGACCTTCTTGAGAGAGAAGTAAGTTAGAAAAGACTGAAGAAATGAAGGAAGGGAGGAGGAAAGAACAGAATGAAGGAAGAAAGGGAGAAACAGAGAGAAAGAAAGAAAAAAAATAAAGTAAATTAGGGAAGAAAGAAGAAAGGAACAAAGAAAAGGGATTTAATATTTGGCAAGCTTTTTAATAAATACAGAGAATTTAGCCCCAAGTGAGGAGGCATGATCCTTGACGTTGGTGTACTTATAGGCTAAAAGCATACTTTAACCTAACCAGGCGGTGGTGCAGTGGATAGAGCATTGGACTGTGACGAGAAGGACCTAGGTTCGAGACCCCAAGGTTGCTGACCTGAGTGCGGGCTCATCTGCACAGACTCATCTGCACGGGCTCATCTGCGCAGGCTTATCTAGTTTCAACAAGGCTCACCAGCTTGAGCCCAAGGTCATTGTATTGAGCAAGGGTTCACTAACTCAGCTGTAGCCCCTCGGTCAAGGCAATATGAGAAAGCAATCACTGAACAACTCAGAAGCTGCAACAAAGAATTGATGCTTCTCTTCTCACTCCCTTCTTGTCTGTCCGTCCCTCTCTCTGACTCTCTCTGTCTCTTTCAAAATAAATAAATAAATACATAAATAAAAGCATATCTTATAATATAGTAAGTAGCTCAAATTAGACAATGAGGAGGACTATTAATAAATTTCCCTAAATATTGTAAGTTGAGAAATATTTTTTTTCCCAAAAAGTTGAATTACATTTTCATCAATATTTTATTATAAGGACATATTTTATTATAAGTACCATAAGCAAAGTTGCCATCTTCATTCATTCTTTTCAAGTCTTGTATTATATCCATTCTTCATACATACTGTGTATGTTCAAGAAATGTTCCCAATTCATTAGACCTTGTGTATAAGTACCATCCCTACACAACCAGGAGCATTGTTCATCATATCCTGATATTATTGGTTCATTTGTAAGGTTGATTGCTAAAGTGTAATGTTTTTGAATTAATATTAGTTATGGTAATGTTTACTTCATTTGATTTTATATTTTTAAATTGCAATCATTGAACGATATAACATTGTGAATTTCTAATGAAGAGAAGCTGAATTAATAATATGCTTGAACTCATTCATTTTCCAGTTTAATCTAGACTTTAGTGAATATTTGCAAGACACTCAACCAGTATTATTCAAAAAGGGATGCAAACCCCAAGGTTTACATTTGAAGCAGTTAATTTGACAGTATAAAACATTGATGACTAAGTTATTTTCCCTGTCCTATGCTTGATAGCTTTCTGTTATAAATTTCAGGGGCAAGTTACTAATGCCTTTAGTTTATGTAGTTTTCTTATATAGTATCTAAGTTTGATAAAATATTAAAGAATATTCTGCTATTTTTACATGATGAATTTGATGAGTCTCAACTGATCACATCTGAGATGCCTCAAATTTTACTCTTCTAAGAACAGCGATGGTATTATACAGAAACAAAATTACAATTAATGGAATTTTAATTAAGAAACCAAAGCCTTCTCTAATTTAAATAACAGTATATTGGTTAAAATGTCTTGTAACTCAAAGCATTCATGTATAATCCATAGTATAAATTATAATCTTATACTGCCAAATGATAAAATACTTAAATGACATTCTGGACAGAGACTGCCTAGGCTTAAACATTGACTCTACTACTTATTATTTAAATGAACTAAAATAAATTTTAATACTCTCTGTCTTCTCATTTGTTAAGTAGAGCTATTAGTTGTATCTTACGCTGAAGGTTACTTTGAGGATGAAAAGAGAAAAAATATATAAATTTAGAGTAATTAGCAAATAATATTAGGTATATTATTAATTTTTATGAATTTTAAATAATTATATAGAAAACTAAATCTTCTCCAATATCTAGGTACTTATTACAGTAAGAACAATGAGAACTCAGGTTTAGATGCTCTCCATTTAATCTACAAGTACAATAAAAGTTTGTGTAAGGAAGTCAAATATATGGTGATGGAAGAATATTTCAGGTTGGATGATGGGCACACAATGCAATATACAGAAAGTATATGACAGAATTGTAGATTTAAAACTATATAATCTTATCAAACAATGTTACTGAATAAATTTAATTTTTTAAAAATTCTACAGCGGTATTTTTGATTATGGGTTTGGAGTTTTCAAAACAATGTCTGGGTTTTCAGCTACAGAACATGCAAATAGGCATCTTTTAACCATGTTTGTGAGGATGGCTACTTCATCACTGGCACACACTCTTTGACATGTTTTTTCCTGTTAATTTGGTAAAAAAAAAAAAAAAGGCGGAGATAGACGAAAAGGAAAGGGAAGATGGATCAATCCAATTTTTCAATTCCATTCCTTTTACTGTTGTAGCTGGGAGAGCTAGAATCAGTTAAATCATCATTTATTTATATTCATCCTTGATCTGTTCCTTGTTCCTACAAAGTGTATTAAAGAAGCTTATAATACTGCATTGATTTTTTGGAGGGTCAAGAAGGATTTCATTTGGTGTGGATTACTTTGTACGAGTAAAAACACTACATAATGGTCATCTAACGCAATTTTCTAATTCTTTTGTTGAGTTACAAGGAAGAGTTTGAGGAATCAAATGAACCACCTGCCATAACTAAAGAATATGTGTAAGCCATAGTAGCTTGGTAGCACAATCCTGGGTTAGTAAGTAATATGAAAAGATGTTTTGTGGTTTGCTAACATAACCTACAAATGGTCTGCTTGTGTAAAAGACATCTCCTTATTTAGGAACTAAGAGGCAGACCAACAAGATATATATTTCTTTTGAAGATCAGTAGGAATTTATTTCTATTCCTGATGGCTCTTCTAACCTTCTTTACCTTCTTGTAGATGGAATTACACATTGCCATAGAGATAAAGTAAGAAGCCTAGCAAATTCAAACTCAGAGAAGCACATCTAATTTACTTTTTAATTTGGCTGTTTCTCCTCTCTCTACTCTGGTACTCAATTTGGTTTCCACTGAGCACAAGGTGTTTTAACTGTCAGTCATATAAATTAAGAGTCAGGAAGGGCCAATTATGTCTTCAAGTCTATCTTTTCACCAGGGAAGAAGAGACAGCTGATGTTACTTTTTACTTCTATTTTTACCCAAGCTAGAATTAAACATGTTTCTTACTAGTTGAGGACAAAATGATAAGAATCACTAATAAAAACAGAGGTGTGTTAGGTGGACTGTGTCTTAACTGAGGGGGGAGGATTTTACTTAAGCACTTGCTGAGCACTTTTTATTTCATTGGATGATAAAGGACATATCCTCCATTTTTCTTTTACTAGCCAAAACAGGCATTTTACTTCTACACAAAAGTCAATCCTAGAATTTTATTATTGGCATAAATATTTCCCTAGGGAAATAAATCTGACAAAGAATCCTCCTGATTTGATGACAGATCCTTTCAGATATCTTGTTTGCTTAATAAGAATAAGAGTATTGGATTATGAGTTTCAATATTTGTCTAAGAAAAAGGGAGAGAAGAAAAGTTTGAATAATGTGTATCTATAAGTATGTGCATATTTGTCTATGTGGAGTGTGTGTGGTATTCATGTGTGTTGTCAAAAATATCACATTAAAATAACATATGATGGAATTTTTTCCCCCAAGAAACATTAACAAGAAAATGATGCTTAGGATTGTTTCCCAAACATTTTCATTTTACAGAAAGACTAGTTTATTTGCTTGAGGTTACCAAGATAGATTGAATAAGACTCAGGACTAGACCAGACCTCTTATTTTCTAGTTAAGTGTTTGTTCCTTCATACTTACTCTCACTCAGGATTTATTTTTCATTTTTATCAAGAAGAGTAAGATTTCTAAATTATAAATGCTTTATCTTGAGGCCTAGACCTAAAAGAGTGACACCAGAACAAAGTTTCTATATCTTTAGCTCATATGTAGTTAAAAAATTCTGATCTTCTGCAGAAAATATTGTTTATGTTAGACATAGGAAAAAACTGACTTCTCCTATTTAAATGTTGGTTGTTGTGATGTTGGACATGCAGTCAGACATCGGGTATTTTGTTAAAAAAAAATAAGAGTTGGAAGCAGAGTTACAATTTAAAGCTATGTGATTTTTTTAATACAAAATTTTATCTTTCTCTTGATCTTATTGATTGAAACATTACAATTCAGTTTTAATCCTAAATTAATTATAGTGGTAAATAATGTACAAATAAATAAAAATAATGTATTGTAATGATAATATAGCCCAATGTGTTTTGGACTCTGATGATAAATTATTATCTAATCCTATTTGTTAAATTTCATCACTAGTCAGTACTGCTTAGTCTCTTATTATATTCTGATGTTTGTTATAACTAAACAAGAGAAGATTAAAATGTAAAAAATAAATAAGTATCTTTAATAGTTGAATTTTCTCAGGATTTATCAGAGTTATGATTTATCCTAAGCTTCATAATTATTCTTTCTTATATGTGCTATGTTCCAAGAACGATCTTCTAACAAGATGTTTCTATCTGATTTTGACTGGGAATGAATTTTCAAATACAGAGAGTAAACCATGAACACATACTAATATCACAACTAGTTATCCTCCTAAAAGCTCTACACCAACAATAGCAATACTTGCAACAAAAGCACTTTCCACTTATCGAAAATACTCATCGTGTCTATCTTTGTTTTTCAGATGAAGACAGAGAGGCTTGGAGAGGTTAAGTATATAACTTAGCTGACGTTGCATACTTAGTAAATGATAGAGCTGGCTATAAAACCAAGTAAACAATCCACAGCATTAAAACACATTCCAGTGTGTGCATGTATGAGTATGCGCATGGCAGTTGAGAAAGGATAGATAATGTAGGGAAGAGGACTGTGAGGTGATTGATCAGGTGACAACAGCAGTAATCTCTAATCAGAGTTTTACTTTTTAAAAATCATTGTATTTGCATAATCAGAGCTACAACTGTGTGTCTAGATCAGGGGTAGTCAACATTTTTATACCTACCGCCCACTTTTGTATCTCTGTTAGTAGTAAAATTTTCTAACCACCCACCGTTTCCACAGAAATGGTGATTTATAAAGTAGGGAAGTAACTTTACTTTATAAAATTTATAAAGCAGAGTTACAACAAGTTAAAGCATATAATAATTACTTACAAAGTACTTTATGTTGGATTTTTGCTAAGTTTGGCAGAATAAATCTTTATAAAACAACTTACTATAGTTAAATCTATCTTTTTTTTTTTACTTTGGTTGCTCTGCTACTGCCCACCATGAAAGCTGGAATGTCCACTAGTGGGCGGTAGGGACCAGGTTGACTACCACTGGTCAGGCAGGATGATTGATTTATATTTTCAATAGACACTATAGTATTATTGTCATTTAAATAATGATCAATATCCTACTTGCTAAATGGCTTGATTTTTATTGCTTAAACTTTTTCTGTCTGTGGTTGAGCTTAAAAAAAATAGCGGGAAATAGATGTCTGAAATAACTTTATATAAAATTTTAAGTACATAACTACCATCTGTAAAGTGTCATGTCTACATTTTTGTAATTTTTTTGTCTTCAGGGACTGCATTTTTACCATCTTTGGCAAAGCTATTTGACAAAATAAGGAAATACTAAAGTAACCTCATTTTGAAAAAATAAAATGGAAGTAGAACAGATTTCACTTGTTAAATAAAGAATAAAAAGTTTCTGTTTGTTAGGATATTGAAAGTTTTAAATTTTACTTTATAAAGAATTAGACACCAAGTGATTATAAAATTACTGGTAAGTGGGAGTAACATGATTAAATGTATTAAAGTTCTATGAGTGTCATTTGTACATTCCACGAATCATATGTTATTTATTTGCTAAGATAACGCATTATGCAATTAGAGCTATTTTTCTGTATTATATAATTCAAATTTTACATGAAATTGCATTTAAATGAAAATTCAAACAATTTAGTTTGCATCTAATACAATGGAAGTTGGCAGGTGTCTGGGGTATACATATAAGAGGCTTGATTTATTTCCAGGTTCTTGTTGATAAAAGAGTCACACTTAATCATCAATCCAGCTTGAAGAGAACTCTCTAAAATTGTACATTTCCAGACAAGTTTATTTTTTTAAATGTTCCTTTTACCCTTATACCCACTCCTGTCCCAGCTAGTCCATTTTCTGCTACTGTTATTGATGAGATTCTAATAATGAAAAAAATATTTGAGTTTCTTAATTCTTAGCTGTAATTATTTTTTTATTTTATTTTTTTTTTAGCTGTAATTATTTTTAAATTGTTAAAAAATAAGACTAGCCTGACCTGTGGTGGCACAGTGGATAAAGCGTCGACCTGGAATGCTGAGGTCGCCAGTTCAGAACCCTGGGCTTGCCTGGTCAAGGCACATATGGGAGTTGATGCTTCCTGCTCCTCCTTTCCCCTTCTCTCTCTCTCTCCTCTCTAAAAATTAATAAAAGAAAAAATTAAATATTAAAAAAAAATTAAAAAAAGACTAAATTTGTAGCATACAATTGTATTGTGTAGGGTGAGGAGAGAGAGAGAGAGAGAGAGAGAGAGAGAGAATGGGGGAGGAGCAGGAAGCATCAACTCCCACATGTGCCTTGACCAGGCAAGCCCAGGGATTCAAACCAGCAACCTCTCTGTTTCCAGGTTGACACTCTATCCACCGCGCCACCACAGGTCAGGCCCTCCTCATTACATTTAAATGTCCTTTTTCTGTTCTGTACAGTACAGTGAGACTTTAAACTGTATGCACTGGTCTGCTCTTGGCAAGGTTCAAATTCTACATTCAACCAAGGAAGATCCATCAGAATCAGAAATGTGAGCATGCCACAGAAAAGGTTTAAGCATATGTAATTCAATTTCATTCCAGTAAAGGGTCTCAAACTACATGTTACCTGCTGTAAGACCAATGCCATTTAACGTATAATTTCCTGTCCAATTTCTAGCCTAGCTCATCTTACCACAAATTTTGTCTTTTTCCAAAATAATTTTAAATGTTTCCCTTGGTTTAGATATGCTATAGCGAGTTTTGGTGATTTTCAAATAAAGAACACCAATATTACCAGATCCTAGCACACACCTGTATTGTTTTAACCTAAAAGTACTATAACTTCGGAAGGCAATGTTTTATCCATGGTTGGTCAAAATATATTATTCAATTGTCAAAATCTGCTTCCACAAACATCAAAATAACTGAGTATGGAGAAACCTATCATATTTAGCCTAGATTTGGTATATAGCTTTGTGTCAGATGATTTCTCATAAAGTCTTCTCATGAAGTCTTCATCCTCCAGAATGGACCTGAATAAAAAAATAGAATACAAGGATGAATTCAAAGTTGCTTGATAAAATATTAGAAGATCTAGAAGTTCAGTGAAGATTATAATGCAATAAGTCTCTTAAAATAGGTAAATTGGTCACAATATAGGCTTCTATAATATAGTTTTTGTTGTTAACATAGACTTTGTATAATAGTTTTGGTATGAATTAAATGATACTTAATAGGGCCAATGATGCAAAATCAAATATTCTGAGTTAAATGTTATGCATGGTAGTGCCATAATTTTTAGTTTTATAGATGTAACAACATGCATGCATTCATAAATTGAGAATATTTCTGGGAAAAATAATGTAAAAATTTTCTTTTAACCTTAAACAGCTAAAAATAAAATTTCTGGAATTCCTATGAATCTTTTCCTTTTATAATATTATCTTAATATTTTGGCTCATTTTGTTATGTCTAATTCATGCTCTTCCATTAACGTCAAACAACAATCATAGCTTTTAAATAAGATCATTTTTTTTCAGATTGATTCCAGAGAAATAGAGGAGATACTAAACTAATCTGTGTAAGTAGACTGTATTTGTGCCCTTCCTAAATTACAGAGTGGTAGTTAATGCAGAAACAACATTGAATGGCTGCTCTGCCTCTATCCCAGCATCTTGTTCAGTTGAAGGTGTCTATAATTAATTGTTTAATCACATGTGTACAAATTGAGCCCTGTTTTGATTTTTTTTTTTCTTTCTGAAGCTGGAAACGGGGAGAGACAGTCAGACAGACTCCCGCATGCGCCCGACCGGGATCCACCCGGCACGCCCACCAGGGGCTACGCTCTGCCCACCAGGGGGCAATGCTCTGCCCCTCCAGGGCGTCGCTTTGTCGCAACCAGAGCCACTCTAGCGCCTGGGGCAGAGGCCAAGGAGCCATCCCCAGCGCCCGGCCATCTTGGCTCCAATGGAGCCTTGGCTGCGGGAGGGGAAGAGAGAGACAGAGAGGAAGGAGTGGGGATGGAGAAGCAAATGGGCGCTTCTCCTATGTGCCCTGGCCGGGAATCGAACCCGGGTTCCCCGCACGCCAGGCCGACGCTCTACCGCTGAGCCAACCAGCCAGGGTCGAGCCCTGTTTTGAAACAAGAGTTATTTTGTGATTCTAGAAAGTACAATAGGCATGCAAAACAATCCCAAAACAAAACTATAACAAAAGTCTTTTTCTAAATATGTTTTCTGTGATGGTGATGATATTTATTGTTTCAAAGTTCTGCTAATAGATTATTTAACTTTGAATGCCTTTCTTGTTATAGATGGCATCTGAAAATAAATAGTACCAATTTAACCTATGATGAGATTGAGAAGGTTAATTTTAGAGTAAAATTGCTATATAAACTCAGAAATTGTTATTATTTTCTTGTTTCTTTTTTATTTTTACAGGGACAGAGAGAGGGATAGATAGGGACAGACAGGAATGAAGAGAGATGAGAAGCATCAATCATCAGTTTTTCATTGCGACACCTTAGTTGTTCATTGCTTTCTCATATGTGCCTTGTCTGCAGGCCTCTACAGACCGAGTAACCCCTTGCTCAAGCCAGCAGCCTTGGATCCAAGCTGGTGAGCTTTTTGCTCAAGCCAGATGAGCCCATACTCAAACTGGCAACCTCAGGGTCTCGAACCTGGGTCCTTCCGCATCCCAGTCCAAGGCTCTATCCACTGCGCCACTGCGCCACTGCTTGGTCAGGCATTTTTCTTGTTTCTTATCTAAGGTTTTATCTACAGTCTTGAGCTGTCACTTGATAATTTTTTTAAAAAGTATGAATGCTATTACCAGAAGAGATGGTTTTACAACCAGGTATAAAGCACAGTTATGTTATTGTTGTTGGTTATTTTGTTTTTGTTTGACTTCCATATCTGAAAACTGTATGACTGTGAATGAGCTTTGTGATAATAAAGGTTATAACTTCTCATCTAGTGCAAAAATTTATCAACAACAATCAGTGTATAGCAGAGTCGAACACCTTTCTTTCTCTCCAGATCATTATTTTTTCAAATAAAAACAAGTTTTACCAATATAATTGGGTCAAAATGTGTACGACAATTGAGATACTCCTACAGTCAAGAACAGATATAAAATATATTATCCATCACACTTGCTAGACTCAAAAGCAGGATGGTGGGAACTAAAAAAAATAAATAAATAACATCTGCAAGTTTTCATCCCACACTGCAATAATTTACATACATATTCTACTCCTCTCTTATAATTATAAACTCCCTGAAAACAAAGATTTGGTAAAATGTATTTGATATCTTCCCTACCAAATGGCCACTCTAGAATAATAGTGCAAATATTTTTAAAGAATAAGTAAATTATAATTAAAACTTTAATAATGAGCATGATAAAATGATTAATGATGTCATAGATCTTATGAAAATTTATTTTTTGTCACATTGATATAATAGCTTTAAATTTATTTACTCATTTAATCTTCTCAGAAACCCTATAAGGTAAGTGTTATTATTATCTCTACTACTCAAACTGACAAATACTTAACAAAGTAACTCATCTAGTGAATGGTGGATAAATTTAAATTCAGGCATTGTGGCTCCAAAGACCAAATTTTTAACCATTTTTTCCATACTATGTTTTTACTCTTCAATGAAAATTATTATTATGTCTATATTTGATTATTGTACTGTTGTAACAAATTAGCTCAAATTTAGTTTCTTAAAGCAACCCAGACTCAGTATTTACAGTTCTGGAAGTCAGAGCCTTAAAATCAAGGTGATAATCAGGTTGCATATCAGAGAAAGACAAATAGCATATATCACATCATATGGGGAACCTAAACCCAGCCAAACTTATAAAAACAACCTCTGGCCATGGCCGGTTGCTCAGTGGATAGAGCATCGGCCTGGCATGTGGAGGTTCTGGATTTCATTCTTGGTCAGGGCACACAAGAGAAGCAACCATCTGCTTCTCTCCCCCTGCCTCTCTCTCTTTTCTCTTCCCATAACCAGTGGGTTTATTGTTTCAAGTGTTTGCCCCAGGTGCTGAGGATAACTCAGTTGATTCAAGCATCAGCACCAGATGGGGTGCCGGTTGGACTCTGGTTGGGGTGTATGTGGGAGTCTGTCTCACTATCTCCCCTCTTCTCACTAAAAAGGAAAAAAAAAAACAAATGGTAATAGAAATAACCTCTGCTTCTATTTTCACATTTCTTCCTCTAATTCTGACTTTTCAAACTACTTCTTATAAGGACCTTGTGATTACATTGGTCCTTCCTAGATAACCAAGTTTCATTTGTTCATTTCAAGATTTGAAATTGATAAGATATGCAAAATCTCATTTGGAATATAACATAACACATTTATCGGTTCTGAGAATTAGGTCATTATTTTCCTTCGGAGAGGTCATGTTTCATCTTACCACAATGACTGATTGATATATAAAAATTGTTAGTGGCAACAGTCATGGTCTTATCACATCAACTAAAGCAGAAAAAGGATATGCTTCTGTTATCAGAATCAAAATTACTTTATGAAAACACTTCAATGTGTAGCATTGAAATCTTGTTCTCTCTCTGCTACTCACAAATTAAATGATTTGAACTTAATCAAAATAAATATTAGTAATTTTTTCAGAGGTTTAACAATAGGATTAAGACAAAGCCAATTACAAACAACTGTGAACACCTATGCTCACACACAAAAATAAACAAAGAAACAAATAATAACTTTAACTTAGACATCTGATCCTTTTAACTTTTTGGATCTTGTGTCAGTTTTCTGGCCACTAATATGACTGCTTGGAAAATAGAAGCTACAAAATAGCTGAATAAAACATCAGAAAGTCACATTCTGATTCTACTCAAAGGACCATGTCAGGAGCCCAAAAGAAGCCCTCAAGTTATAACTCTAATATTTGACATTGATTATAGCACAAACATATGCTTTAATTTTTACAAAATGAATTTGTGCATATTACTTCTTTCCAACTTCACAGTAAGCCTGTCACTTCAGTTAGTTTTTATATTCATGCCCATCTTATTACCAATAAAATTGGTTCCAGTATAAACTCTTAAAGCAAGTACTGTAGTTGATCTTAGACTACAAACTCATCCTATGATTCCTAGTCAATTCTTAACCAAAGATACGATGTTGCATTTTAAAAATGAGTAGCTCAGTTGGCTAGAGCATCATCCCGATATGCCAACATTGTGGGTTTAATCCCCAGTAGAGATACATGCAAGAATCAAACAATGAATGCATAAAGAAGTAGAACAAGTTGATCTTTCTCTGTCTCTTTTTCCCTTCCTTTCTCTTTCTCAAATCAATTTTTAAATTGTTCAAAAAAATAAAAGTGAAATGTAACCTATACAGTTTCAAAATTTTCTAGATTGACCTTAGTGTTTTATAAGCAATAATATATTATCAAATGGTGATTTTATAAATGCTTAATTTTTTAAAAAAACAAAAACATATGCATTTTTTAAAAAACTATCATTGTATAACACAATCACTAAATTAAATTTAATATAAATAGAATAATACAGTTTTCAATAGAGCAAATGCATATACATATAAATGTGTATATATATGCACAAATTTTACATATTTATTTAAAATAATGAGTTTCAGAGGCAACTCCCCTTCATATTTTGGAATGAAATATTGACTTCTGACAAAACCAAAAGGGAATCTAAATGCATCCCATCCAACCTTTCCTTTTTATTCTATCTTGGATTTCCTTGGTTTCTCCTCTGAGACAGAGTATTGGTATCCCAGTGGTTTGATCTACTCCAACTATTAATCCATGATTTTTTCTTAATTCCTTTATAATGGTATTATTATTCAGACAATAATCATCATGTGTTGAGCACTCCAATAAGTCCTGAAGCCCTGGTGATAAAAATATGGAGAAAGTAGACCCTGCCCTTCAAAAATTTATGAGTCACAACGTTGATATCATACCTGCACATGTTGCTGATTATAATAAAAGAAAGAATGCAAGTACAATATGGAAAGAAATATATAACTATTTTCTGTCTTACCATTAAACACTTATTCCTTTGATATCTTGCTCTAGTTACCTCTGGGGAAATATAACTGATAGAAGACTTCAAAAAAGAGAAAAAAAGAGTTAAAATTATTTTTATTACTAATATTAATATTGATTTACCTTAACAGAAGGCTTAGTAGAACAGGATGTGTAGTAACTTTATTTAATCTCAAGAAATAATCTTACAAAATAAAGTTTCAAATATTGTGGTAGATTTATAGTAGTCCTGTCTATGGTGAGGGCAGATTTTTTTTAATCTTCAAATCACATGTTGAAGTTGTATGTTCATAGACACACTTAGACCTGTCTATACATTTTATAGGTCATGGTTCTACAGAACAGCATCTAACTCAATAATGTCAAGAACAGTGGTATTGAAACCTCACTGTGTATAAGAAGTATCTGGAATTATAATAAATAAAAACAGAGATACCTGTTCATCAACTCTTTTTAGAGGACCTCGGGAATATGCCTTTGATAAACACTCTAGTAATTCTGATATGTGGTTCAAAGACTTACTTCATGGGAAACTATTGAATAGCCACATGAAAAAAAAATAAGTGAAAATTCTCAGTTGTTCTAGCACTATAACCTTGTTAGCATATAGCTACCAACAGTCCCTAAACATTGAGCAAATTGCCGCTTCTGTTTACTCTTTGAACCACCTTTTATGTATAAGCCAAGAATGAGGTCTTCAGGAATAACCTTATATTATTAGGCCCTATTCTAAATCCCCTTATTGAGATATAGTGATCCATACAGTGATGGATTCCTAATTAGTAGGAATTTAAACTTGACAGTTACATTGATATATCCAATTCTACATACAAGTCAATACCAAAACAAAAACCTTTTCATATCTGAAAGTTCACCTCAGTCTAGTGCAATGTCATCTTCTAATTAATTATTGATGGGCCTGGTGATCTTTTTTTTTTTTTCTTAATTGGCAAAGCCACTTGGATTGAATTCTCCAAGCAGATGCTTTGTAAATGAGTGACATGTCACCACATTCAGATTTTTCAAAGATTGATATGCCTCAGCCTTCACAGTACAAATTATTTTGCCCAGTTTTAATCATTCATTTTTTGTTGGTTAAGGTTACCAATTATACTTTGTATATATTTAATACATACTAGTCTTTTTCTGATAAGAGACAACATATTTTAATTTCAGGGATGCAAAAGCAAATCATTCACAGGAAGGCTAAAACATTCTCCATAATTATTTCTGGAATGCAGACCAAAAAGACCAGTATTCTATAGTAGTAACAGGTGATGCAAAGAAAGATGGTTGAACAGTCATTGTTTTCAAATTTCCCGTTTTATATTTAATTTTATGTGCACTTTAGAGAAATTAAATTAAATTTTCTTTATTGTCTATTAATTTTTACTTTAAAAAGAAACTTTTAGGGAACCCAAAAGTTTGATATTTGGCTTCAGAAAAGGTAAGTTTTAGTTGTAATCAATAGGAGATTATGTAAAGGTTAAAAAGTAGTTAATTTGCTTGCTATTCTCTGTTAATGGCTCCATGGCCTTCCGCTTTGAAATGTGACAAGAAGTTTATCTTTGCAGTAGAGTCCGGGAGGCATCCTTGGAAGTAAACATCTAGCAGAAGCTCTAAGACTGAGAAAGTGGATGGCCAGTGTGAACTACTCTGTCATGGAAGGAATGCAAAGACAGGTAGTCCATTATGTCAAAGACAGCGCACTTCGCTACCCCCTTGTCTATGTGACTAATTGCATGGACTTCGCTTCTTGAACCATTACTAAAAGCCCCTGAACCTTATAAAAACAGTCAGCACCAGGAGCGTGTTAAGGCAGGATTGAACGTGTTTAAAGGCTCCCTGCCTTCTCAGGTTGCTGGAAATTTAAATAAAAGACACTTTTATACTCTTAGGACCCTGATTCCATAACTCATTGGATTCAGTGGTGATGGCCAACTCAAACCCCCTGCTTACTCTGATAACAATAACATTTTATGATAAAAATTGTTCTCATAATATTTTGCTAATGAGGCTAGTATTTCGTGCTTGATTTTGAGAAGCAGACAAATATACATAATTCTAAGTGGTTTTTGAATAGATAATCTAAAATAAAATAAAAAAAGACATGAAATAAAAAACAAATAGGCATGCAAAAATAAAATTCTAAAAGAAATGATACCTTTTTTAAAAACTTAGTATGGGGAAATGGTCAAATCTAAATATCTAATACTACTGCAATGAGAAACAAAAGACCTTATTGCTAATACTAAGCAAGTTATAAACTTGATGTGGTTCACTCTATCATCAGCAAATAGACCTCATAAGGTTTGTACTCCAGTTATGAAGTTGTGAGGATCACATAAAGTGTGCCACTGTTTTTCTGAACTTCCTGTGGCAACTGTGGAAGCTTTAACTACCCAGACCCCTCCCGGCCTTGAAAAATCAGATTTAAAGGGCCAGGGGTATAACTTCTACATTTAAATATTAACATAAGGTCCTAGTGAAGGTGAATTTTACCACTAAGGTATTTTAGACAATACTGAAAGGATTATTTGGAATATTTTACTGGAAGGAAATAAGCAACAAGCAGTTAAGGTAGAAGTAATATTTAGCCAGTACTCATTGGCATGACAATAGCAGTTACAATGTGAAAATCTTCTGAATGAATAGGTTTGCAAATAACTAGTTCTGGCAGCAGCTGGTCCCTACTTTGACCACAGAGGTCCTCCTGTTCCCCATTCCCAGCAAAAGGGCAACTGAAGAGTTAATGGCAGTCACAGCAGATATTCTGCAAGATTTTGTTCTAAATTTTAGCCGCAGGTTTTCTAGGTTGGCCAGTACCTGTGCTAAATTGGTTGCTAAATGTTTTTACAGTATCTCCCTTGGGTCAAGGCATATGTTTAGTAAATCCATGTGGAGATTGTCCAAAATCTTTGAAATAAAATTGCATGTTTTCTGGAGAGTCTAAATAAAATGGAAAACAAATGAGTAGCACAGAGTGCTTGCATTATTTAAGAAGTTTTTGTTTGCCTGAGAGCTAGGCTTTATCCTTCAATTTCAGAATATGTTTCAAACAAAGATCAATAGGTATTTTCATTCTAAATAAATTTAGTCACAAAGAAAACAAATAGGAAAGGATTGAAGAACAGTAGATAACACAATATGGAACTTTCAAAGATTATTTTGATACTGGAAGGTTACAGATCAACAGTAGACCATTAGAAAAGAAGAAGAAGAGAGAGGAGAAAAAAAAGGGAGACAGAGAGGAAAAAAGAGAGAGAAAGGAAGATACAAGAAGACTAAACAATAAAATATGTGAAGAATGAAAAGATTATGAGGAATGTATATAAAGACAAAATGTATTTTTGATAAATTGCAGCAAGAGCAATAGAACCTTCAAAGAATTATTGAATAAATTCAAAGCTTTTGAAACTGTTCTATAATTTTGTATCATAAATATGTAAGATATGCATAATCACTTACTCTAAGATTTCAAAAGCTTAGAGGTTTAAGAATGTAGATATGAACTTATGCAAATAGGGAAAACTAAGTACAGTAAATTATCAGCAGAAGAGTTATCATAAAAATTTTTCACTAGGCCCTGGCCGGTTGGCTCAGTGGTAAAGCCTCGGCCTGGTGTGCAGGAGTCCTGGGTTCAATTCTTGGCCAGGGCACACAGGAGAAGCACCCATCTGCTTCTCCACCCCTCCCCCTCTCCTTCTTCTCTGTCTCTCTCTTCCCCTCCCACAGCCAAGGCTCCATTGGAGCAAAGTTGGCCCAGGTGCTGAGGATGGCTCTGTGGCCTTTGCCTCAGGCGCTAGAATGGCTCTGGTTGCAACAGAGTGATGCCTCAGATGGGCAGAGCATCACCCCCTGGTAGGCGTGCTGGGTGGATCCCGGTCGAGCGCATGCGGGATTCTGTCTGACTGCCTCCCCGTTTCCAACTTCAGAAAAAATACAAAAAAACAATTTTTTTTTCACTAAAATGCTGAGTGGTCTTGAATTGCAGAAAATGAGAAAAGGTATAAGAATGGAAGAAGTGTGGTTCAGAAAAAGAGCTGGTGTCAGAACCTCTGCTTTTGAGCTATGATAGGAAAATTTAGGACGGGTGGCAGAGTCTGGCATCAGAATACTGCTAACAGGTGGATAAGTTAGGAGTCCACACAGAGCCCACATGGAGATAATAGATATTGGAGTTCTTGTTTGTAAGAAGGTTTTTTGCCTTTCATAGGTTTTCTTCACAATGATCTATTGATAAATTGACTGCTTAGAGGGCCAAAAACAAATGAAAATGGGATATTAATGATTTCTTACTAACACCCTGGTGAGAAGAATGCAATTGTTAAAACCCACCTTGTAATTGAATGTGCCAACAATTTGTTGTGAATATTTACTTAACTGCTTGATAAATTTGCTCTTAGGTTTATGAGTTGATGTGGTTAAATGTTTCCAAATTATCCCCCTCTGTTTTAATTTGTAAGTAAAAAAACCAATTATATAATATATGAATTAGGAGTGCCTCAGTCCAGGAGAACATGCAGCTATCTTACTGCTGGGCTAATGCCTAAGATGAGGCAGCTTAACTTCAATCAATTGTACTTCTACTTCTTTAAATAAACCTGAAGATAACTGATTGTCAAAATATGAAGCTGTCAACAGCAAAATTTGTTTTGTGACCTCCCTGAAGATGAATTATGTTATTTCTGTTCAAGCATCTTTCCTCTATTCCATGTGACTTGGTAGCTAAATGTATTTTGTCAAATAGGTCTCAGATCCCATCTTATAGTCAAACAACTGATGAAATCTGTGTTTATTCACAAACTTCTCTGAGACTCAAGAAAGTAACACACATTCTTATGCTTAAATGCAACAAAAATATAAATAGGATTTCTTGCTTTTGAGTTCATACCACATCCATTAATCCAAATTTTTTTGTTTGGTTCATAAATCATCAAATATTTTAGGGTATGACATACACTCATTGAAAACTTTATCTTCTTCCACTTCTAACCACTAGGAGAAAATTGCTTCAGTTTTTAATTTTCTGTATATATGGATGTGACTCTGCAAAATCTCTTCCTTTTCCAAAGTAAATTATCTCCAAATATGCCCTTTTCTGGCAGTGCTGCTTTACTATCTGTAGGCTTGATTGTACTCCACTTTATTTCCTCAAGGATTTTATTTTTCCCTCCTGTATTATTAATACATATTTTTACTACAGATTTTTTTTTCTAACAAACAATCTAATGTTTCTCATATGTTTAGGTTTTATTTTCCAATCTAAATATAAGAAGGCAATTATTCTCCATGGATCTCTTTTACATTTCTACCTGTATTTCAAGGAGAGGCATTGATTAACTTTGTTCTGGACTATCTTTTTAAGGCTGTTTGTATAGCAAATAGCTTCAAAAGGAAGAGATAGTGTTTCTCTCGGAAACAAAGAGAAAGCTGCTTTACTGTGCAGTATAGTCATGCTTATCTTTCCTTTCATGACAAAGTTCAAACAAGCTTATTGCCCATTATATATGGGTTCCTTAAATCTTGAGTCATTACCAATAATTAAACCCACTGCATGTGCAGGCATCTCAGTTGACACAAGATACTTATGCAGCCTGACTAGCGGTGGCGCAGTGAATAGAGCGTTCCTAGGTTCCAAACCCTGAGGTCGCTTGCTTGATTGCAGGCTCACAAGCTTGAGCAAAGGGTCACTGGCTTGAAGCCCAACATCACTGGCTTGAACTCAAGTTGCTAGCTTGAATAAGAGGCCACTGGCTCAGTTTGAGAGCCCTAGTCAAGGCACGTATGAGAAAGCAATCAGTGAACAATTAAGTTGTCACAGCTACAAGTTGATGCTTCTCATCTCTCTCCCATCCTGTCTTCCTATCTCTCTTTCAGCTACAAAAAGAAGAAGAAGAAGAAGAAGAAGAAGAAGAAGAAGAAGAAGAAGAAGAAGAAGAAGAAGAAGAAAACATATGCAAATGATGATACTCTGCTGATATGCTACTAATGTGAGTAATAAAGTTTTTTTTCACTAACCCAGAAGTCTCTGTATTCTTCCCAACATCCAAGATAAAGTACAAACTTGCAAATAGAATAAATGCTCCAATGCTTCATAGTTCTTGGCATGAATGTATCCTCAAGGTATCATTTTTTTCTCTACCCTAATCATCAAAGAATAACCTATGTGCCCTGCTTCCATGTCCTCATGATCCACTCACTCTTTAACTTTACGAAGTCTAACTTCCCCCATACCATTACTGAAATTTCTTTCTTCAGTGATACAGAACTCTTGTATTGTTGAATCCAGAATTCTCTGCACAACTACTAATTTTTTTCTTTTGATGTTGCAAACATTTGTTAGCTTGATCATCTTTTCCACTTAAAACTCTTCATTGTGATCCCCCTTTTAGCCTTCTATCAGTTCTTTCTCAGTTGCTATCAATGACTTCTCCTTCACTACAACCTCGTTAGAGATCTTACTTCACTTTATAAGACCAGATCATAAACCTCTGTTTTTGATAATTCATTATTATCTTAAACATCTTCAGTTAAAACTACATTCTCAGGCTTACCTCTGTCAAAGCTTCACTTTCACATCTCTACATCTGCTGATCACTTCTACCAAAACATAACTGTCTGCAAACCCTCAAACTCAGCATATATAAAGTCAAACATCTTTTAACTTATGTATTTCTGGAAAGGATGTTATTATTCACCCAGGTTCCCTAGTTTTAAGTATTGAGAAACATTTTTTTTTCTCCTTATATAAACTTACTTTTTTCTGTTTTTTTTCATTATTAAAATTTCTAAATTTTTTTATTTATTCATTTTAGAAAGGAAAGGGAGAGACAGAGAGAGAGAAGGGGGGGAGGAGCTGGAAGCATCAACTCCCATATGTGCCTTGACCAGGCAAGCCCAGGGTTTTGAACCGGCGACCTCACCATTTCTAGGTTGATGCTTTATCCACTGTGCCACCACAGGTCAGGCTCATTATTAAATTTTTTCATGTGCTTGCTTGTTGTATTCTTTATTTCATTATACTAATTTATTACACATTAATCTCATTGTTGGTATATTACATGTATTTTCTAACTGGAGATCCATTCTTATGTATTTCATGTATTGTTAATCCAGGATCATTTATTTTCTGAAAATGAAACTACAATTTTTTCATGTTCCAACTCTAAAAACACTCTTGTGTTTAGAATAAATAACATTGAAAATCTCCACTATTGTGTATTGAGTGTCCTTGCCATTTTTCTTTATAACCACTGGTTTAAATACATATGTTCGTTTATTCATTCAACAAAAATTGCTTACCATCTGTGTTTCATGCACATTGCTAGAACCTAGAAAGCAAAGATGAATAAAATGTATTGAATTCATTCAAATGATAAGGAAAAATAAATGTTACACAAAAAGTACTGCAGTGCAGTGTCATAAAAACATAGTGTCCAATGATAAATACATTTTTTCATACTCTTGCTCATGTTTTAATCTTGGCACTGAATAACATTTTCTTTCTCCCCACTTATGTGTTTTCTTAAAAAAAAACAAAAAACAGTTCAATGCTTACTTTCAGTTTCATTTTTATTTTAGTTTAGTCTCCACAACTACAACTCTATTCATCTTTGTCGCAATTAATAACACTATCACTCAACTGAAACTTAGCATGAGCTATTTCATTTTATTATTAGTATTTCTCTGTGGCTTCGGTTCTAATATGTTTATGAGATTATAAGTACCTTTAGGAAATGCATGGTTTAGGAAAGCATATTAGTGAAAACTAGTGTTCAACTCATAGCAATAAAAAAAGGATTTATTGGTTTTGACCAGTTGGCTCAGCAGTAGAGCATCTGCCTGGTGTGTGGACGTCTCAGGTTCGATTCCAGTCAGGGCACACAGGAGAAGTGTAGTACACCAGCTTGCTGTAAACTACTGGTGTCACGTGGAAAAAATCTACTCAAGACATAAATTTATGTCAAGAGGAAGAGAGAAGGAGGCCTGCCAAGGGAAGCAAAAAAAAAAAAAGACCCCCTGAATAGCCTTCTCTCTTAGTTTTTATTTTCAAAAGCAGAACAGAGGTAACAGGATTACAAGGGAGAGAGATCAGATGACAAGGGGAAGAATGATTAATGGCCGTTTTGATGAAATGAAGAAAGAGCTAATTTGGCCAGAACATTATATTCTTTTGCTAATTAACAAGCACAAAGGAAGGGACAATCTAGGACCTCTAGGCTAACTTTCTAAAGCCCCTTCACATGCATTCCTTTATGTCTGCACAAAGGTCACTCAATCACACTTTCTTCGTGTTTGCATCCAAGAGACATTCACTCAGGGCTTTTAACTAAAGTTCCCCAATCCAAGGCATAGAGGGTTCAAGGTTGAATGGGTGATCCCTTACAGAGAAGTGACCATATACTTCTCCATCCTTCTCCCTCTTCCCTCCCTCTTTCTATCTCTCTCTTCCCCTCCCACAGCCATAGCTCAGTTGGAACAAGTTAGACATGGATGCAGAAGCTGGCTTCATGGCTTTTCTTCAGGCTCTAAAATACCTCAGTTGCTGAGCAATGGAGCAATGGCCCCAGATAGGTAGAGCATTGCCCCTAGGGGGTTTGCTAGGTGGATCCTGCTCAAGGTATATATGGGAATTTGTCTCTCTGCCTCCCCATTTCTCACGTAAAAAATTTTTTAAAAAAATTATTACCCTGGCCAGGTAACTCTGTTGGTCAAAACACTGTCCCCATATGCCAAGGTTGTGACTTTAATCCTCAGTCCTGACTGAGGATTGCATAGATAAGTGGAACCACAAAATTGATGTTTTTCTTTCTCTCTCTCCATCCTTCTCCCCCTTCTTCACTTTCTTTATTTTTCTCTAAAATCAATCAATAATTCTTTAAAGTATTTATTTTGTTTGTTAAACAGAAAATATAGAAATGAGAATTTCCTACAGTATTCAGCTCAAGGCTAAGACTACTGTAATTTTTTCAGCCCTTCAACTGTGATCTGAAGATGGTTACTGCAAGTATAGCAAGATATTTTCCCTTTAGCTAACCAAAGGACAAAGAACATTGATGTAAAAAGGTGATGCAAAAATTAGAAAAAAAAATTGGGGGAAGATCAGAGTAGTCTAGAAAATATAAGAGAAAGTTCAGAGATATAAATAAACTCATGAGCCCCAAATATATCAGGCAGCTATCCTTAGCAGCAAGGGAACCTAAAAAATATATAAATTGTTATCTGGATATATTGCTACTCATTACAAAATTGCAGTGCTGTTAATAAGGAAGAGAAAAATGGACATTTGGCAGGTCACTTTTAGGATCTGCCACAGTAAAAGACTTTTTATTAACAGCTACTAATATTAATTGATTGACATTCAATGTAAATTACTAGAATGTCCTGTATTTTGTTGAGAGATATGTCTGTTTCAATGGGTATGCCTATTGAAGAGATGAAAGAGCCTTACGACAAATTAATCTTCAAAAAATGAGTGTGAGAAAAAGAGAGCTGTAGTTCTAAAGGCCACTGCTAAACTCTAAGTTCCTTTGTAAAGAGGAGAAGTGATGTAATGTTCACACACAGAGACAAAAAACACAAAAAGCTGGCAACTTTTAGTTGGCTGAAAAAATTCAGTCATAACTGAAGAATGTATATAGAACACAGTTACTCATGTCTTAAAAAATTCACTCATGGTTGCAACAGTTCTGGAGACAGGTAGCTAGGAAAACAGGAAAGATCTCAGAGGCACACTTGTGGTTTTTCTGACCCTTAAGCCCTTTCTCTATTAAAATTATTTTTTCCACTTTTTCTAACTAATTTGAATAATTTGAGCTCATAGTAGCAAGCAAAGAGGATTAACAAAAACATTTATTATAACAAGAATGCTAAAGCTCAAGAAATAACACAAAAAATAAAAGACAATAATACATGGAAACACATAAAGAATTATAGTAAAGTAATAAAAAGTAAAAAGAAATTCCATACTTGAATACATAATATTGGAAATTGACAATATACATATTCAATAGTTTAACGGAAGCCTGAACACCTCAGAACAAAGAATGAGTAAATTTAATACATGTCATAGAAATTATCAAACTAAATCCAAGAGAAGAGATAATAAAGCCTGACCAGGCAGTGACACAGTGGATAGAACATTGGAGTGGGACACAAAGGACCCAGGTTCAAAACCACGAGGTCATTGACTTGAGCGCAGGCTCATCCAGTTTGAGTGCAGGCTCACCAGTTTGAGCACAAGATCGCTGGCTTAAGCTCAAGGTCGCTGGCTTAAGCAAGGGGTCACTCGCTCTGCTGTAGCCCCTTGGTCAAGGCACATATGAGAAAGCAGTCAATGAATAACTAAGGAGCCACAATGAAGAATTGATGCTTCTCATCTCTCTCCCATTGAGACAAAAGTAAAAAAAAAAAAAAAATTGTCTTTAGCACACTAATAAGACTAAAAGCTATTTTCAAAACTTCTACAAGATAGTCTTACATTATTGATATACTAATATTTAAATATTTATTTAAAGATAGAATTTGACTTTGCTAAGTAAAAGATACATATTGTAATCTCTAGAGAAACCACTAAAATAAAAATTGCAATGTGCAGCTAAAAAGTCAATATAGAGCATAAAAATAGAATACTAAAATTATTTAATTCAAAAAATACAAGAATCTCAAAACATTAAGTTGAATGAAAAATAAGATATAACTGAGTATATTCTGTGTGATTCCATTTATGGAAATTTCAAAAATAGTTATACTTAATCTAAGCTGGTAGAGTATACAGACAGTAGTTGTCTGGGGTGAGGGCAAGGTTGGGGTGCACAGTGTGTGATCTGAAAGGATAATGTGAATTAATATATATATTTCCCCACCCCCTGTAATCTAGATCATCTATCTCCCTATCTCAAATTCCTTAGTTTAACTAAATCTGCAAAGTCCTTTTTTGCCATGTAGATAACATATTCATAGGTTTGCCATTTGGGTGTACTCATCTTTAAGGAGTGGGCAGGGTCAAGGGAAATAAAGGGTGATGCGTGCCATCAGTCTGTCTATCACAGGAGGCAAATGATCAGACTGATTCAAAGCAGTTTTCCAGGGTTGCTGACATCAAATGGGAAATGAAAACAACTGTGCACAAATCAAAACCATAACCAGACTGATTCAAATATTAGAAACAGGAACTGTCAGCTAAGTAAAATATCAGATTTTGTATGAGATTCTCCCCCAGGGGATGAGAGAAGTATACCTGGGTGCAAAACCTTATGATATGCAAATTTTGTGAAAAGTAACATAGTTCCTTTGACTGCTAGACTCTATCTACAACAGTCTTGTACAGTGATAGTCAACCTGGTCCCTACTGCCCACGAGTGGGTGTTCCAGCTTTCATGGTGGGTGGTAACGGAGCAACCAAAGTATAAATAAAAAGATAGATTTAGCTACAGTAAGTTGTTTCATAAAGATTTATTCTGCCAAACTTAGTGAAAATCCGACATAAAGTACTTGGTAAGTAATTATTATTATATGCTTTTACTTGCTGTAACTCTGCTTTATAAATTTTATAAAGTAAAGTCACTTCCCTACTTTATAAATCACCATTTCTGTGGAACTGGTGGGTGGTTAGAAAATTTTACTACTAACAGAGATACAAAAGTGAGCAGTAGGTATAAAAAGGTTGACTACCCCTGGTCTAGTTGCTATATTGTAAAAAGCTGTAGAGTCACCTTTGAGAGGTGATCCCTTCTGTACATCTCAGTGAAATTATAGCTGTGCAATTGATAGCATGCCCTGCATCTAGTTTGTGCTCAATAAATATTAGACATTGATCTCAAAAAAGAGAATAACTGCATTACTATTGATGACAAAGAAATTCTAATGATCAGCAGCAGACAGGATGCTGTTGTAAGCACCTGCTTAACTACCAGGGGCCATGTGGATTGGGAAACATGTCAAGTTAGTAATGTTCAGTCAAACACCCAGATATTTTGCAAAAACCAATGTTAAGTCACTTTGTTTCTGAATTTAATTCATTATTTTAAAAATAGTTTGTTCCTTAATAGAAACCAACCCTTTCTTCCTATTCTTCTTGTCCCCAAATCCATTTTTGACTGCGGAGACTGATTTCCAAAGGGTAAAGCACAATTTTTAACTTGCCATGAATTTACAAACCCCTTCTTAAAGTCTATACTCAGCCAACTGCATTGTATTAATACTTGGAGTCTGTTAAAACAAGCAGAAAGCTTTCACCATTTCAATTAAGCTAACCCGACCAATTTAGGATTACAGACACATTAGCTCCACAAATTAAGCTTTCTATTCCTGTGGGTCTTTTATTGAGCTTATTTATTCAGCCTAGGTTGTGAGAAGAAATGTCTGTCAGCTGGCTCTTCTTTAAACCCATATGTCTCTTGGGGAATTTTATCTCAGAAGCCTTCGTATGCATGATTACTTATTTTCTTTTCAGAAACATAATGCATATAGTCACTTTTTTTTTCCTTTTAATGCAATATATCATTGCTCTAGTTTTTGCAATGGTATCTTTAGATTATTCATTATTTACATGTCTGTATTTCCTAGAATTAGTGACATAAACATTCCTAAATTAAACATTACTGTTTTAAACAATATATTTTTTTCTCTGTTCTTGGTTTACAAAAGATAATGACTATGATAACTGCATCTTTTATAATTAAGCAGGTCACTGGTGAATTTAAATTGAGGACAATATTGGATATAAGAGGTCACTCTTCTAACAGTCAATAAAACAGTAGTTTCTTTTGTGATTTTATCAGGCTCAGTATCATTGAGAAACCAATTATATTTGCCATGAATTACATGTGAAATAATAGGAAACAATTTCTCTCCTACTCTTGGAGAATACTTATATCATTTTTCATTAAGAAGTAATTTGTGGTTTGAAGTAACATTTTTCCTAAGCTTCTTATGCATAAGGAAATGACTTTCTCAATATCCACATGCAATTTCATGAAAATTGGGCAATCTTTTAAAAGAGTTATAGAACTCTAATACAGCAGATAACTTTACAAGCTCACTTAGACCATTGTCTCTCATCCCCTGGTTTCAACTTTTACCACTTATAGTAAATAAAACCAGGCAGGTAGAAATTCTATCTCACATTCAAAGATCTTCTGGTCTCTCTGTTAGTTCAACACGATGCCTAACAATCTTCGTGCTCTTTCCAAAGAACTAATTTTTTTCCGGTTTTGCGTTACTGGAATCAGAGAACAGTATATTAACATGACACTATAATGAATCTCTACAACTCAGATAGGTAAATTAGACATTTATGTTACCTAGCTGAAAAAAAAAACTTATTTCTTTGGCCTTTTTAAACTATATCTTTTTAAAGAACTATTTTAAATCAAAAGAATAGCTCTCTTTAAGTTTTCCCCAATCTTTTTGAGTTTACTTATTTTATAATTTTCACACACTACATTTCAACACTTTAGAATATATTCTTGTTTTGATGTTTTTTTATCTCTCTATTACAACTTCCATAGTAAAGACTGAAAATTGCTTTAGTATGCTCCTGTGCAGCCAAGGCATAGTAGGCCTGTGACCTAGAATCAACCAATCAAACTCACTGGTGTGAAATTTTGACTCATTAATAAGAAAAGTAATGCCTGACCAGGCAGTGGCAAAACAGATAGAGCACCGGTCTGGGATCCAGATTCAAAACTCCAAGGTCACCAGCTTGAGCATGGTTCATAAACATGACTCCATGGTCACTTGCTTGAGCCCAAAAATCTCTAGCTTGAAGCCCAAGGTCATTGGCTCAAGTGAGGAGTCACTGGTTTGGCTGGAGAACCCCAGTCAAGGCACATATGAGAAAGCAATCAATGAACAACTAAGGTGTTACAACTATGAGCTGATGCTTCACATCTCTCTCCCTTCTTGTCTGTCTGTCCTGTTTGTCCCCTTCACTCTTTCTTAATAATAATAACAATAAGAAGAAAACAGAAAAGATATTTCAGTTAGAAAGGTGGTGGAGATACATGTGTTTGGAGGCATCAAGGGCTAACAGGGGCCTTTTCTGAAACAGTACTGGCACACATACAAGAAAAGCAAGAGGACAATTCTTTCCTTAAAGACCACTTCTATAGCATCATTCTGGTTTGTTTCTTGAGGTCTAATAAGAGGTTCATCATTTAGAGCCCCTAAACAGGTCTCTGAGCTACATGATATATTTTTATAATCACTTTTTCAGGAAAATTCAACAGAAGCATCTCTTGCAATCTACAAGTAAGAACTCAGAGTAGTATCGTATGTAATTTTGTTTCAAATTTTTACATCTCCGTATTTCTAAACAAAATTCAAACTACTAATATGTCTCAAATTCTGGCCTCAAAATTCCATTTAAGTAATTGATCTCTATTCTTCTACAGCAATAAATACCAGCCAAATTGTTCTATTCACATTTCTTACCACATATAATTTTGAAGTAGAGAGGAATTATTTAATTTATTCTCATAGACTACTTTTTTTCTTACTTCTAACAGAATGCAGTCAGATTTTCTGTAAATATTTATCACAAGATGAATTAGATAACATCTCACTTCTAGTGATGTCCAGTTGCAGGATTAGCTTGTGGAATACATTTGCAAAACACATATTTGCTCAGCATCTGCAACAAAGTTGTAAAAACATTAGCTAGCTTATTACTTGAGTTACATGCTACTCATTGCTGCTAATTTATAGCAAGAATAAAATTAGGATAAAAGAATTTAGCCTGTCAGTGCTCCAAATTTTTTATCAGTCAATAAATAAATATTATAATTAGTCAACATTATCCATCTCAACCAATCTCAGTGTTTTAATATAGCAAATGTTTATTTTTCAATCACATATTATCCATTGTAGGTAGCCAGAGTTTTTCTCCATCTAGTGAAAAGAAACCAATAGCTCCTCTATTTTGAGATATTTTTATTTTAACTTTTGATTGTTAAGGCAGAGGAATATAGGAATAGTAGAAACTTAGCAACTTTAAACTGCATTGGGCCAGAAACAACACATGACACTTCTATTCACAGTCCACTGGCCATAACTATCCAAATGGCCCTAACCTAATATCATGAGAGAATAAGAAACGTACAGGAAACCATGGAATGTTTTATTAGCACTATTTATTTATGGCACACAGTCTGAAACTAATCTGCTGGATTTTAAGCCAATTAATTAATTAATTAATTATTTGTTGTGACAGAAACAGAGAGAGGGAGAGATAGGGACAGACAGGAAGGGAGAGAGATGAGAATCATCAGTCCATCACTGCAGCTCCTTCCTTAGTTGTTCATTGATTACTTACTCATATGTGCCTTTATGGGGATAGGGAGGGGGGGGCCTACAGCAGACAGAGTGACCCGTTGCTCAAGCCAGTGACCCTGGGTTCAAGCTGGTGAGCCTTGCTCAAACCAGATGAGCCCACGCTCAAGCCATAGACCTTGGGGTTTTGAGCCTGGGTCCTCTGTGTCCCAGTCTGACACTCTAGCCACTGAGCCACCACCTAGTCAGGCTAAGCCTATTTATAATTTAAGTAACACTGCAAACTAAACTTACTTTCCATTAATTTTCAGAAAGATCATAAACAGACAATATTTCCTCATATACAGACAATATTTCTTTTACCTTATTTTACCTGTTATGAATTTCTTATCCAAAATTATCTGCCTTCTACTCATGGTTTATTTAGATCTGAAATGTATTCAAACCCCAACTCAATATCCTTACGTTTTCAAGGCATCTCAGGTACATTGGAACTCATTAATGACTCTTTTCCAAGTTTCTATAGGACTTAAGCCGCAAAACTTAAAACAAAATCATCTTCACATTGTGTACAGAACATTCTGTTAGTCCTAAAGGATACAGATATGGTCAAAAGCAGTATTGTGTAAACAGAAAATCATATAAGAAGACTTGGTAAGTGAAAGCAGCAGTTACTTTCAGTAATAGAAAAATAAATTCAAAATGGTGAATAACTTGGCTACATTAGATTATATTACAAAAATGTGAGAATAGAATGTTTTGATATTATG
The DNA here is from genome assembly GCF_036850765.1 of Saccopteryx bilineata. Lineage (NCBI taxonomy): Eukaryota > Metazoa > Chordata > Mammalia > Chiroptera > Emballonuridae > Saccopteryx > Saccopteryx bilineata. Next base: position 31,985,374 of record NC_089497.1, read on the forward strand.
TTTGGGGGATGGTCACTTAGTTTTTCTCCCAATTCTACATCAATAGAGAAATGGACAAAGCAGTCATACACAAGGAAATCAAACTATCAGTTTTATTAATTGTAAAGCTGACACTAGAAGGAGACTAGAACTGCTGGCACAAACAAGCAGGCTATCTGGCACCTCCTACACTTTTACTAAACCTATTTAGTAACAAGCAGGGCTGATCAAACACAGATACTTCTTCCATTCAGAGACAGTATAGTTATTGCAAAGGAGAGGAGAAGTATAAATTGAGAACCAGCTACTCCTGAAGAGAGAAAAGCATTAAAAAATTGAGCTACGTGGGTTCATTTTCTTCTCTCTATATACCAGCTGTTGGTCAAATAAGTTTGTAAATATGATATATATGTTTGCTTGCTTATAGTTTGCATGGGGTATGGGGGACAGGCTGTAAGCAGGCAGGATTCTTATAGCCTAAGGTTTAGTTTTAAAACTAAGCTTTTCCCTACACCCTTGACTGTTGCATGATGTGGGGTGGTGCACTCTTATGAGGAATCCCATTTATGCCTCAGATAAGTGCCTTTGTATCAGAGACTTCCTTGTTTGTATATTAGATTAAAGGTTTTGATTTATACACTATAAAATGGGACAGACCGAGAGCTTGCTCTCTCTCGGTTCCTGAGATGAGCAGAGAAAGGCCATGTGGTGGAAAGGAGAAGCAGGCAAGTTGGCAGAGTGCTGAAGGAGAAGCCAGTTAGCAGAGTGTGCAGAGAGAAGGAGATGAGGAACAGAGGTGATAAGGCTGGTGAGGTAGACACCTTTGATTCTAGGAAACTCGGATAAGTTGGTAGCTTTGTGAGCACTGAATGAGTGGCTTTTGGAGCCCAGTGTGTGTTTTTACTTGCCCGCTGGGTGCAAGATAGGATTAAAGCTAATGGCCCACCAGTTCTTGGCTCCTTTGTTTCATTACTGTCTGTCTAAATCAAATGCGAACCTGCATGGGCCAGGCAGCTGTGGTGGTGGCCGTGCTACTGGCTTTACACCAGCCAATCAGGTGAGTCACTTTTACTCTCATGGTGAGGATTCAGTAAAGAACTATATATATATATGAAAGACATATCCAAAACCTTTTACTCAAGGGGAAAAACATGAGGGTGAGGAAAAAGCATTTCTCCTTTCAATGGAAGACATTACAGGAGAATGAAATTGGAGTTGCTCTATGAAGAATTATTGGAAGAGTCATTGGTGTAGAGGCAGAAAGACTACACTTGAGCGGCAAGACTTTGTTGGAATATTTTCTTCAGGAGGGTAGGTTCTTTGTTCTGATCTAACTATACTGCTAGCATCAAGGATGAAAAGTTGCATATATTGGGTATTCATTAAATAGAGTTTAAATAAAATGAGGTAGCTGGCAATCTGTGAAGGTTTTAAATTTGGACTTAATAATTAGAATTTTATTTTACAGAGATATGTGTAGATTTTTCAAGCAGGGTCTGACAGAGACAAAATAGCATTGTAGGAAGATTAATCAGGCAATGCTTTATGTAATGGATTGCATTACCAAGATTCCTGAGGGAGGGAGTTCAATTAGCAGATAATTGCAATAGCCTTAGGATTATCTCTGATGGTGACTTTGATTAAAGTAGAAGAGAGTGGATCTGGAAGAGAGTAAAGAACAGTCCTGTAAAACCCCATGGAGGAAAACTGGCAGGCCCTGATAAATGGCTAGAAGAGGGAGTGGGGAGGGGTGGGAGAGATGATCAACTGACTCATCATTAGTTGAGCACTTATAATGCAGGACTCTTAGAGGAATAAATTCAAATGTGTGACATAATTATTATCCTTTTAGCAGAATTATGTGCTTGTAGGAAAAAGCTCATGGAAAACAAATGAAGATGTCACGCATAGATTCTGGGGGTAACTGGAATATCAGTGCAGAGTTAGTAGCTAAGAATGTGGAAGCCAATGCAAGCCAACATATTTTATAATTAAGAAATCAAGAAAAATAATAAATTATTGGAGATAATTTAGTAGGGAGATGTATTCAGACTTTTGTATTGTTTTTGGATCTTATGATCTGTTCTGAAACCATCTATCAACAAGTATTATGTGTTGTCAATTTTATCTTTAGAATTTATTTCAGTCACTGTAATTTTTTTTTAAGTGAGAGGAGGGGAGATGGTAAGACATAATCCCATATGCACCCTGATCCGGATCCACCTGGCAACTCCTGTGTGGGGGCCTGACAGAAAGACCCGGGATGTGGGCTCTTGTAAACACATAGACTGCAGAGACAGTCCAGCTCCCATGTTTTTCTGGGCTACTTGCCTCAGCTCCAACTCCCACGCCTTTCCGGGTTGCCTGACTCAGACTCATCAACTGACTTACTGCACTGATGTAATGTTGGCCCCGTACCACGATTGTCCCTAAGCACTCTATCTACCTTCCCTGGACGGCTAGGAGAGGACTGCTTGGAATACAGCGCAGAATAAAGCGCTGCGGTATGTCTCATCTTTCTGCAGCTCCTGTGCTTTCTTTGACTTTGGGGAATCTCACCGCCTAAACCATCCCTAGTGGAGCAGGTGGGCGCAGACATCAGGTACTGTGAGCAGGATGCTCTCTGTCCACTGGTGCAGTTGGCAAGATCTAGTGAGTACCCCTTGAGCCCTGGCACCCCCAGAAGGTGGCAGTGACATGTGGCCGCGGCTACAGGATTCTAGTACCTGGTAGCAGTGGCTCTATTTACCTGGGTAGTCCCAGCAGACTGAGACATGATGGAATCCACACCATTTGCCTTAGAGGCTTTGGAACTGAACTTTCCGAAAACGGCCTGAGAGTCAGCAGGATGGGTGACACTGCTACAGAAGCAACATCTATGGCTGTTGGAGCAGACAGCACAGATCAAGCAGCTGCAGTGGATAGAGGAGGCCTTGGAGGAGAGGGATATAGGCCCTAGAAGAGACCTTCCATGGCTCAGGTTAGGAGATGCAAACAGAGTGCTCTGCCCCTATGTTTAGACTCCCTTTTCTGCGTGAGTCCACCTCCAGTGTTACAGGCTCACTCATTGGTTAAGAAGCAAGTAGAGCATGGCCAATCATTAGCACCAGGTGGCGATGATAATGGCAAATGGAGGAGTGGTGAGTGGTGGAGTGCAAATGGCCACCCTGGGTCACTCTGATTGGGCTGCTGACCTGCAGTCTGTGCTTGGCGTGGGTGGACAATGCAAGCGAGGAGTACAAGGAGGCACTCAAGGGTGTAGGGACTGCCTGTGCTGCACCCTCCCTTAACAATGAAAGACAGGGCAAAGGGATAAGGGAACCCCAAGCCTTGTTCCAGTTTGAATAGGACGAAGGCCGTGAGATCTGCCTAATAAAGATGAGTGGGGACTGGAGGTCCGATATGGAATTGGCAATCCACTAGTTCCCTTCTAATGTGGAGTGTTAGCTTGGATGGATACTAGTGCTCTCTCCCGTACAGGAAATCCCAGCAGCCATTGGTAGTTTTGGTTTCAGAATGTTCAAGCAAAGCCAGTAATTTCTCCCTTGAGGATGGAAGGACTTCCTCTTAGGCCCTGCAATGTACCATGTCCTACCCCTGACAGAATTTTAGGGGTGGATGTCTTGCAAAGACTGTAGGAGTTCTGCCTTCAGGTTTAGGTTGTGTAGGCGATATTGCGGAGGCATGCGGGACTTGCCACTTGCAACTCGGCCTGCCTCCCGGCAGGGGTACTAACACTGAGCTGTGTCCAGAGAAGCGAAAGGTTACGCTTCCTAGGTTCTTTTATAACTGCGGAGCTGGCCGCACATTCCCACACAGAAGGACCGGAGGGCATGGGGAAATGGTACAAACTGTTTTGAAACTGGAAGAGGCTGGTATTGTGCGACCAACACACAGCTCTTACAACTCCTGGGTGTGGCCAGTGCTAAAACCGAACAGAACATGATTATGACTGCGGACTATTGGGAGTTGAGTACGGTCATGCCACCACTACATGCAGTAATATCCTCCGTACTGCACTTAATAGACAAACTGACTCTGACTTTGGGATGCTAACCCTGTGTAGTGGATTTGGCCAACACATTCTTCTTCATAGACATTGCTCTGGAGAGCCAGGAACAGTGACTTCACCTGGGAAAGGTTCAATGGAATTTTGTTGTCTTGCACAGCCTGACCATATGTTGTGTTTAGGTGGCCGGCCAAAGACCTGGCCTTGTGGGCCAAGTCACCCACAGTGGCCCTCTTTCATTTATTGATGTTATATTGCTAACCTCTGATTCTCTTACAGATCTAGAGACCGCAGCAGAGAGTTTGAAAGGTGCCCTAGAAATATGTGGTTGGGCCATTAATGTTGGCAAAGTGTAGGGGTCTGGATTGATTGTCAAAATCTTGGGAGTTTTCTGATCAGGTAAGACCAAAGTTATGCCCAAGGTGGTCATTGACAAAATCCAGCCATATCCCCGGCACATTATGATGAAGCAGTTAAAAGCGTTTTTGGATTTGTTGGGATACTGGAGAGTATTCATACCCCACTTAGCCTAAATAGCAAAACCTCTTTATGGGTTGATAAAAAAGGGGGTGCTACGGGATTGGTCAGGTGACCATGAAGCAGCATTTGCCATGATGAAAAGGGCCATAGTCCAAGCACAGGTCCTTCAGACCCCAGACCCCAATATACCACTCCTCTTGACAGTCTCTATGCATGAGGACAGATATGGCTGGGGCCTTTGGCAAGCTCAGTGGTCCAGGAAGGTTCTCTTAGGATTTTGGTCTCAGCTGTGTAAGGGAGCAAAGGTCTATATTCCTTAATTGAGAAGCACCTAGCAGCTGTCTATGCAGCCTTGCACCCCTGTGAGGCAATCTCGGGAGCCACACCCATGATGTCCTGTCCACCTAGCCAGAGATAGGGTGGCTGCTTTCCTGGACAAAGACACCCAGGTCAGGGATAGCCCAAGTACCTGCATTGGCCAAGTGGGGGGACATATCTAGAGCAATAGGTCACATTTAACTCTAGTTCCTGTGGTCAACCAAGCACAGGCAGAAGAGGTGGAAATGCAGCCAGTGCCCTTGAAAGAAGAGATACCATGTCCCGGAAGGGAAGGTGTCCATGCCAGAGGCATGGTATATGGATGAATCTAGTAGGGGGAGTCTTCCCACCTGGACAGCTGTGTGTCTATGGCTGGACATAGACTAACTATGGTTTGAGACAGGGCTAGGCCAGAGCAGCCAATGGGAAGAAATGCAGGCCGTCTGGCTAGTCCTGATGCATGAGCATGGTCAGGTGCATGTCTGCACCAGTAGCTGGGTGGTTTATCATGGCTTTACTCCATAAATTCCCTGATGGGCTGCCCAACAGTGGACTGTTGAGAGCCGACCACTCTGGGGCCGACCCATGTAGGGAGAGTTCTGGAAAAGAGAAAAAAAGGGAAGGGACGGTGATAACCATGTCCCTAGACACCACCTTTTGCAAATTCCCAGAAATGATGAAGCAGATGCCTTAGCTAAAATAAGTCTGATCCTTCTGGGCGTGAGGTGCATGTGTCTTACTACACCTAGAATGCTGTGTATACATTCCTGATCACCAAGAGTGAGTGAAATGGATGGGGTGGGCTACGCTATACAGGCTTTACAGAATGATCCCTTAACCACCTGGTGGAACCACATATGGAACACCTGCTGCTGAGTCTTGACTGTTATTACTTGTCAAGTCTTGACTCTGGCTACTTTTTGCTTGGTGATGGGTTATTGTACCCTGCATTGGTGCTGCAGCTTCTGGGCCCAAGGAGCTGCCCTACATACGAAAGCCCCCATTCTGTAGGGGTGACAGGTGGGGGCCTGACAGAAAAACCCAGGATGTGATCTAGCTCATATGCTTTTCTGGGCTACTTGTCTCAGCCACAGATCCCACACCTTTTTGGGCTGCCTGACTCAGCTCTAGTTCCCACACCTTTCTAGGGTGGCCAGTACTTTTCGGGCAGCCATGCTTTTTTTGGGCTGCCTGATTCAACAACGGACTTCACCTCACTGATGTAATGTTGACCCCATGCTGCTATTTTCTCTAAGCACTATATTTATGGTACCAGGACTTCTAGGAGAAAACTGCTCGGAACACAGCATAAAATAAAGCATTGCTGGAGGTCTCATCTTCCTGTGGATCTTTGTGCTTTCTCCACCTTGGGAATCTCACTGCCTAAACCATCACTTGCAGGATAGGTGGGCTCTGACATTGAGCTCTGTGAGAAAGATGGACTCTGACACCCTGTCTGGGGCTGATGCTTGAATCAACCGAGCTATTTTTAGCACCAGAAGCTGATGTTGATACCAACAAGCTATCCTCAGTGTCAGGGGCTGACACTGGGACTAATTGAGCCACTGGCTGAGGGAGGGGAAGAGAGAGAGAAGGGGAAGAGGGAAGGGAAGAAAAGCAGATGGTTGTTTGCTCTGTGTGCCCAGGACTTCCATACACTGGGCCAATGTTCTATTGACTGAACCAACCAACCAGGGCCTGTAAAATTCTTTATACATGTAAATATAAAATAATTATATTAATAAATACATGATCCTCTAATAACATAACAATTATATTTCTATTTTTTAAGTCCAGAATAACAAGTAAGTAAGTATAAATATGCATACAGTATACAAAAATTGTAAATTTTAAAGAAAAGTAATTGAGTTCAGGGTGTTAAAAGAAACTCAAGCTAGGATGAGCACACAGAGATGAGATATAATGACAATAAAAGAAAGATGAGTTGTTTTTTTTAAAAAAAAGTTCGGTCAAATTTATTTCCAAAAACTATAGAAACATAAAAGAAATAAAAGAATGTAAATAAATACTTTATTCTCATTATTTAATTATATATGTAATGATACATATAGATCTTCTGATATAATTTGATAGCACTCCATGTGTCTAAAATTGGAAGCTTCATAATGTTTTGGGTTTAGATACACAAGATATTGAAAAAACCCAGAGTACTTTCATTTTCTTTTTTTCATTTTTCTTTTTTTATTAAATTTATTGGGTGACACTGGTTAACAAAATCATACAGGTTTTGGGTGCACAATTCTACAACAAATCATCTGTATGCTATATTGTTATGTTCACCTCCCCAAGTCAAGTTTTTGTCCATCACCATTTATTTATTTATTGATTGATTGATTGTTTTTTTTTTCTGTGACAGAGACAAAAAGAGACAGAGAGAGGGACAGACCAACAGAGAGGGAGAGAGATGTGAAGCACCAATTCTTTGTTGCAGCACCTTAGTTGTTCATTGATTGTTTTCTCACATGTGTCTTTACCTGGGGGGGGGGCTGCAGCTGAACGACTGACCCCTTACACAAGCCAGCAACTCTGGACTCAAGCTGGTGAGCCCACCCAAGCCAGATGAGCCTGCATTCAAGCTTGCGACCTCGGGATTTTGAACCTAGTTCTTCTGTGATCCAGTTCGACATTCTATTCTCTGCACCAACGCCCAGTCAGGCCACCCCTATTTATCGCTACAATATCCACCTCTCCCTACCTCTATCTCTCTCCTTCTGGCAACCACCATTGTCCAGATTCATAAGTTTTCTTTTTTCCTTTTTTTTCTCTTGTTGTCCAATCCCTTCAACCCCCAACTCTGCACTCCCTCTTCTTTTTATTCTTTTTAATTTAAAAACTAAATGAAGAGGTTATTACAGTTAAATCTGTTACTTAAAAAAATGTGTTAGCTTTGGCTTTTAGGATTATTCATAGAATCTCATAAAGATGATTTTCTAAGGGAAAATGTGACTATCCAGAAGTTTAGGTCATTTAGACCATTAAGGCTCACTGGTAAAAGCTACTTAATGAAATTCTTTTAAAATACATATTGCATGTAATAGGAAAATAAACTCTGCCTTTAATTTCCACTTATTTTATAATTATTTGCTGATCAAAATACAACCAATAATGCTAAACAATAATTCGTTATCTATACAACTTAACTATTGTTTTCTTTTGTTAACCAACACAATCCTTGAATCTTTTTTTTTTTTTTTTTTACAGGGACAGAGAGAGAATAGGAGAGAGGGATAGATAGGAACAGACAGACAAGAACAGAGAGATATGAGAAGCATCAATCATCAGTTTTTTGTTGCAACACTTAGTTGTTCATCGATTGCCCTCTCATATGTGCCTTGACCATAGGCCTTTAGCAGACTGAGCAATCCCTTGCTCAAGCCAGCGACCTTCGATCGAAGGTGGTGAGCTTTTTGCTAAAGACAAATTAGCCTGCGCTCAAGCTGGTGACCTCGGGGTCTCGAACCTGGGTCTTCCGCATCCCAGTCTGATGCTCTATCTGCTGCACCACCGCCTGGACAGGCCACAATCTTAGAATCTTTAGAATAATAATATTCTCTCATGTTTCATTACTAAAAAATTATTATTCACATTTAAATACAACATTCTTAGAATCAATAGACACTTAACCATGTTATAGGTTGAAGTACACACAAAATAATAACCAAGATAGCCAAAATGACAGTTTTTAAAATGAAAAAAAAGAACATATGAGAAAACATTTGCAATACTAATTAGTACTTCATTTGAGTATACTTTTAAAGTTTGTCTTTTGATTAGACATATTAATTTTTCTGTAAGTTTCCATTTCTTGAAGTTTGTATCAGAAGTCATTATATGTTTTAAACAAGATAGCACTGAGCCTGACCATGCAGTGGTGCAGTGGGTAGAGCATCGAATTGGGATGTGGAAGACCCAGGTTCGAGATCCCGAGGTCGCCAGCTTGAGCGCGGGTTCATCTGGTTTGAGCAAAGCTCACTAGCTCACCCAATGTCGCTGGCTTGAGCAAGGGGTTACTTGGTCTGCTGTAGCTCTACGGTCAAGGCACATATGAAAAAAGCAATCAATGAACAACTAAAGTGCCACAACGGAGGAAAAAAATGATGCTTCTCATCTCTCTCCCTTCCTGTCTGTCTGTCCCTATGTATCCCTCTCTCTGACGCCCTCTCTGCTTCTGTCAAAAAAAAAAAAAAAGAAAAAAAAAAAAGATAGCGTTGAAAGTGATTGTTCCTCTCATTAGAATGAATTTTCTGTTTGGACTTTCTCAGTCTTTCTGGGAATGACAAGAGATGATGCTTTCCCATGAGGTTGACTGTAATTGCAAATATACAGTGATGTCTCACATTATACACGGCCAAGGCAGGAAAGGAGACAGCCTGCTTAGAGTCACGCTGCTTTAAATGTAAATGCCCTTGGCATCTTGCAAACATCATACATATGTGTATACACGTCAAGGGCATTTTGACAGCTGCTTTCCAAAGCTGAAGAGCAGGAGCGCTCGCTTTAGGCAACAGCCAACAGATTCCAACTACACCTGGGTTGCAGTCTATTTTCAGTCAGGAACTGAGTTTAGAGACAGTCTACGCAGAACACATTCCTCATGCCTGAAGGTACAAAATAGGACACATTTTTTTAATTTTAAAATTAAACTGAATTAAATATAAATGTTTTAAATTTAAATAACCGTATGACCATATTTCTAATCATTTATCCTAGGCAATAGTAGTGTCTTACTTCATTATTGTAATTATAATTATTTTATTGTTTTATATATATATATATATATGAACAAATACAAAACTGATTTCAAAACCAAAAACATACATTGATTAAAAGTAAAACGTTGAATAGAAATGAATTGACTATAATCACTGCAATTGCACTGGTTTCCAAATTATCTCTGGGTACCCCTTGGCTGTTCCTAAAAAATTATAGAAGTCGTATCCCTCCTGAAATGTTCCTCACCACTACTCTGAGTACATGTAGGAGTGTAAATTTCTACTTCTCAAAATTCTTTCTTCTTCCTTGTATCTCTCTTAAAAACATTACTCCTCTGTACACAATGCTATAAAATAATTAGCTTACCAATTTTACTTCCTAGTACTACTACATTTCAAGAAACCCAGCAAGGAGACATCAAAGTCATCGTTACCTTCTCCCTTTCCTGTGCACCTAGGTCCTTTACCTGGTTTCACAATCTACTAGTGAGGTGTCTCAGGTATCTATCAAATTTCTTGTTATTAGTTTCCCATCCCCAATGTTTCTACACTCATTCAGGCTACATTGTCTTCATTGGATGACTGTTTATTTCTTTAGGCATTACTCAGCCACAATCTCTCCTATGTTTAACCGCTAGAGCAGTTCATCTCTCTCCAAAGCACTGCTTTGGTGCTGAGTTACGTTATTCTCTGCATGAAAACCTTTTTGATAGCCTAGCCAATTAAAAATACTCACAATTAAGTCAGACAAAAATGTTTCTTTTCCAAATGGACTTGTCATTTACCTGATAAGAAAGTTTTACAAAAATAAGAGTTATAATAGACATATTTAAAATATATTAAATATTATTTTTTTTATGTGTGTGTGTGACAGAGACAGAGAGCGACAGAGAGAGGGATAGACAGGAAGGGAGAGAGATGAGAAGCATCAGTTCTTCCTTGCGGCACGTTATTTGTTCATTGATTCCTTTCTCATATGTGCCTTGACCGGGAGGCTACAGCAGATCGAGTGACCCCTTCCTTAAGCCAGTGGCCCTAGGCTCAAGCTGGCGACCTCAGGGTTTCGAATCTGGGTCCTCCACGTCCCAGTCTGCTTTATCCTTCCACCGCCTTGTCAGGCTAACTATTATTTTTGTTCCAGGGAAGTTAAGAAACATTATTTGATAGAAAAAGTGATATTTGATCTTGACCTTAAGGTAAGAGTACAAGTTCAGCAGGTGAAATTGAAAAATCAAAGAGCAGAAGAATATTTCAGATGTGAAAAATCATATAAGTAAAGGCAGAATTATTTCAGAGTATAGTATCTGTTTGGAAAATAATATTTATTTTGGTATACATAGGGCAATATTTTCAAAACATTTTTTCAGGAAATATCAGTCTTGCAAGAGACTCCATGAGAAAAAAAAATGAGAGGTTGGTGAAATCCATGGCTAACTTAGTCTGTGAAATTCAGCATCTTATATTTGTTTGTTTGCTTGTTGAAACTAATAGTGAGTTAACATATTAAAGGTGCTAAGAAGTTTTTATTTTTTATTTAAAATGTATCCAGAATTTAAAAAATATTTTAGTATGGAATCATGCTTCCTCTTTTTAAACAAGACAGCTTTTAATATTGTTTTGAATTAATTTTATGTAAAAACTACTTTGAGAAATTTAATGTAACACAAATGATTTCTGAGTTGTTGTTTTTTTTAATAAAAACAACTATATAAGTGCGATGAAATACCAAAAACAACAGCTTAACCCTCATACATAGAAGGGGCCTGATATATAATGTTCTACATTAAAGGGCATTAACATTTCTACTTTTCTTATTTTAATTATTGTAGAGAAAACTTGGCAATATGAATTGTAAACTCCAACATCTCTTTTTCTAGCTCAGAGGATATGGGGTTCAGGAAGGGGAAAGTTGGGGGTGTAAGGTACTGGTCACTGTAACTAACATTAAATCACATTAAAATATTAACAGTGCTTATAAATTTTAAATAAAATTTAAATTAAAAAAATTCACCAGTATCTGTTTAATAGATAGCAGAGAGTAGTTTATTACTGCATTGTTTCAATTGCCCATTGTGCATCATTGAAAACAGGAAGTTCAGAATTAAGCAATGTTATATCATCTTACATCTATACTGGTTAAGAACTAACTTAGAATTTATCCCTTTTTACCACTTAGTTACTATTAAATAATTTCCATTTTCTATACAAATATACTCAGGATAATCTATGCTCTAATGCAACTCAACTAACATCTTCAACGGTTTTTCAGTCAAGTAATCATAATATCCACCTTTTGTGGAGTTTGGAGTGGATTAAAAATATATGGAAAGTGCTTGGCATGGCCTTAGAAACTTAATCACTTAATACACACACATTATGGTGCCAATCACAATTGCAATGTTGATGTTGTTGTTACAATCCTATCAAATGAACAAAATTTGTAAATATTTATACCCTTAATTGTTTGACTTGTGATGAATAAAGTTTCCATATGAAAAATACTTGGTCTGGTTAAAGCTCTTAATTTTAACCTGTGCAATTATATTTATCACCTATGTGAGAAAAAAAAATTAAACATAATTCTCTTACTTATAAATGTTGCTAATTTAATAACTTTTTTTAAAAGTGAGAGAGACAGAAAGAGAGAGAGGTGGGGGGGATACGCAGGGACAGACAGACAGACAGGAAGGGAGAAAGATGAGAAGCATCAATTCACAGTTGTGGCACCTTAGTTGTTCATTGATTGCTTTCTTATACATGCCTTGACCAGGCATTCAGCTGAGCCAGTGACCCCTTGCTCAAGCCAGTGACCTTGAGCTCAAGCCAGTAAACTTGTGTTTCAAACCAGTGATCTTTGGGCTCAGGCTGGCAACCTCAAGGCTTCAAACCTGGGTCCTCAGCATTCCAGGCCAATGCTCTATCCACTGCACCACTGCCTGGTCAGGCTTTAATAACATTATTTGGTATCATTTAAATGTTCTGCGTTACAGCACCTAAGTATGCCTTGAGTTAAAATCCTTGCCTTATAGATAATTTCCCTGACTTTGTTTGATGTATGCCACCCAAAGGAGGAAGACAAAAACAAAGATGAAAAGGAAGCAGAAGATGAGAACAAGGCTGTGAAAGAAGCTTCCAACGCATGAGCAAGAGAGGTTGGCTTGTTTTTTTTTTTTTTTCCTTTTTTACTAATTTTATTGGGCTGACACTGGTTAACAAAATTATACAGGTTTCAGGTGGCGCAGTGGATAAAGCGTCGACCTGGAAATGCTGAGGTCGCCGGTTCGAAACCCTGGGCTTGCCTGGTCAAGGCACATATGGGAGTTGATGCTTCCAGCTCCTCCCCCCCTTCTCTCTCTCTGTCTCTCCTCTCTGTCTTTCCCTCTCCTCTCTAAAAATGAATAAAAAAAAATTAAAAAAAAAATTAAAAAAAAAAAAAAAGCCTGACCTGTGGTGGCGCAGTGGATAAAGCGTCGACCTGGAAATGCTGAGGTCGCCGGTTCAAAACCCTGGGCTTGCCTGGTCAAGGCACATATGGGAGTTGATGCTTCCAGCTCCTCCCCCCTTCTCTCTCTCTGTCTTTTCTCTCTCCCTCTGTCTCTCCCTCTCCTCTCTAAAATGAATAAAAAAAAAAAAAATTATACAGGTTTCAAGTGTACAATTATACAACTTGTCATCTATGCACTGTATTGTGTGTTCACCCTAAGTCAAGTCTCTGTCTATCACTATTTATTTTTCAGATGCTATAGTTCTTATTGATTTATAGGGATTTTAGACAGGGGATGAGATGAAAAACCCCTTAGCTTTCCTGACTTCGAATATCCTTCTTACAGTATTTTTTCTAGTGAAGCACACACAATTATTTTGAAAAAATTACATTATTCATTTATTTTGAAACATTGACATTATAAGTCACTCTTAGGGCATGGTAAAGCAAACCTATAGAAATAATGATGGAGGCAGGCATGCTACTATCGCAAAGCTGGAGAACACATCATTCCTGGCAAAGGAAGAAAATTTGCATGAAAGCTACACATACTTTAATAAATAAGAGCTATGTAAACAATATTTTTGAACAATGAGAATTACTTATTCTGAGAAGATGAACATAAACTCAAGGTTTAGTTTCTGGTTAATTATATAATATACATACTGGGCTCAGGGTCATAGCCACCCATCATATTATAAAATTCCTAGCTGCCATGGACATCTTATCCTTTGTTTCCATTCCCATCCTTTTATTACTGCTAAATAATTTAAGAATAGCATATCATACCCAGAATGTTTCTGCACGTGTTTTTCCTTCATCAGAAGGGGAATTTTAATTTCATTCTATTTTGAAAGTAGAGAAAGTAAAAATCTTGAGCTACAGATGTTGTACTCTGCTTTGTCAAGCGCAGAAGTAATAGGAACTACAGTGGTACCTTGAGCTATGAACAGACAAACATACAAATTTTTTAAGATAGGAGCTGTGACTTGGTCCATATTTTTGTTTGAGATCCAAGCAAAATTCCACGATAAGAGTTGTGATTCGGGAAGCTGCCACTAGTTGGTGCGTTGGCGTACAGGTCCAGTATCTGCAGTTTGATATACGAGTTGACTGACTTACGAGCTTGGTTATAGAATGAATTAAATTTGTATCTCAAGGTACCACTGTAAAGATAATTTAATAAGATAATCAACAATTATAGGAGAACTTGTGATTGCATGTATAATATATATAATTAATAGGAGGGTCTCTTGGCATTCTGGAATGTGGTTTGCTCATTTTTAGAGCCAGAGTCACTTTATTCCTCCTAGAAATGTGGTTAAGTTTAATCCATAACTGTCTCCTTTATCTTTTAGTTAATTTAAATTTACATATAAAAGACTTTGGGAAATAGAATTGTGAAAATTAATAAAGGAATCCTAAACTAAAATTAGAATAAAAAAGGCCTGGCCTTGTCCAGTTGGCTCAGCATAGAGCATTGGCCTGGCGTGTGGAAGTCCTGGGTTCAATTCCAGGCCAGGGCATACAGGAGAAGTGCCCATCTGCTACTCCACCCCTCCCCCTCTCATTTCTCTCTATCTCTCTCTTCCCCTTCTGCAGCCAAAGCTCCATGGGAGCAAAATTGGCCCCGGACACTGAGGATGGCTCTATGGCCTCCACCTCAGGGGCTAGAATGGCTCTGGTTGCAGCAGAGCAACAGCCCAGATGGGTAAAGCATCGCCCTCTGGTGGGCAAGCTGAGTGAGAAAAAAAAAGAAAGAAAGGCCTATAGAGTGAGTTGTCGTGCTCTATCACTCTTAAGTCAATTAACAAGAACAACAAATCATCAATTGTACCAGAGAAGAAGATGATATCGACTCAAGGTCAGTTAAGTCAGAAACAGACTGCAACAGAAAGACATGTACCTTGCACTCCCAAATAAAAAGTGCAACTATGTACTATAATACTCCAGTAGAAGAAAGAAAGATATACCCCTTCCCCAACATCAAGACCAATCAATGAGAATACCACAGCTCAGCCAGTGAGAAGCCATTGACACCTGAACTCTCACTTTCCTCCAGTAAACTTTTTTTTTCTTTGCTGATAACTTCCTTGACCCACCCTTTTTTATATAAAAACCCTCCATCTTGTGTTAATGAGATGCTGCCTGATTAATGAATTATTTAAAAAAGCCAAATGGATCTTCAAATTAATTAATTAAATTTAGTTTATCAACAGAATGCTGGTAAAATAAACAGCAATTTTATGGTAAATGCTGACATTTCAGGAGCTGGTGTTTGTCTTTTTTTTCTTCATTTTATAATTCTGCTGCAATATCTTTATTTGCTATAATTTGAAAGTATTTAAGAAAACAATTTATACTGTTTTGAAAAGTAGAATTCTTCAGTTGTCATCTGATTCATATATAGTGTTAAGTTTTAAATCTCCTTTAATTTATTTTATTTTATCATAGATTTTATTGTTATTGTTAAATGACAATAAGATTTTTGTTGAAAAACACTTAAACAATACACTAGTTTCATGAAATAGACTTGTAGAATATTTTCTCTTTTAGAAATATATTACACATATTCAAATAAATACTGAACATAATATTTGTTAAAGAAGAAGTATTTTAGCTCTGAGATATTGCATGTGATTCTCCAGTTACCATGATAACTAGTTTTTATTTTACAAAAGCACAGATGTACAAAGCAAGAAAAAATAGACAAAAAAATAGCAATTATACCGAAATGGCACATTTTATTGAATCCAAAAATTAAGTTTCTTTTCTTTGCAACCGATAACTTTTGAATTTTTATTACATAAAAAGCATAAAAGAGATTTAAAATTTAGATTTTATAATATGTTTTAAATAAAAACCTAGTGTGTATGATAGACTGAATGACCTTGGGCAGTATCACAAGGTGCCTAGTACCTGATTATTCATTTATTCTGTGCATTATTGGTTTTCCTTTGAGGCATTAATGAGATTTCCAAAATGATTCCCAAGTCCATTGTGTCTATAGACAATGGCCATCCTGAAATAAAAGTGGAGATATAGTTTGGCTTTAGCTATATTGCTTAAAATATTGTCTTATTAAATTCTTTTTAATAAAGTGCCACCAATGTGCTTTACTCAGCAAGGACCCTCCAATTCCTGTTATTCCAAGTCAGAATAACAATACTAAATATAAAATATTAAAATATATAAAGTGTAGAAAAATTATAATCAAATTTTGATTTTTGCTTAAGAAGCTATGCTTTAAGTTTAACTTGACTTTGTTTCAGAATTATATATTTTTGTTATTATAAAATTTTTTAATCCAGGTTAAAAACTATTTAATTATCATGTTTATTGTCATAGTTACACAACTGTATGTGAAGTATTCTAGACCAAATACAATTTTGATATATCCTCAACCATTATTTGATATCTGTGACTTAACTACCCAGAAATTAATGAGTCCTCAGTTGTGCTAAACAAAGAAAACTTCTCACAGGGCTCAATAACAAGACACTTCTCTTTAAATTCATCCTAGGTCAAAGGTATTTGAAATGCATTTCTTTTTTAAATCTGTCCAATTGCAGGCAAGAACAGCTTTGCTCTCCCAGGATGTAACTGCTGGGTCTTTCTATGTGAAATTCCATGCCTACAAACAAATCTGTGAAAAAGCAGTAGAACATATTATTATCTTTTTTACCAGTTCGGACCTTTAAATTTTCTCACCCTACAACTTCGCCTGTTGCTCCTCCTCCTTCCGGTGTGAATAATCTGTGCTGAGAGGTCCCGAATACTTGGTAATAGACAGTGGTGGGATTCAAGTAATTTAACAATCAGTTCTCTGTCTTAATGACTGTTTTAAGTATAAAAAAAGATACACCAATAGGTAGTTTATTACTTCATGTATTTAATATTTAAAAAAGAACCATAAAAGAAGTACACAAAACTAGATTATGTTATAAAGAAGTGTTTTAAAAATATTAAGGAAAAATATTAAATAATACCTGATGAAAAACAATAAAACTGTTATTTAAGATATTTCCATATTGCTTCCTGACGGCCGTCCTCACTTGCCATTTTTTTCACCTATGGATGGAATAAACATAACTACAGATGCTTAGAATACACTGTTGCTCAGATGAACATTAAAAATGTGTAAAGAATGTAAATTTGTGATTTCCACATTGGGTGGCTGCCCAGGCGCCCATCTTAGAGAGAAGCCTGATGACAAGTGACATTTTAACAACCAGTTCACCAGACTCAACAAAAAATTAGGTATTGGTCTACCAAACCGATGGAAACCAGCTGAATCTCATCACTGATTAATAGAGTACTTTAAAATGCTTAGAGTATAATTAAAAAATAAAAAAAATAAGCAGAGATTGTCTTCTGACCCACCTTCTGAAATTAAATAGTATGTAATGAAATCACAGAATTAGTACACGTGCTATCTATAGTTTTAACAGGAAAAAAGAAATATGT
Source organism: Saccopteryx bilineata (assembly GCF_036850765.1). NCBI lineage: Eukaryota > Metazoa > Chordata > Mammalia > Chiroptera > Emballonuridae > Saccopteryx > Saccopteryx bilineata. The sequence goes on from NC_089497.1 coordinate 32,002,844, forward strand.
TGTGAGAAACAGAACCTGATCTACAAAATGAGTCACAGTAACATTTCAGCATGCTAATTCTGTATCTCCTGTATGTGTTTTTTTAAAAATCTGCCTCTTTACTTGCTAGGGCCATAAATAAAATTACCAACATTCTTAAAGGTTTGTTATTCAAAAGGTGGTTTATGGCTCATAAACATGAACTTCACCTGAAATTTTATTTTTAGAAATGCATATTCTTAGGCCCTCTTCCAGATGTGCTCACTCTGAATATACATTTTAACAAAACACTTGGGTGATTGTTATGCACATTAAATTATAAGAAGCTTTGCCCTAGAAGCTATGTAGGTATTTATCATCTGAGACCCTCTTTTCCCTAGTTCCTCAAATGGTCACAAACAAGATATCTAATAGTTCAAATGTCCATGTCCATGTGTTTATGCACATGAACCAATGTGGATTGAAATGAAAGGCATGAGCAAACGTGGACAGCTCTCATGTGGCAATACTGTTCAATACTTTCATATACACTTTCTTATCTAACTTTAGATTAATCTTTGGCGGGTACTCTTACTTTATAAGAGTGAAAATTTTTTCCTTTCTTTTCTTATAGATCCTTTGGTTCGTCTAATAATTAAACTGACACAAAACAGATAAATAGGAGAAAAACAATAATTTTATACATATAAGAGCCCCATAAAAATGATAAGATTCAGAGACAGTTGAGGTTTATATATCATTCTGAGGTAAGGAGAAGGGAGTAGGGGTTTGGAGCTTCAAAAGGGAGTAAGACAATTCATAGGAAAATGAGAAGAGCAAATGTTTGGTAAACAGATGTGTGCTCTGCTATGCAGATTGGTTCTTCCCACATAAAAAGTTATTTGTGATAATAGTTCTCTTCCTGGCATAGGCCCCCTATCCAATTTCTTCTTGGCATTTAAGGGAGAGGTAAAATCTGATGGGTATTCATTGCCTATAGTTCAAAACAATACACATGCCAGGAAGTGGCACATTTTGGAGTGACATATTCTGCTTCCCCTCAACTAGCACAATTATTATTATTATTATTACTATTATTTTTCTTTTTTCCTTTTTATTGAATTTATTGAGGTGACACTGGTTAAAAAATTATACCAGTTTCATGTGCACAATTCTACAACCCATCATCTGTATGCTGCATTGTATTTTTAGAGTAACATATGCTACTTCCCCTTAACCCACACTGTTATTTTTGTTGTTGTTAATATTAAACTTAAATAATAAGAAGAAAAGAGGTTCAAAAGGTTAACTAAGATCAAATGTCTTTCTTAATATTATACAAGTAATAAACATTGGATTATTTTGTTAGAATTCTAGCATAGCTTCTATTAATCTCACCGATTTTGATCTTACTATACGAGAATAATTTTTCTCATATGTATAGCTAATCTCACCAATTTTCTGTGGTAGATTACCATATGATTTGGGATAAACCCTTAATGGCTTTTCCTTGCACATTTTTCTTACTGTATGTGTTAGTACTATAATTATATAGTTTTTCCCAAACTCAATTACTCTCTTTTAGCTTGTTTGTGTGTTCTTTCAGCTGCTAAAAGATCCTTACCCCTTTTATTCAAATGATCATTCTAAATTTCTTTTTAAAAATTGTTTTATCATATCCTCTCAGAAACCTTGCCAAAGGTTTCAAACTGATATAAATGCATCCTGCATCTAACGTTATCAATTTTTATTATATATTATAATTATTTCTTTCCTATAATCCTTACCCTTGGATCCACAAGATTTAGAGAGCAAAATACATTTAAAAAAAAAATTCTCACTAGCTTTTAGCACATTACTTAGTCTATAGCAGGCCTTAATAAATGTTTATTGAATAGACTAAGGTAGTGCAAAAATTTAGTAGGATGAGGTGGATATAAAAGATAATACCTACATCAAGTACTGATATTTCAGAAAAATAAATTTGGTCCTAATCTTAGAACACGATATTTTTCTCCTACATTTTTTCTCTTTTCTGATATTGAAGAATGTGATATCACTATTAGAGGGAGAATCAAAAGTAATCAGGTGCACATTTTTTTATTTAATAATAGCTAGAAAAGATGTATGAAGAGGTTTTAGTCAATGAAAGAGTATTTGGTTACCCTATAATATAAAATAATAACAAGGATTTATTGAATTTTGTTATGTGCTAATCACATTGTTGGTATATTTTATAGTTATATTTTCACCCATTTTATAGATTAGTAAATTGAAATTTAGAGAAGTTACTCTGTTGCCTAAGATCACACATGCTGAAAATAATAGAACCCAGGTTCTTCCAATTTCAGTGTGACTGACAGAATTCAGAAGCTCACTTACCTCAGATTAAGCCTTAAAGCGATCAACCAATGTTCTTGGAACCATACTGTAGAAAGGAGTAAACCTGTCCTTCTGCAAGCTTTCTGAGATGATAATTTATAGTGACACTGATTGGGGTCGGTGTAGGGAGGAAAAAATTGTGCTTTACATCACAAATGAAAATAATATTTTTCACATAATATTCAGTAATTCCCTCAAGTGAAAGTTTTCTAGTTTATATATTCAGGTTCCATTTAAACATTTTCATACCTAGATTCAAATTTTTCATTAATAAAATATTGCTTCCCACTTACTCTTGGGCTACTTTCCAGAGAATCTGGAACATGGTTTTGGTTTTTTGAACTCAGATCTTTGGAAGTTCAATGAATGTTACCTTGTACTCCCAGTTTTTTCTGCCTGGAGGCTTTTCTGCATTTTCCATGGAATAGAGTGCAGTGTTCACAGAGATTGTCACTGGTAGGTTGAGCCAGCTCATTGTCATACCTAAATAAGCCACAACCGTAAGTCCATGTGACACAGATATTTATTTTAATAATTTAAATCTGACCAAGGTGTTAAAGATCTATAAAGTGTTGAAGCCATTTAATTATTTGACAAATTCTGTTACTTAATGTTCCCTTAGATTCACGTGTTAACTTTCAGTCTACAATGAATTTTAGAGCCAAGTTTAAAACTCTCAAAATAGAATTTTAATGGCAATGCTAAAATATTCTCAAGCATAGCTGCATAAAAGCTGCAGCTTTTTTAAAAACAATTTTCATCACGGTTTAAAACATATGGCAGGTCTTTTCTGGAAGTTTTCTGGTGGTATGTAGAACTTGTAGTTACAAATATTTTACCATTAAAATAAGCTCACTCAACTTCACCTTTGTGAATTAGCAGAACTTAACTATTCATTGTCAACTGATTCATGAATATAGAACCAGGCTCAATTTGGAACATATGGCCTAAAGATAATAAATTTAAATGCCTGATGCAAAGTAAATTAGAATTGGGATTGTAATGTTGATAGTTTTTCTACAAGACTCTTTTAACATCTGTCCAGAAACGTTCATTTTTTTCAGACGTTTTTACACATATGCTGCTTCAAACCTCTCTATATGCACTGTAACTTCCCTTCAAGAGTATAATTTGAAAAGTTAGTTATTATTTAAGAATAAAGTGGCATATGTGCAAAAAAATAAAATTGTACAATCTTATCACTTTTAAAAGTGCTTTAAATTTTACCAATATATCATAATAACAATATTAGAAAGAAAACCTGAATTGTTGGTTGAGGTTTGAGGAGGTAAAATTCTTCTAAATGAATTTCTATATCAAAAACAGTCACTATTTCAGATACTCCTTTACTCTCTTAGCTTTCTAATGTATGACAGAAAGAAGAATTTGGAAACTGGATTTCCTATTAATCATTATTACTGCCAATAAGATTAGATTCTACCAAGGAGAGGTTTATCAAAATATTTGGGAAATGGAAGAAAAAAGAGAAGTAATTATTCTTCAGGCAACAGCTATGAGCAGGCAGATAGCTTTGGAAGATGTTAGTCATGAGTTTTTGCATCAACTATGTGTCCATGTGTTCTCGTGAGAATCATCCACTTCATTGCTGTAGTCCTCTGGAAACATAAATGTCAGTTTTGTTTTGTTTGTTTTTTTATAATCCCTACACTCTCTGGTTTTAACCTACGAGGAGCTTCCTAATCTTCCGTGCTCTAGCTCGTCCAGCAATTGTGTAAACCTCTCAATTTCAGTATCAAATCCCTTCAATATGAAATACCTCTGGTAAACTCTGTATTCATGATCTAACTGACTGATACATCTACTATATGAATTTGTGATCTACTTGGAACAATTGGGCTAGATTTTCATTATTTGAAAATATTAGTATATGTATACAACTATTAATCAATTTTTCACTGACAGATACTGCAGGTTTGAGGTACTTAGGAGAGTACTTGATCTAGATTAGGGGATATAAAGGGTGAGAGCCACTAAGTAATTATTTCCCTACAAAATTTCCCCAAGTGAGTAATATTAGAGTTAAAATATGAAAGCTTATGTATCAGTTGGGGGTTCAGCCAGGGAAGAGAGTCATTCTAGTAGTTATGGAATCAGGGAAAAGTATTAAATCTCACAGAGTCTTACAAGGAAATAAGGGAACTAAAGGCTGGAAGGGAAGAGTTGCAGGATCAGAAAACACGTCATTCACTTTTGCCTGAAGTTGCTTTCCTGAGTAGACTAATGGAAGCCTGCAAAGGAATTTGAGAAGCCAAGAAAATCCAAGTGAGAAGAAGCTCTTGCTTCTGCGCCACTTCTACCTGTGTTTAGGTATAGGCTACTACTGTTTTTAGGTTGTCAGCAATCGGGTAGAAGAGAAGGACACAGTGGAGGAGAGAAGAAACAAGCTGGAAAGCACGAGGTCCTTCTGCATCTCTCTGCCATTTATGTGACCACAAAAAGACATGTAGAATGTAGTGGCTGTTAACTAAAAAGCTCCCTTTCACTTCTCAAATATCCCACAAATTGCACATTGGCCCAATTCTAACCAGGAACCCTACAGGAGAGAAATTTTAGGCAATGTAGGTCTCTATTTAACAAAATGGCCCAGAGAAAATTATAGTATACATGAGTAGGCATTAACTAGATGAGGATTTTAGCAAAAGGGGAAATAGAAGCTGGAACCAGAGAGATCAATATATGGTAAGCCCCCAAGTTACAAACATCAACTAACTTACAACTTGCACTTATGAATGGAGCACCATAAGGACTATTGATAACTACAGTTGGACATCAATGAAAATGTTATCATAGAGTTACCCGACAGCTATGGCAAAGAACTAACCAATAAAGATCTTACGGAACTAGAGCAGCAGAAGAAATAACAGAAACTCCAGAACTGAATAAGGTTTCTACAAAAGAGTTACCTGATGTTTTTGTTTCATTGAAGCAGAAATAGCAAAGTTAGAGGAGCAAGATCCTGATACAGAGGGGTTCATCAAAGTGTCCAGTACAGTTACTGGAGGCCTGAGATGCTACGGGAACATTAATGATGAGAAAAGGAAAAGCTCTGTACAAACCTCCCTTGATGCCAACTTCAAAAAATTGACTCCAGCGGCAGAATCCAATGCTAACTCTCTAACATCAGTCCCATCCTCTCTGATAAATCCATCATTTTCTGCATCATCTAAGATTGTTTAAGGTTGTATTTGAAAATGTTTAAGTTTTTATATGGCACAAAATGGTAAAAATAAATACTATATTGAAACAAATATCTAAATAGTATTTACTAGGTAAATGTACCTGTTCCAACTAACATACAAATGCAACTTAAGAACAAACCTACAAAACCTATCTCGTTTGTAACCTGAGGGCATCTATGTTATATTTAACATTGTATTATTTAATGCGAGGTAAAATATTGCTTATATGCAACTTTTGATCAAAACTCTTGCTTTCTAGTTTAATTTTTATAAAAAGTGGATTAAGAATTGAAAGTTGGGCCTGACCTGTGGTGGCACAGTGGATAAAGCGTCAACCTGGAACACTGAGGTTGCTGGCTCAAAACCCTGGGCTTGCCAGGTGAAGGCACACATGGGAGTTGATGCTTCCTGCTCCTCCCCCTTCTCTCTCTCTCTCTTCTCTCTCTAAAAATGGATAAATAAAAAATAAAAAAAAGAAAGAATTGAAAGTTGGATTTAAGCACCTTACATAAAATCTTAAAAAAAAAAAACAGAACAAAAGAAATCAATATCACAAAGATAATAAAAGGAAAATTTATACTTATCATTTCTAACTTTTTATAAATGAATGGAGCATTAGGTAAAAACACAACTTGAGAGTTAAGATATGGTAGCTGAAATAGCTGTCAGTCCAGACCTGTATGGGCATATTTCATGGAATTTAAAGCGATCCTGAATTTCCCGGAATTGCCTTCCTCTAGACAATTTCCTTTCTGTTTGAGCCCATGGTATTATTATTCACAATTCACATTCTGTCACAAAATTCTTATGCATGGTGGAGTCAACACTTATGTTATGTGACCTATGCAGTTAGGACTCTCAGAAAGTTTCTTCTTTTACTCCCTCTCCCCTAATTACCAAGTTTTGGCTATTATTTCTAGGAGCTATAATCACGCAGGCGTTTTTTATTAGAATTTGTTTTACTTGTTTATAATATATGAGGAGGCGGGGTTGTAAAAGTATCGCTTTTATACTTCCAGTAGTAAATATTAAGCAACAAGTTAAAGAAACCAGCCCTTGAAAGAAAAGAATAATAAGACAACTACCCATAAAACCAGGACTTTTATTCAGACTAGAAGATACTGTACCATTTGGATTTTATTCAATTTTGATGAAAACATCAGTGAAAAACCTCAGTACCATATGTTTTGTCTCATTTAATCAATGAAGTTGAACGAAAAGAATATCAATAAAACAACATGGAAAAGTAGTTAGTATGTAATTTTAAATTTAAATTAACACAGCAGTAGAGTATCAGATCTCATCTCTATTTTTCCTCTTTTCAAGGTGTATACAAATGAGTTAGTTGCAACTTATAGACCTCATGAATATTTCCCAAATCAGAATGGATTATTAGGAGTAAAAGTAAGAAAATACCATTTTCTCATATTTCTTACTTTTTGTTCACCAGATGTGGATACAACTACATGAATGTCTATACCAATATTTTTAGTAATATGGTGAATATACTAAAAGATGTACTACAGTCAATGAAATATTTTCTATTTAATAATAATGAAAGTCTTCTATGCAACTCCTTGGATTCATTTTTCTTGATTGATCTCCATTCTCAGTTTATATTATACTTCAAAGGAAAAGTTATATTACAGAATAAATATTTAATGAATACCAAAATACAGGGTGGGTCAAAAGTAAGTTTATAGTTGTTTGTATAAAAATAATTTAATAATTAATTAATAATATAAAAAAACTGTTTGCATGCTCACAACTGTATTAGACATTTTTAATCTGTATTATATATCATGCTTAACTCTTATGATAGTTAACTAATGGGCATCTTTATCTTTATCTCTGCAACCTTATCTAATTTATTCATTTTTTTTGTTCTAACCTTTTATTTTTTTATTATTTTCTATTAAAGTTTACATTCAATATTATTTTCTATTAGTTCAGCATATTAGTTTCTATTAGTTTCTATTAGTGTGCAGCATACAGCCTGGACAACCAAATACTTTATAAAGTGTTCCCCTGATATTTTCAGTACCCACCTGGCCCTATACATAATTATTATGATATTATTTACTGTCTTTCTTATGCTGTACTTTGTAGCCCCATGACTATTTTGTAATCACCAAATTGTACTTTTTAATACTTTTACCTTTTCACCCAACCCCCCAAAACTCTTCCCTTCCAGCAACCATCAATCTGTTCTCTGTGTCTATCCGTCTGATTCTGGTTTGTTTTTGTTTGCTTATATTGTTCTTTAGACTTTACATATAAGTGAAATCATGGTATTAGTCTTTCTCTGACTGAATTATTTCACTTTGCATAATACCCTCTAAGTTCATTCATGACAGTATTGCAAGATAAGTTTTTTCTTTTAAAACTAGTTTCCTCAATGTCAAAATTCTTTACCATCAACTATCAATGACACCCATGTGCCAGAAGGATAAAGTTCGTAGTTGTTCATTGATAACAAAATCTTTACATTTCCATTTCCCAATACCTGTTCTAACTATTACCTTTTTACTTTCAGGACCCTTTTTTTTCTAGTGAGATTGTTTCTTTCACAAGTCCTCAAATGTATCTTTCTGGTTTTCACTTTTGGTGAAATACAAGAACACTTTCTCCGTTTCTCTATCTAAATCTGATCAATCACTCAAAACTAAGCTTAAATATTATCTCCTACACAAAGTCTTTTTTATTTCAATAGTCCGAACTGCCCTTTTATTATATTTAGATAACACTAAAAACTGTTATTTTGTACTTAATCTTACACTGCTTGAAATTCTATCTGTAATCTTGCTTATTAATGTGATGCACAACACACAGATATCCAATACTACTATTAATTTATTCTTCACCTTGTTCATAATGAGATCAGTTCACAAAGATCATAAATTAAATCATAAAATAAATAAAAAATATTAAATGAATATTTTGCACCTCATGTAAATAAATATTGAAAAATGAGATATGAATAAAAATGTGTATGAGGAAAAAAATGTGCCAATGCATTGCCATAAATTTAAATTTATAATCCAAACAGTCAAGAGAAAGAATTTTATGAGTGGTTATATGATTCATGATATATTAATATAATAGCTAAAATATTGTTCAGAATCACAATTCCATTACTGAAACCAGAGAGAGAAATTATTCCTGTGCATCCTCATAGAGAGTATAATATCTATGTAGTGAATAATACACTCAATCATATAAAATACAGAAATTAGTTACTTAGAGGTTTTATTTTAAATATTACTTTTTTCAAGCTAGTCTGAGACCTTGTCAAAACATAATTCAGGGAATAATATTGCATTGAGGTCAAACTAAATCTGTTTCATATATGCAGCTCTTAAGTTGCCTGTATAGTCCTTATAAGAACTTTAAAGCATTTATAAGAGATGATGGAATATCTCTCATATTTCTCCTAATTCTGTAGTGTGAAGAAATTTCAATAGTAATTTGACTAAGATTAATTTACATCCTAAATGTTGTCATTAGAATTTAACCATAATTAAAATGTGACTGTACTGTATGAGTCTGGGTCTATTTTGCTTGTTAGTTCATTTTGTTTATTAGATTCCAAATATAAGTGAAATTATATGGCACTTGTCTTTCTCTGACTGGCTTATTTCACTTAGCATAATGCTCTCCAGGTCCATCTATGTTGTCACAAAAGGTAAGATTTCCTTCTTTTTCACAGCTGATACTATTCCACTGTGTAAATGTACCATAGCTTTTTTATCCACTCATGAACTGATGAACACTTGGGTTGTTTCTAAATCTCGGCTATTGTAAATAATGCTGTAATGAACATAGCAGTGCATATATCTTTTCTAATTATGTTTCAGGTTTCTTCAGAAAAACTCTCAGAAGTAGTATCACTGGGTCATAAAGCAGCTCTATTTAAAATTTTTGAGGTAACTTTATACTGCTTTTTGCAGTAGCTGCACCATTCTGCATTCCCACCAATAGTGCACAGGGTTGCCAAAAAAAATTCTTTTTTTTCCCTCCTGTATGTACCTTGTCCAGGGAATCAAACCAGTAATCTTCATGCTCTGGATGACACTACAGCCAACTAAGCTATCCAGCCAGGGCTTAAAAAGAATTCTTTTTTTCTCTTTTTTTAAATTGATTTTAATTTATTGTGTTTACATAGATTCTAGTGTTGCCCTGAATGCATCTCCCCTCCCCCGTATTCCCCTCAACATCTCCCTTGCCCCCCTCCCCAAAGTGCCCTCCCCACTTCCTTTCAGGTTTATCCCATCCCATCATTCCCTTTCCCTCTGTCCTCTTTTCCTCTGGTCCCTTTGATCCCTCCTCTGTCTCAATTCCGTTCCTCAGTTCACATTGTTCATTGGATTCCTCAAATGAGTGAGGTCACATGATATTTTTCTTTTTCTGCTTGGCTTATTTCACTTAACATAATAGTTTCCAGGTCTATGCATGTTGTCGCAAAAAGTAAGATTTTTCTTCTTTTCATGGTACCATATTATTCCATTGTATATATGTACCACCACTTTTTAATCCACTCGTCCACTGATGGACATTTGGGCTCTTTCCAGATCTTCGCTATTGTGAACAACGCTGCCATAAACATGGGGGTGCACTTCTCCTTTTGAAACAGTGATATAGTGTTCTAGGGGTATATTCCTAAAAGTGGGATGGCTGGGTCAAAAGGCAGTTTGATTTTTAATTTTTTGAGGAATCTCCATACTGTTTTCCACAGTGGCTGCACCAGTCTGCATTCCCACCAGCAGTGCAGGAAGGTTCCCTTTGCTCCACATCTTCGCCAGCACTTATTCTGTGTTGTTTTGATGATGAGCGCAATTCTGACTGGTGTGAGGTGGTATTTCATTGTGGTTTTAATTTGCATTTCTCTAATGATGTTGAGCATTTTTTCATATGCCTATTGGCCATCTGTAAGTCCTCTTTGGAGAAGTGTCTATTCATTTCTTTTGCTCATTTTTTGATTGAATTGTTTATCTTCCTGGTGTTGAGTTTTACAAGTTCTTTATAAATTTTGGTTATTAAACCCTTATCAGATGTATTGTCAAATATGTTCTATTGTGTGGTTTGTCTTTTTATTCTGTTTATATTGTCTTAAGCTGTGCAAAAGCTTTTTAGTTTCTTAATCAAAGAGAAAAATGTGTCAATAATATGCTGTTATATGATGACTTCATGTTAAAATTGCAATAAATAGAAATATAATTTGTATTAAATTTAAAACTTTATTAAAATTTATAATATTTGAAGTAATGTCAAAAGAATACAATAACAATACTTTAGATCTAAAATTGTGATAAAAATTCCAAGTGCATGCTAACAAAACATAATTGGAAAAAAGGAGATGAGAAATTCAAGTACACTATATATGGGTTTCTTTTTTGTAAAATTAATAAATATTATATCTATAAGCACTTTCACTCTACAGAAGGCTAAAAATAAATTAAGGAAAAGAATACCCTGAAAGCAATTATTCTTTCCTAGTTATAGAGTGTGTGGAAATATGTGATTAAAGCAAGTTTTCTATAGGAAAATATAGAAAAGAAAAACAGAAAACAAATTTTAAAAATGCAGAAAACCTAACCTCAGTTAGGCAATATAAGACAAGTTATAAATATCAATTATAAAGGAAATATTTGGAATGTGTTTTTATAATATATGACATCATTAAAAATTTACAAAAAAACAAATAGTCTTGAGTGGGTTGAATGTAAATACTGCTCAAAGACACAATAAACAAATGCAAAAACTAAAGTAAAATCCTAAATCAAGATAGTAATATCATACAAATTTAAAATTTATGATAACATTTAGCATAAAATCATACCAATGCAGTAACTTTTTAATTGTCAAAGGGAAAAATACAATAAAACTATGTAAATACAATAAACTTTATACAACAAAGAAGCAATAAAATATATAAAGAAAAGCTGATATAAGTATAAGGGCAGATTAAAAACAAGCAAAATTATAATGAAAGGTAATCAACAATTAACATTCTTTATGTTAAAAAGAGAAAATTAGACAATCTTATGATACAACCAAAGGCAGAATCAATGAAACGATGCTTATTTAAGATAATTGTTTGTTTTACATATTAAGAATTAAAAAAATATTAACTTCTTTTGAGAGAGGCAAGGAACAAGAGAGACAGGGACATCAAGCAACTCCTGTGTGTGTCTTGACCAGAGAATACAACCAGCAACGTCTGTACTCCAGGAAGATACTCCAGCCAACTGGGCTATCCAGCAGAGGTTTAATTTATTTTCTTATTCGTTGTTTTAGAGAGACAGAGAGGAAAGGAATGGGAAGCATTGGTTTTCTCACTCAGTTATACATTTTTTGGATGCTTTCTTTGTGTGTCCTGACTAGGGATCAAATTTGTAACCTTTTTTTTTTTTTCCAATGACACTCTCAACCAACTGGGCTAACTGGCCAGGGCCCATATTAGACAATTCTAAAAATTATTAACGGTAAATTAACTTTTTTCTAAGTTAAATCAGAATATTTCTGTCAAAAGAGAAATGTGAAATGGGCTGTGTCAAAATGGCCACACTGAAATAAATCATTTTATCAAATTGTCATGTTTCAAGAGATATTTGATGCAAAAAAGAGATTTTGCCTTAGTATTTGGAGGTAATCTGCTTGTTTGTTTGTTTGTTTTTTTAACTGAATTTGTATCAGGTATTATTCTTTATCTTTGAAATCCGATGTATCTGGTTGTAGTCTTTATAATAAGTTTTGATTAATAATAATTTTATATAGATTTTCCTTTTTTTAAGTGACGTATTCTTTCATGTCTTCAAATATGTTCTTTGATTTACTCATTAGTTCATTTCTGTAGTCACATCTGTTACAGATTTGATAGACCAGCTTCATCTATTCTTCATGCAGATCATCTTATGTTTCATTAATATGTCTCTTTTTACAGTGCATTCAATTACAAATAGTTTTCATTCAGTTTTCTATATTATTTATTGTGAGTTTTGCTGCTAACAGTGTTGATATATTTGTCTTTGAAACAAATTCTAAAACCCAAATTCCAATTCTCCTTTTATCTTTCATTTTGTAGGTTTCATTAAAAATTTCTTTGTGCAGTTATACAAACGTGTCTCTTTTTACTATAGTGTACACTTCAGAAATGTATTTTCTATCATTCACATTTTACAAATATTAGCATAGTCTTGTATATTAGTTTTTTTATAACTCCTATTAACATTTGCAATTTTCAGAAAAAAAAATTACTGTTTAGATGGGTTTTCCACGGTTCCCCTCTCTATTTACCTGAGCAAAATTTTAGTCTTTTTTGTACTGTAAAGGGCTAACTGAATACCAATGGCTTCCTCAGACCTGTTCAGCAATGCTATTGAATGAAGCAAATATTAAAAGACTGAGTTTGGAGGTAGCAGCAGATGGAAAATTTTTCATTCTATGCTTTTTTTTCCCCTCTGTGAGAATTTCTACATTACAATACACCTTTGCTGAATTGACTGTAAGTTTCATCTATAAGGAAGTGTCTATCTCTCAGACTAATGTTTGTTTATTGCTTTAGTGTGTGTCAGCCTCTTTAGCAGATGTTGGTTGACTATGTTGTACACTTGAAAAACATATAATATTGTATGTCAACTATACTTTAATTATAAATAGATAAATGCAAAAATAAATTTCCTGACATAGGTCAAAGGTGGCTTTTTTGTTGTTTCTGTGGGTATACTTGACCATGTCATGTTTTAATCTGAAGGAAGCTAATGCAGAAGGATGTGATTTTATTAAGCAAATATTATGTAGGAAAAGAAAGTAATGGAAAGTGTTTGTTGAGCTTACTATGATTATAGTGCTTACCATGTTTTAAGGATGGTATGAGGAATTTCACATGATAATTTTATTTCATCTTTACTATAACCTTACTGGAGAGAAAGCATGCACTTTAGTTGTAAATCCTGAGGATTAGAAAGCTATTTGTTCAATGTCACTTCAAAACTTTGCCTAATCTGTCACTATTTGTCTTTTCTCATCCTGATTAAGATATTGTTTCATCCATGTCATGATTTTGAAAAAAAAAATTGTATAGATTGGAATAAATTTAGTTGGAATATATTAGTGTATATTATTAGATTTATTGAGGTGACATTGGTGAATGGAATTTTGTAGGTTTCAACTGTACAATTCTGATACCTCATCTGTATATTGCATTGAGTTTATCAGGTAAAATCAAATTTCCTTCTGTCACCATATATTTGACCCATTTTACTCTTTACTATCCTGCAACCCCCTTTCCCTCTGGTAAAAGAAAATAGGTAATGATTATGAATTTTAAAGCTTTAGCTTTTCTTTTTTACCTTTTTGCATATACTTTGATAAAAACAGGATCATACCATAATATAATTTGTGACCTATATTTTTACACCATAGCATATTGTGAATATATTTCCATGTAATTAAGAAGAATTCCACTGCCTCATTTTTGAGACTTGTTTGGAGGTTCCAGCAGGAGTGTGCAGCTACTCGTATACCCTTGACGGAAGGACAATCCTCTCCTCTATCGAGAAAGGTCGTCCTCTTCCAGCAAGCGTGCAGCTTCCGGAGGGATGCACATGGAGCGGTGAGGGAGGAAGGGGACACTGCCTAGCCAGCCAGATCAGCTGAATCAACCCTGGCAATCAATGGGGTGACAGATGTCCCAGCCAGATCGCCCTCACATCCACACTGCCTCATTTTTAATATCAAATGTATATATCTGTATTTATTCAGTGTATCTCATACTGTTGAACATTTTATTTTTATTTAAACTTTGCAATTAAAACCATCGTTATAACAACCTTAATGGTTAATTCTCTATAAATATCCTATGCAAATAGTGAATTCTTTGAGATACATTCCTAGAAGGAGAATTGTGTTATTGTGTGTACTCTAAATTTTTATGTTCTTATATGACATATCTGTGGTTACTATGGATTATAAATGCTTCAAGGTATGATGTTTTTTTATTCCTTTCTATATTTCAGCTATCTATTGTACTTTGCTTCACAAGGACTACATTTCTATTCAATATCTTTTCTCCTGGATATTAGCAGCTTATAGAATAATTCATGAATAACAAAAACATTGAAGAACTTGGTTTTATTTCAGATATTGTTTTAAATACACACACACACACACACATACATCTAGCCTAGCTTTATTTTGTTTCTTTCCTTTGTGATTTTTAAATGTGATTTTTCTTCCTTTTGATGAATTCAATGTAGTTTTTTAAAAAGTAAGAAAAGCCCTGGCCAGTTGGCTCAGTGGAAGACAATTACCCTGGCGTGTGAATGTCCTGGGTACGATTCCAGATCAGAGCACACTGGAGAAGCACCCATCTGCTTCTCCACCCCTCTGTTCTTGCTTCTTTCTCTCTCTCCCTCTCCTGCAGCCATGACTCGATTGGAGCAAGTTGGCCCTGGGCATTGAGGATGGCTCCATGGCTTCTGCCTTAGGTGCTAAGAAGAACTTGGTTGTTGAGCAAAGGAATAACAACCCAGATGAGCAGAGCATCACCTCCTAGTGGGCTTGCCAGGTGAAACCCGGTTGGAGCTCATGCGGGAGTCTGTCTCTGCCTCCCCTCCTCTCACTGAATGAAAAAAAAAGAATAAAGAAACAAAACATAAACATTTTCACCCACCAAAAAATTTACATATATTCAGAGGATAGTTATGGAATGAATCAGCAAGTAAATCAAGGATCAATAGATGAAAGAATGAAAAAGAACATCTGTCCATATTCTTCCATCCAAACAATGCTTTTCTGTCCTCTTTCTCCTGTTTTAAGAGGAGTTAAAGGCCAGGTGATCATTGGAAGGTGAGGAGAACCCTGGGGGAAGAGAGGCAGGCATACTGTCATGTGCTAATGTCTCCACACTGATTATATCTTTACTGCTGGAAGCTGAATGCTTCTGTGATTTACCATTTCTTGATAAAGTGGAGACTCTCTGAAGCTGTCTTTATCAGCAACATCCCTTGAAATACAATTTTAAGTTTCAGCAGTTAAGTTTTAAAATGCTTGACTTCTCTCCCAGCTTGAACTTCTCGCCCCCTTCCTTGTCATATCTCTTAGAACAAAATTCCTGTCAAGTTACAGTTTAGCTTATATTCACTCTTAGCAAGTCTATAGGCTTATGACTAATTCAGAGATAATTATAGTGCCAATCCTATTGACAAAATTGAAATACTGAAATGCAAAAGTGTGTATTTCTGCTCTTTTTTCCCAATAATATTAACCTGTCATTTCAGTACTATATTAAATATTCTTTGGCTCCTTTTCTTAAATCACATTTGTCCAAAGCATTGAGAAATCATATTTTCATAAATAACTTAGGCTACAACCACAAACCTCAAGAGTGAGATTACCACATTGCCCACATCAAAAACTTGTTATGTGATATTAAAAACTTTGAAAACTGCCTCATGCTTTTTTACTAAACTCATCCTCAGGATGTAAGGGATTTCTTAATTAGCTTCTTATACTCTAGTTAATGTGCTAACTGGTTCAGTTTCCATTTCTGAGGCAATGTGATAGAAATGTGCATGTTTCTCATTTAAGAACAACCACATATATTTACACAGTAATTTCATATGAAAACTCAACATCATGGAAAGTAAAGCAACTGTGAGAGCGATAAACATGAAGAAGAATTTGCAAAAGAGGAAGAAAAATATTCATGAGACAGTTTGCACCTTGCTACCTAATTTGAATTTTAATAGGCCAAGTCCTAAAATAGTCACATGTTGAAAGAAAATATTGAGTGAAAAGAGCCTAAGAAAGTATTAACCAGATAATCACCACACAATTTAAAATGCACATTCCATTGTTTATGTATATATAGTGTTTTTTTTAAAATCAGCACATGATAGAACATTCAGAGGTAAGAACAGAAAAGCAATCTCAAATGCAAAACAAAATTATAAATCTCTGTATAATAAACATTTTTTTTTCATTATAAAGCACGAAGGCAGGAGAAACAGCCCTCCGTGATCAAGGAAAATGCCATACAAATAAATATTACATTGCTGTACTTTGCAGAGCTGTGCACCACACACGAAAAACCACTGAGAAAAAAGAGAAGGCCTGAGAAAGAGAAAGAACAAAGGCAGTGCAGAAGAGAGGAAAGAGAGAGATAGATGCACATTAAAAGCATTTCAGAGCTTGTGATTAAAAAGGCATCAATAAATATCCCAAAGTCAGTATAAGACCACATTAAAATGTTTTTAAATGCTCATGGCAATTGGTAGATCCATTACCAACAAATACCTTCTGAACATAAGAAAAGAGTACTGTTGTCTAAACAAACCAAAAAAGCAAACTAAAAATGAATTTTTTCGTTTCTTTCTGTGAGTTCTGCCTAAAGTATCAAGAGAAATGTATAACTACCTGATGTATTACCAAGAAAAATGTGTATATACCGGCATACATCTTTCATTTATCAGTTTTAATCAGAATGAAATCGTAGATGCCTAAATCTGGATCTCCAAAGAAGCAGTACATAAAATAAATAAACAAACAAACAAATAAATAAATACTTTTCTTTTAACAACAGTTAAATGATATGAAAACTTTGATTAAAAGAACTTGTTAAAGGCAAAATTGATTTTTAACTGTCATTTTAGGGTTCTAGCAGCAGATAACACAAAAGGAAGGTATTTTAGTGTTTGTGATTTTACTTTGTACATATTTATGTTAACTGTGTGCATTTTGTGTGTGTGTGTGTATATATATATATAGTGTGTGTGTGTGTATATATAGTGTGTGTGTATATGTATATATATATACATATTTATGTTAACTGTGTATATATATCTTTTTAATTAGCAGCTGGCAGAAGTGGGTACAGGTTTTTATATATTATACTATAGTTTTAAAAAGGATCAAAAGCTTTCCAATTGTTTAAATGAACAGGAGCAATTCCATATGTTTAAGTAATTTTAAAAAATGTATTGATTGATCTTAGAGAGAGAGGAGAGAGACAGAAACAGCAATCTCTTTCTGTATGTGCCCTGACTGGGGATCGAATGGGCAAACTGCCCATTCAGATGATGCTCTAACCAACGGAGCTATTCAGCCAAGGATGCTTAAGTAAAAATTTTTTAAATTATTTGTTTTTGCACACACACAAAAAAAGTGAGACGTGGGGATGTAAAGGGACACAAGAAAGAGAAAGATGTGATAGAAAGTTGAAAGGATGACAAATGTGTGGCTTCAGTCTAATCTTGTATGCATCTGTCTTCCCGATGGTAATGGGCAAATGTGGTTTCATAGCTGCTACATAAACTGCTTCTTCCCTTCCCTGTGTTTATGGAGTCAATTTACAATAGATTGAGTCTCTGGAAGCACAAACATGAAAAAGTATTACCAATAATATAAAACTTATAGAAGTATACACACACACATAAATATATTATATATATACATATATATAATTTCCAGCTCTTCTCCCGGCCACTGGGTTAATAACAAGGTTTAATGTGGGTGAAGCGCAGAGCACATTCCTAGCAGCTGTGGCTGATGCAATGCTGTGAGAATACTCCAGCTCCCAGAAGCCTCCCAGGCATACCCAGGAAGGAAGCTTGCCCACTATAAGAAAGTGACTTAGCACCAACCATGCAGCTCCCTGATCTTTTCAGCCATTGGCTATGAAGGACACACTATAACATCCTATTGTCTGAATCCATGTATATAAGCTATCTTACTTCCTGAATAAAGTGGATCTACGTCACTGAACCTGGTTCCCGGAGTCGGGTCTTTGCGTCCGCGATCCTCACCCCTGGCAGGACTTGTCCAGTTTTTCACTTAATATAGTTAAGTAAGTATAGGACTGCTAACTTTTACATTAAACTCACATTTCAGTTTACAATATATTTCAAGAAACATTGTTAAATAATAATTTGAAAGATTAGTACCTCTTATCACATTTCACCAGTGCAATTTGAATTTTATGAAAGTTGTCACAAATTCTTTCAAAATGTTATTTAATTTTGGCAAGCTAGATGATATTAATTTGATTAATTATAGCAAAAAATTATATATATAATAAATACAAATTATCAAATGCATTCAGATATTTAATTGAATCCCCTTAAGATGTTCTATAGTTCATTAGCAAGAGAAAGACCTATATTTATTTAGAATCAATTCATTGCCACAGTTCTTTCACAATATGAAGAGTTAGTAAAGCTACCAGACCACCTAATTTCTTCTACTGGTCCATTAAAATTTTAGTAGCTCTTCGATCTATCTCCATTTTTGAGCCATTTTTAATTAACTATTTGAATATTTTTATTCACTCTGAGATTTTTATTTCATTTCTTTTACTTTTATGGCCTCCTCTCTTGAATGAGTATACTAAGTTTCCATTATTCAATCTTACTTGAGGAGTTGAATTAACATGTTGCTACAGCCCCACTTATATCACTTTGCTCTTCTAACAGTAAACAATGTTACACAGGCACCACTGGAGCCTACTTGGACAAAGAACTGATCATCACTTAGGTTAAAAGTATAAACTTAGAGGATACTTTATTATCACCATATTTCTAATCCAGTGTTGTTTGCATCTGAGTAGCCTCAGAAGTAATGTGCCAGTTAGTGTCTAAGAGTAGAGTTGGACAATTTTCTTTTCAAGGTATGCTTTGTTAACCCTGATTTTTATGCAGTTCAATTTATCAGAAGTTTTCTCTTTTATGTTTCTCTAAAAGTTGCAGTTGATGAGGATCATGAATGAAAACAAATATGTCTTTCCATTTGGTAGCATCTCATGCAAGGGAAATAACTCCCTGGTTACCCCCCCCCCCAATTTTTTTTTACAGGGACAGAGAGAGAATCAGAGAGAAGGATAGATAAGGACAGACAGAATGAAGAGAGATGATAAGCATCAATCATCAGTTTTTCGTTGCGACACCTTTGTTCATTGATTGCTTTCTCATATGTGCCTTGACTGCAGGCCTTCAGCAGACTGAGTAACCCCTTGCTCGAGCCAGCGACCTTGGGTCCAAGCTGGTGAGCTTTTTGCTCAAGCCCGATGAGCCCACACTCAAACTGGCAACCTCGGGGTCTCGAACTTGGGTCCTTCCGCATCCCAGTCCGACGCTCTATCCACTGCGCCACCGCCTGGTCAGGCACTGGTTACCAAAATTTAAAATCTATTTTAGTTTTGGCTTTCCAGAAATAAATTCATATTGGTATACAAAATGACCTAAATCTTTGATTAAACTTCTCTGTTTCATTTGTCTCTTAATTTCTTTCTTCAGATCTATATAATCTGCTTTAGTGATTATTGATTGGGGAATGAGGCCTCTGATCAAAACACAAATCTGTAGATCTCCTTTCTGGCATAATGTACTCCCCATTATAGATAGGGTCCACAGCTAAAACTCAGCAGACCTGGATGCTGCAGCCTTTTTCTCAGTTATTTTTATTTTCAACAAAGATGATAAAATCATTCAAAGTACAAAATTACTGCTGAATTCTTATTAGTTTGAATATTTTCTGTAGTTCATGTAACTATTTCCCCCACTGTGTTTCTACCTCCAAGTTCTACTTTGTAGTTTTTCTTCTATCACAGGTGTTGACAGTTTAGCAAACTCAAATCAGGGGTGGTTTTGGAGCCTGCCTGATTCTTCATGCCCATTTTCTCTCTCTTTCTTTCTCCTAAAGGAATCATTAGCTAATATTTTATCATGAAGTACGACTCATTTGAATTATTACAGTGCCAACTGTGAAGAACTGAAGAACTGGATATTTGAAGGTCTCATAAAACTCCACTGTATAAACTCAAATAAATCTTTACTAAAAATTACCTTTAATAACCAAGAGGGGAAAAAAGCACAGACAAACCTGACAGAGATGAAAAGCTTTCAGATGCAGTCTCCAGGGTCCTCTAATTTTTTATTTATTGATTTTAGAGAGAGCAGAAGGAATAGATAGAAAGAAAGAAACATAGATTTGTTGTTCTACTTATTTGTGTATTTATTGGTTGATTCCCATATATACCCTGATCTGGGATTGATCCTGCAATGCCGACGTATCTGAACGACATTCTACTCAACTGAGCTATTGGCTGGGGTTTCCAAGGTTCTTTTATTTAAGTTTTATTTTGAATAATTGTAGCTTCCTATGCAATTGTATTAAATTAAACAGAGGGAACCTGCATATTCTTAATTCTATTTTCCCAGTGCTAACATCCTGAATAATTTTAGTAAAAGATCATAACCATGAAATAGACATTGATACAATTTAATCTTATTTAGATGTCCCCAAATTTACTTGTACTAATTTATGTATAAATGATTTACTTCTATGCAATTTTACTATATATAAGATCATGAATCAACCACCACAGTCAAGATACAAAATACTTTCATGAGCATGGGATTTCTTGTGTTGTTCTATTTTAATCACAAACACCCTTCCTCTTTCCCCTTGACTCTCATACCATGAGAACCACTGATGTCTCTATTTTGATAATGTGGTAATTTTAAATATTATATAAATATAATCATACAGTATGTCACATGTTGGGATATGTTTATTTTTTATTTTGACTCAGCTTATATACTTTTCCATAAAAGTTGCTATGTGAATCAATAGTTTGCTTCTTTGATTGCTGAGCAATATTTCATGGTATGTTTTTTAAATGCTGCACTAGCCTTGCACAATGCAAAATAAATCCCACTTGATCTAGTGTTTAATTTTTTTCATATATTGCTCAATTTTTTTTAAATTGAATTTATTGGAAAAACATTGGTTAATAAAATTGCATAGCTTTCTAATTTACAATTCTATAATACATCAACTCCACACTGCATTGTTTCAAACATTCCAAGTTCAAGTCTCCACTCATCATCTTTTATTCTCCATTTAACCTTTTCAAATGTCTCCCACTCCCCCTTCTTTTGTAATCCCTAAACTGTGTTCTGTGTCTATGGGTTCTTTTTCCTTAATCCCTTCACTGTATTGTTGGATTGTATTTGCTAATATTGAGCCCTGGCTGGATAGCTCTGTTGGATAGACCATTGGCCCGAAGCACAGAGCTTGTCAGTTTGATCCCAGGTCAGGGCACATACAGGAACAGATTGATATTCCTGTATCTCTTTCTCTCTCTCTCCCTCTCTTCCTCTCTGGCTAAATCAATCAATAAATTTTTTTTAAATTTATTTGATAATTTTTTATTGAGGATTTTTGTATCAAAGTTTATAACAGATATTGGTTTGGAGGTATGGTGTTTCTGTGTGTGTTTTGTTATTGTTCTTTACTTTTGGTCTGAGTTTGATATCACAGTAATCACATCCCATTAAAAGAGTTTGACAGTGTTCCCTCCTGTTTTGTTTTCTGGACAAGTATTATAAAATTTGTATTAAGTCTTTTTAAAATTGTTGATAGAATTCTCCAGTGAAATCATCTGGACCTGGAGATTTCTTATTTCCAAACTCTTAAGTAAGAATTCATCAACTTTAGTAGCAATAGAACTACTGGATCATATATCTCATCTTGGTTGAGTTTGGTAGCATGAGCTTTTTGAGATCTTGATTCATTACTTCTCAGTTTTAAAATTTATAAACATAACTTTTTGTAATCTTTTCTTATACTTTTAATAGATTCAGGATTTGTAGTGATATACTCTGTATCATTCTTGATATTGGTGAGTAATGCCTTCTCTCTTTATATTTTTGTCCATCTTACTAAAGTTTTAGTCGTTTGATTATTTTTTTCTTGGGGGAGGGAAGCAACTTTCTGTTTCATTGTCATGTTTTGAATTACATTAGCTTTTATCTTATCTTCATTAAAATACCATTCTACCTTCTTTGTGTTTATTTTGCCTACTTTTTAAAGCTTCTGGACATAAAAATTTATATTATTGATAGGAGACTTTTTTAAAAATCATATATATAACAATATTAGATATTTTAAAAATTGAAATGATATAATAATGGATTTTTATATACTGTATTTTATATCTAGTTTTTTCTATTCTAAGCATCTCACATTAGTTTGGCACTTTTTTTTTACAACTAGTGATCAGTATTACTACATTAAAATTACCTAAAATTTATGATTTATTAAATTCTCTTTTGCTTGGTTGAGTGTTATTTTTCTGTCCAGGACCTCATTTAGGATTTTGTATTAAATTTATTCTTCATGGGTCCTTTTGTTTCTCGTAGCTGGGCAGATTTTCAGATATCCCATGTTTTTTATGACTTGACAACTTTGAGGACTACTGGTCAGCTTTCAGACAGAATGTCTCTTTTACCAGGGCTTATCCAATATTGATATCATGATTGGATCAAATTTACAAATTTTTAAGAGAAAGACCATAGAGGCAAAATGCCATTTTCATAAGCATCATATCAATGGTACATTCTATCAATGTAACTTCTACAGTTGATCCATCAGTAAAGCCATCTAACATTGGTATTTCCTTTTTAATTTTTTTCCAGATCTGAACCTATTTAGATTATCTATTTGTCTTTGTGTGAGCTTTGATACTTTATGTCTTTTAAAAATTTTCCCATTCCACTTAATATATCAAATTTGTTGCTATACAATTGTTCATATTAATCTTTTACTATTCATTTAATATTTATACGGTCAGTATAAAAAACTTATTTTCATATTTTTTTCCGGAAGTTAGAAGTAGGGAGGCAGACAGACTCTCGCATGCCCCCCACCAGGAGAAGCATCTGGCATGTCCACTAGGGGGCAGTGCTCTGCTGCTGCAGGAGCTATTCTACACCTGAGGTGAAGGCCATAGAGCCATCCTCAGCGCCCGGGCCAACTTTGTTCCAATGAAGCCTTGGTTGCAGCAGGGGAAGAAAAGAGATAGAGAGGAAGGAGAAGGGGGAGGGTGGAGAATCAGATGGCTGCTTCTCCTGAGTGCTCTGACCAGGGATCAAACCCGAGGCTTCCACTTGCCAGGCCTATACTCTACTGCTGAGCCAACTGGCCAGGGCCAACCTATTTTCATTTTCAATTTGTGTTTTTGCTATTATTTGTTAGTTAACATAGCTAAGGTTTATTAATTTCATTGTTTTTTTAAAGAACTACTTTTTATTTCATTGAGTTTATTTTTTTCTTTTGTTTTTTCTGCTTTCAATTTTATTTATTTATGCTATGATTTTCATTATTTTTTCCTTTAAGCTTAAATTTTTTTCTATAGTTTTCTAAGACAGAAATATTGATTTTAGATCTTTCTTTTATTTCTAATAAATATATTTAATATTCTAATTTTCACTCTGTGTTGCTTTCACTACAACCTACAAATTTTAATTTTTTATTACTATTTTCATTTAGCTTAAGATATTTTAAAAATCCCTCTCTTCAGACTTTTTGAATTCTTTTTATTAAAACATGTTTTCTAATCTCCAAATATTTAGGAATTTCTAGCTAACTTTTGCTGATATTGATTTCTAATTTAATTTAATTGTAGTCTGAAAAAATACTTCCAATAATTTCTTTCCTTTTCAATTTGTTCTATGGTATATTGCAGCCCAGAATCCAGTCTATTCTAATGTTTCATGTAAGCTTGAGAAAAACATGTATTCTGTTCTTGCTGGGTAGAGTAGTCTACAAATTTTAATTAGACCATATTGATTGATAAAACCTTTTTAGGTGAGCTATATTCACGCTGACTTTCTGACTGCTTGAGATATTAATTACTAAAAGATGCGTTGAATTTTATTGCTATAATAATAGATATTTCTTACATGTTTTTGTTAGGTGTTTAATATTCTCAGGTGCTTTCCAAAACTTACCTCATTAAAATAAACCCAGTTTGTGGTGAAAAGGAGCACTATATAAATAACATGATGCCCATTTTACCATTTTGGTTTTGAATCATTTTCAAAAACCAAAGACAAGCAAAGAAATATTAAGACATAAAGATGATCAGATTGATCTTATTACTCAGGAAATTCCAAGGGTTTGGGAGATATGAGCCAAGAATTGTGGACAAAGATCAAATGTATATGAGAAATATGGCAACTCTACACATACACACACACAAAAATTCTTCTATAAGATCAAAACTATGTGGCTTGAAAGTTTTAACTTTGGCAGCGTCTCATACAAATGTAATATTTCTACTTGGTGCTGGAAAGACTCAGCCTGAGTACTTGTTTGCTGGAGTCATTTTAAATTCTTCTCACATGGGTCCCTGGAGGATCATTCGAACAACTGTATAACCTCCATGTCTGTTGAGCATTAATTTCACAATCACAAATTTCTATTTTTTTTCTTATGTGTACTATGAATCTGAGATGAACTAAAGAAAGAAATAACAGAACAAGATACAATGAAATACAAATAGCTAGACATTTAGCTTCTTAACATTATCAAAATCAAAAGCAGTCACAAGTTTATATTTCCCCTCTTATAAATGTTTATTTTCTCTTCTTCTAATAAAGGTATGTGTTTAGAGTCAGACTTGCCATACCCCTTTACTTTTTTATCATTTCCACCTCTGTTGGTTCTATGGACATAGATATTTTCTTGTATTTAATTATTTATTTTTATCTATTTATTTATTTATTTATTTATTTATTTTGAGGCAGGCAGGGAGAGAGAGAAAAAAGGGAACGTCAAGATTCTCCTGTATGTGCCTTGACCTGAAAAATCAAACTAGCAAAACTAGCAACCTCTGCATTTCCAGATGACACTCCAACCAACCAAGCTATCTGGCCAAGGCTTAATTTTTTTTAAAATTTATTGATTGATTTTTTAAAAAAGACAGATCTCTTTTATGTTGTGGTAACAAAAGAAAGACATACATCTGTTTGAACTAGAGGACAGTTTCAATGTGTAAAATATTTAACTAATAGAAAGACAGGAGCTACAGAACAAACAAAACTGATTAAAGTAGACACCTCTTTTACTTGAGTTAATTTATCAGTTTTGCTAGGAATTTGAAGAAAAGAGACTAAGAAAGTTCTACTGTATTATATTAAAATATAATGCTGTAGACATTTATTTGAGAAACAAGAGAATATAAAATAATTTCTAAAAGATCTCAAATTATAACAAGTATTTATTATTCTCTTGGCCACTTTTTGTCCATGTTGACTTTTTTTCTATTCTTTTCTATTCTCATGATGAGAGCCATAAACAATCTAGGAATGCAACATGCTTAGTAAGTGTACATAGAACTTAAATATTAAGAAATAAATAAAAACATTTTAAATAAGAACTAAAGATAAAATCTTTAGCAGGCCAATATTTTTTTGTAGCTAGTTTCTATTTTCTAAATCTTATCATCTGATAAGCAGTTCTCCAAAATTTCTCTATCACCAGTAATTTTTGTATGAATTCTGGTCACTAATGGGTAAGTGCCAGACATTTCAGATAAATTTTTTCAGGTGGTATTTCCAACATACTGGCAATGACTTGAGAGACTCAGGATGTATAAAAATTTATAGTTTAAACTCTGAAAAATGTTAGGCAGCCTATTTGTTTTACTGTCATTTTCTTTTGCAGTGCAGAAACTTTTTAGTTTGATACAGTCTTATTCATTTATTTTTGCTTTTACTCCTTTTGCCTTTGGGGTTAAAATCATAAATTGTTATCTACAAAGAAAGAACATGAGCTTAGTACCTATGTTTTCTTCTATGTAATTTATTGTTTAAGATCTTAATTTTAGGTCTTTGATCCACTTTGAATTAAGAGATGATATTTGCAAACAATAGCTCCATTTAAGTGTTAATATCTAAAATATACATATAAAGAACTCACAAAATTTAGCAACAAACGAAGAATCCAATTAAAAAAATGCTGAGAGGACCTGAACAGACCTTCTTTCAAGAAGACATACAACTGGTTAACAGATATGTGAAAAGATGTTCATCTTCACTAGCTATTAGAGAAATGCAAATCAAAACTACGAGTTATTACCTCATACCTGTTAGATTGGCTATTATTAATAAGACAGGTAATAACAAGTGTTGGAGAGACTGTGGAGAAAAGGAACCCTCATTCATGCTGGTGGGAATGCAAATTAGTACAAACATTATGAAAAAAAGTATGATGATTCCTCAAGAAATTAAGAATAGAACTATGATATGGTACAGCAATCCTTCTACTGGATATCTACCCCCAAAACTTGAAAACATTGGTACATAAAGACACATGCCCTGTCATGTTCATTGCAACATTATTCACAGTGGTCAAGACATGAAAACAACCAAAGAGTTCTTCAATAGATGATTGGATAAAGAAGATATGGTACATATAAACAATGGAATGCTACTCAGCTATGAGAAATGAAGACATATTGTCATTTATGACAACATGAATGGACCTTGAGAACATTATACTGAATGAAGTAAGTAAATCAGTAAAAGCTAAGAACTGTATGATTTCACATATAGATGGGATATAAAACTGAGATTCATGGACATAGATAAAACTGAAGTGGTAGCCCTGGCTGGTTGGCTCAGTGGTAGAGCATTGGCCTGGCGTGCAAGGGGTCCCGGGTTCGATTCCCAGTCAAAGCACACAGGAGAAGCGCCCATTTGCTTCTCCACCCCTCCCCCTCTCCTTCCTCTCTGTCTCTCTCTTCCCCTCCCGCAGCCGAAGCTCCATTGGAGCAAAGATGGCCCGGGCGCTGGGGATGGCTCCTAGGCCTCTGCCCCAGGCGCTAGAGTGGCTCTGGTTGCAACAGAGCCACGCCCCGGAGGGGCAGAGCATCACCCCCTGGTGGGCAGACCATCGCCTCTGGTGGGCGTGCTGGGTGGATCCCGGTCGGGCGCATGCGGGATTCTGACTGTCTCTCCCGTTTCCAGCTTCAGAAAAATCCAAAAAAAAAAAAAAAACTGAAGTGGTTACCAGGAGAAAGGGAATGTGGAGTAGGAAGATGAGGGAGGGGGTCAGGGGAAAGGTGTAAAGAGGGAGAAATATAAGGTGATGGGAAATGGTTTGACACTGGGTGGTTTGTGTACAACATAAACAACAGTTCAAATGTTATAAAAATAATTACCTGAAACCTATGTACTCTTATTGATCAATGTCACCATGTTAAGGTTATTTGTCTAAATTAAATTTAAAAATTAAAAAAAATGAAAGAATCTTTTTAAAACAGTTTCTTGAATAGATGTTTTAAAAATAATAAGGAGGATGACGTCAGAGTAATGGCGGGGTAGGAAGCGATACCGATAAATCTCCCCCAAAACTCAACAAGATCTTCAACCAGAAACAGAAAAACCTATACTTGGAGCTTCCAGATGCTTCGCAATACACCCAAAGGTATGATTGAGTGAAAAATTGGCTAAATATATAACCAAACCCCGAAGGAAATAGGGAGTAAGAAATGCTCCGCCTTCCTCACTAACCTAAACAGGGCGGCTTTCTCTGGTAACTGTGAATATAGAAACTGAGGCGGGCAAAGGGGGTGAATAGATCCAGGCTGCCGCGGCACAAACGGCCGAACCAGGCTGTGGCACACAGATCCAAGCTGAGGAAAATCTGATCCTGTGGCAACCCGGGCAATACAAGCTAACACTCGCGCCAAACCCAAACAAAGAAAGACAAGCGGAGCGGCCATTTTACCCGGTCTCCTGGTCGGTGCGCAGTTAGTGGGCGAGAATTTCTTCCTAGGCCCTGAGAGTGGGTGCCCGTGTTGCCCCATGGAAAGGCAGGGTCAGAGGCCTTTCTGTGGGCCGAGGACAGAGTCTCTGGGCAGCCCCAGCGCCCTGGGAAAGCCACGCACGGGAGGGAGTGAGAACTAATTCCAACGGTGGAGATTTTCCGTGCTGGTGAGGGTTTCACTCAGAGGGAACCACGGCCGGCCTCATATCCTGGTTTGCGCGCGCAGATAAGGAGTGAGTGATTCCACCGAGTGCCTCGGCAGTGCGCGCCCGTGTTATCGCAGAGAGGGGCAGAGTCAGGGGCCTTTGTGTGGGCCAAAGCGGAATCTCGAGCCGCCCCAGCGCCTTGCAAAAGCCGCGCACGGGGACGGAGTGAGACTCAATTCCAACGCTGCAACTTTTCCCTGCGGTTGGGGGTTTCACTCAGAGCGTGAGACTGCTGGCTGGATATCCTGGTCGCAGACAGTGAGTGAGAGTTTCCTTCAAGCGCCCCCCAGAAGTGGGCGCTCGCTTGTGTTACCGGACAGAGTGGCAGAGCCAGTGGTCTTTGAGTGGGCGGAAAGCCCGCCTGATTATGCTAGCAGCTCTGACTGACTGAGCCTTACCCAGAGCCCTGTGCTGAGTGGAAATAGAGTGGGGAGTTGCCAGCTCTTTGAGCCTCTTAGTATCCAGGCAGAGGCAGCAGCAACCCCATAGCTGAATTATCAGGCTACTAATTGAGGAAGGAAAGACTAGGAGAAAGGCTCCAGGAACACGGACTCTCTCACTGTCGGAGCCTATAAATGCTAATGAGCCTCGACTCCCATGAGACTAAAGCACAATACATGACATTGCCATAGAGACTTATCAACTGCAAGCCTCTACCTGAGCGTGCCAAAGGGGCAGAACCCGGGGTACAGAGTCACCGACCAGGAAGAGGGAGAGAAAAGAAAAAGCAAGAAGATAACCTCTCAAAATCAAGAATAATCTGCAGACTTTATAACCTATCCCATTTTATTATATTTGTTCGTTTGTTTCTCTTATCTTCATTCTTGAGACTTTTTTTTCCTCCTCCAATTTGGCCAATTAACTCTCTACTGGTCTTACTCTCTCCTCTCCTTGAACTACACTACCCATAAGTGTTACATCTCCCATTATCTTTTCTCTTCTCTTCCTTTCTCTCTATGAGGGTTGCACTCCAAAACCCTTAACTCTCTCTCTCTCCTTTCTTTTTTCTTCTTTTAGTGGTTCCCTCTTTTTTTTCTCTCTCTGTCTTTCTTTTCTCCCTCTATATTAGTTTCTTCCTTTCTCCTTTACATCTCCTCTCATTCAAACCTCAATAACAAACAAATTATCTTATCTGGGACTCAAACCTATGTTTGTGGCATTTTGGGGGTTTTTTACTTCACCTTTTTAACTCACTAGCAGTGCTCCCATCCCTGGCTCTCCATATTATCTAGTTCTTGTTCCACTAAATACAATAGTAAGTTTTTAATTTGTCCCCCCATTTTTCCGTTTTCCTCTTATTCCTCTCATCATAACTCTTAGACAACCAACACCTAAAAGCAAATCATTTTATTCTTGACCCAAGTTTTTTCCTTATTTGCTTTTTGTGGGTCCATACGCTCTTTTTTTTTCTCTTTTTTCTTTTTTTTTTTTTTTTCCTTTTTTTCTTTTTTGCCCCTTTATTACTTTTCCCCAATTCAGGCCCTCCATCACAGGAATTGTTTGTTATAACTCACAGTCCACCACAGGATTTTCTCAAGAAAGAGGGGAGAGGAGAGGAGAGGAAAAAAGGAAGGGGGGAATAATTTCCTTTTTTAAAAAATTTTTATTTTATTTTATTTTTCTTTATTTCATTATTAATTTTTTTTAAAAAAAACAACTCTTTTCGATTTTTTATTTTTTTTTATTTTTTTAACTTTTTATTCTTTATTAAATCTCATTAATACTATCAACAAAACCACCCTCAGATGCCATTAAGGAAGAGAAAATCGAATATCATGGATACAAAAGAAAGAGAGGTAACACAGCTAGATGAGGAAAAATCTATGGAGAAAAACTTTAATATATTGGAAACCTTGGAGTTAATGACAGAGATTTCAAGATAGAAATCCTAAAAATCCTCCAAGATATACAAGAAAACACAGAAAGGCAATATAGGGAGCTCAGAAAACAACTCCATGAACACAAAGAATATATGTCCAAGGAAATTGAAACTATAAAAACAAATCAAACAGAGATGAAAAACTCAATTCACGAGCTGAAAAACGAAGTAACAAGCTTAGCTAATAGAACAGGTCAGATAGAAGAGAGGATTAGTGAAATAGAAGACAAGCAACTTGAGGCACAAGAGAGAGAAGAAGAAAGAGACTCAAAAAGTAAAAAAAATGAGATAGCCCTACAAGAATTATCTGACTCCATCAAAAAGAATAACATAAGAATAATAGGTATATCAGAGGGAGAAGAGAGAGAAAATGGAATGGAGAACATACTCAAACAAATAATAAATGAGAACTTCCCAAGCCTGTGGAAAGAACTAAAGCCTCAAGTTCAAGAAGCAAACAGAACTCCAAGTTTTCTTAACCCCAACAAACCTACTCCAAGGCATATCATAATGAAATTGACACAAACCAACAGCAAAGAAAAAATTCTCAAGGCAGCCAGGGAAAAGAAGAATACAACATATAAAGGAAGGCCCATTAGATTATCATCAGATTTCTCAGCAGAAACTCTACAAGCTAGAAGAGAGTGGACCCCAATATTTAAAGTCCTGAAAGAGAGGAACTTTCAGCCACGAATACTATACCCATCAAAGCTATCCTTCAAATACGAAGGAGAAATGAAAACATTCACAGATA
Source organism: Saccopteryx bilineata (assembly GCF_036850765.1). Lineage (NCBI taxonomy): Eukaryota > Metazoa > Chordata > Mammalia > Chiroptera > Emballonuridae > Saccopteryx > Saccopteryx bilineata. The sequence continues at coordinate 32,033,837 of NC_089497.1, forward strand.
CAGAAAAGATGAGGGAATTTATCATCAGAAAACCCCCACTCCAGGAATTACTAAAGGGGGTTCTCCAATCAGATACAAAGAACAAAAAAAACAGAGCCACAAGTAAAAGCTCCAAGAAGAACACAATAAAACCAAGTTTAAACTGTGACAACAACAAAAAGAAAGAGGGGGAGAAGACGGAGATTAACAGTAGCAAAGGACGATGGAGTGCAAAAGTACTCACAAAATAGTTCGCTACAATGAACAGGGTAGGGACCCTTTTCATTACTCAAAGGTAACCACCATTGAAAAAACCACCACAGAAGCACATGAGATAAAAAAGATAGCAACAGAGGAAAGATGTATGGAATACAACCAAATAAAAACAAAAGAGAAGGATCAAACAAGACACAAAACTAACAGAAAGCAAGATATAAAATGGCAATAGGGAACTTACAAGTATCAATAATTACACTAAATGTAAACGGATTAAACTCACCAATAAAAAGGCACAGAGTAGCAGAATGGATTAAAAAAGAAAATCCAACTGTATGCTGCCTACAGGAAACTCATCTAAGTAACAAGGATAAAAACAAATTCAAAGTGAAAGGCTGGAAAACAATACTCCAAGCAAATAACATCCAAAAAAAAGCAGGTGTAGCAATACTCATATCGGATAATGCTGACTACAAGACAGGAAAAGTACTCAGAGACAAAAATGGCCATTTCATAATGGCTAAGGGGACACTGAATCAAGAAGACATAACAATTCTTAATATATATGCACCAAACCAAGGAGCACCAAAATATATAAGACAGCTACTTATTGATCTTAAAACAAAAACTGACAAAAACACAATCATACTTGGAGACCTCAATACACCGCTGACGGCTCTAGATCGGTCATCCAAACAGAGAATCAACAAAGACATAGTGGCCTTAAACAAAACACTAGAGCACCTGGATATGATAGACATCTACAGGACATTTCATCCCAAAGTGACTGAGTATACATTTTTCTCCAGTGTACATGGATCATTCTCAAGAATTGACCATATGTTGGGCCACAAAAACAACATCAGCAAATTCAGAAAAATTGAAGTTGTACCAAGCATATTTTCTGATCATAAAGCCTTGAAACTAGAATTCAACTGCAAAAAAGAGGAAAAAAATCCCACAAAAATGTGGAAACTAAACAACATACTTTTCAAAAATGAATGGGTCAAAGAAGAAATAAGTGCAGAGATCAAAAGATATATACAGACTAATGAAAATGACAATACGACATATCAGAATCTATGGGATGCAGCAAAAGCAGTGATAAGAGGGAAGTTCATATCGCTTCAGGCATATATGAACAAACAAGAGAGAGCCCAAGTGAACCACTTAACTTCCCACCTTAAGGAACTAGAAAAAGAAGAACAAAGACAACCCAAAACCAGCCGAAGAAAGGAAATAATAAAAATCAGAGCAGAAATAAATGAATTAGAGAACAGAAAAACTATAGAAAAAATTAATAGAACAAGGAGCTGGTTCTTTGAAAAGATCAACAAAATTGACAAACCCTTGGCAAGACTTACCAAGGAAAAAAGAGAAAGAACTCATATAAACAAAATCCAAAATGAAAGAGGAGAAATCACCACGGACACTGTAGATATACAAAGAATTATTGTAGAATACTATGAAAAACTTTATGCCACTAAATTCAACAACCTAGAAGAAATGGATAAATTTCTAGAAAAATACAACCTTCCTAGACTGAGTCAAGAAGAAGCAGAAAGCCTAAACAGACCTATCAGTAGAGAAGAAATAGAAAAAACCATTAAAAACCTCCCCAAAAATAAAAGTCCAGGCCCTGACGGCTATACCAGCGAATTTTATCAAACGTTCAAAGAAGACTTGGTTCCTATTCTACTCAAAGTCTTCCAAAAAATTGAAGAAGAAGCAATACTTCCAAACACATTTTATGAGGCCAACATAACCCTCATCCCAAAACCAGGCAAGGATGGCACAAAAAAAGAAAACTACAGACCAATATCTCTAATGAATACAGATGCTAAAATACTAAACAAAATACTAGCAAATCGAATACAACAACATATTAAAAAAATAATACATGATGATCAAGTGGGATTCATCCCAGAATCTCAAGGATGGTTCAACATACGTAAAACGGTTAACGTAATACACCATATCAACAAAACAAAGAACAAAAACCACATGATCTTATCAATAGACGCAGAAAAGGCTTTCGATAAAGTACAACACAATTTTATGTTTAAGACTCTCAACAAAATGGGTATAGAAGGAAAATATCTCAACATGATAAAGGCCATATATGATAAACCATCAGCTAACATCATATTAAATGGCACTAAACTGAAGGCTTTCCCCCTTAAATCAGGAACAAGACAGGGTTGTCCACTCTCTCCACTCTTATTTAATGTGGTACTAGAGGTTCTAGCCAGAGCAATCAGACAAGACAAAGAAATAAAAGGCATCCATATCGGAAAAGAAGAAGTAAAGGTATCACTTTTTGCAGATGATATGATCCTATACATCGAAAACCCCAAAGAATCCACAAAAAGACTACTAGAAACAATAAGCCAATACAGTAAGGTCGCAGGATACAAAATTAACATACAGAGGTCAATAGCCTTTCTATATGCCAACAATGAAACAACTGAGAAGGAACTCAAAAGAATAATCCCCTTCACGATTGCAACAAAAAAAATAAAATACTTAGGAATAAACATAACAAAGAATGTAAAGGACTTATATAATGAAAACTATAAACCATTGTTAAGGGAAATCGAAAAAGATATAATGAGATGGAAGAATATACCTTGTTCTTGGCTAGGAAGAATAAATATAATGAAGATGGCTATATTACCCAAAGCAATATACAAATTTAATGCAATTCCCATCAAACTTCCAATGACGTTTTTTAAAGAAATAGAGCAAAAAATCATCAGATTTATATGGAACTATAAAAAACCCCGAATAGCCAAAGCAATCCTAAAGAAAAAGAATGAAGCTGGGAGCATAACAATACCTGACTTCAAACTCTATTATAGGGCCACGACAATCAAAACAGCATGGTATTGGCAGAAAAATAGACACTCAGACCAATGGAACAGAATAGAAAGTCCAGAAATAAAACCACATATATATAGTCAAATAATTTTTGATAAAGGGGCCAACAACACACAATGGAGAAAAGAAAGCCTCTTCAATAAATGGTGCTGGGAAAACTGGAAAGCCACATGCAAAAGAATGAAACTGGACTACAGTCTCTCTCCCTGTACAAAAATTAACTCAAAATGGATCAAAGATCTAAACATAAGACCTCAAACAATTAAGTACATAGAAGAAGACATAGGTACTCAACTCATGGACCTGGGTTTTAAAGAGCATTTTATGAATTTGACTCCAATGGCAAGAGAAGTGAAGGCAAAAATTAATGAATGGGACTACATCAGACTAAGAAGTTTTTGCTCAGCAAGAGAAACTGATAACAAAATAAACAGAAAGCCAACTAAATGGGAAATGATATTTTCAAACAACAGCTCAGATAAGGGCCTAATATCCAAAATATACAAAGAACTCATAAAACTCAACAACAAACAAACAAACAATCCAATAAAAAAATGGGAAGAGGATATGAATAGACACTTCTCCCAGGAAGAAATACAAATGGCCAACAGATATATGAAAAGATGCTCATCTTCTTTAGCTATTAGAGAAATGCAAATCAAAACGGCAATGAGATACCACCTCACACCTGTTCGATTAGCTGTTATTAGCAAGTCAGGTAATAGCAAATGTTGGAGAGGCTGTGGAGAAAAAGGAACCCTCATCCACTGTTGGTGGGAATGTAAAGTAGTACAACCATTATGGAAGAAAGTATGGTGGTTCCTCAAAAAACTGAAAATAGAACTACCTTATGACCCAGCAATCCCTCTACTGGGTATATATCCCCAAAACTCAGAAACATTGATACGTAAAGACACATGCAGCCCTATGTTTATTGCAGCATTGTTCACAGTGGCCAGGACATGGAAACAACCAAAAAGCCCATCAATAGATGACTGGATAAAGAAGATGTGGCACATATACACTATGGAATACTACTCAGCCATAAGAAATGATGACATCGGAACATTTACAGCAAAATGGTGGGATCTTGATAACATGATACGAAGTGAAATAAGTAAATCAGAAAAAAACAGGAACTGTATTATTCCATACGTAGGTGGGACATAATACTGAAACTAAGAGACATTGACAAGAGTGTGGTGGTTACAGGGGGGAGGGGGGAATGGGAGAGGGATAGGGGGTGGGGAGGGGCACAAAGAAAACAAGATAGAAGGTGACAGAGGACAATCTGACTTTGGGTGGTGGGTATGCAACATAATTGAACGACAAGATAACCTGGACTTGTTATCTTTGAATATATGTATCCTGATTTATTGATGTCACCCCATTAAAAAAATAAAATTATAAAAAAAAAAAAAGAAATTATTTTCATTACTAGCCAAGTAATTATTAGAATTTACTAGATTCCAAGGAACTCTTTTAAAAATAAAAATCCTCCAGAAAAAAATAATAATAATAATAAGGAGCTAAAGAATTTCATTAAATAGAATAGTGGGATATATCACTACACCCATGCTAGTCTCTCCTATGAATAAGCAATTATTTTAATTTTATAGTTTTCTATAGGAGGTGATAGAATAAGTATTAGAATATAGAAATATATATATCAAGATTTAAAATGAGAATATTTGGAGGGATCTTTGAAACTTCAACACTTTCATTTTATTCCAAATTTCTTTCATGCTTACCTATTATACGACTTATGTAAAATAGGGTAAAGAAAAATATTCTAGATTATTTTGGTATATAAGCAAAGTACAATAGTACACTATAATTATGCATATTTTATATAAAAATGAACTAATCAACTTTTTATTTATTTAATATTATAATAATTGCATATATTTTTATATACAAATTTGATACAATTTTACATACAAATTTATTAATATTACACAGAAACCAAAAGAATTTTCTTTTTTAAATCTTTTTTCTTAATTTTATTTAGAAAATTAAATTTAACAGGGTGACATTAATCAATAAGAGTACATAGGTTTCAGATAAATGTTTCTATAGCATTTGAACTGTTGATTATATTGTATTTCCATCACCCAAAGTGAAATCATTTTCTGTCACCATATATCTGTCCTTCTTTACTCCCTTTTCTTCACTGCCTCTTCCACTACACCTTCCCCCTAGTAATCACTTCAGTTTTATCTATGTCCATGAGTTTTAGTTTTATATCAACCTATTTGTGAAATTATGTAGCTCTTAGTTTTTTTTTAAATTTAATTATTTCACTCAGTATAATGTTATCAAGGTCCATCCATGTTGTTGTAAATGATCCAATGTTATCATTTCCTATGGCTGAGTAGTATTCCATTTTATATATGTACCACATCTTCTTTTTCCAATCTTCTATCATAGGACAGTTTGATTGCTTTTATATATTGACCATTATGAATAATGTTGCAATGAACATGGTGGTGTTTGTGTCTTTATGTACCAATGTGTTTGAGTTTTGGGGGTAGATATGCATTAGAGGAATTGCTGGGTCATATGGTAGTTCTAGTCTTAATTTTCTAAGGAACCACAATACTTTCTTCCATAATTGTTGTATTAATTTACATTCCCACCAGCATGAATGAGGGTTCCTTTTCTCCACAGCCTCTTCAGCACTTGTTATTAATTGTCTTGTTGATAATAGCCAATCTAAGAGGTGTGAGGTGGTATCTTGCAGTTTTGATTCTCATTTCTCTAATAGCTAGTGATGATGAAATTCTTTTCACATATCTGTTGGCCATTTCTATGTTTTCTTGGGACAAATGTATATACAGGTACCCTCCCAATTTTTAATTGGATTGTTTGCTTGTTTGTTGCTTAGTTTTTTTAGTTCTTAATATATTTTTGATATTAACCCCTTCTTGGAGCTTTTGTTTGCAACTATCATCTCCCTTTTAATTGGCTATTTGTTCAGTTGTCAATTTATTCTGCTGTATAGAACCTTTTTATTTTGATATTTAAACACAGTTAAAATGGACATATTACTCAAAGCAATACACAAATTTAACGCAATCTTCATCAAAATCTCAACATCATTTTTTAAAGAAATAGAACAGAAAATCATCAGGTTTATATGGAACCATAAATATCCCTGAACAGCCAAAGCAGTCCTGAAATAAAAAATGAAACCAGAGGTATCATAGTACCTTACTTCCAATTATACTATTGAGCCGCAATCATCAAAACAGCATGGTACTGGCAGAAAAGCAGACATACAGACCAATGACACAAAATCGAGAGCCCATAATAAAACCACATATATATGAATAAATAACCTTTGTCAAAGATGCCAAAAACACACAAAGAAGAAAAGAAAATCTCTTAAATAAATGCCACTGGGAAAATTGGAAAGCCACATGCCAAAGAATGAAATTTTACTACCATTTGTCCCCCTACACAAAAAATATTTCAAAGTGAATCAAAGACCTAAATATAAGATCTAAACAATAAATTACATAGAAGAAAACATAGGTACTAAACTCATGGACTCTGGCTGTAGAGAACAATTTGTGCATTTGAACTTAAAAGCAAGAGAAGTAAATGCAAAAATAAATGAGACTATATCAAACTAAAATTTTTCATTTCCTCACTCAAAAAATAATATATTTGCAGCTTCAATCCAAAAAGAAATAAGAATTTCTTCTTAATTGCAGACACCCATACAGGCACAAGTTAAAGAAAACTCAATGTTAAGTAGTATTTCATTAGAATCATCTCTGATTCTATTATATTAGTATAAATATTTTATGAGTGCTCCCAGGGATTTGTACTATGACAACATTTAAAAGAATCACTGAAATATAGAAATTCAGTGAGGCTGCAAATCACAGTCATTCTTAGGATTAAATGCAAATTGCACAACCATCAGTTTGCAGAATTTATTGAAGTAAACCAACCTCCACAGTAACGAATAGATGAAAGGTGCACTTAAAGTAAAATTAAAGCTATTATATGGAACTGAGCACATTCTGAAACCCATAACTAATACTTAAAAAATAATATTTTAATGCACATCATTATCATAGTTTATAACTAGGACAGACAAATGAGAATTGGACCATTAAAAAAAAAGAGAGAGAGAAAAGCATAAACTAGAGCAGATTTTATTTTTAAAAAAGAAGAGCATGGCCTGACAGGCAGTGGTGCTGTAGGTAGAGCATTGACCTGGTTCGCTGAGGACCCAGGTTCAAAGGAAAGCTGCCGCCGAGTTCGAGAGTGGACTCATCCAACTTGAGCAGAGCTTCAACAACTTGAGCGTGGGGTCACTGGCTTGAGTGTTGGGTCATAGGCATGACCCAATGGTTGTTAGTTTGAAGCCCAAGGTCACTGACTTGAACGAGGGGTCACTGGCTCTACTGAGGCCCCCCGGTCAAGAAAAACATGACAATGCAATCAGTGAACAACTGAAGTGCCGCAACTACTAGCTGATGCTTCTCATCTCTCTCCCTTACTGTCTGTCTATCCTGTCTGTCCTTCTGTCTGTCTCTTTCAATTAAAAAAATGATCATGGACCAGACTAGAGGAAATACTATCTTTTGTATATTGAAATGATATATAATATAATAAACTTTGCCTCCCCCTTTATTTTGCTTATCAAGATTGAATCTCCGTTTTATGCTCCAAGTGTTCTTGATTTATGTCTTGCTAGGTGACTGAGTCCATCAACCATTTTAACTACTGAATATACCAGATAGCTTTTCAATTTTTCTTGCAACTACAGTTCAGGTACTGACTGGAACCCCTAATGAGAGCAACATCAGATAACCAGTTGAAAACTAATGAAAATAGCAGCAGACCCCAAAGTAAATCTTTTTTTTTTTTTTAATTTGTAGTTACAGAAAATGTTGTGTGCATTGAAGAACTATAGTATTCTGTGGTGGTATTCCCATCACAATGGTTCTGTATCCAGAGTTTGGGGTTTTCTTGTGTAGTCGTAGATCATGGTTAGAGAATTGCTCAGTGATTCTAAAAGCCAACCAATATTCTCTTAATTAATTCTTTTTGTGCTTAAAGCAATAAGAAGCACTTCTGGCCAATAATAATTAAGATCCCTGACAGATTTAATATAAGAGATTTTTATGTGAATATTTTTTATTAACATGAAGTTTTAAAATATGACTCTTCTGTTATTTTAGTTACTGCTTAAATTAATTTTTGTTAAAAGAATATTACTTGTAGACTACTCTAATTTTATAGTGCAATGTTCAATAAGTTTTACTGTATAGATGTTCTCTATACTAGCTATATTATTTATTATAATTGCCTTTGAATTATTTTCTGTAAATCTTATAAATATTTTAATACTTTATTTAGAGAGAAGAGAAAAAAAACAAAATTGAAGTGAATTATTCAAAGTCCAAAGCCGGTAAATGGCAGTAAAACAAATGTCTTCTATCTAAAGCCCCAGGATTTTTAACTTATACTTTGTTACCTTTAAAATAAGTTTGCTGTGGATAAAGCATTGGCCTGGAGTGCTGAGGTTGCTGGTTCGAAACCCTGGGCTTGTCCAGTCATGGCACATATGGGAGTTGATGCTTCCTGCCCTTCAACCTTCTCTCATCTCTCTCTCTCTCTCTCTCTCTCTCTCTCTCTCTCTCCTCTCTAAAATGAATAAATAAAATCTTTTAAAAATAATAAGTTTTAAGGACCATGAAAATCAACAGCTATATAAAGGAAACTAAATTTTTAATCAAAGGAAATAAGATCAGGCACTGTAGAGTTTAAGTTTAAAATTACGTATCTATATATTTATCTATACCTTCAAAGTTTTACAGAACTTCAATATTCTACATATTTTGTTTGGTGTCACCTTGAATATCTGTACCCAACTTTCTTTTACAGGACGAGGAAGAGAGAGTGAGAAGAAAAAATAATTTACTCCTGTTTTTGCCTCATTGTGGTCTAATATATTTTTAAGGGTTGATATATGAAGGAATAAACAAATGTCAATTCTAACAAGGTTTTCAGATGTCCCTTCAGCATGCTGCCTGAAGCTGCACTAAGGATTGTGAGGCTATGAATGGGAAGCAGTGTTTCCTACAAATCAAACAGCCACCACTCTTTTCTAAATTCTCTGTCCTCTGAGTACACTTCCTTATACTCACATTGTTCCCTCCAGAACAGTTACTCTAGTACGGACAGGATTTTGAGTTAAAATCACATCAATAATTCACTTTATTTGATTTGAGTCTCAAATTAATAGCATTTAATGCTCATAATATTTTACTAGACTTGCAGCAACTAATGCCATAAAGCAGTATTCCATAAAGCATCTTCTTTTATGTCACTCACACAAATTTATTGGAGTACATACAGCAAGGGAACCCTCCTGGTTCCTAAATCAAAACCATCAGGTATCTGAGGTATCTGAGGTGGTTTCCAGATTCGCTTGTTGTTCAAACCTTCTAAAGCAGTGGTCCCCAACCTTTTTTGGGCCACGGACTGGTTTAATGTCAGAAAATATTTTCACGGACCGGCCTTTAAGGTGGGATGGATAAGTGTATCACGTGACCGAGACAAGCATCAAGACTAAGTCTTAGATGTAACAGAAGAAATATGGTCATTTTAAAAAAATAAAACATCATTCAGACTTAAATATAAATAAAACGGAAATAATGTAAGTTATTCATTCTTTCTCTGCGGACCGGTACCAAATGGCCCACAGACAGGTACCGGTCCACGGCCCGGGGGTTGGGGACCACTGTTCTAAAGTATCAATTTATATTTCCCATGTTACAGCTGCTGTCTACCCCCACTTCAGTACCAATTGTTTGAGCCAGTACACACACACACACACACACACACACACACACACTCATACACACAAGCACATCTGTGTTCTTCCAGGTTCCAAATTTTCTCTCATTTATATTCGTTCTTTGAAAATTTAAAAACCTACTTGGTCATATATTAATTATTTGGAAAGGACTGAACGCAGGCTAGAATTGAACTTTTCAATTTCCAGCTGCTTTTAGCTTATATTACCAAACATGGTGCTTTCATCTACAACCCACAGCCTTTTATTACACTGTAGGCACGAGACCAAGAGGACACTCTTGGGAACCAATAGCTATAAACCATCTCTTCCTGACATATTCCAGCTCTCAGAGAGTTTCCTGGCAGTTACAACTGTGACACCTAATTCCACTTCTTTGAGAGTTTGTCAGAGGCACTGGAAGATCTCCATGGGAAACTGTTGAAAAGAAGAAAAGAAATTAACTGAGAGGGAGCATATTTCTACCTATTTCACTGCTTGTTCTCTCAGTCTAAAGGAGAAAAACGATGAAGCTATCTTTAACCTTTATAATTCATTTAGAGTCTCTAGCTGGCTGACAAGGAGAGATATAGTGTTCTGAGAAGTGGAAATGTACCTAGAGTTAAAATTTTTAACAACCATGACATAGTAACATAAGATTCTTAAAAGAGTGGGAGTTTTCAGAGAACTTGTAGATTACAGTAATTTATTAAAATGTCTGCTAGAAAGTTATCTCTTTAATTGCACAAGATCTAGTTAAGAATCTAAAGGAAGAGAAACATTTGCCTTCTTTTAGCTTTTTATCCCATCAATATTCTTTAATTTTACAGATTAGAATTACAAGTCTTTATTGAGCAAATATCTGGATAACTTAAGGCACTATAACCATAGGGCTTTGACCTCTCAAAGGAATTAAAGATCGTAACCAAAGAGGGTGAATCAAATTGTAGAGAGATATGGTTATGAACCTATTCCTTTTCTTTATAGAAATATATACGACTCATTTTTCTTTTTTTACTCTTTTTCTTTTGGATTTTTTAAATCCCAAATGCTAGTATTGAGAAAACCAGAGGGCAGTACATGGTTTCCTAGTGTGAGAACCTTGCTTTCTGTGACTGGAGCTTTAGAAGTAGTTAAAGATAGGAGAGCATGCTCTTCTCACTTCATGAACTTCCTCTGGGTTTTTTTTTTTTTACCTCAGCCTGTGTTGTGTACCCAGGAAAGAAATCTCAGGTCAGCTCTGCCTTAATCACTGGAATTAGCTTTCTTTTCCTACTAAATCTTCTCATTCACAGATTTGCTCAGGACAGGTAACAAGAACTTGACCCAGATTTGTTTTTATCTGTTTGTTTAGAACTAGGCAAGGGAGGCCTACTTTGCATCTCGGCCCACACAACTATGTTGTTTAGGGAAAAAGATCGCAATTCCTTCTACTTAGTTTATTAGCATTTTATATTAGACAGTGGAATTTCACCTCATAATAAAGTATTAATTTGTTCTGATTTGTTCCTCAGGGATATTGAAGAAAAAAATCATTATTCAAGGAAAGAATCTGAAAGTTCCTATATGCCATGAAATTCTTGCATACATAAACTTCATCCTTTTTCATAAGTATCAATTCTATAAAAGGTATTTTACATAGTTTTCAGTTGGAGAAAACAGTTTTATTTATTCCAACTCTTCAACTGTGAGCTCCTTTAAAGTCTGTTCTGGTTTCCTGAGAGCCCCTTGACCCCAGCTCTGCTCTTCTCTAGGCAGTCTTTACCCCGTCACTAATGAAGAGGGGAAGCAATGTGCAGTCATTCTACCTGAGTGGGCACTCTGACTTTCCGTACTCACTCTAGAGCTGCCCTCCAGGTTAACTGTGGTTTCGTTGTCCTACATTACAGTTCACCTTTTTTTCCTCTGCCCAATCCTGCTTCCTCTCCCTTTCTTTTAAAGGTTTATCATTCTAACATAGTTCTTGAACCCCGAACTCTGTGTCAGCTTGTCAAACTCTATATTCTGAAGACCCCAACCAGTGACGTGTGTGTGTGTGTGTGTGTTGTGGATGAGTGTGAGTGTGTGTGGTTTTTAGTTGAAAACAAAAGAAACTGACCTTTTGACCTAGGACTTCTTGGCCGTGGTCCTAGTTAAAAAGTTGTGGGCCATAGTCAACCCAATCAAGAAATTCTGTTTTCTCAAGTGTTTTAATTCCTTTCTCTGCAGTATTTCAAGTGAATTTTAACTACTTAAAATTTTCATCGAATGTTGATGTTAGATCTATATTTGCACTAGCCATAGTCACCCTAGTCAATGATCAGCACATTAAAAGTTCTAAGAATGATCATATTTAATCGATATTTACAACAGATTTGTCTTTTTTTTTTTTTTTTTGAAGCTATTTCTGTTTGAGAAGGTTTAGTAGCCAGAAGCCACTCTGGGAAAGGAAAGATAATTTAAAAGGATATTGTTATGGTCATCTGATTAAAAAGAATTGGGAGAAAAACATAAGTATAGTTCATGTTTTTCTGCCTACTAATACATATATATATATATATATATATATATATATATATATATATATATTCTACTGGATTTGGTTCAAGAGTTAGTAAGTTAAAAAATATATATGAAAATAGCAAGAGAAAAAGGGGGAGGAAGGGGGAAAGGGAGAAAGGGAGAAGGAGAAGGAGATGGATGTTGAGGCTTTGAGAGCTGCAGTTTGATGATAGATCACTATTATCCACAAATTTCTAAAACAGCTACATTAGTGTTCTTTTATAGACATTTAGAGACAGCTACATAATCCATGGTTAAATTTCACCTATATCAACTATATTATTACCACAAAATATTAGCTAAATTAAAAAAATGATCCAGTTCTTTTTTTTGGTATCTCACTCTTTCTCTCCTAGATGCATACAGTCTGCTCTGCCTTCTCTGTGGTATCTGAACATACTCAGAGTAAGGTTTGTAATATGTGAACTTATTGCTCTAGCCATAATTCAGTAAATGAATACCAAGCAACTAATCTCTGAGTAACTGGACTGAGAGGTTCTTATAATGATTAATTAAGTCTGTGCAGTAAGCAGCAGTCGATAGTAGACCCTCAATAATTGGTAGTTGTTGATACACTGATATTATATTACTAATAAAATTATTCCATTTTACTCTTTTTTTAACTTTCCAATTGTTTCTATTCTACCACTTTCTTAAATTATTTTACCTTCTAAAACCACATGATTAATTATATGGGATTTGCAAAGTTATCTCCTTTTTCTAATTTTCTTTTCTATCAAACCCTGTTCTCAGTTTCTCTCCTTCCTCCTTCTTTTTCCTTTTCTTCTCAAATCTCCTCTCCCAATCCTTTCTGTTTCTTCAATCACTTTTTTCTAAGTATTTTTTTCAAACTTAGCTTCTAACTTCTTTTCTAGTTCTGCAGTCTCATTCCTATTAAATATCTCCAAATGCTGCAATTTGGGGATTGATTTTCTGCTAGTGGAATAAAATATGGAAATAACAAGTGTTAAGATGCTGAATTGATCAATTTTTCTTTTTCACTTAAAAATAAGAATCTTATTGAAGGGTAAAAATAAGAAAAACTATAGTTCTTGAAGGGAAGTTAGTAGATACAAATAATATACTGTCCTCTAAAAGTCACTAACAATAGAATGTTGGTTTGCAGTGGACTTTTTATATACTTATATTGGCTATACATACCCATTTATGAATGATGAGAAAATGAATACTCAGACAGGCTGAGTACCTTATGTAAAAGATTTCCTAAACCTAGTGACAAAGAAGGAACCTGGATCTTCAGATGGAGCAAAAGACAGTATTATTTCATTTGACACCAAGGCAGATCTGAGTGAAGAAATAAAGCATAGCATCACTTAAACATGGCTCTGTTTCTGTCAGTTGTAAATCTGATGGTAGTACTTGAGGTAAAGGAAAGTCAAACATTAAACGGTTTTGTCTGAAATACCCTGTGGTACCATGATTCATTGTGTAGGTTCAATATGGGATTTACATGCATAGGAGGCCTAAACCATGGCATCTTCTCGTGGAGTAAAAAGAGTAGCAGATATTATGATCTTGTCAGTGGAAGCCTTGAAGAGAAATTATCTTGGATATTGTCATATGTGTGACAGGTAAATTTTATCTGGCTCTATCCCACTCCAAACTTGATGCCATGTCTCATTTTTTTCTTTTCTTTTCATTGTGTGTGTGTGTGCGTTAAAGACACACATTGAGAGACAGATAGGGTCAGACAGACAGGATGGGAGAGAGATGAGAGACATCAGTTCTTTGTTGCAGTGAAGAACCTTAGTTCTTCATTGATTGCTTTCTCATATGTGCCTTGACCGGAGGGCTCCAGCAGAGCAAGTAACCCCTTGCTCGAACTAGAGACCTTGGAATTCAAGCCAGCGACCTTTGGGCTCAAGCCAGCAACCATGGGCTCATTCTATGATTCCATGCTCAAGCCAGCAACCCCTTGCTCAAGCTGGTGAGCCTGCACTCAAGCTGGATGAGCCCATGATCAAGCTGGTTGAGTGCACATTCAAGCCAGTGACTTCGTGGTTTTGAACCAGGGTCCTCCATGGCCCAGTCTGACACTCTATCTATTGTGCCACCACCTGATCTCTCTCTCTTTTTATGTATGTATGTATGTATGTATGTATGTATGTACATATTTGCATTTTTCTGAAATGAGAAACAGGGGAAAGCAGACAGACTCTCATATGCACTCAACTAGGATCCACCTGGCATGTCCATTAAGGGGCAATGCTCTGCCCATCTGGGGCATTGCTCCACTGCAACCAGAACCATTCTAGTACCTGAGGCAGAGGCCACAGAGCCATCCTCAGTGCCTAGGGCCAACTTTGCTCCAATGGAGCTTTGGCTGCAGGAGGGAAAGAGAGAGACAGAGAGAAAGAAGAGGGGGAAGGGTGGAGAAGCAGATGGGCCCTTCAACTGTGTGCCCTGGCTGGGAATAGAACCCAGGTTCCACATGCTGACATGCTGGGTGATGCTCTACTGCTGTGCCAACTGTCTGGGGCCTTATTTTTATTTATTTTTTATTAGTTTATTTTATAGTTACAGTTGACATACAATTTATTAGTTTCAGATGTACAGCATAGTGATTAGACATTTATATACCTTACCAAATGGTCCCCCTGTTACCTTTTGTAACCATCTGTCACCATGACAGCTTAGGGTATTAATGCCATTCATATCTTTATACTTTATTATCTATATCTGTATTCATCAAATATACTACTGTTTGATTTGTTTCTTGAAGGTTTGACAGAACTCATCTGAAAAATAACTATATATTCATAGTTAGTTTTTTGTTTGTTTTTATTCAGTGACAGGGTGGGAGGCAGAGACAGATTCCCACATGTGCCCCCCAACTGGGATCCACTGGACAAGCCCACTAGGGTGCGATGCTCTGCCCATCTGGGGTGTTGCTCTGTTGCTCAGCAACCGAGCTCTTAGTGTCTGAGTTAGAGGCCATGGAGTCATCCTCAGCATCCGGGGCCAACTCACTCCAATTGAGCCATGCTACAGGAGGGAAAAAGAGAAAGAGAGAAAGCGAGAGAGAGAGAAGGAGAGAGAAGCAAGAAGGGGTAGAGGTGGAGAAGCAGATGGGTGCTTTTCCTGTGTGACCTGATTAGGAATCAAACACAGGACATCCACAGTATGGCATATTTCTGGATAAATAATAGACACACTTTTGATGTATTTTTCTTCTATCATTTAATTAGTTTTTTTATCTTGAATAATTATTTTTGCCATATATTTTTATATGTTATTGTTTTTCTTTATTAATTAACATAGTTCTCTTTTCAATCTTTTTAAATTCTGTCTTATTTCACTTTAGGTGCATCTCTTTTAAAGTGCATATATCTGTTCTGTTTTGTTTTTCTTAAAATCTTTGTCTATTAAGTAGTGAATTAAATTTAGTTCATTTATTTGTGTGTGTGTGTATGTTTATGTACAGTTGCTGATGAATTTACATTTATTTATACAATCTTATTTGGTGTAGTTTTTAAACTTATTATTCATTTTCTACAGGTGTTTTTTTCTTCTTTGTGTTATATTTTATTGTTTTCTATTTATCTTTTCTTAATTCTAATGATTGGAAAATATTACATCTTATTATTTTTTCTTTTAAAGATTACTGTAAATATTTAACATGCCTTAAAATATTAAAATACTTAAAAAATAACATTATTCTAAGATAACTAATATCTTTCTCTTTCCTTTATAACAACAAAAGTATTTTATTTATTAATTTTTAAAAATATTTATTTGAGTGAGACAAACATCATTCTGTTTCTGTATGTGCCCTGATTCAGGCCTGAACACACTACCTTGCTATATCAGGATGGTGCTCTAACCAACTGAGCTATTATTCAGCCAGGAGAGAAAAGCTTTAGAACATTTTAAGTTAAAATTCTTCCTGTTTACCTTGTAATTATTTTTGTCTTTAGTTGTATATTATGCTACCCTCTAAAAAATTTATTATTCTTACTGTTTTATACAGCTATTACATAAGATTTTGTTTTTATAATTTTTTTATGCTTTCTAGCTTTATTTACCACTAATTTATTTTGTAACTTTTGTTTTTATAAAATTTAGGAGGACATATTTTTGTGGTTCTTTCAGGCAAGGTTAGCATTGAAATAGTCAATGTTTAGCCAAAAATAATTTCATTTTACCATTGAGCAATATTGTATCTGCTTATAAAATTTTAGGTTGACAATTAGCTAACTTTTGAATTTAATTATACTATTATCTGCTCTTTAGCTTTTGCTGTTAATATTAATAATTTTTCTTTCCTCGGTGTTGTTGTTTCAAGTATAATTTTCTCTCTTCATGCTTTTAAAGTCATTTTTATTCTGATTTTTTTATATTTTTACTTTAAAGCATTTAAAATTTTACTTTGCTTCGTATTCATGTAAGACAGTATTTTAGAAAAGTTTTTTGAGATTTTCACTGGCAAAGAAATAGTTTGTTAGAGTCTTATAATGATTTTTAATGCAAGGGTTTGTATTTTTCATCAATTCTGGTAATTTTTAAACCATTTTCTTTTTGACTTGTTTGTCCTACATTTCTAATATTCTTTGTATCCAGAATTCCTTTATTTCCTTTTTAAATTAATGAATTAATTAATTAGTTAACTTTATTGCAAGAGAGATAAAGGCAGTCAGAAAAAACAGAAAGGGAGAGAGATGAGAAGAATCAACTAATAGTTACATTACTTTGGTTGTTCATTGATTGCTTCTCATATGTGCCTGGACCCTGGAGCTCCAGCCGAGCCAGTAACACCTTTCTCAAGCTAGCAACCTTGGCCTTTAAGCCAATGACCTTTGGGCTCAAGCCAATAACCATGGATTTATGCCTATGATTCCACTTTCAAGCAAGCAACCTCATGTTTAAGCTGGTGAGCCCATGCTCAAGCTGGCAACCTCAGAGTTTCTATCCTGGGTATTCAGTGTCCCAGGTCAATGCTCTATTCACTGTGCCATACCAGTTAAGCTAGAATTTTTTTTTAATTCTCTATGGGAGACTCTCATTCTATTTTATATGTGTTTTAACAATAACTACTCTTTCACATATTTTTTCTTTCTCTGCAATTCATTTCCTATTATTTTATCATGTTCCAATTCATATATTCTCTTTGAAGTCATGTATACTTGAATATATTTGTTGTGACTTTCCTGTAACTTCACATTTTATTTTTAGAATTTTTTATATATTATTTTGTCTGTTGCTTTCCAAAATTTCTTGTTTTTTCTTGTTCTTAATCACTTAACTATAGTCTTTATTTTGCTATTTTATTGTTTTTATTGCTTGTAATATGAATGGTTTCTGTTTACTAATAATTCTTATTCATTGTGAATTGTTTCCATGTGTATCTACATGTGCATGTATTAAGTTTGACCTTATTTTCAGTAGAGCTTAATTGTGTAGTAGGTATTGGGTTCAGCTAGCCATGGGAAGTTCATTCATCTTGAGTCTGCTTGATCTTGAACTATGTCCATAGTTCATGAATATATTTTATGTTACTTTCCTAGCTTAAGGTTTCTTAACACAATTGGGGAAAGTAAATTCACCCTCAAATCTATAAGAAGTATAAATCCAGAATTTTATTTCCCAGGGAATTCTATTTCCTTGGAGTCTCTATCAGCCTGTGGAAGAACACTTAGTAATTACACTTACCCTATGTGCAACAATCTTTAGGTATTCTCACTTTAAGCATCTCTAAGCTTGATCTTTACCTTCTGTTAAGCATTAAAACCCCAAATCTTTGGCTACTGTGATCAGTGACAACCAGAATATACATACAATTATTTAAATGTTAATTATATCTAGTTTTTAGAAGTTTTTTGTTGTTCATTTATGGAAATTAGAGATTATTTTTTTATTATTAGTAATCTCAGGGATGCATTTATGGTTGTTTTATTGTTATATTTTTTGCAATAGTTTCAGGTGCTTGGAACAAAGAGTTTATTTTTATTATGTTAGTTCACCATCTTGCCAACAATTGTAATCCTCCTCTTGTTGAACTTTTTTAAAGAAACTAAAATATGTAGATATTTGAAGCAACCTCTATTCTAACATGCTAAGAATTCCTTTAAAAGAAAATTAAGGACATATTTTATTTGGTTACTACCTCCAGGATTTGTGACATAACCATATGTGACCATTACTCTTATGTATTTTATAGTTATTAGAAAATAAACTCACTAAAACACAGAACAAATGAAAATAAAACAAAACCCCCAAATCTCAAATAGTTTATTTTTCTTGGACCTAAACAATATCTGATAAAATATGTTTTTTGAGGAACTATTTATATATTTCTAATTAATTGCTAAATTTGTTCTCTACCTTTCTAAATGATTTTTTTTTATGTTTTACCACCAAGATCCATATCTTATGACACTAAGGATTCATAACACACTTTAGGAAATAAAAGTAGTAAAAATTTTTTATTACCTGTGATCATAAAAACTAGATGAATATAGTTAACAATGAATTTATGCTGCATATTTGAATATTTATTTATGAAATGCATAAAGTATTTGAATTTTAATAGTTTACTGAATGATGAATATCTAATTATCACACTTTATAATATGTCATTATATAGTATTATATATAACAAATATTGTCTATAATTTATATTTTTTATTATCCTTTAACTTAAACACTTTTTTAAACTTTTTAGCCATGTTAGTTTACTTCATTTTTACTTTTCTAATTTTATTTTTTAATTACAGTTTATATTCAATATTATTTTGTATTTGTTTTTGGTATGCAGCATAGTGGTTAGACAACAATATACTTTACAAAACCCCTACCCAGTATTTCAAGTTATAGTTTATATTATTATTATCCTTTACCCTCTCAAATACTTAAACTTATTAGTTATAATAATTCTTAACTTGTTCCATTTTTAAGAAAATATGTATTTTTTTAGATATTGAAATTTTCCTACTGATATTTGCTTTGAATTTTCTTGTACTCTTTGACTGGAAGCATGTTGAGGATTAAAGAAGTGGCTAACTCTATGATGTTCAAAGAAGTACTTTGGAGGAAAATGAAACTCAAAATGTAAAATTGAATTCAATTAATCAAAATAATTAAACCCACTTTGTATGTAGATAACCTTGGCTATTACCGAGAAATTATTTCTTATAGAGTAAATTGTATTCTGATTAACAGCATCATATGATAAACCATGTGTCCATAGTCATTCACTCACATGAAAAATATTAGTTCTTTTGGTTTTATGTGTATTGATTGACATTACTAATGCTTCTGATACTTTCATTGGGTCAGGGAATCTTCTGTTAAGTTAAAAAAGTACTTGTATCATGAATTTTCTTTTTCCAAAATTCCATTTTTACTCTCAAAATTAAATAAATGTTGTTAGAAAAAATGAAGCAATGAACAGTAATGAATTTATTTCAGTTGCATTTTTACAGGTCACTATAAGTTTAACAAAACTGTTTTTTTTCCTAATGAAAACTATGACTTGGTCTTATTATTTTCTCATAGAAACATGAAACTAATATTAAAAATAAAATTATTTTATACTTTGCTTGTATTTGTTATTTCTAAACTCAAATTACAATAAAATTTAACTGTGATAAAGTAAAAATACATATTAATTTATTAGTAAATAGTTTGTCCAACTGTGTAGTGACAAATAAAGTTTCCTTAAAGTAGACATTTCCTGAAAAAGGAAGCTTTTATTATAAAATGTTATAAAGCTATAGAAATTTAATTTTATTTAATACTTATCAAGTGCTTAATACAACCTAATTACCATGTTAAACACTAGGGATGCTAAAGTAGTTAGACATTGCTCCTGTTCTAAAAATATTTAATAATGTAATGCTTTTAATGACATAAGTATGTATAGGGTTTCAAAGCAGTGCAAAAAGGTAGGCTTCAATGTCGTTTTAGAAGTAAGAGTTCTGCATGAAAAAAATTTGCCTCTCAGAACTAAGTTGTAAAGGCATTTCTGGGAGAAAAAATATAAAAATGCATAGACAGACATATATAATAGTATGACATATCAGATGAAATAAAGTCATTTAGTATTGCTTGATATACAAGTGAGCAAGAAGCTCAAAGAAATGAGTTTGGAAAGAGGGTATGTGACCATACCTTGTAAATTATAATTTGAGGGCATGAAAAATCATATTGAGATTCACTTTCAAGATTTGACATTCGGCTGTAGGTATTAATAGCTGGTAATAACATCTTCCTTAAGTCAAGATACTGACAACAGAAACAAAACTAATAAGTTATTCGGAGGGAAAAAAATGCTGGCAATAATTTGGAACACATTTAACAAAAATATTCAAATATGTTCTGATAGTTCTGCAGATGCTTACAGTGGATGAGGAAATATTTTCTAGTACTGGTCTAATAACATTTGATCAAAAGGCATTTTGCAGAATGTTTGCTGTCAACTGACAAGTTGAAGAATTTAGACATCTACATTTTTGTTACCTTGATTAGATATAAGGAACATTGATGTCTGCTCATTTAGATGTATTTATTGCTCATTTGGATATACTTAACTATTAGAATAATAAATTTGCCATTAGAAAAAGCACCTTTTTAATAATTTATTTTTATTTATTCAATAATTTATTGTATACTAATGAATATGTGTATGTATGTTTTAATATGGATGATTTTAGTTTTCACTAGTACCATTTTTATTATTTTTTTAGTGTTTAAAAGTATAGGCTTTGTAATTAGAATTCCTAGAGTTTAAATTTTGACTTTGCTATTAGGTAGGTATATGAACACAGTAATATTAACTTCTAGGTATATGAACTAGTAATTTAACTTCTCTAAGTATCAATATTTTTATTTCTATAATAAGGATACATGTAAAATCTCAGTACTTTATTCCACACAGAACAAATTTTATAAAATGCAGAGTCCTGTTGTTATTATTAGGATATTATTATTATTATTAAATTGAGGTAAAGTAGAGAAAAATATATTTACAAGTCTTGGTGAGGACCTACTACCAAAAACTATATATTGACCGAAGTCAGTATTTGTTATTTGTCCCAACCATAGGTTAAACAAAGAAACAAACAAACCTTTGTGCATATTATTTCTCTTATTTACATTCTATATAAATTTCTACAATTAAATATCTAAGGACAGCATAGGACATAATATTCTTTTAAGATTTTATGTATAAATTATTTTTTTTGTGACAGACACAGACAGACAGAGGGACAGATAGGGACAGACAGCCAGGAAGGGAAAGAGATGAGTAGCATCAATTCTTTGTTACAGCTGTTTAGTTGTTCATTGATTGTGTTCTTAAATGTGCCTTGACTGGGGACTACAGCAGAACAAGTGACCCCTTGCTCAAGCCAGTGTCCTTGGGCTTAAACTAGTGACCATAGGGTCATGTCTATGATTGCACACTCTAGCCAGCAACCTTCCACTCAAGCTAATGAGACAGAGTTTAAGCCAAATGAGACCATGTTCAAGCTGGAGACTTCAGAATTTGGAACCTTGGTACATTGGATCCCAGTCCAATGCTCTATCCACTGCTCCACTTACTGGCCAGGCACTATATGTAGATTCTATTTCAATCATTCATCTTGATAATTTCAGAGAGCTTTAATTTTACCATATTTTATTAGGTTATTAATGATTTTATCTCATTAAACTAATAAAAATCTT
This sequence comes from Saccopteryx bilineata, assembly GCF_036850765.1. NCBI lineage: Eukaryota > Metazoa > Chordata > Mammalia > Chiroptera > Emballonuridae > Saccopteryx > Saccopteryx bilineata. The sequence goes on from NC_089497.1 coordinate 32,055,957, forward strand.
ACCCTAAAGTACAAGAAATTTTAAGTCTGTTATTTTTTTATTTATATTTCCAGTATTAGCCCTATCTTTAATCTTCAGTTTCTTTGCAAGGATATTTCTATGTAAGTATACCTGGTATGAGTGAATTTAGTTAAAATTAGATAGTATATTATGTAAAATCAATTAACACATATGGAAACTGTAATATATAACAGTGTGCTGAAACAATGATTTGATTTGTTATTCTTGATTACTTTGTTCATTCACTCAAAAGTGTTCTTGAATCTCTATTTTATACTTGGAACATATGTAGTAGCACCATTGAAACAGATAACATGAATTCTATTAGGCAGAATCATATAGTTAAGATATTAAAATAAAATATATAATATGTTTGAAGGAGTTAAATACTATGGAAAATAATAAAACAAAGGGAAAAGGACAGGAAAGGTATGTGTGGTGCCATTGGTGGAAATGAGAGGTGGTGCAAAATAGCATTGAGTAAAGATTTCAGTAAGTTAGAGGAGCGAGACTTAAAGACAGCTGAGAAAAGAAGGGACAGAAAATGCTCATTGTGAGGCATGCTGTGGGTGTTTGAAAATAAGATGACCAGTGTAGCTGCAGCAAAACCAGCAAAGGGCTCAAAAACAGAAAGCAAGATCAAATGGCCATGGGAGAGAGATGATGGAGGGCCTTTCTCCCAGGCTTCTGTAATGATTTTGGCTTTACAATATTGCAATGAAACTTCCAGAAAGGATCATAATATAAGATATGGATTGCATGACTGTGTGATATTTGGACCTTCAAGAGAGGCAGTATAAATATAGTAACTAAACCATAGAAGATGCAATGTTTAATGGGTAGATGAAAATTAAATAAGAAACAAAACTTGTATTTTTTAGCTTACCATGTTACTACTCTACCCAGTTGAATGAGCGTGTTGTATACCATTCTGCAGCAGCTTCATGCCAATGGAAGGAGCTATGACAAAAGTACTCTGCTGTGAGCCCTACTAAACTCTCTGAGTGCCAAAGATGAAGAGAACAAGCAGTCAAAGGGAAAGAAACAGCACAGTTTTAGAAATCATTTAAAAAGCAAGAATTAGATCTTCAGACTACACCAACACTTTCATCCGTTTTTCAAATTTTTCAAACATTTCTTTAACAAGCAGTTATTTTGTCATATTCAAAAGACACTCTTGCCTACATATTACTAGGTAAAGGGGTAAAGCAACAAAGCAAAGGCTGAATCATCAGAGATTGCTCAAATATCTGGAGGACAACATTAGAAAAACATAGCTACTATCTCAAAGAAATCACATGTTCTCTTTAAAGAGAGTCTCAAGGTTCATGAAAGGAAGTGCAAGATAAGAAGGACCTGAAAGTCAAACTAGCATATTTGAGGAAAGTAAATAAAAGATAGAAACTATTACAGTAATAAAAGCATATTAAAGCAACAAAGCTTTTTAAAAAGGGAGAGTTAAAATGGCATGAAGTCAGGCTTGAATAAATCATGGACAACAATATGATAAATAAAAGTGAGTATAAAATGATTATAAGAAGATTATCTGTATATAAGACAGACAGAAGTTATCTAATTTACCCATAGTAATCCTGATTAAAAAAAAATAAGAGTAGGGGAAATATTGAAATATCATAAAATAAAACTTCTCTGAAAAACAATGTAAAATTATGCATTGAAAGGAAATAAAGTTGCCAGAAATAAATAGTGCAGGATGATCAACTTAAGCACCTATCTGGAGAAATTTACTATGTGTGTAGGATTAATAAAAAGTTATGTGACTTGCCGTAAGAAAAATGAGTTGTATAGAAGAAAAACTCAAGATGACCTCAGCCTTCTCCATATCAATTCAGAACAGGTTAGAGTACTATCTACCAAGGTCTGAGAAACAGTATGTTTCAAGAATCATATTACAAGCAAATTGACCTTGATGGAAACTTATTTTTATTTATGTAAAGCTTGAGGGATTAGAGTACTCATGAATCCTTCTTAAAAAAAAAAAAAGCTGCTGGAAAGTATACCAGAGCAAATGATAAATCAAGATAAGCAGTTCAATAATAGAGGTATGATAAAATGACTGGTGATGATTGTTCAATGTATTTAAATACAAAGTAAAAACTGGTTAACCAGATACTAAAATGTGTGTAATATTTTAAGTGCCATGAAACAATTTGGCATCCTGAAAATTCACCTTCTGTTAGGTTGTCTGACTTTCCACACACATGTAATTAATTACAAAGGTCTGCAACACCATTATTTCTAATGTTAGAAATGGGTAGAAACCACTCAATGTCTGTCTTCAGAGAACATACTATCAGTGAAAGCTATTAATGTAATTAAACAGGGAGGCCTTTAGACTGAGATGCCTCTAATGCCTCGGTAGTCTATGTGAGCAAACCAAAACCTAAACCAGGGTCAATTCCTGTAAATGCTCTTGTTTTCCAGAAAAAAATTAAGAACAACCAGTACAAACATCCAACTAAGCCTTCCAAGATAAAGCAACCATTTAAGCTATAGCAAATTAAATAATTTCCTTGCTTAGTTTCTTTTTTATGAGACAAATGAATTTTTTAATTAATTAATTAATTAATTTATATTTTAATTGAATTAATTGGGGTGACATCGCTTAACAAAATTATACAGGTTTCAGCTTTCCTATTCTAAAACATATCTCTACACACAATATTGTGTGTTCAACCTTTCTCCTAAGTACAAGAGTTTGGTGATTGTGGTGGGAAGCGGAGGTGGACAAGGATATAGGAGGGATGAGTGGTGATGACAGAAGCTTTGCTTTGCTTCTGTGTCTGCTCTGTAAGAGCCTTTCTCCTAGCTTCTGTCAGCGAAGTGATTCTGACCACTTCCAGTTTGGTGATGCCCAATTTCAATCAGTGTTAGCTTAAATACACTCTTGTAAATTTTATTGTGCATTAGTTAATCTTTTATCAGTGGTAAAGAGGCTTTGTCCCAGAGAGAAGCATAAAACTTAGTTTGTACACTATTTCTTAGGGCTCTCGAGTTATAAGAGAATAGTTTTATCCTATCCCATTCTTTGGTTTTGGTAAGTGGTTTAATCCTCATCTTAATAATTGATGGGCTTTTTTTAGTAAATGAAATGAAATGTAATTGTCTGACATATCTACAAAAATTCAAAGTTATAACTGTCATACAAATGACCACCCATAGTTGACATGGATTTAGACTGGAAAAGTAATGCAAATTAATTGATATCTGAGACATTCTGGAGACAGGTAACTAAAAATAAGAACAGAGTAGCCAGAAATAAAGTCATGCTATATTTGCATGAGAATAGACTGAGAATACTCCATTGATTATGTGCCTATTACTTTGACCCCTCACAATGTATGATAGCACAATACACTGACTTATTTAGTGGTGTATTATAATATTTAGAGATATTGGCTTTATTTGTTACAGGACTGTAGATTGCATTTTGAATTATCCCCCTGTCTACAGTGGTAAAAGGTATGCCCTGAAATTTGAGTCTCATCCATCTTACAGGTTGTTTTCTTGGACAATGGAACCATTTAGTAATCTATCATTAGAAATTTTACTTGGTATACAAATTACCACGAAGCACTCTTAAAATCTAGTTCAGTCCAAAAAGGGCATATATTTTGAATGTCAATGTAGTCTACTACTTTACCCACTAGCTCCAATGAGAGCAAAAGTTGAAAAGTTCGTAAGTTTGGCTTCCAAAGTCTCATTATCTCTTAAATTATTATAGTATTTTTCAAGTTTCAGAATGATTTGGTCACAGATTCCTAAACCATCAAAAGCTTTAGCAGTGTTCTCTGTTGTCTTTTATTCTGAATATTGGGATTAAGGAAGCACGCCTTATGATACCTTATTTTGTTTAGTATTGGACATTCTAGTGCTTTAGGACCATCAGGATTATTACTTTCTAAAGGCAATAAAATGATGATTGCATTAATATATTTTATTTATATTTTAGTGAAAAGAACAAAAAGGTCTATAACACTTAACATTTATGATAATACAATGGATGGGGAAACAAGAAATTTTCTCAAAATTAAATAAAAAATACAATCAAATCCTGTTTTGACACTTATTATTATAGTCATAAAAGTCATTTTACATATTTTCTGAGGTTGTATAAAGAGAAGCCAAACTGAAAAATGTAGTAAAATCAAAGGATAGAAATCATAAACCATAAAAAAAATAAAAGTAACCTACAATATGGTCTGAAGTTTTTTTGTAAAATTGGTTTGGAACAGCTACATAAACCAATTTGCTTCATTGACTTTTTGATGGTATATGTTTTGTCCTTTCATATCTTATATTGAACATAATATATCACTATGTATGGAATGGATATAGTTTTTATTAGAGAGAGAGAAAGAGAAAAAGACTGGGTTTCATTAGATCTTATCAAGCTGAAAAACTGTCAGCTTCAGAAAGAAATTGGATCTTTATGCCAAAGAAAATAAATATTCTATTGAAATGTTGACTTGGAGAGTTTTAGCAAAACACGTATTTAATAAACATTCCAGTATGAAATTTCTTATAAAATTTTAATTTTGTGAGCTACAGGTCAATTGATCTTTGATTTGTACTTTCACTGAAAACATAATTAAATGTTGTGTATTGAATGTTTGAAAGTTGGCTCTTAAGTAAATTTATATCAAGATTAAAATTTCTTTTGAAAAATCTTTTTTGAAAATCCAAACTCAGTCTTAAGTATGTTTATCCAACAAGGTTTACCTTAAACTTCACATCTTACATGATTAATCACTTGAAATCATAAAGAATATGCAAATTTTATAACACATACACCCAACACAACAAGCCCACTCTTAACTAAATGATTTGCAATTAACTTTCAACATGAAGCGGATAACATTTACAAGATGTAGGAAATTATATGAAAATGAAAAAGATGCATCCATTAAACAAATCACAGATTCTGCCATCATTTCTCCTAACCGAAGCCAAACAACAAATGCTCTTAGCAAAAAAGAGTTAACACCTCATAATTTATTTATTTATTTATTTATTTTTACACCTCACAATTTCATATAACTAAATCAGTGGATAGAGAAGAAAAAGTGTTTTGAATCTCCTATCAGTCACAAAGCTGAAAGATAGGAAATGGAGAACTGTCTGGCATATGTTTATATTCTTTAATAAAACAATGGGTCCTGGCCGGCTGACTCAGTGGAAGTGCGTTAGCCTCACATGTGGATGTCTTAGATTTGATTCCTGGTCAGGGCACACAGGAGAAGCTACCATCGGCTCCTCCACTCCCACCTCCCTCTTTTCTCTTCCTCTTTCCTCCTTGCAGCCATTGCTCAGTTGGTACAAGTGCATAGGCCCCGAGCACTGAGGATGGCTCCCTGGAGCCTCTGCCTCAGGAGCTAAAAATAGCTTGGTTGCAGACATGGCTCGAGATGGGTAGACCATTGGCCCCAAATGGGGTTGCTGGGTGAATCCTGGTCGGAGCGTACGTGCCAGTCTGTCTCTTTATCTCCTCTCCTCTCACAACAAAAACAACGATCATATAAATTTTTAATTAACTTAAATTTTATTACATTACCAAAATATATAAAGATATTATCTTTTTTAACCACTGTTATTTATTTGCTCTCAAAACAATTTTCACATTAAATATATACATAGCTGTCATTACTGTCAAATTGTAACATGGTCATAAAATTAAGTTTATATATGTGTGAAGTGAATGTAATAAGACAATTTTTGCTTTACTTTTGATATGCACAATACCTCTCTCTCTGGATAGAATCTGTAGTTTTCCTTGACCTATAAACACCCCAGACTAAATATTTCATTGACCTCATATCACTACTACTGATTTAAAACAAAACTATGAGAACAAAATTAAAGAAATAGAAATAGGTCAGAACAGTAAAAAAGTAACAAAAGGAAGACATAAAAAAATCTTGTCTTTCCAGTTAATGTATTTTATGGTTTTAAAAGTATGATAACTAAAACAACAGCTTAATAGTAATGATAGATTAGCTAAATGAAAAAAAATGTTAGTCCAAAACCATCCCAATTAAAGATGCCAGTGAACACATAGAGAAAAGAATATCACACAGTTATGTCAAAGAACAAATCAAATACAAAAGAAAAGTATAGACAACTTGATATAAAAATAAATAAAGAACTCACACAGTATATTTACTAAAAAGAAAATATTTATATTAGGTCCCAAAATATTAGGACCTGTCTGGTTGGCTCAGTGGTAAAGCATTGGCCCGGCATGTGGAAGTCTAGGGTTCATTCAATTCCTGGTCAGAGCACACAGAAGCTACCATCTACTTCTCCACCCCTCCCACTCCCCTTCTCTCTCTCTTTCTCTTTCCTCCTCCTTCAGCCATTGTTTGAATGGTTGAAGCAACTTGGCCCTGGGCACTGAGGATGGCTCCATAGCCTGGCCTCAGGCATTAAAACAATTTTTTTGCCAAGCAATGGAGCAGTGGCCCCAGATGGGAAGAGCATCCCTCAGTAGGAAGGCATGCAGAAGTCTCTCTCTCTCTCCCTGCCTCTCATTTAATAATAAAAAATTTAGTAGCATGATACCATTTAAAAAATAAATATTTATATTATTCAATGATGGTAAATAACTTTTATAAACTCTTGGGGGCTTTTTATGTCTATGCTCTTATCCTGGGGGGAAATAAATCTACTCTATGTATCAATGTCTTCAAATTCTGTATGTGGCCCAATCATTTAATGTGTAAATATTTGCAAAAAAAAAGTATTTAAAAAGTAGCTAAAAGTTTTATAGAAAGATGTTCATCAAAACATTTATAAGATTTTAGAAAAATAATTGTAGTTAGTGACAAATAAAATAAATTATATGCATAAACTACAATAATATCTAGACATTACATACTTGTACATAACTTTTTATGAAGTATAACATGTGTTAATCTGACATTTTATATATAGAGAGAAGCTTTTCTGTTTTAAAGAAATTTCAAGCACAGGTGAGGAGAGAATGTAAGATTATAAACTTTGTCATGGATCGTTTCATGGTGCTAAAAGCATCATACTCAATGGTTGTGCCTTCTACCTACACATAAAACTGACCTTGAGTTGGAAGATTCAAGCTAAATCAACAGTTACTAGTATCAGTTATACTCATATTATTACAATAATGAGTTAATCAGTTAATAATGAGTTCATCTGATTTTAATTTAGAAAATTAATTAATATTCTAATCTAAGACATATGACTTTAATTAATATACCAAAGATGTCAGTAAGGCCCTATGGGCCCCTCGAAGGAATGCTTTGTTGTTCTCTGGCTAAGGCTGAATTGGTTAATTCAAACCAAGAAAGACCTTCCAAAGGCATCTTATTTAAGGGGCATACAAGAGGAGGCCCCTGGAAGGCAAAGGTCACTGTTGTTTAAAAGGACTGTTGAGGAAGTAATACCAAGTCACATTTGCTTGTGACTCATTAGCCTGTTATCTAGTCATGCTCTCACATAAGAGGTCTAGTGTCAGTTAACCCCCACAGGCCATTTAGCAAAAAAAAAAAAAAAAGAAAGAAAGAAAAAAGAAATACCAAGGCAGCTTAGATAAACTCTTGATTCTTAGACTCGATTTTGCTCATTATCAGTAAATTAAAGAAGCTACAGCTCTAAATTTTATTTTAAATTTACAATAACTTTGCAATAAAATCAAGGGACCCATATGAGTATGGCAAATTAGAGGAGCAATGAACTAGATACTACATATCAAGATCTGTAGTTCAAACTCTATCTTCTCTTAGATAAACTTTGTGACCAAGGGCAAATTCATTCACATCTTCATGTTTAAATTTTCATAAAGGAAATGTCAAAGATTTGGGTGTTCTCTCATATCTTGCATTCACAAGCTACCTCTCGGACATCTTACAGGAAGGATGATAACCCTTTTGTTAGCAGTATTAGAGAGGAAATGTCATGAATAAGTTGTGGGTCTTCATGACATATAAGGTATTGATACTTTCAGCCTAATAAGAAAAGAAAAACATAACATTTACCAGTCAGGCTTTTCACTGTTCTTGTTCATAATAAACAAACTAACCTGGGATTTATTTATTTTTATTTATTATTATTATTATTATTATTTTTTTTGGTGGCAAAGACAGAGAGAGAGTCAGAGAGAGGGACAGATAGGGACAGACAGTTAGAAAAGGAGGGAGATGAGAAACATCAGTTCTTTGTTGTGGTTCCTTAGTTGTTCATTGATTGATTTCTCATATGTGCCTTGACCTGGGGGCTACAGCAGACCTAGTGACCCCTTGCTCAAGCCAGCGACCTTGGCCTCAAGCTGGTGAGCCTGGCTCAAACCGGATGATCCCGCACTCAAGCTGGCGACCTCAGGGTCTCGAACCTGGGTCCTCCACATCCCAGTCCGACTCTCTATCCACTGTGCCATCACCTGGTCAGGCTGAGATTTATTTTATTTTATTTTTTTACTATTAACAGACTTTACATGGGAGTACGCCAGGAGAGTTAAAAAAGAAGAAAAAACGTATTTATATGAAAAAGAGAACTGCTTAGCTATTTTAAACTTTACCTGTCATTCATTTTTTAGAAACTTGTTCCACATAGATATTACCTTGCAATACTATTTTAACAAAATTACAGAAAATATAGTAGATATAAAAACTTGAGCTATTCTTAATCAAAAGCCAAGAACAGAAATGAAACATAGAATCTGTGGATTTGGTACTAAAATTGTAATTTCATCAATGCAATCATCGAAAGAGCCTCAGCTCTTATAGTGCAACTTCAGAGGTCTTTTAGAACATCCAATGCTAGGAGCTTAGCAAACAGAGACAGCAAGGCAACTTCAGACATAACACTTTCAAATTTTTGAAAGCTTAAATTCAATTGTAAAGTTATTCTTGTGCATTAAACAAGTTTCAGTATCACTGTTACATTCAAGGTCATAATATGTGTCCAAAATTGGTTGATTTAGCAGGATCCAGAACCCAATATTCTTATTTTAGGTGATACTTATTCACTTAGTTAATTTTATATCATACTATTAGTAGGGGTCAGAGGCAGGGAGATCCAAGAAGGTTAGTTATGGAGTGGTTTGTTGTAGAATTCACATTTGTAAGTTTAATTTCTACTGTTCAATGAACTGAGCCAGAATATGAATTTATTATCAGAAACAAAGATTGAATAATTGAGCAAATGTTTCCAGAACTATATGCTTCAATAACTGTAAAAAACCAACGTCTATCTTCAAAGATTTTTTTTTTTAATCTTTTTTTTTTTTTTTTCTTTATTCATTTTTAGAGAGGAGAGAGCGAGGGAGAGAGAGACAGAGAGAGAGAAGCGGGGAGGAGCTGGAAGCATCAACTCCCATATGTGCCTTGACCAGGCAAGCCCAGGGTTTCAAACCGGCGACCTCAGCATTTCCAGGTCGAGGCGTTATCCACTGCGCCACCACAGGTCAGGCAATCTTCAAAGATTTTAAAACGGGGTCCAGTTATTAACATAAGAATTGTTTGGCCGGGCTCTGAGGATGGCTCCATGGCTTATACCTCAGGCACTAGAATTGCTCCGGTTGCAACCAGAGCAACAGTCCAAATGAGCAGAGCATCGCCCCCTAGTGGGCATGACAGGTGAATCCCAGTAGGGCACATGCAGGAGTCTGTCTCTCTGCCTTCCCACTTTAGGAAAAAAAAAAAAAAAAAATATATATATATATATATATATATATATATATATATATATATATATGCGCTAAGAGCTTGCTGCACTGTTAAGAACTGTAAAGATCTAAGATTTCACTCTTTTGAACACTAAGAATTTAGTCTGCCATAGTTTTGGTGCCTGATTGCAAAAGACATGAAAATTCTGGGTCAGAAAATTCATGCTGTCATATCACAGTATGAATTTAACGTTTACATCAGTTTTCCTTCTTCTCCAAGCACCTCAGAGAGACATAGTGTCCCAGGTTGGTATCGTTCACATAGTGAGTTTGTGATGCAGTTGAGGAACCCTAAGTTTAGTTAACTCTGACCTTTTATTTTTGATTTCAAGCAATTCTGTCCATCTTTCTTGTTCTCTCAAGGAAAACACTAGACTTTCAAGGTCATTTGCAATATAAGAATTTTTGAAAAAGTAGTCCAAAACAAATGTCATTAGTGCCTCTGTTCATAGTATTTCAGAAAGGTAGGCAGCCTGTGGAAAATTGTTCCCGAGTGCTATGCCTGGGAAAATTTTAGTGCAAAAGTTATGTAGTTGGTTAAGTTATTTATCAAGGCGTGATTATATTTCAAAATGATGCAAGCTTATTCTTTAATATAAGAATATCTATATTTTTTTATATATCCTTTTCCTATGTGCTCGATCTTTTGGCATTTCATATATTTACCTTACACACATGACCATTACTCTGTTGACAAGTTTTCGTGATTATATTCTTGATGATCTGGGTGACAGTTTATGTTATTTGTGCACTCAGTAACATCACTAATTGTTAAGATTGATATTGCTGAAATCTTAATATTACTTTGAATATCTTAATAGTTCTAGTTTTTAAGTTGGAGTTACTAATGTCATTAGGAAGTTAAGATGTGTGTTTACCATTATTTATTAATTTAAGAGAAATAATGCCAATTAGTATGAAATCTAACCTAGTTTTCTAGAAAAAGGTTTTTGTCAGCTCTCTCTTCCCCTTTTTAGTGAGAGAATATTAATGTGGCAAGAGCAGTAAAAAACATTGTTAGAGGAGTCTACTCTACCATCCACAGGTACAAGGGGTAGAAAAGGCCCTGAGCTCAAAAAGATTTTCTCTCTGAAATATGCATCCAGCAGACAACACAGCAGAATCAGTTACACTGAGCACTTTTGCTTCAAAGGCAAGATGAAGGACTGTGACTAATATGTTCTCTAATATTCTCACAAGCACCACGTGATATGAACCACCTCTCTTGGGAGACAATACCTCAGTGTTTGTATATAATCTGAGCACAATCATTAATTTACAGGTTTCTTTAATGATTTAATTTATCCATATGGTCCTAGTTATTTATTTCTCATTCTGCGTAAAGGATGACTCGCATAACTGGGTTTCAGAACCAGCTTGCATTTAATTTAAGGATGGTGACGACGCCTATAATCATATTGGAACATTCTGCGTGAGTCCTCTGGTATTAACGCTCATCTCCCTCTCACTCTGGTGAGGTCAAATGATCAAACTACTGTTTTCATGCAAAATGTTTAAAGAAATTTGATTTTGATTAGGGATTATCAATTAAGATACTTAGAGGACTCAAACAGTTACAATAAATCAATGAAATGGATCAACAGTAAAGCAAGTTCCCCCTGGAATTCAGTATTAGAGAGACAGTAAGCAGCAGCGGAGACCTGGAGAGTGCCGGCACTCTCTAAAGAAGAGCACGTTGCTCTCACTCAATCGATTGTTTAATGTGGCTTGATAACAGATTTTTCAATATATTCAAGGGAAAATTCAAATTTTATATAAACCCCCCTTTGAGGCACTATACTTAAGTTAGCTTGTAAGCTATCTGTTTTCCTCCTTGCTTTTTATCAGAAGTGTTACTTTGAAATAGGTGCTATGAAACCCTTTCATTTGCTAATGAGCTACCATATTAATTGTCTGTCTGAAGAGAGCTCAGGCTGTTTCTGAGAATGTAGAATGTGTCACACCTCCAGGGCTGGCTTGTCATACAAACTTTGATCTTGTGAGGAAGGCTTAAATTATTATTCTTTCTTATGTGTATTTTTCTGAAAGTTCTTCAATTGTCAACAAAAAGAAATGGCATATTTAATAGAAAGGATATTTAAAAGTAAAGATTAATTAGTTTGTTGAACTAATAAGTTTAGTGGTAACTGAACAATATTAGGTCCCTAAAATGTAAAACAAGTATTCTTATGCAAAGATTCTTTCCTTTTGGGAAAGTGCTGCAAATAAAATTCAGCCCATTTGTTATGTATAGCTTTGAAATAATTCAGTTTATTTAGTGACCTCTTAAAAGGTCATCTGAAATGTTAAACAGAATCCAATCAATGATATACTAAACATTATATGGTCCATTCCCTCAAAGGATAACTACATGTAGGTGTTATAATCAGACTTTACTTTAGACTCAAAAAGTTTTTCTTTTGTCATTAAACAGGTAACTACCTTTCACTTATTTTCTTAACTATTTTGTAATGTTTTGCAGGTACTTGTAATGATTTCCACAATCAACATTGATTCTTAATAGTGGGGAGATAAATTCTTCTAGGTATTAATTATGTAAAAACATTCAGGCGTTTCAGGAAGTGTTAGTTATAGTATTGAATTAATGATTAAATAATAATTATAAAATATAGTAAGATGAATATTGCAATCAAAGATATTTGCAGAAAATTTTAATTGAGCTATTCTTACAGACTCTCTGTGCCAATAGAAACTCAGAAAAATGGGAGGAAACAAGTATATAAAGAATTTAGAAAAATCAGTTACATCTGTTTTTGAGTGTTGACATAATATTACATCTAGGATCAGTCATAAACTTGAAGGTACAGAGTAGAATGTAGAAAGTAAGGTTTTTGGATGCTACCTCAGTGTCTTTTACTATTATGCATTCTTCACTCAAATGTCATTCTTTTGGGTACTTAGGGATGTGCTGTTGGATGTAATTGAATGACTTGGAGTTCTAATAAACTGGTAACTGAATTACTCCAACAGAGTGGCATTTTTTTTTTGTATTTTTCTGAAGCTGGAAACTGGGAGAGACAGTCAGACAGACTCCCGCATGCGCTCGACAGGGATCCACCCGGCACGCCCACCAGGGGCAACGCTCTGCCCACCAGGGGGCGATGCTCTGCCCCTCCGGGGCATCGCTCTGCTGCGACCAGAGCCACTCTAGCGCCTGGGGCAGAGGCCAAGGAGCCATCCCCAGCGCCTGGGCCATCTTTGCTCCAATGGAGCCTTGGCTGCGGGAGGGGAAGAGAGAGACAGAGAGGAAGGAGGGGGGGTGGAGAAGCAAATGAGCGCTTTTCCTATGTGCCCTGGCCGGAAATCGAACCCTGGTCCCCCACACGCCAGGCCAACACTCTACCGCTGAGCCAACTGGCCAGGGCCCAGAGTGGCATTTTTAAGGATATTTGCAAGCTGATAGTCAAAAGGCAATAAATATCCTAAAGATAAAGAAACAATATGATTTGATTAAATGGAGGTTGATCTAGAACACTAAATCATCTGCCAGGGAGTCTAATCCCTCCATTAAACTTTGAAAAACCAGAAAATTATTTTTCTCTGAAAACTTACCTTTACACTCACAGTTATTCCTTTTTTAATCTCTGTATTCACATTTAACCTTATCTTATAAACAAACTAAGAAATAAGCAAAACAAAAGCACCTTCTTCAATCACCCTTTCCCTTCTAGCTCACAGTCAAACTCCTTAAAATAATTTTTTATACTTTCTGCCTACTTTTTCTGGCCTTTTTTTCTTTATGCAAACTATTACAATATGGTTTACATTCCTGTCAATTCACATAGTAGAATACTGGAATATAAATGGAATGACAGCAACACAAACTGTGATATTAAACAAATGGTATGGGTTTGTATTGAAATGGATTTAGATTTATAATCTAGTTTCTTCCTTTAGCTAAGTAATTTGAGCATGCCATGCTTCTGAGCATTGTAATATTCAGTAGTGTTGGATCAAATCAGATATGTAAAAACTATAGTAATTGATTAAAATAATGTGATAATAACAATTGATAAAGATGCTTTGCTATACTAATATTTTTCTCAGACTACTAATAGTTCAGTACACATGGGATGAAAGAACAGAACTCTGTTAAAACTCATTCATATGCACATGCAAGAATCCATTTTATTTTGAGTCCTTCTTTGTTCTCATTTAAGGGTATTTTTTTTTGACAGAGACAGAGAGAAAGTCAGAGAGAGGGACAGATACGGACAGACAGACAGAAAGGGAGACAGATGAGAAACATCATTTCTTTGCTGCAATACCTTAGTTGTTTATCGATTGCTTTCTCATATGTGCCTTGATGGGGGTAACAGCAGAGCGAGTGACCTCTTGCTCAAGCCAGTGACCTTGGGCTCAAGCCAACGACCTTGGGGCGTCAAGCCAACAACTTTTGGGTTTAAGCCAGCAACTATGGGGTCATGTCTATGATCCCATGCTCAAGCCAGCGACTCCTCACTCACCTTGGTGAACCTCTGTTCAAGCTGGATGAGCCTGCGCTCAAGCCAGCGACCTCCAGGTTTTGAAACTGGATCCTCCGTGTCCCAGTCTAACACTCTGTCCACTGCAGTACTGCCTGGTTAGGCTAAGGGCATTTTTTTAGTAAAGTACCCTACAACCACAATTTTTTTTAAACACAGTGGTTAATTAGTATTAAAGAGAAGGAAATCCTATCTTTTGCAACAACATAGATGAACCAGGAAGACAATATGTTGAGTGGAATAAGTCAGTCTCAGAAGAACGAATACTATATAATTTTTGTTACATTAGATATCTAAAATAGTCATACTCACAGATGCAGAGAGTAGAATGGTGGTTACAAAAAAATTGAGGGAGGGGAAAAATGGAAAAATGTTCTTAGTGGGTATAAAGATATAGTTAGACAAGATAAAAAAATCTAAAGATGTGCTGTACAATGTAGTGTTATAATCAACAATAAATACAGTATTGTATATTTCAAAATTCTTAAAAGGATAAGTATCATGCTAATGTTTTTGCCACATACACACATACACACACACACATGCAAAGGGACACAAGAAATCTTTCAGAGCTGATGGATTTATTTATTACCTTGCATGTAATAATGGTAACTCAGGTGTATGCACATATATTCCAATCCATCAAATGTAAATATTAGATATGTGAGACTTTTGTATATTAAATATATCTCAATAAAGTTGACTTTATAACAGTGATAATAAAATATGCTTTTTCCTGAAACTACATGATCTAAGATTAGGAAAATATAAGTGCCCTGAAGAGAAAATTTGTAAGATATTATTTGTTACAGCACTGGTTTTATCCTAAGGCTAATTTGCTTAGTGACATTAATAGGGCTAAAACAGCATAAGACTTTGTGTCTGACTCAGGGATCCCCAAGACCACCTTCACGTGAGTTCAGTGACTCATTAAGAGGGTTCAAGGACTCAAAAGCTGTTACCTCATGGTTGCAGTTTATTACTATGAAAGAATACAGGTTAAAATCAGCAAAGGTCATGTGGGGCACAGTCTGGCAGAAACCAAGTACAAATTTTCAGGAGTTCCTTCCCGGCGGGGTTGCACAAATATGCTTGATTTTCTCATAAGAATGTGCAACAACGTGCACTTAGCATTGCTCACCTGAGGTTTTGGGTCCAGATTTTTATTAGGCTTGAGTCCCCTGGGCCAACTCAGACTCCAGACCTTCATAGCGAAAAGTGGAATTCATTATAAATCACATTGGCATAAATAGCTGGCCAATCTTGTATAAGATGGCCCAATGCCTCAGGCTTACAAGAAAAAATCTAATTAGGCAAAATATTCCAAAGGCTCAGAGCTCAGAAACTGGAAACAGGCAAAGGGCTAGTGGTGAAAACAGACCTTCTTGGAAATGTATAAGATCTGACTGAACTGCTCAGTGAAATCTAACATGTACAATATCTAGGTTTTTTAGAAGTAATTTTTACTTTTGGTGTCTTTCTCAAGTGTCTGGAACCTATTTTCAAGTCCTTTCTCGGGTATCATATCTCAAAAACAATTCTGAGAAAGAGAAATGGGATTTCATTAATTTTGAAATAGTATTATCTTACTTAAGGAAAATACAAAGTGCAATTGGGGTTGTGTTAGGAAGGGAATAAGGGGATAAATGAACATGAAATAAGCAGTCAAACATGTTTTTAATATTATCAATTCTGATAGAACAAAGCATAAAAGCATAAGTAATGAGACTAATTTGAACTTCTTAACACACATACACACATCTATACATACACATATGTATACCTATATCTCAATATATATCTATATGATATGTACTTATGTGTATGAGTATCTTTATGCACATGTACATATCTATATTTATCTATCTCATTAATGCTCTATGTTAGAAGAAGGAATTAGAAATAAACTGAAATTCTACAATAGGTGACTTTTTTATTTTATTTATTCATTTTTAGAGAGGAGAGAGAGAGACAGAGAGGGAGAGAGAGACAGAGAGAGAGAAAGGGGGAGGAGCTGGAAGCATCAACTCCCATATGTGCCTTGACCAGGCAAGCCCAGGGTTTCGAACCGGCGACCTCAGCATTTCCAGGTCAACGCTTTATCCACTGCGCCACCACAGGTCAGGCTAGGTGACTTTTATTTAAATACTCTTACTAACAAACTTTGATATTCTTTATGATGCCACCTATTTTTTCTGAATAAACCAACTTATTATTTTCCTATACTTTCCTCTAAACTTCTTCTCAATTCCCCAGAAAAATTATTGTTAAAAATTCATGAAATATTAATATCCCTCTGAATCCAGCTTTATTTATTCTCAGTAGCTTATGTTCTCTTTCCAAGGTTTTAAAGGAAATTGATAGTACATGAAAATTGTTTCTTGTCCAGAATACCTTTTATTTACCTTTGAATGCTTCCTACTACCTTTAGTTCCGATGAGTAATATGCTCATCATCCAACCTACAGAATTATTAAATTATTTTATATATTTATAATCGAACTTCATAGATACTTGAAATTGTTAGTTTGACTTTCAAAAATGATCAATGTTTCACCCAAAGTAATAATAAACTTTTTTTCTTAACTCTAGATAAGTATAACCTTTTGAGAAGGCAGATCCTCAAATCATGTAGTTATATACTAACTCAAAAGAAAGTCCTTCAGATATTCCTTATGAAGTTGGTTATCCCTTTGTTTTCTTCCCATTTTCCCCTCCTAATACCCTTGCTCCTTTAGAACTCAGCTTTAAACTTCAAATATCTGATAATATCAGAAAATTTAAAAATATATAATTCTGTTGAGGGGTTAATATACTTAATTTACAAACCAAAATATGAAAAAAGGCATTTGAGAATTTTCATAACTGACATCAGTATTCTTGTCTAGCCTATGTGACTGAACTTTTCTCTATTCCATTCAACTCTTCATTGTATACAGGCTCATATTTCAAGTTTCCCAACAGAGTGCTTGCTTCGGCAGCACATATACTAAAATTGGAACAAGTTTCCCAACAGATTTTGCAGTTCTTTTAGCCCTTTATTTTATTTTTCTTAATTTTCATTTCTTCTGATCAGCCAGCCCCTATGTATATTATCATCTGCTTGGGTACTTCTTATTTGTCTTTATTTTGTTAGAGCAAATATAACATTTTACTGGGGCCTTTCTGATTTCCTTGGACAGAGTCAATTACTCCTTCTTCTAAGGCTCCACAACTGCAAGTACAAATATCTATTAGCTTTTATCATATTATATAAATCTTTGTACTCATCGAATATCAGGCATGATATGACTCATAGTAGATGACCAATAAATTTGTGGACTAAGAGAATTTTAAAGAAATACACATAGGTATTGCAAAGGCTGTTATAAATAAGACGACACTGGTTCATAAAGGAGTGAGGAGAAGAGTAGTTTTTGTACTTAGAGAAGTCTTTTTTTTTTCTTTACAGAGGCAGAGATAGACAGGGACAGACAGACAGGAACGGAGAAAGATGAGAAGCATCAATCATTAGTTTTTCGTTGCATGTTGCGACTTCTTAGTTGTTCATTGATTGCTTTCTCATATGTGCCTTGACCGCGGGCCTTCAGCAGACTGAGTAATGCCTTACTGGAACCAGCGACCTTGGGTCCAAGCTGGTGAGCTTTTTGCTCAAGCCAGATGAGCCCGCGCATAAGCTGGCGACCTCGGGGTCTCGAACCTGGGTCCTTCCGCATCCCAGTCCGACGCTCTATCCACTGCGCCACCACCCGGTCAGGCTACTTAAAGAAGTCTTTACAGGAAGTAATATGCAACAGTAGTCCTTATAAAATAAATAGCATTCCATAGCTCCATTCTGGAACATTACAAACAGAAGGAATTAATAGAACATTAATTTATTACATTAATTAGGTTTTAGTCTGTCAGGAACAAAAACTTATGGGACAGCTTCAATAAAAAAAAATTTGTTAGAAAAATATAAAGATATGTAGGTATCCATGAGCAGTTTTATCAATAAATATGAGTTTATCTTATCCATACTTGTCCTCAGAATTAACTCTTTATCTGATTGAGATACTTTTATTCCTCATCATCCCCATCTTTTTGTTGAAATATACACTTTTTTCTCTAATATTGATTTTGTAAATAATCCAATCAAAAGACATAGGGTAGCTGCATGGATAAGAAAACAAGACCTATACATATGCTGTCTAAAAGAGACACATCTCAAAACAAAAGAGACACATAGACTAAAGATAAAATGATGGAAAAAATATTTCATGCAAATGGAAATGAAAAAAAAGCAGATAGCAATACTTATACAAAATGGACTTTAAGGGTAAAGCGTCGACCTGGAAATGCTGAGGTAGCCGGTTCAAAACCCTGGGCTTGCCTGGTCAAGGCACATATGGGAGTTGATGCTTCCTGCTCCTCCCCCCTTCTCTCTCTGTCTCTCTCCTCTCTCTCTCTGTCTCTCTCTCTCTCTCTCCCCATCTCTCTCCTTTCTAAAATGAATAAATAAATAAATAAAAAATTTAAAAAAAAAACAAAAAACAAAATGGACTTTAAAATAAAGGCTATACTAAGATATAAAGAAGTTCACTGATAAAGGGAGCAATCCAACAGGAAGATATAACCATTATAAATATCTATGCACCTAATATAGGAGCACTAAATAGATAAAGCAGACTTTGATGGATATAAAGGGCAAGATCAACAGCAATACTATAATAGTAAGGGATTACAATACCCTCCTAACATCACTAGATAGATCCTCAAAAAAAAATTAACAAAGAAACAGCAGACTTAAAGGACACACTAGATCAACTAGATTTAATAGATATCTTCAGAACTTTTCACCCTAAAGCAGCAGAATATACATTCTTTTCATGTGCTTATGGTACATTCTTTAGGATAGACCACATGTTAGGGCACAAAAGTGGTCTCAACAAATTTAAGAAGATTGAAATCATATCAAGCACTTTCTCTGATCACAGTGGCATGAAACTAGAAATCAACCACAACAGAAAAACTGAAAAATAGTCAAACACATCGAAACTAAATAGCATGACATTAAATAATGAATGGGTTAACAATGAGATCAAATAAGAAATTTAAAAATTCCTAGAAACGAATGATAATGAGCATACAACAACTCACTATTTATGGGACACAGCAAAAGCAGTTCTGAGAGGGAAGTTTATAGCACTACAAGCATACCTTGAAAAGCTAGAAAACGCTTAAATAAACAATCTAACCCAGCATCTAAAAGACCTAGAAAAAGAACAGCAAGTGAAGCCAAGAGGTAGTAAAAGGAAGAAAATAATAAAGATCAGAGTGGAAATAAATGGCATAGAGGCTAAAGAAACAATACAGAGGATCAATGAAACCAAGAGCTGGTTCTTTGAAAGGGTAAACAAGATCAATGAACCTTTAACCAGACTCATCAAGAAAAAAAGAGAGAGGACTCAAATAATTAAATTAGAAATGAGAGTGGAGAAGTACAACTGACACAACAGAAATACAAAATATTTTAAGAAAATATTATGAATAACTATATGCCAAAAAAATTAAACAACCAAGATGAAAAGGACAAATTCCTTGAAACATATAATCTTTAAAAAATCAATCTGGAGGAATCAGAATACCTAAACAAACCAATTACAACAAATGAGATCGAAACAGTTATCAAAAAACTCCCAATAAACCCTAGGCCAGTTGGCTTCACTGGTGAATTCTACCAAATATTCAAAGAAGAACTAACTCCTATCCTTCTCAAGCTATTTCAAAAAATTCAAGAGGAAGGAAGACTTCCAAGCTCCTTTTATGAGGTGAGCATAATTCTGATTCCAAAACCAGGCAAAGACAACACAAAGAAAGAACATTATAGGCCCATTTCCTTGATAATTTTAGATGCTAAAATCCTCAACTAAATATTAGCAAACTGGATCCAGCAACACATAAAAAAAAAATCATACACCATGATCAAGTGGGATATATTTTGCAGAGGCAAGGATGGTACAATATTCGTAAATCAGTCAATGTGATTCATCACATAAACAAAAGGAAGGAGAAAAACCACAGGATAATTTCAATAGATGCAGAAAAAGCATTTGATAAAATTCAGCACTCATTTATGATCAAAACTCTCAGCAAAGTAGAAGTACAGGGAATATACCTCAACATGATAAAGGTCACCTATGAAAAACCCACAGCCAACATCATGATTAATGGGAAAAAATTAAAGGCAATCCTCCTAAGATCAGGAATAAGACAGGGGTGCTCCCTTTCACCACTCTTATTCAACATAGTACTGGAAGTCCTAGCTACAGCAATCAGACAAGAAGAGGAAATAAAAGGCATCCAAACTGAAAAAGAAGAAGTAAAACTATCATTATTTGCAGATGATATAATACTGTATATAGAAAACCCTAAAGTCTTAGTCAAAAAAATTACTGTACCTGATAAATGAATTCAGCAAGGTGGCAGGGTATAAAATTAATACACAGAAATCAGAGGCATTTTTATACACCAAAAATTAACTTTCAGAAAGGAAATTATGGAAATAATTCCCTTCACTATTGCAACAGGAAAAATAACATGCCTAGGAGTAAATTTTACCAAGGAGGTTAAACACTTGTACTTGGAAAATAACAAAACATTGATAAAAGAAATCAAAAAAGATACAAACAAGTGGAAGCATATACTGTGCTCATGGTTAGAAAGTATAAACATCATCAAAATGTCTATATTACCCAAAGCTATTTATAAATTCAATGCAATTACTATTAAAGTACCAATGATATACTTCAGAGATATAGAACACATATTCCAAAAATTTATATGGAACCAAAAAGAACACAAATAGCCTCAGCAATCTTGAAAAAGAAGAATAAAGTGGGAGGTATCACACTTCCTGATATCAAGTTATACTACAAGGCTATTGTACTCAAAACAGTTGGTACTGGCATAAGAACAGGCATATAGATCAATGGAATAGAACAGAAAACCCAGAAATTAACCCACACCTTTATGGACAATTGATATTTGACAAAGGAGGTAAGAGCATACAATAGAGAAAAGACAGTCTCTTTAACAAATGTTAGACAGCTACCTGCAAAAAAATGAAACTAGACCACCAACTTACACCATTCACAAAAATAAACTCAAAATGGATAAAAGACTTCAATGTAAACTGTGAAACCATAAGCATCTTATAAGAAAACATAGGCAGTAAGCTCTCTGACATCTCTTGCAGCGATATATTTGCTGATTTATCTCCACGGGCAAGTGAAATAAAAGACAGGATAAACAAATGAGACTATATCAAACTAAAAAGCATTTGTTCAGCTAAGACAATATGAATAGAATATAAAGACAAACCACACAATGGGAGAACATATTTGACAATATGTCTGATAAGGGGTTAATAATAAAAATTTATGAAGAAGTTGTAAAACTCAACACCGGAAAGACAAACAATCCAAACAAAAGATGGGCAAAAAAAATAAATGGACACTTCTCCAAAGGGTCATACAGATGGCCAATAGACATATGAAAAAATGTTTGACATTACTAATCATTAGAGAAATGCAAATTAAAACCACAATGAGATACCATCTCACATCAGTCAGAATGGTGCTCAATAACAAAACAACACACGATGGGTGCTGATGAGGATGTGGAGAAAGGGGAACTTTCCTGCACTGCTGGTGGGAATGCAAAATGGTGCAGCCATTGTGGAAAACAGTATGGAGATTCCTCAAAAACTTAAAAATGGAACTTCCTTTTGACCCAGCCATCCCACTTTTAGGAATATATCCCAAGAACACCATATTATTGATTCAAAAAAAGAAATGCACCCCCATGTTTATGGCAGCATTGTTCACAATAGCGAAGATCTGGAAACAGCCCAAGTGTCCGTCAGTGAACGAATGGATTAAAAAATATTAGTACATATATACAATGGAATATTATTAGGCCATAAAAAAGAAGGAAATATTATGTTTTGCAGCAATATGGATGGACCTGAAAAGTGTTATGTTAAGTAAAATAAGCCAGGCCGAGAAAGAAAAATATCATATAACCTCACTCATTTGAGGAATCCAAGGAACAATGTGACCTGAGGAATAAAATTAAACCTGAAGGGAAGCAGGGAGGGAGCCATTGGGAGTGGGGCAAGGGAGATCTCATGGGGAATATGGGGGAGGGGAATGCAGTCGGGCAACACTTCATTCTATGTAAACACAGTAAAAAGTGGCCCCTCCCTCCTTTAGTCTCCCAAAAAGCACGGTATGGATTGACTCTTCCTACCTTATTTTTAAGAAAATTTCCTATATTCTCTACAGAAATGTTATTGGGCACTAAATAAATTGTTATTGTAAAAAATAATTTGAATTTTTTGTTACATACCTGTAATATTTTAATATAATTATGGCAATTGCTTCTTCTCCACCATCCTAAAGTTTTCTTTATTAGTCCAAAAATTCTGGTCTTACTTACCTCCATTAATGATTTTTATTCAGGAAGGAGTAACCAAACTCATAGGCTTGCTTGGAATGAGGAACTGATCTTACTTCGTCATGGTTCTTTCTCTGGGAAATCATCTGCGTTCATGGAGCATATATTTTCTTTTTCATTCATTTATTGATTGATTTTTAGAGAAAGGGAAAGAAAATGATTTGTTGTTTCACTTATTTATGCATTTATTGGCTGATTCTTGTATGTATCTTGACCAAGGATAGAGCCCACAAACTTGGTGGGACAACACACTAACTAATGGAGCTACCTAGCCAGGGTTCATTGAGCATATACTTTCAATTGTTCTCCATCAAGTGAGGTCCTCCATTGACAGGTTCCCACAATATTCAATTGACACAGTAACTGTGTAAGTCTGTCAGCATCAGTAAGCTCACTAGACCAGAATTCTAACATCTACTTCATTAATAATGGAGGTGATTGATCCCATCGGTCCTATTTCTTACCTTTTAATTTCTTTTTTTTTTATTTTATTTATTTATTTATTTATTTTTAATAAATTTTTATTAATGGTAATGGGATGACATTAATAAATCAGGGTACATATATTCAAAGAAAACATGTCTAGGTTATTTTGTCATCAAATTATTTTGCAAACCCCTCGCCCAAAGTCAGATTGTCCTCCGTCACCCTCTATCTAGTTCTCTGTGCCCCTCCCCCTCCCCCTAACTCTCTCCCTCCCTCCCTCCCATGTCCTCCCTCCCCCCCCACCCTTGGTAACCACCACACTCTTGTCCATGTCTCTTAGTCTCATTTTTATGTTCCACCAATGTATGGAATCATGTAGTTCTTGTTTTTTTCTGATTTACTTATTTCACTCCTTATAATGTTATCAAGATTCCACCATTTTGCTGTAATTGATCCGATGTCATCATTTCTTATGGCTGAGTAGTATTCCATAGTGTATATGTGCCACATCTTCTTTATCCAGTCTTCTATTGAAGGGCTTTTTGGTTGTTTCCATGTCTTGGCCACTGTGAACAGTGCTGCAATGAACATGGGGCTACATGTGTCTTCACGTATCAATGTTTCTGAGGTTTTGGGTATATACCCAGTAGAGGGATTGCTGGGTCATAAGGTAGTTCTATTTGCAGTTTTTTGAGGAACCACCATACTTTCCTCCATAATGGTTGTACTACTTTACAGTCCCACCAACAGTGAATGAGGGTTCCTTTTTCTCCACAGCCTCTCCAACATTTGCTATTACCCGTCTTGTTGATAATAGCTAATCTAACAGGAGTGAGGTGGTATCTCATTGTAGTTTTGATTTGCATTTCTCTAATAACTAATGAAGCTGAGCATCTTTTCATATATCTGTTGGCCATTTGTATCTCTTCCTGGGAGAAGTGTCTGTTCATGTCCTCTTCCCATTTTTTTATTGGATTGCTTGTTTGTTTGTTGTTGAGTTTTATGAGTTCTTTGTAAATTTTGGATATTAGGCCCTTATCTGAGCTGTCGTTTGAAAATATCAGTTCCCATATAGTTGGCTGTCTGTTTATTTTTATATCAGTTTCTCTTGCTGAGCAAAAACTTTTAATTCTGATGTAGTCCCATTCATTTATCTTTGCCTTCACTTCTCTTGCCATTGGAGTCAAGTTCATAAAATGTTCTTTAAAACCCAGGTCCATGATTTTAGTACCTATGTCTTCTTCTATGTACTTTATTGTTTCTGGTCTTATATTTAGGTCTTTGATCCATTTTGAATTAATTTTAGTACACGGGGACAGGCTGTAGTCGAGTTTCATTCTTTTGCATGTGGCTTTCCAGTTTTCCCAACACCATTTGTTGAAGAGGCTTTCTTTTCTCATTGTGTGTTGTTGGCCCCTTTATCAAAGATTATTTGACCATATATATGTGGTTTTATTTCTGGGCTTTCTATTCTGTTCCATTGGTCTGAGTGTCTATTTTTCTGCCAATACTATGCTGTTTTGATTATCGTGGCCCTATAATATAGTTTAAAGTCAGGTATTGTAATGCCCCCAGCATCATTCTTTTTCCTTAGGATTGTTTTGGCTATTCGGGGTTTTTTATAGTTCCATATAAATCTGATGATTTTTTGTTCCATTTCTTTAAAAAATCTCATAGGGATTTTGATGGGAATTGCATTAAATTTGTATATTGCTTTGGGTAATATGGCCATTTTGATTATATTTATTCTTCCTATCCAAGAACAAGGAATATTTTTCCATCTCATTGTATCTTTTTCGATTTCCCTTAACAATGCTTTGTAATTGTCATTATATAGTTCCTTTACGTTCTTTGTTATGTTTATTCCTAGGTATTTTATTTTTTTTGTTGCAATCGTGAAGGGGATTATTTTTTTGAGTTCGTTTTCTAATATTTCATTGTTGGCATATAGAAAGGCTATGGACTTTTGTATGTTAATTTTGTATCCTGCGACCTTACTGTATTGGTTTATTGTTTCTAATAATCTTTTTGTGGAGTCCTTCGGGTTTTCGATGTATAGGATCATATCATCAGCAAAAAATGATAGCTTTACTTCTTCTTTTCCGATATGGATGCCTTTTATTTCTTTGTCTTGTCTGATTGCTCTGGCCAGAACTTCTAGCACCACGTTAAATAAGAGTGGAGAGAGTGGACAACCCTGTCTTGTTCCTGATTTAAGGTAGAAAGTCCTCAGTTTTATGCCGTTTAATAGGATGTTGGCTGATGGTTTATCATATATGGCCTTTATCATGTTGAGATATTTTCCTTCTATACCCATTTTGTTGAGAGTCTTAAACATAAAATTGTGTTGTATTTTATCAAAAGCCTTTTGTGCATCTATTGATAAGATCATGTGGTTTTTGTTCTTTGTTTTGTTGATATGGTGTATTACGTTAACCGTTTTGCGTATGTTGAACCATCCTTGAGATTCTGGGATGAATCCCACTTGATCATGATGTATTATTTTTTTAATATGTTGTTGTATTCGGTTTGCCAGTATTTTGTTTAGTATTTTAGCATCTGTATTCATTAGAGATATTGGTCTGTAGTTTTCTTTCTTTGTGCCATCCTTGCCAGGTTTTGGTATGAGGGTTATGTTGGCCTCATAAAATGTGTTTGGAAGTATTGCTTCTTCTTCAATTTTTTGGAAGACTTTGAGTAGAATAGGAACCAAGTCTTCTTTGAATGTTTGATAGAATTCACTAGTATAACCGTCTGGGCCTGGACTTTTATTTTGGGGGAGATTTTTAATAGTTTTCTCTATTTCCTCCCTGCTGATTGGTCTGTTTAGGCTTTCTGCTTCTTCATGACTCAGTCTAGGAAGGTTGCATTGTTCTAGGAATTTATCCATTTCTTCTAGATTGTTGTATTTGGTGGCATATAATTTTTCATAATATTCTACAATAATTCTTTGTATATCTATGATGTCTGTGGTGATCTCTCCTCTTTCATTTTGGATTTTATTTATTTGAGTCCTGTGTCTTTTTTCCTTGGTGAGTCTTGCCAAGGGTTTGTCAATTTTGTTGATCTTTTCAAAGAACCAGCTCCTTGTTTTATTGATTTTTTCTATAGTTTTTCTGTTCTCTATTTCATTTATTTCTGCTCTGATTTTTATTATCTCCTTTCTTTGGCTGGTTTTGGGTTGTCTTTGTTCTTCTTTTTCTAGTTCCTTAAGGTGTGAAGTTAAGTGGTTTACTTTGGCTCTCTCTTGTTTGTTCATATAGGCCTGAAGTGATATGAACTTTCCTCTTATTACTGCTTTTGCTGCATCCCAGAGATTCTGATATGTCGTATTTTCATTTTCATTTGTCTGTATATATCTTTTGATTTCTGCGCTTATTTCTTCTTTGACCCATTCATTTTTTAAAAGTATGTTGTTTAGTTTCCACATTTTTGTGGGTTTTTCCCCCTCTTTTTTGCAGTTGAATTCTAGTTTCAAGGCTTTATGATCAGAAAATATGCTTGGTACAATTTCAATTTTTCTAAATTTGCTGATATTGTCTTTGTGGCCCAACATATGGTCAATTCTTGAGAATGTTCCATGTACACTAGAGAAAAATGTATACTCTGTCGCTTTGGGATGAAGTGTCCTGTAGATGTCTATCATATCCAGGTGTTCTAGTATTTCGTTTAAGGCCACTATATCTTTATTGATTCTCTGTTTGGATGACCGATCTAGAGCCGTCAGCGGTGTATTGAGGTCTCCAAGTATGATTGTATTTTTGTTAGTTTTTGTTTTAAGGTCAATAAGTAGCTGTCTTATATATTTTGGTGCTCCTTGGTTTGGTGCATATATATTAAGGATTGTTATGTCTTCTTGATTCAACTTCCCCTTAATCATTATGAAATGACCATTTTTGTCTCTGAGTACTTTTTCTGTCTTGTAGTCAGCATTATTAGATATGAGTATTGCTACACCTGCTTTTTTTTGGGTGTTGTTTGCTTGGAGTATTGTTTTCCAGCCTTTCACTTTGAATTTGTTTTTATCCTTGTTGCTTAGATGTGTTTCTTGTAGGCAGCATATAGTTGGATTTTCTTTTTTAATCCATTCTGCTACTCTGTGTCTTTTTATTGGTAAGTTTAATCTATTTACATTCAGTGTAATTATTGACACTTGTGGGTTTCCTACTGCCATTTTATAAATTGCTTTCTGTTAGTTTTGTATCTAGTTTGATTCTTCTCTTTTGTTTTTCTATCATTTGTTTTTGTTTGTTTGTGTTCCATACTTCTTTCCTCTGTTGCTACCTTTTTTTAAGTCAAGTGTTTTTGTGGTGGTTTTTTTAAGGGTGGTTTCCATTAAGTAATGAAAAGGGTACCTACCATATTCATTGTAGTACCCTATCTTATAAGTATTTCTGCACTTCATCATCCTTTGCTACTGTTAATCTCCATCCTCTCCCCCCCTTTTTTCCTTTGTTGTCACAGTTTAAGTTTGGTTTTATTGTGTTCTTGGTGGAGCTGTTACTTGTGGTGTTGTTTTCTTTTGTTCTTTGAATCTGGTTGGAAAACCCCCTTTAGTATTTCCTGGAGTGGGGGCTTTCTGCTGATAAATTCTCTCATCTTTTCTGTATTTGTGAATGTTTTTTATATCTCCTTCATACTTGAAGGATAGCTTTGATGGTTATAGTATTCTTGGCTGAAAGTTCCTCTCTTTCAGGGCTTTAAATATTGGGGTCCACTCTCTTCTAGCTTGTAGAGTTTCTGCTGAGAAATCTGATGATAATCTAATAGGCCTTCCTTTATATGTTGTACTCTTCTTTTCCCTGGCTGCCTTGAGAATTTTTTCTTTGTCATTGGTTTGTGTCATCTTTATTATGATGTGCCTTGGAGTGGGTTTGTTGGCGTTAAGAAAACTCGGTGTTCTGTTTGCTTCTTGAATTTGAGGCTTTAGTTCCTTCCACAGGCTTGGGAAGTTCTCGTCTATTATTTGTTTCAGTATATTCTCCATTCCATTTTCTTTCTCTTCTCCCTCTGATATACCTATTATTCTCATGTTATTCTTTCTGATGGAGTCAGACAATTCCTGTAGGGCTTTCTCATTTTTTATTATTTTTGAGTCTCTTTCTTCTTCTCTCTGTTGTGCCTCAAGTTGTTTGTCTTCTATTTCACTAATCCTATCTTCAATCTGGGCTGTTCTGTTAGCTAAGCTTGTTACCTCGTTTTTCAGCTCGTGAATTGAGTTTTTCATTTCTGTTTGATTTGTTTTTATAATTTCAATTTCCCTGGTAATATATTCTTTGTGTTCATTGAGTTGTTTTCTGATCTCCCTATATTGCCTTTCTGTGTTTTCTTGTATATCTCTGAGTATTTTTAAGATTTCTATTTTAAATTCTCTGTCATTTAGCTCCAAGGCTTCCAATATGTTAAGTCTTTTCTCCATAGATTTTTCCACATCTATTTGTGTTACCTCTCTTTCTTTTGTATCCATAATATTCGATTTCCTCTTTCTTATCGGCATCTGAGGGTGGTCTTATTGATAGCACACAGGCGCACTCCCTCGCGGCTTGAATGAGCGTCGCTGCTGCGGTAGCTTCCTCCACACCCTCGTCTCTCAGATTCAAGTGATAACAGTCCTTTCGCTATCAGTTTGTGTGGAACTCCGGAATGCTCCGAGGATAAATTTTTCTGTTTCTAGTTGATAAATTTGTTGTGATTTAGGGGAGAGCTGTCGGACGCGCTGCTCACGGCGCCATTTCCGTGACGTCACTCCACCTTTTAATTTCTTGAGAGCTCAAGTAAGCATATGGGATAAGAATTTGTTTCTGAAAGAAGAATTTTAAAAAGAAGGTATTCATATTTAAAGTAATATTACTTCTGCATGTTGTTCTTATCTATTTGAATAATATGTTTCTTTTGTCCAAACTACAAAGTAAAGTATATTTACTTTTGAAGAAAACCTTCTTCTGTAGAATTTTAAATATTTATTTATAAACTCATATTCAACTTTTTAAGTAATATAAAATTATTTTTAATTTCTGGCATATTTTTAGACATAAAATATGTAAGCCCCTCACAAACTAAAAGCAGTTTTGCATACCAACATATTTTATTAAATGCATTCTTTAATGTTTTATAAACTTTTATTAATGTCTAACTCTTTGCAAACAAAGTCATTCAGTGGCATAATATATAGGTGTCATTCTAATTTTTATATAATTTTATTACAGTCTCAATATATCAGAATTAATTTGCTAAAATTATATGTTATTAATTGAATAATTATTTGATTTGGGGATTAGGAGATACTGTAACACTGGAAAATATTAGGGTTTGCTTTTTTTTACAATACTTAAGCGATAATTTTTTGTATTGTTTCATTATAAGGTACTTAGATTATAGAAAATTGGCAAAAATGTTTGTGTATTAAAAACTCTAGGCATGCCAATATCATAACTCTCACAATACATATTAAACTTTTCTAGAACTAATAAGAAAGCAACAAAATTTGTAAAGGTAACAGGTTCTGTGAAGAACAGTGTGTTTATAGGGAGATGCCTACCATGTTCCTGTTTAGAGTAATAATAAGATAACCTAACAAATGTATTTATTTTGTGTCTTGATGTCTTCAGTGTGAATGTGTGATATTTTCCAAATATTTATATATATACATTTTTAAAAATTATTCAAATAATTTTTCATCTATTTCTCTCCTCTCCCACTTTATCTCCTTGATGGATTCACAGAAAACATGTCTTTAAAATTAAAGCTCAGAGGACTTTTTTAGGGTTTTTATAGTTAATATATCTTGTAAGCACTAGAATGTTTTCTAGGCAGTTAAAAACTCACTGATACTTCTTCTGAACTAATTACAATCTGCATGCCTCCTCTAGTATATCTTTCTCTCAGGGTTTACTTCTTACTGATGATTGAGACAGGGGTCTATATAGCTTTGATGTCCCTATCTCATTCTGTTCAGCTAAACAAGGAGACTTGACATGTTGCTTGTAGAAATAAATTTAATTTTTTATTAAGGAGAGAAAACTTTGGTAAAGTGCATACTCTTATTTTACATGGCTTTTTTTTAAAGCACTTTTCTCTTATATTGCATTTAAAACTTAAGTTGGTGACTTATCAATAAGAAATAAATTAATGAAATACTTGTGAAAACACTGTTTTATTTTATGTGCTATAAATAAACTGTTACTGAACACTTCGTGTTTCCAGTGTCTACAGAAAATTCATTTAGGAAAGGAATTAAGAAGCACACTGTAATACAATGAATGTTATTAAATATTCAATTACAATTGTCACAGACACAACTAGGCAAAGAAACATACAGTGAAATAACAGTTATGTGCTTCTAAAAAAACTAGAAAAACAGCAAAAAAACATTGCCATTGATAGGTTAGTTTAAACCAGGGGTCCCCAAACTTTTTACACAGGGGGCCAGTTCACTGACCCTCAGACCGTTGGAGGGCCAGACTATAAAAAAAAACTATGAACAAATTCCTATGCACACTGCACATATCTTATTTTAAAGTAAAAAAACAAAATGGGAACAAATACAATATTTAAAATAAAGAACAAGTAAATTTAAATCAACAAACTGACCAGTATTTCAATGGGAACTATGGGCCTGCTTTTGGCTAATGAGATGGTCAATGTGCTCTTCTCACTGACCATCAATGAAAGAGGTGCCCCTTCCGGAAGTGAGGCGGGGGCCGGATAAATGGCCTCAGGGGGCCGCATGTGGCCCGCGGGCCGTAGTTTGGAGACCCCTGGTTTAAACCTTACACGTTACAATTGCCACCAGAGTAATATGATACTCTTTAAAAGTTCATAGACCTGCCCTTGGAATACTTAAAGAAAAAATAACCAAGGATACCTAAATGGTCTATATTTAGCTTTCCAATTACAACCACAAAATTCTTTATGATATATCAAGTCTTTATTTTTAAATGTACATTATCTGACTTTGGAAAAGCAGCTAAGATGCATGAACGCTGGAAACTTATTCAAGATTTTAAAATTTCATTACTTAACTTTCCAGAGGAATTGGGAAAGGATATATTTTAGAAGGAACATATAAAAACATCAGTGCTTCCCAGAGAAAATGAGGGGCACTGAATTATATAAAAGTAGTGTCTTTGTACGTATGCAGCCTGTTGTTTTTTTCCCCTGAAGAATGTAGTGATTTATGTCTCTATAAATTGAATGAGAACTAAGATAAATGTTAAAGGGTATGTGAAATGACTGAAACAAAATATTGCTAACTTCAAATGCATACCCAGATGATAATGAAGAGTAGTTGTGATTTACTATTATGTATAAATTTCAATTTATGTTATATACAAATATGAGAGAATTTTTCACTTTCGGGGCTTCTTAGCATACAGACACCCTTTTTTTTTAGGTAAATTTCTACTTTAGATCACTTAGTGGAGGGCAAACACTCTCTGCCATGACAGAAGCTGAAAATTCCAGTTATTATCTTGTCTTTCCTGCAGCTAGGTTGTGGTTAGAAGTCCTGGCTAGCTAATCCTCTTATTTAAAATCAGGAAAAATGGTCACGTCATGATTCCAGAGACAGCTGTGACACTAGTGTAAGTTCTGAGAGGAAGACAAAGTACCAGTAAAGTGAAGAATAAAGCTGACTTGAGAACTATGGCGAGGAAATAAATTGGGATGTTTATGACAAAAAGACTTGCCTGCAAGGAAGTAAATCAGAAGCCTACCAGGATTCTGAATGAAAAACAATGTCCCCAAAGTGGGTACCATTCTTAACAATTACTTGAATGATTGAGCCTTAAAACAGTACTCTGGCTTCCAAACTTCAAACAGCAGGAAGCAAAAGCTATCTGGTCCCAAAACATTCATTTTAGTTGTAGTCATGGAGGACAACAGACAACCAGAAGACTCTCTTAAAGGTTGAAAGCAAGGGTCTGGAGAATAAAGGCCTAGGGAGTTCCTCTTGGAAAACAGATTCAAGGATTTCTCAAGAAACTTCTCTCTTTCTAGAATTCTATTATCACTATAAATAATGATAATATATAAATCAGTTACAGTTGCTTCTTTCCTATTCATCTATTCATCTACTTTTATAATGAAGGAATAAACTCTTTGTTTTGTGTCACTCTTTTATTTATTTTTTTTTTGGTCACTCTTATACTAGTGTATGTGAAGAAAGGAGTACTAAAAACTTTTTTGCTCTTTAGATTACAGAATGCTAGAAATCCCTTCCAAAGCTGATAGAGAAAACTCACATAGAGAGTATGAACATTGAGCTGAATGCACTAGATAGGTAGAACTTTGTATTATCCTCCCCTGTATGTGGATGGGATTATCTTCTGGGGGAAGAGAACTGTCCATGGGTTTTTGGTGCTCATATTCAACACAGAAACTTAGCTGTAACAAAAAAATTTATAATCCCTTTCATGAACTACAGTTTCTTCTGGGAACGTGCAGTAGTCAACAACTATAATTCCAGCCCACTCTACCTCATTCCCGTCTCTGACCAAAGAAAGCATATGGAATCATAGTTTTCACAAATCTCAGGGGAATAAAAGTGCTGAGCATCATTTTGGAACCAATATAATTAAGAAGTTTGTGTGCTTTCTCCGTCTCTCTCTTCTTTAATATTCAATCTTTGTGTCAATGTTGAGGGCAAGCTGGCATTTATGTTGTGAAGGTCTAAGAGCCTATGTTGCTGTGAGTGTCTACCAGGAGCATAGGCCATCCCTATTCCTACCATCAATCAGAAACACCAATCGTGTTTATTTGAACACTAAAATAAACATCTACTGTCATAATTCACAAATACTGAACTAACATTGACCTAATTAAAATGCCCTTTAAAACCTTCAAATAAAGACAAGTAAAATGGCCAATTATTCATATTATCAGATTATGCTTATATTAAAATATCCATTAGCTAATAATATTGATAGCACATAATATACTGTTTTTACATAAAATGTAGACTACATTGTTAATGTGATGCCTCTTTCCCCCAAGTGTAAGTATAAGAATTCATAGAGTTTCTACAAGTATTGTAGCTAAAAGAGATTTCATATGGGAGTTGGAATGTGCTTGATTATGGGAAAATATGGGACAATAATTCTTTTCTCTCTCTGATTATCAATTTGTTACTCTGTCAAAGAACAAATTTAAGCTTGATGATTATTTGTCTTGTTAATCAGTAGTCATTTTGTTAAATATTATTAATTATTCTTATGATTATTTCATATTCACATTTTAAAAAGAATTTAATTTTGTCTTTTATTCTAATGCCTTAATTTTGAGGCTTAGATTCTTACTTTTAAACTTTTATTTTTTCCTAATATAAGCTTTGAATCTAAGAATTACTCTCTTAGTGCAACTTTAGCCGTATCTCACAAAGTTGATATATTGTCACTTTAACATCAGTTTAAAATACTTTACCATTTTGTGATATCTTTTGTGACCAATGAATTACTTTGAAGTGGCATGTTGCCTAAATCCCAAATATTTGGTCATTTGATAAATATTAATTTATAATTCATTTTTAATATTTAAAAATTTGCATATTATTTAAAAGTTTTCAAGTATTTTACATGTTTATGGCCCAGTATATGACTTATATCATGAATATAATATAAAATTTAAAAATAAGGTGATTTCTGTAGTTATTGAAATTTTGATTTGTAAGACAGGTCAAATTGGTTCATAGTTTTGTTTAAATCTTTTCTATTTAATTACATATTTGTTTATTCTTCCTTTTCTGAAAAAAATAGCAAACCATTTTTTAAATTATTATAGGAAGGCAAAGGATTGAGAATAATGGAGTAATTGTAGGAAAGAAGAAGAAAGCTGGAAAACTTGCCCTACTTGATTTAAAGAACTAAAACATCATGAATCCCAACAGTGTGATGGTTGCATAATGACTGAGATAAAAAAAAATCAGTGAAATAAAATAGATTTATAAATAGAACTGCATTTACATGGTTAATTGATTTTTCACAGATGTGTCAAAGCAATTAATAGAGAAAATACAATTTTTTTCAATAATTGTTGCTGGAATAAGTAGATATCTATATAGAAAGAAAAACCTCAAGTTTTACTAACTACACAGAAATTTATTGAAAATGGTTAATGGCATAATATATATTTGGCAAGGATGTGGATACCCTGCTGATAGGGATTCAAAATGGTACAGACAGGAAAACAATATGGCATACATACATTTACCATACAACACAACCATTACACTTCTAGATATTTTTCTAAGAAAAATTAAAAATATCTTCACTCAAAAATATGTACACTAATATTCATATTAGAATAGTCATATCTTCAATAAAGAAAATCAAAATATTCATCAAACAGTGGGCAGATAACTACATTTCTGTATATTTATACCATAGAATTCTACTGAGCAATAAAAGGGAAAAAATATTAGTACAAAATAATAACTACATGGATGAATTTTGAAAATTTTATGCAAAATAAAAAAAAAAAGGCAAACCAAAAAGTTATGTACAGTAAATGAAATTCTAAGAAAGTGAAAACTGTAGTGACAAAGATTAGATCAGTGATTGCTTAGGGTTTGGTCTTTGGAAAGGAGCTTTATTAAAAAGAGACAAGAAGCCTGACCTGTGGTGGCGCAGTGGATAAAGCGTTGACCTGGAAATGCTGAGGTCGCCGGTTTGAAACCCTGGGCTTGCCTGATCAAGGCACATATGGGAGTTGATGCTCCCAGCTCCTCCCTCCCTTCTCTCTCTCTCTCTCTCTGTCTCTCTCTCTCTCTCTCTCTGTCTCTCCTCTCTCTCTCTCTCTCTGTCTCTCCGTCTCCTCTCTAAAATGAATAAATAAAAAAAAATTTAAAAAAAGAGACAAGAAAAAACCATTTATGGTTTAGGGACTATCTTTGGTGGTACTAGTAGTTTCTCAGTTTTATACCATTATTAAGTTCAACAGCTTACACATAAGATTGGTAAATTTTATTCCATGTAAATAAGGCTTTACCAAACAAAAGGACAACAGCTTAAAATATCAATATATTTCACCACATTAGCACAAAAAGGATATAAGAAATAGCATTACTTGATAGAAAGACTTACCTATCAGTTATGAAATAGAATTAGAGCTACCACAAAATAAGAGTAAAAACATAAAATATATTTTATTGTTCTACATCAATTATATATTGTATCATATATTTTATATATATACACAGTATGCCTATATGGTCACATATCCTCAGATTGAGAACAAACAAGGACTATCATTATTACCATTTTTATCACTTTTATTACACCACAGACCAAAAGGTTAAGCAAAAGAAGTAAAAGAATACAGATTGGAAGGAAAACATAAAACTCATTACTTGCAGATTTAATAGCTGAATGCATAGGGCATAGAAAACAATGTATAAACTATTAAGTAAACAAGTGAATCCATCAAGGTTCTTGTATATAAGATCAGTATTTAAAGTACAGTTGCTGATTTTCTAATCTGACAGTATGAAATAACTTTGTTTGCCAGGACTCCCCCTTCTCACAACTAAAAAGAAACAAATACCTGAAGCAATGCAACATACAAATTTAAGAAGGCTCTCAAAAGCAGGGGCAGGGGGAAGCCAACAGTCTAAGCATCTTGAGACCCCTAAAAGGCATGGAAGTGAGTTATCTGTTTTCTTTCAATGCTTCTTTGGGTGAACTTGTTTCATATTAAAGCATCTTGGGCAACTGCCAGCTTAAAGTTTGTTTTATTCTTAAAAGATAAAGAAACAATGGTTCTTTCTTCCCTAATAACACCAATAAACCACAGGTATTTTTTAGTTGGTCTGCTTTATAATTATGTGACATGGTTAAACAAATCATTTTGTCCAAAGGATAAGTTGTTGTTTCAGGGAAGTTTGAGTCCACCTGTAAGACAGACAAAACAGTTTGAAAAAGGAAACATTTTGGGCAGATAAATAATATATTCTAACTTCATTAGGACTCAGGTGACTTGGAGTGTAATTTGAACTCAACTGCTCTCAAAATTTGGAAAAGTATTCTGAATCATTTTCTCAGCATTAATAGCCACACTGGAAAAATTTGATAATTTTCTATGATAGATTCTGGAACACATCACTTGAACAGGGAGACATCTTATACTTACTCAACTCTTCTGTCTTTTGATTTTACAGATATTAAAAATTTTTAAGATTTTGGTTTTAAAACTCCACCCTTCTGACCAGAATGATTTCTACCAAAAGTTCTTCAATTTTCCAGCTGTCCTAAGACTTAGTTTTTCCCCATAGTAATAATTTGCATAAAATATTTTTCTATTATTTTTCTTTGTAAAGTTCTGTGTTATATCTTAATTTTGTCCATGAGATAAAGTATATGGCTAAATTATAAAAACTTATATCTGAGAATCTCAGCATTTTAACCAATGTAAGGTATTACAATGATTACTAACAATTTAAAATATATGCATTAATAAAAAATTTTAATTTTATGTATTGTTTTATTTGCTTTTGTTTTTGTTTTTTGCTTTGGGGATCCTTTATTTTGTCTCATATTTATTGAGTTTTAGCTTTTTTCCCCACATACTACATAAGGCAAAACAGACAGTATTCTTTGTCTTTGAAAGCTAGTGTGTGTTTTCCATCTATTTCTCTAAGTGTGCATCTTCTACAAGGAATTGGCTTCATATAATGTTTTGAGTTTTTTCCTTTTTTTTTGTCATGAGACAACAGCTTAATACCCCATTTTATTTTGTGCATTAAATGCAAAATCTTTAGTTTAAGGCATTTTTTGGGACAATGAATGATCTTTATGTACATATCACCCAAACTACAATTACAGTGTTTCCCAAATGTGTGATCTGCTTTTCTGAGATCCTTGGCTTGAAATTTATTTTTTGTGATCCTTCTTGAAATTTTAGCAGTCATATCATTTATAGATAATTTCAATGCACTTTTAGTATAGGTGTTCCATATTACTTGGCTTATATTATTCTGAAATTGAAAGTTTTAATATGTATTTGAAATTTAAATTTTAAACACAACTCAAATTTGCTCTTTATTTGTATCTATGGGTTTTTTCTTTTTACTGTTTGTGACTGAGATATATTTTTTCACTTTTAGAGAACATAAGCCCTTTCTCATGTTCTCCTAATGCCATGTCTTTCTCATCCTCTACTGATTCC
Organism: Saccopteryx bilineata; assembly: GCF_036850765.1. Taxonomy (NCBI): domain Eukaryota; kingdom Metazoa; phylum Chordata; class Mammalia; order Chiroptera; family Emballonuridae; genus Saccopteryx; species Saccopteryx bilineata. The sequence continues at coordinate 32,093,264 of NC_089497.1, forward strand.
TTGTTTACTTCTTTTCTTTTTTTATTATGTGAGAGGTGGAGAGGCCAAGAGAGAAACTTCTGCATGCACTCCGACTGGGATCCAGCTGGCAAACCGCCTTCCAGGAGACTCACTGCCCATCTGGAACTACTGTTCCATTGCTTGTCAAGCAAGCTATTTTAGCACTTGAGGCAAGGCCATGAAGCCATCCTCAGCCCCCGGGGCCAATTTGCTCAAACCATTCGAGCCATGGCTGCAGGAGGGGAAGAGAGAGTGAAAGAGAGAAATAAAGAGAGAGAGGGAGAAGTGGCAGGGGAAGGGGTGGAGAAGCAGATTGTTGCTTCTCTTGTGTGTCCTGACCAGGAATCAAACCTGGGACTTTCACATACTGAGCCAGCTGGGCAGGGTGATTTCTTTCTTTCTGACCTGAAGTTAATGTAGTTCTTCTATACCTAAAAGGAAATAAATATAGTTTTTTATTTTTTTTTAATTTACAGAGACAGAGATAGAGTCAGAGAGAGGGAGAGATAGGGACAGACAGACAGGAAGAGAGAGAGAGAGATGAGAAGCATCAATTTTTTGTTGTGGTACTTTAGCTGCTCATTGGTTGAATTCTCATATGTACCTTGACTGTGGGGCTACAGCAGACCAAGTAACCCCTTGCTCAAGTGAGCGACCTTGGGTCCAAGCTGGTGAGCTTTGCTCAAACCAGATGAACCCGCGCTTAAGCTGGTGACCTCGGGATTGCAAACCTGAGTCTTCCGCATCCCAGACCGATGCTCTATCCACTGTGCCACTACCTGGTCAAGCAGAAATAAATATTTTTAATTGATCTATTTGTCTCTTTTATTTGTCTTTCTTCAATTTTTGCATATTTTTTCTTCTTCAAATACTTGTAATCATTTATTGTACTCTCCAAAAATATATGTCAGTGCTTTGTTTGTTGAGAATGGTGCTAATTTACACAGCTTTACTTTATACACACACACACACACACAAACACCCCCCCACACACAAAGATGTTATTGATCTGCATTCATATTATTTTCTTGTTTGCTGTTTGTTTTTTCCATGAGTTGTCTCTCTCAGTTACAATTTCTATTTCCATATAGATAAGATCTGTGCTTCTCTTTAACAGAGAAGTGCTAGATAATTAGAAGATATTCAAAAATACTTTCAATGCTTGTAAATTAATCTGTTTAAAACAAATGAATTGCTATAGTTTAAAGGTTGGTTTGAAGACTGATCATTGCTTTTAAAGTTAACATAGCCACATTGCTTTTTAGTATGATTATCAGATGGTTACAAAGCACCATTACTTTGATTCGTGACAATGTAGTTCATTAAAATCAATATATTTAAGTTTTATTTTAGGATATAAATATACATTTATATAAACAATATTTTATATTAGAAAGTATATTCAAATATACATATAAATATATTTCAAGCTTTACAACACACTACAGTACTAAATTAGTTTTCTATGCAACATATTTCTCTCCTAAAAAAGAACAAATTAAAATTCCTCAGCCTACAGTTCTGGCATAACTCATTAAATTTATAATGAAAACTAGATTAAATGAAAAATAGAACTATGTTACAACAGAGGGGAAAGCCATTTACTAAATATATGGTTATTTTTTTCCACAGTTTATATGTTTATAAGTACATATTTTATCTATTCAGTATCAAAAACCATAGTCTCTTAGAAATATTTAGTAGATGAAACTCACATCTTTCTTTCCTGTTAAATGATCTTTTGATGGATTATAACATTAGACTATCTAGGATGTTTTTGAAGGAGACAAATTTTATTATTGTATTGTTATTATTATTATTGCTTTTTCAAATCCTTATATGCCTTACATATTATTCTCTGATTATTGATAGGAATATGGTCCTTCTATTTCAAAGTATCTAAACTGATTCTTACCACTTTAAACATCAGGAATCAGAGAAAGACTAATTAGGAAGTAGAAATGTAAGAAGTGTTTCACCTAGTTAATTGGTTTCCTGATGTGTGTACTTGTAAGATACACAAATGAATTTACCTCTATTTGTCTTCTCAGTGGAAAGTAAGAAAGAGAACAAATACAATAAAAAGGAAAAGAAAATGATTTCAATTTTATTCATGAATTCCAGTCACATTGTTTCTGGAATGTCAAGAAAACTTGAAAGACATAAATGCCATATGAACAACACACACTTTGTAATTTAACACCTGTCTACCATAAATAAACTACGGCATTTTCATGCTTATGTGTTAGTGCAATATGGTGCATTTTGAGCTGTTGTGAAATATCTGAAATGGATCTATGTACATTTTGAACTTTGCTGTAACCTGTCTGCTTTAAAGCTTCATATGCATTTTTTCCAATTTTACTCATTTCACTGTGCATGCTATCTGACTTTTGAGTGCCACCATGTTGTTGTTTAACTGTGACTCTGATACCATAGGAAAGGATCTAGGTTAACAGAGGCATAATAAAGATTTCAATTTTACTCTATCTTTTTTTTTTTGGAAAATAGCAATAAGATAACTGACATAGCTTTTTTTAAAATTTTTATTAATTTTAATGGGGTGACATCAATAAATCAGGGTACATATGTTCAAAGAAAACATGTCCAGGTTATCTTGACATTCAATTATGTTGCATACCCATCCCCCAAAGTCAGATTGTCCTCCATCTCCTTCTATCTAGTCTTCTTTGTGCCTTCGCCCCCCCCCTCCCCCGTCCCGGTAACCATCACACTCTTGTCCATGTCTCTTAGTCTTATTTTTACTAACATAGCTTTTTTGCTGAAATGTGTTTAGAAGTTGCTGGTAAAAGTAGTGAAAGGTAAGGACAACAAAATACTGTACTGTTGATTAATAGCACAAAATGTATCACACCTCAAATGAGTTGAGAGTATAGTCAAAAATATATAGAGAGTTGCAAAATGTCAACTACTTTGTCTCTCTTCTTCCATACTTTCTTTAGGTTTGGGCAGCTCAAGATAAAAAAAAAAAGATATAATTGTATTTAACCACCAGATTTCATAGACAGACTGGGTAAGGATGGATCAATCTTTCAGGATTATATGAATTTGTTTTGAGGCTTGATATTTTCTGTGATCTTGAGAAAGTTACAGGAAGTTCTTAAGCCTCAGTTTCATCTGTGTAATGAGAATAGTAACAAAAACAATTTTTAGATTACTATAGAGTTATATTTGCGTAGTGTTTGGTAAAGTGTGTGTCAAAGTAAATCTTATCTATATTATGTAGTGTGTCTGAAACCCTTCATATTAAGAACATTACATCATTTATCCTCACAACATCAAGTGAAAAGTACTATAATTGTTGCTATTTCACAGAAAAGGAAACAGAGGAACAGAGAAATGACAGACTTGGTCAAGGTCACAGTGGTAATGGAGCAGTCAAGATTTGGCCCAGGAAATCTGATTTTGCATTTTTATTCATTTTGTTACATTGATTCTTTCTCCCAGCACACTTTCCTCAGTGTTTCCTTGAAGCCCTTGAGAAATGACCTCAGTACATTCAAGTACATCAACCCCTGTGGCTTCTTATTTTGCAGAAACTTACCCTGAAATTTAAAGATAACATTTGATTACATTCTAACTTTGTTTACGATGAATCGTGAATGTTAAGGATTTGAGAATCAAGTTAGCACTAGCACAGAAGTGGGACAGGCATTTAACAGTGTTGTCATTTCATTAGGTGATTTTTTTAAAGACAAAATCCTAGGTTAATATGCAAACTTCTGGTGTGCAACTTGCTGGCTCGGAGGTTGCTATCTTACACCAGCCCTGAAAGGAGAAGAGGTCCCTATTGCCGTTGCTGGCCTTGCTTCCCTCCATTATCTTAATAAAAAGTTATAGTCCGGTTTCCCCAACATGCTGTAACTGTGTACCTTCTGGATGGGTATGGATTAGGCTAAGGGGATGAACTACTGGAAACTCTACCTGTGGCAGTAGGCACCATGTTCTCTCTAACTTTTAATAAGTAGCTACACTTTCTAGAATTCCTGGGGTTCTACTTCCTTATGGTTTGTCACTATTGTTTTTATATGCATTTACTGAAAACCTAAAGTTTTCAGGCAAATCAATTTTGTCTACTCCCATATCCTTGCTCCATTTTGGAACTAATCCTCCTGAAATTAAGAACATTCATCTTTACCCTTGTACTACAGCTTTTATTTTACCCTGGGTCTGACTGATACATTTTTTATGTCCTTCCTGCTTTTTTTTTAATAACAAATATGTCTCATGTTTTTGAACCATATGTCATGCCTTCTTTCTTCCAAATTCTTAGTTAGGATTTCTCAACTGATTTCTTTGGTTATGTCAATTTGCAAACAGTCTCTTTCATTGCTGAATTTTTTTTATAATTATAAGCATGCCATAACATAAAATTTAATCACTCACTAATGATTTGTTCTATATGTAAGCATTCATCTCTTTAAATCCTTTATATACATCACATAGTAATACAGTATGGATTGTAATAAATGGGTTCCTGTCGAAACACTGTTTTTAACTTACAAAATAAATTTGCTTCTCTTTAAATACAAAGAGATTGAAAGTAAGATTTAGTAAATTGGTGGAAGAGAGAGGAAAGAAACAAAAGACCAGTTGTATCAAATGTGTTAATAAAAATTGTTCTAAGAGTGCAAAAAGTAGGAAAATATTTTAAAACCTATCACTGGCAATCTTTTCAAACAGTTGTAATATATAACACTCTTTATTTCTCTTCCTTGTAAAAGTTTGGAATGAATCAGAAAGTTTCCTCTCCACATATAGAGATACTGTATTCATTGTTTTAATTTTTACAACACAGAGAGAATAACTTTTAGTATGATTTATTCGTGATGTCTTACATATTATAGTTACATATTTTCATTTACTCGTTGCTAACATATTAAAATTTTAGCTTGTTTCATGAAATCATTATATTAATGCAGAAAATAATTTATTATTAAGTAAGATAGAGAAGTAAAAATATTGATCTGTTTATGAAAATATCTTTATTTCTGTAAGTTCCATGTTTTTAGACAAACTTGATAATCTCAGGTTTGAAATCTTGGGTTCACAGTGCTTTTTCTCAGCCTCTGACATCTACAAATGTCAAAATCAATCTCTCAATCATCACTGCTTCTGTGTCTCTTGAGATTTCCCTTGCACCTTTATACACCTGCTTTAAACATTCTTGTGTTGCACTCTATAAATATAACAATCAAAGCCAAGCTGCAACAACTGCATCTTGGTTTTATTTACGTATGACAAATATAAAATATATTTTTTCTTGACCTTATTTTTTATTGTTTTTCCTCTGTTTAGTCTCACCCACAAATCACACATGTTCTATTTAAAATTTGTGCTGAGTTCTTATTTTTGAGGTCTTCACTCAGGTTTCACTTGTTTATCAATCATTTGCTATTTATGAATACTACACTTGACTTACTCTAAGGTAAGGCAATTCTAGATCCTAATGGATTTGATTGGTACATACATAACCTAATATTGAAAATATCTGTACTTATTAACATCTTTGTTAACATAGTAAAATGTAAAAACACCAAATTATTCTAAAGGCAAGTCTTATATAATATACACATGCTATTATCATTCTCAGTATTGCTTAGAAAATTCTGGCTGTGTCTTAAAACATGTTCAGATGATCATGAAGGCAGAGAATTATAAGGAACTTCCCATATCTTTCAAAGGAAGTATTGTTTACTAATGTTTTCTGAAATTATTATTTACATTTAATCTAATACAACATTTGTCTTCTCTGTTACTCATGTATTATCATCAAAATTAATCTCAGTGTAAAAAAGTGATTGCTGGCAATTTTTATAGAATCTTCAATGAAAAAAAACACAATAGAACTTCAGATTTAAGGAATTTAATAGTAGGGATTTATATATTCTTGTGATCTCAAAAATCCATGAAATGAAGTGATTTATAATTTTGTTTACACATGGTTTTAAATTGCAAGAACAAAAATACAAGTGAATAACCCCAGTTTAACACTGCTAGCATTCTCATTACAAAATTACTTTTTCTTCTTTGTTGTATGAGTTTTGAGAGAAATCATTAATAACTGAAGTGTCTTCAGAAATATTGATATTAGTCATGCTATTTTATATACTTAGACTAGACACATTCTAGACTGCAGAATTTTAAAAAGTCAGATTTGAAATTTCTTTGAGTTTAGGTAAACTATTAATTTATGCATGTTATGGATATGCAGAGGTTTTCTTAGTTTGGGATAGTGACTTTATTTATAAAAAAGTTCTTATGTTAGATTCACTAAAAGTATGTGTCTAAAGGTTAATTTATCTGTAATTTATGATAATTATAACATTCTTGAAATTAATGCAATTATGAGTTCATGGATGTTATGGTTTTACAATAAACAATTATTAGCAATTACTATTTAATTGGAGACAAATGTTGGTTATTTAAAATAATTCAATACTAAATTTAATAGTTCTGTTTTGACTTAAAAAGAATATAATATAATGTAAAAATAATTTTAAAAATAGAAACAGGTAATAATTACAAGGAACAGGAACATAACATATAAAGTAATCACTAGAGAAGCTGGGTGCACATTTTAATAAAACTTAAGGCAAAATGCATAACCTGGCATCAACGGGAGCTCTTATTAATAATTGATAGCACCCATAGAGTGGCATTCCACAATATTAATTATGATTTATGGACAACCCAAACTGCTTGCTTATTAAATTCTATTCCCCAATGCTATCTAAAACACATAACCAAGAAAATTAGAAATGTTATGTACAATTACATGTTTTATACTTTTATAATGTTGATGTTATAAGCAAGTTTTTACAATTTGAGTTTACATTGGAGTCAGTATATAAATCACCTTAAGTGATAATCTTCACCTGCAACAATGTATTTGAAAATAATATTAAAGTGTTTTAATTTGACAGAGAGATATCTCATATTTAGTAGGTATGTTTTAAAATATTACCAAATGATATTTTATTGGTAGAAAAGGATATGGTTGTTCTCTTTTTGCCAAACTTTTCATAAGTTTTTAAGCCAATAGTATTGATATCAATGTGTGGTCTTGTGATCTCCATCCATTTAAACATTGAATTTTATCATGGATGTGAAGGACAGTCTATACGAAAGATCATTTTTCCCAGAAACCAATCATAACTCAACTAGTTTGTTATTTGTCTCTGACTAAATAACATTCAGTATTTTTTGTTATAAAGAGTTTAGTTCTGTTTATTAATATAGCTTTTAAACTTTATTACTTTTATTACTATTAATTTTAACCCACCTGAAATGTATATAAAGACTTGGCTAGTTCTGAAAATGTATAGAAACCAAGACTATGAGCTTTTACTTCTGCACAGAGATATGACACATACGAGACAGAAAAAACATGTACAGTTTCAGGTTTGCTAAAGCCTAAAATACGTCTAATGTAACATGACAAGCATGGATAAAAACAAAAATAACTAAAAATCAAGAAACTAAAATTTCAAGCTAAAATGTGTCCCATCACTTCCATAAAATTATAATGAATTCTCATTAACTCTCAGTATATTTTAGAGACAGTGGGATTCAGTCATGAGTGTTCCCTTCTTTAGTAAAGATTTAAAAAAGTGAGACAGAATGATAAATAAATTTGATAGGGGAGATGTCAGTAACCATGTATGGTGTTAGGGGAAAAAATAGGTAGGGGTCCTAATTGACAAGGGGTTTAACTCTTTAAACTTTGAAGTCTGTGGCAGCCTTGACCTGTGGGAGACCATTCTTGCAGGTAGTCAGAGACAGATTTAATGGTGGATACACCAGGTGTGCATCCTGAACCGTACCTTCTGAAGGGCCCCGCAAAACCCCAACTTTAAACTTTTTTCTAATGACACCAAATTTAGTTTCATATGCGCAATTTTAACATTAATAGTACATAATATTTTTTATTTATTTTAAAATATGATTAAACTGTATTTTTATTTTTTATGTCTCTCTCTTTTTTTTAATGGGCCCAATATTTTCTTCTGCGCCCAGGGCCTCAAACTACCTTAATCCGCCTCTACAGGTAGTAGAGAGAACAAATTTGTCCCATTTGGAAGAGACACTGTCTATCTCTTCTGATTTTCCTTTTATAAATAACCTTGCTGTATTTTCTAGGACATGTGAACCTGAAGAGATCTAATCCAGACACATCTACCCTTTAGTTCCAGTTTAACTGCTTCTTAAAGGAAGTACAGAAGAGAGAGTTATTCAGACTGATACTTTCCATTGACCAACTCTGTGATACTGATACATCATCAAATATTTTCAGAATGGTGGATTCCACCTTGATGAATGACAAAATGTGCCTTATACAAGATTGTTCAAAAATAAAACTTCAGTGAGTCTACCTCCCTTCATCTACCTCCCTCTTTTTCCGGTCTCCTCCTTCCCTCTTATAATTGTGTATACATATGAAATTTGCTTAATATCTACTCTGATCTAAAATTTTTATTCCTTATTGGAAATTCACATAATGACTAGAACATAGTACTTATCCTTCAAGAAAGGCTTATTCAGTATAAATTACAATATAACTTTTTTTTTTTTTGCTTTGGTAAGTCTTTCATTTTTAGGTTTCTTTCATAGCAGCTCTGAAGAACATAAAGTCTCTCAGTGAATTTGAAGGTGTACTTAAAGTGAGAAGAAATATTTTGTATATAAAATAAAGAAGTTGTTAAAAATAATGGTTTTATCTAATTATTACTAGGGCACATAGTAAATCGACGTGGAGTAATCTCCTGTGCCTCTATCCATCCAGTGAATTCTTTTTCCTTTTGCCCTAACAATAGAGTTTAGTTCCAAATGAATTCTATTCTCTTCAATACTGAGGTGAGTGAATTCTTAACATCAAGTTGAAACCCCCATTTTGGATTCTCCTATATTTCTCTCTGTCTACCTCATTTTTATCTTTCTATATAAATGTTTTTGATCAGTTTTCTCTCTCCACGCCTGGGAAAATTTACTTCCCTTGTTTAAAAGTTATCTAGCTGCATATTAATCTATTCTCAGGTTAATCACACTTTTTTATTGGCAATATATTTTTTATTATAGGAAGATAATAATTAATAATTCAACAAAGTCATCAGTTTTGGACAATGATGATTCTTCAGTGTCCATATAGGTTTCTCACTCAGAATGCAGCTACAGAGGTCTTTGCAAGAATGCACATCATCTGTTTCAATCAAATTGACCTCTTATTGTGGTGTATTACTTTTTTTAATTTTTTGTTTATTTACTTATTTATTTTAGAGAGGAGATAGAGATAGAGAGAGAGAGAGAGAAAGCAGGGAGGAGCAGGAAGCATCAACTCCCATGTGTGCCTTGACCAGGCAAGCCCAGGGTTTTGAACTTGCGAACTCTGTGTTCGAGGTCGACGCTTTATCCACTGCGCCACCAGAGGTTAGGCGTGTGGTGTATTATTTTTATTATTGTTGTTATTCTTATAAAACATAGTTCTTAAGAAATTGGTTTGGATAGTTGTGTTAAAAAGGTAAAAGAGCCTGACCAGGCGGTGGCACAGTGGATAGAGCATCGGACTGGGATATGGAGGACCCAGGTTCGAGACCCTGATGTCGCCAGCTTGAGCGTGGGCTCATCTGGTTTGAGCAAAGCTCACCAGCCTGGACCCAAGGTCGCTGGCTCAAGCAAGCGGTTACTTGGTGTTGTAGCCCCATAGTCAAAGGCACATATGAGAAAGCAATCAATGAACAACTAAGATGTCACAAGGAAAAACTAATGATTGATGTTTCTCATCTCTCTCCGTTCCTGTCTGTCCCTATCTATCCCTCTCTCTGACTCTCTCTCTCTGTCTCTGAAAAAATAAAATTAAATTAAATTAAAAAAAATTAAAAAAAGGGTAAAAGATATAAATAAAATATTTCTTATAGATAGAAAATTTTCCTCATCCAGAATGGAGCTTTCCTTAGACAATATGCTTTTCCCAATAAGATATCTTACTTAGTTCAAGTCAGTATTTTCCAGGTTCTTTACACTACCCTACATGCTACAAAACTATGACATAGTGAAGCTTTCACCTGACTCCTAGGGGGGATGGTTGGCATAGTAGAAAGCACAGGGCTTCTAAATTGAAGAGATGTGAATTAGAACCCTGGCTCTATCATATACTAGCTCTCAGAAACCTATTTGCTTCATCTGTAAAATGGAAAAAAAATAATGTTACTTCCATAATAGCTGACAACATATAATGAATAGAAATAATGAATACAAAGTCGTTGACATAAACTCAACACAAGCTTAGCTCCTTCAACTATTTTAGGTTGCCTAAGTTAGACTTTGACTACTTGGTTGAAGTTGCTGTTTTTATCCCCGTGTTCATAGCTCATAACAGTAGGCAATGTAAATTGTGAGTGTACTACTGGATTCTAGTTGTTACCATGGTTACTTTTAAGACTACCCATTGTATATACTCATACATTTTCATTTTGTAAGGTATTAGAAAATTACATTGTTGACATTGTTAATATAATTATATAATGTATATATGTATTATGGAATAGATTTTTGTCTCTGGAGAAGACAATATTTTTTGAGAAATAAATCTGACCAAAATCTTTGATGCATAGTTGAAGATCTGCAAGTTATATTACCATTAAAAAAATATATTTGTGGTATAGAAGAACAAGTTCTTAAAAACTTGTTAATTGCAAGTTTTTTAAGGAATGAGTGGGTGTCATAGAGGAAAAGGAAACTGAGCAAAAAAGAAGAAAATAAGTACCTCTATTAATTTATGGAGAAACAAAGAAAGACAAATTTAAACACCACCTGCAGTCTTTGTGTGTCAAGAAAATTTTAGTTATTCTACATTCCTGTGATCAAGATGTTGGGGGCATCAAATACCCAATTAAAATGAGATAATAATAAGAAACAACAGTAGTTAAAACATCATGAAAATCTACATTGAAGGTAACAAACGCAAAAATAAGAAAACCTGAAGGAGAGAGGAAAATTAAAATTTAATAATCTACTAATCAACATTCCCTAGTACAAGAATCTAAGGATGTAGGATTCATTTGCTGGGAGTATAGCCTGGCACTGCAGTTTCCTTAGTCCTCTCTGTCAGGGTTAGGAAGCATAGATAATAACAGGCCCGCATATGAAAATTTATATTGAGCTTAAGCTATTCAGACAGCCCTGATTTATCATTTTAACTTGTTACAGCTTAGCACTGTTATTGGCTGTTGTCATTATCATGCTGTTGTATTTCAAAGTAGCTTTATTTAGTTAGCAATGCTGCTATTCCTATAAAGGCAAAAAAAATGTCCCTGGTAATTTGAGATATTAATGAGGCTGGCAGCAAATTGCTGCGATGTTGTCAAGCAAGATCAGTGGTTCAAAGATGTTAGCTTCAGTGACTGTTCAGGAACTGAACTAGAGAATGAATATGTTCAGTTATGAAATCTTCAGATATATCTTGGCTTGCAAGAATAAAAAATAGACCTGAAGGGAGGGGATTAAAATGAAACAAATGAGATTATCTAAAATATAAACCAACCCAAATAGTGGTTTTGAACTTTGAGACCTGTAAGGTCAGAATTTTGGTGGGAATATTTACATCTTTCTTTTTAGCAATCACTAAGTAAAAATTATAATATTTTTTGGTTATTAATATTGACAAATAATTATAATAGTTAGCAATGCCTGTGACTCTTACCATTAGAAATCTTATATATTTTCATATCCCATTAAAGTTGTTACATACACCTAAATAAATTATTTGCACTTATTACTACTTAGGAAAGTATAATATTATCCCTGCACTGTAATATGTTAATAAAGAAACAAATATACTACTATAGTACAAATTCCTTTTTTATAATATAGTGATAATTACATTTAAAGATAATTTTCCCCTTCTGATGATATATATTTATTTTAGGCAATTAAGGATAATATTCTGAGAAAGTTCCTTAGTTTTTAAAGGACTTCCAAAAGTCATTGGCAATAGTAGATTAAGAACTCCCGATTCACTGGTAACAGAAATGTATTCTTCAGAGACTAAGAAAGTCATGGCCAGGAAACTTTCAGCACTTATGAAATATAAGAAACTAAAAAAAGAAAATTCTGAACTGATGAACAATCCTTTCTTTTAATCACTCAAGGAAATTAAGGATAGAAGACAGAATAGTGAATAGCAACTCCTTCTATACAAACTCTTCTGTTTCATAGCAAAATATGCTAGAACAGTGCCTGTATTACAGGCTTCTCAGTTAGATGTAGAGCAGCCTGGTGAGGTAGAATGATCATCTGACATAATTGTGCTCTAACTTCTATCGAAAGGTGCTATTTGATTTTTCTGCTATGCAAATTTTCAGAGCTTATTTCTTTAGTATCGTAACAAAGAAATCAGACATTTTAGCTTTTTCAGATCTAATTCAGGTGTGAAAACTCCTTTGATTAAAATAATTTTTCTGACTTCCAGTATTATCAGATGCATTACTGAAGAGGCTTTTTTTTTATAAATTCTTCCATAATTCAAAATATTAAGACTATCCATCTTTTCACTGTTAGTTAGAACTAATTAGGTATTAATTATAGTTACATGTTACCAAAAAACAGGTAGATAGGTCTTAATGTCCAGCTTATTCATTAGTTGCTCATGCAGGTGTCCCCCAAAACTCAGCACTTGCTATAAGAATTTAAATCTTTTGCCTGGCCAGATGGTGGCGCAGTGGATAGAGAGTAGACCTGAGATGTGGAGGACCCAGGTTTTAAACCTCTAGGTTGTTGTCTTGAGTGTGGGTTCACCTGTTTGAGTGTGGGGGGGGTCAACGGTTTGAGCATGGGATCATTAGACACGACCCTAAAGTCACTGGCTTGAAGCCCAAGGTAGCTGGCTTGAGAAAGAGGTTACTGGCTTAGCTGGAGCACTCCAGTCAAGGCACATATGAGAAAGCAATCAATGAACAACTAAAATGCCACAACTACAAGTTGATGCCTCTCATCTCTGTCCCTTCCTGTCTGTATTTCCCTCTTTTACTCAGTACAAATTGGCAGAGAATTTACTTTGATGACTTGAAAATGTCACATGCTGCATGAAATAATTATGTTTTAAATCCCTTTAAAGTGTATTAATAAGATGCTTTTTTTTTCTTGAAGACATTTTCAGAAAGTAACTTAAAAACATACTTATTTAACCATGGCCTTTTCCCTCCTTTAGATAAGTTAGGCAATGATATCAACATTCTAATCTTAGAAACTTGATAAATGAAGAGTAAAGTTTGATGTTTTGATCTTTTAATTTTTTAAGAAAACATTTGGGCTCTTGGAAAGTTTTGAATATGAATGTAGTTTTCTTCTGAAACTTCCTATTAACCTACTTATTTTTGCCTATTTACTTAACAGTTAATATAGGATGGTGTGTGGCCAATAGTTCCCGCCATCAATCACAACCAGGCATGTGCAGGTTCACATTAGATTCAAGCAGACGGTAAAGAAACTGTGGAGCCAAAAACTGGTGAGCCATTCTTTAATTCCAGCCTTGCACCCAGCAGGTGAGTAAAAACACACAGGGCTCCAAAACCCACTCATTCAGAGCTCACAAAGCTACTGGCACATCCCGGTTTTCCTAGAATCAAAGGCCCCCACCAGCTCAGTCACCTCTGGTTCCCCATCTGCCAACATGGCTTTTTACTCTGCAAAACTGGCTTCTCTCTCTCCTTCCGTTCCATCTTGGCTTCTCACCCTCTCAGCACACTTCCTTCTCTCTGCACAAACTTTTCTTGATGTGAAAACCCCTCCCCCAGCAGCATTAGCTTGACAATGCCCCTTCCCAAGCAGGAAGGTAATTAGCAAAATCACAGATCAGATACCTGGGCAGTGGCCATTTTTAATAAAAGTGAGCAAACAAAAAAATCACATTTTACAAACTTATTTGCCCAACAGATGGTTTGAAGTTTTAGATTTTTTTCTAAACATATTGATATAGTAGGTAATCTGCCTACAGAATCCAATCTGACTGTGGTTTTATTTCATAAAATATTGAGAATAAAACAAGATAAGATTAAGAGACTTTTTATTTTATTAATGCATTCCCTAGTTTCTTCAGCTAACCCTCCTCCAATGGCTCTTATCAAATGAATTAAGTTGTGTGTGAAAGAAATGTTAGGGTGAATGAGGCATTTTCATTCTTGCAGTTTCAATGTCTTGGATAATCATATTAAAATTAAAAAGCTGCCCACAAGCCTAGTAATGAAATAATAAACAAATAAACAAGGACAAGTATTTCTTGCCAATGACAGGCAGTGTTTATAAGTGCGCTTTAATTCACAAATTGCTTTCACTTAATTAGTTTAATGTTTGCCATGCACTTTGAGGATGAAAGGAATGAAAGAAGTTGCATAAATGTTTGAAATTTTTAATAGACCCAATTTGCTCAGAGGCTGAGAGCTCACCAGCTGCCCATCTTAGATGAGGACAACAGAAATTGCCCTCTAGAACTTCTCCTAGGCAGCAGAAAGCACTGATATTATGGCACCTGAGCTTGTTAAGAATTTAAAAACCAACTTCTCCTGTCTTTGCATTTTACTAATTACCAGGAAATTTCTTTAAAAGGAGGAAATGGTATGTGAAAATAGTCAAAAAGGTAATTAGAGGGAGGACACTTATAACTGCTGTTTTTTCTTTTGAGGTAAGACTTGGGGAGCTCTCTCTGCTCCTTCTCTCTGCTAGGGCTGCTGGACCAGAAACAAGAGACTGTGTGAAAGAGGCCAGTTCCCTTTGATGTGTTTTACAGTGATTCTTTCTATCTGAGACAGCTAATGAAATATCAAATGAGTTAATGTGGATTTTGAACATTGTCACCTAAGCTCCTTTTCCTTTTAGGCATTTTTGCAAAAACAAAGTTGATCATCACCCTAACAGAATTCTAGCTACCTTTGCAAGGGAGCAGATTTATATTAAGATCATGAGTTAAATTTCAACATTATCAAAATCCAGAAATGCTATCTTAGAAGACTCAAGATGTCACTACAATTCAAAAAATAAAATTAATACCTGAGTTCTAAAATGACTAGCATTTTAACTCTACTGCAGGAGATAGATGTAGATTATTAAAAATTAATATATTTTCAATTTAAAAATCTTATTTGGAGAAAAGCAAATTTGAAAGTATATTTTTGATTTATAATCCTCTCAAATAAAATAAAATGTATGAGGAGCCCTGAGGAGCCACTGTGCCATCTCATCCGCAGGTGTTGTAAAGTACCAAAAAGCTACAGAATCAATATTAATATTCTAAGAGGCTTAAAAAACATTTTATTAATTTGGGTAAAGGTGTGCAGAGAAATTTTGTGAATGATCTCTGTACTGTGTAATTGGCATAACCAGGATGGCCCTTGGCATTGTATTGTAAATGCAAAGGGAAGGAAAACATGGATTCCCTGACATTCCACCACACCTGTGGGGAATGGCTAGCCAGGTGCAGAAAGAGAAAAGCCAAAATAAACCTTTTCTTAAAGAAATGAGCCATTTGCGGGCATTTGTCCCATGTGAATGCATGTGTGTGACTCTAGACAAAGAAGTGGCAGATAAACATTAGAAAATATAGGAATGTCTTTTAATATGTAAAGAGACATCTTTCTATCATTGTGTTGACTTGTAAATTTTGTTTTCTCCACAATAATGTATGGCTTGCAAATTGAACATGGTCCTATCATGTTAAAGGGCATATGACTATAACCAATAGTGGTAAAGGGCATCTAATTGCAACTTTTGCTTCTGTACTTCCTGCTTGCAAAACTATAAAAACTAAGTAGAACGAAGGGCCGGTGCGATCTCCCTCAGATTTCTGTTGGAGTTGCCACCGCCACCGTCATCGCTTGGCCAAGCTAGACAATAAAGCTTTGGTGTGTAATCAATGGATTTTGTTCCTGTCTTCAATGTTTCCAGTCCCTCCAAATTAGGCTTAACAATGTATATATTTTGAAGTAACGAAATACTAGTTCTCATGCTTAAAGCCTTCATACAAAAGATATTTAAATATGTATAATGCTTAATCTCTATTAATAAAAATGGTACAGGGCTGCAAAAACCTTTAATAATTCTTTATTATATATTTGGAGCCCTTTTATGAGCTATTGGAAATGATCTTTTTTAAAAATAAAATAGAATGCATAGTTGTCAAAAGGGAATAATTATTCAAATAAAATATACTCCCAAGGTGATACAAGCACTATAATTTACTTTTCCACATTTGGGCAGGGGAAAGTCTTATAAAATTCTATTTTACTAAAAAAACAAATTAGAGAAAAAATCTAAAAGCCTCAGTTACGTTCCAAAATTCAAATAAATATTTGATTCCAATTTAGCCAAATCCCTTAGAGATAAAAATTGTTTTGTAAATAAAATAATTATAAAAATTTAACTAAATTTTGCAAAAAATAATTTATTATTTAATTTTTGTTCAACAAAGTGGCAAATAATGCAGTGTATTTTGAAATTGTGGACTTGAAACCTGTGTAGTTTTTTTGACCAGTGTCATCCCAATACATTCAATAACTTTTTTTTTGTCCATCAGTAGAATAACTCGTATCTTCAGAATAAAACCATGCAAGTACATGGTTTTAAACAATAGGGTCAAACATTTTTTTTTAATTAACTTAATGGAATGACATTAACCAATCAGGGTACATAGGTACAGAGAAAACATCTCCAGGTTATTTTGACATTTGATTATGTTGCAGTCCCATCACCCAAAGTCATATAGTCTTCTGTCATCTTCTATCTGGTTTTCTTTGTGACCCTCTTATCCCCCCACCCACTCCCTTCTCCTCCCCACCCCCGGTAACCAACAGATTCTTGTCCATGTCCCTGAGTCTCATTTTTATGTCCCACCTATATATGGAATCATATAGTTCTTAGTTTTTCCTGATTTACTTATTTCACTCCGTATAATGTTATCAAGGTCCATCCATGTTATTGTAAATGACATTATGTCATCATTTCTTATGGCTGAGTAGTATTCCATAGTATATATGTGCCACATCTTCTTTATCCAATCATCTATTTCAAATATTTATGCAACTTCTTTCATTCCTTTTTTCCTCAAAGTACATGGCAAACATTAAACTAATTAAGTGAAAGCAATTTGTGAATTAAAGCACATTTATAAACAACTGCCTGTCATTGGCAAGAAATGACAATAGGTGAGTTTAGACAATAGGGTTGGCATTGTTGCATCCACCGGGTACGAGAACAAATGTTGGAGACTTTCAGGGGTTTAGATCTTGCTTTATTGGCCAACTTTAACCTGTGCAGGGGTGAACTCTCAGGGTGTCCGGAGACACCGTACCCACAAAGGGCTGAAAATGAGAGTCGCGCCTGGCGCTTACAACTAGGTCCTTATATATCCTAAGTGAGCAAGCATTATACAGAAGCAGATGAGGCAGTTTGCTATTCGCTAGGGGGGTCACGTGCAACATAGCAACAGGGGAAGGGTTTAGCTCATTGGCAAATTTCAACCATAAACTTCTGATAAGGGTCTCTAACCAATGGAATGCAGGATGTTTGCCCAGCTTTGTGCTGATCTCTTTGTTCTTGGCCTCACAGGGACCCTATCAGCACTTCCCTGTTCCTGCTCCTCCAAGAGTTAGACTCTGGCAGCCACAGCACACCTCCCCGAACCTAACAGGCATCAAACTCAAGGTTTAATTTAAATTTGCTTGCCATATTTAATAATGTACTTTAGGACATTTTCTGATTATGCAGAAAAATGCTTTTTTTGTTGTTTTTTTTTTTTTTTGTATTTTTCTGAAGTTGGAAATGGGGAGGCAGTCAGACAGACTCCCGCATGTGCCCGACTGGGATCCACCCGGCATGCCCACCATAGGGTGATATTCTGCCCCTCTGGGGCATCGCTCTGTTGCTTCCAGAGCCATTCCAGCACCTGAGGCAGAGGCCACAGAGCCAACACCAGCACCTGGGCCATCTTTGCTCCAATGGAGCCTTGGCTGTGGGAAGGGAAGAGAGAGACAGAGAGGAAGGAGAGGGGGAGGGGTGGAGAAGCAGATGGGTGCTTCTCCTGTGTGCCCTGGCCACGAATCGAACCCAGGACTCCTGCACGCCAGGCCAATGCTCTACCGCTGAGCCAACTGGCCAGGGCCAGAAAAATGCTTTTTTTACCTTCAGTAAGTTATTTTTCTCTGACCAAAATCTGAGCTATTTGTATTTTTTTATAAAGTGAGAAGCAAGAAGGCAGAGAAATAGAGTCCCACATGTGCTAGGTCCAGGATTCACTTGTCAAGCCCCCTATCTGTCATGTTCTGCCTATTTGTGGTGGCTGCTCCATTGCTCAACAACAGAGCCATTTTAGTGCCTGAGGCAAGACCATGGAGCCATCTTCAGTGCTCTGGGCCAACTTATTCTAACCATTTACAACATGGCTGCAGAAGGGGAAAGAGAGAGAGAGAAGTGAGGGGGTAGAGGTGAAGAAATAGATGGTCGCTTATCCTGTATGCCCTTATTAGAATTGAAACAGGGACTTCTACCCACTGGGCCAACGCTCTACTGCTGAGCAAACTGGCCAGAGCTAGTATTTTTTTTAATAAGGTTGTAAAGTGCCAAGAACAGTGGTTGTTAAAAATGTGGGATCTGGATTGAGAGTGGCGAATACTGAATTATATACCACAATTAACTAGTTAAAGACTGTTGTGGAAATTACCTATCCACTGTGAACGCCAACTCTCATCTGTAAAACGAATAATTATAATATTTCTCTATTGGTTGATGTTAAGTTTTAAAGAAATAAGGTCTGTTAAACACTTAGTTCAATACCTACTAGAGTAACAATTAACAAATGTTAGTCACTACTCTTTGTAGGGAACCTGGTAATGTGTACTTAGAAAGAACTTGCAGGTTACATTTAGACTCTGCATGTTTGAACCTGAGGTCTAACACATACTAGCCATGTGATTGTGGGCAAGTTACTAAAACTCTAGGTGCGTCCACCTTCTTATCTGTAAATTGTAACAGTATTCACTTTTTTTATTGTCATAAAGATTAAATGTGTTAATATATGTAATTTATTTTTAAAAGTGTCTAGCGTTTGTTACATACTTTTTAAGTGTTAGTAAAACTTCAAATAGTATAAACCTGTATGATATAGAAAATTGTATGAGGTTTTAAGAATGTTTAGGTTTAAATGTTGTATAGGTATTTGGATTCATTCCCTGAATTAAGGAAAACTGCAACATGTCATGTTTGAGAAAAAATTAATGAGTTTAATTAAGTATGTGTTGAGTTTAGGTTTTGTTGTTTTTTTTTGTTATCTAAGTGATAATAAATCCAAATAAGCATTTAGATATGCAAGTTGAAAGCTTACGCAAGTGGTGCAAACTAAATTTATACCACTTGCCTAAATTTGTGGTGAAAATGTAGTCACTGGAATACAGATGAAAACTGAAACCACAGTCAGCGATGACACAGTCTATGCTAGAAAGCCAATGAACAGAAAAAAAAGTGAGATGAGACTTTTAATTAAAATTCCAAATGCTATTTCTTTATGAAATACTTTTGAATCTTCTGGGCAAGTTTCTATATGAGATGTCATTGTATTTCCATAAAGTCTCATGGCCATAATAAGGACTAGCTTATGAGAAGTGGAATGGGTTACAAATCTGGATGCAATCATTGTGAAGAGAGCTTCTTTTCTCTCCTTCATTCGTCTGCCATTGGATAAATAGTTATGAGCACTTTGGTTATGTGCCACTGCAGGTAATTTTTAAAATCTTGGGCACAGAGCCTGACCTGTGGTGGCGCAGTGGATAAAGCGTCGACCTGGAAATGCTGAGGTCGCCAGTTCGAAACCCTGGGCTTGCCTGGTCAAGGCACATATGGGAGTTGATGCTTCCAGCTCCTCCCCACCTTCTCTTTCTGTCCCTCTCTCCTCTGTCTCTCTCTCTCCCTTTCTCTCTCCTCTCTAAAATGAATAAATAAAATTTTAAAAAAAAACAAAACAAAACAAAAAAAAGATTTAAAATCTTGGGCAAAGAGTGTAATAGATTGGCGATTAAAAAGATTTAAGAACTGGTAGGGTTCAAGTGGTAGAATACTTGGAAAATTGAACAGGAAAATCAAAAGTTGAGAATTGGGGAAAATTTCCACAAATCAAAAATTATTTATTTTCAATTCATGACAACATGCCTTTTGTGAATCTTTTGAAGCACTTTTGTGTCTTCATACTCTGGATTCTTGAAGTTAGTACAGGGTTTGTCGTGTGCTGTTCCTTTTCTGCTTCCTTTAGTTCATACAAAATAATTTTTTTCTTACCTTTTTTCCCTCTAAAACCCTTTCTCCCTCACACTCTCACATAATACTTGCATTTTTATCTTTCAGTTGTTCTTTCCGCACACTGACCAGTGCTAACACTTGTAGTGGAATCAGCTATTTAGAACAATTCTTCCTCATTCTTTTCACATTTCTACAACTTGAGGTACTCTTCTTGTATCCTTTATTCATCAGTATTTTTTTTTTTACAATTTTTCTATCCATTACTGAGTAGAGGCAGAACTAAAAACTATGGCCCTCACATCCATACTAGCATTGTAAACAGGATAATGGGGAGGGTAATGCAAGACAAGGAAAGGTGAGATACAAGATTAAGTTTTCACACTTGCTATATGATAGAATTTTTTGCATGTTGTCACTTTTATAAGATAGATGTAGCAGGGACTTAGGATGAGGTAGTGGATGGGCCATACTTCTCAATAAAATTATTTAAATGTATTCTAATAATTCCATATCTTCTCAATGGAAAACCTTTTCCTTACTCATCCCCTCCTTTCCTTTGTCGTCTTTCTCTTTAATGCAGTTACCATTAATCAGTTTTATAGATTCCCATGCGGGTTTTCTGCAATTACCAGGCTATATCATATATTACATTCTCTTTCTCTCTTGTTAAACTCTCCATTTGACCTTCAGTCCTAAATATTCAGCTTGTCCATTTCCTACTAGCAACTGATTATTACTTCTATTACTTCTACAACCATTCCCTTGTACACGCAGGTCAAAGTCATGACCTTACATGAACTCTTCCAATTTTTTGTTCCATTTACATCTCAGATAGCATGGTCTTATAATCTTATTCAGTGAATATTTCTAACTCATCCTTATTCTGATCTGAATTATTTTCCTGGAACCAATCATAAAAACATAGATTCTAATTGCAAAGCAACATCAATATAGCCTGTTGCATATCCTCTGGGCTTCCATATTAAAATTATTTGTGTTAAAAGCTATCTCATTTAAAAAGATGTAAAGCCCTTGAGATAAGACACTATGTTGTATTAGTATTTTTCTTTCCAGTATTTTACACTGTGACTAACTCAAACACTAAATGAGACACACTGACTTAAAATAAATAGGATATTTCCAAAGGTGTGAGAGGAGGAATAGGAATGGAATATAGCATTCTGTGACATACAAATAAAGGTTCATTAAGTGCTCAGGCATAGTTTGTTGAAGTGTTGTCCCAAAACACAGACATTGCTGGTCTGATCTCTGATCAGGGCACATACAGGAAAAACTCAATGTTCCTGTATCTCTCTCTCTCTTTCTCTAAAAAAGAAAAGAAAAAGAAAAAAAAAAAGCTGAAGCAGAGCCATAAGAAAAAAAATCCATTATGAATCTTAATAGTTCTAATTGTTCTAATGTGTCTAGACCAGTTCTCATACCTTAAAAAAGAAAAAATAACCATATTCAGAGAAGGTATACACTATGTATTAAAAAAACCTGCATTTGTCTATTATAACCAGATGGCCTACAGGATAATATCTCTTCTGACTCTGTCAACACTGCAAAAGAGTCTATCTTGCATTTATAAATAAGGAAATCCATTTTTAAATTACTATTTTTTTTATAACTAGTAGCAGGTTCTTTGTGCCTGCATGCAAGGATGACAATAGTAAAGGAAACAATCACAGAAAAATACAGCTTATGCATGATATTACTATCTTTATCATACATTAAAGATAACTGTAATACATTGTTATTGCCTTCAAAATCAAGTTTGTGTCGCAGCGTTCCAGAAAGAAGAGCGGATTTATCAAATAGTTTCTACTTTGCAAGGAAAGGCAATCATTAGCAATTTGGTTAGACAACTTAAACTTATTTAATAGTCAGAAATGTTAAGGTCTTTTGGAGATTTTTTTAGTTGATGGAATTAACCTAGAGTATAATTAGACATGTCTGAAGTAAAGTCCTTTTTCAATGATAATACCTGCAATAGAAGTAGTCTCCAGGGGAAAAGAGATTAGTATTCACGTTAGCGGTAAATTTGTCATCGGAACCACATTTATTCTTTTTGGTCTTTCATCCCTGAAGGATTCTATAGCTGAGGAGATTTGAAGGTTTTTTTCTTTTTCATCAAATATTTTGCCTTTTGTTTTTAATTTCAAGGAATATTGTCTTTATCCTAATTTTTCCAGTTGGAATATTAATGACAAATGTTCTGTCTTATCTTTTTCCTGCTGTTGTTAGAAAATACAGAGATGGTATAAACACAGTACAGTTTCTCCAACTAGATTGAAAATTAGCAAAGACATTTCAAAGAAATCAATCAGAGCACTGTAACCAAGTGCGTACCGGAGTTTCTGATTCGTCCGCACTTCATCTCCTTTAGGCGACCTTCTCAAGAGTGCCGAAAATGTCAGTCAGTTATGTTTTAACAAATGTACTTATTGACCTGTTTCTAATATTTACGCAAATACAAATATGTGTGCATATATTTGTGTTGTCTGTTTTTTGTTTTATATTAATTTAAGTTTCCCTAGAAGTTTCTTATGTCCTCTCTTTGTTCAAAGTTGTATTTTCTGTATCATGTGTGGTCTACATTCAGGATGATCACCGTGTCAGTAGGTGAGTGAATCTCCTTTATTTGCCATTGTAAGCAGCATAGTGACCCATTTATTCTTTGAAAATCTTTTAAATCCATTTTCATGAGATATTTTTAGCCTCAGAGATCCCTATATGGCTTATATTCATGGTTTAATTCAGTACAATAATAGACTGTAAATTAGAGCTTAAAACATGAGAATAATATTGTGTTACAAAAGAGTTATGTTATTATTAACTAATCTCTGAAGTCCTTCGCACCTTCCTGGTCACCCAGGAAATAAGTATACATGACTTCTAGTAATTGTAAGCAAAAAAACAAATGAAAACTACACATTACCTAAAACTTCCCATGATGGAAAATGGCACTGTTATTCATTCTTCCTCTTAGGAATCTTTGTATCAATCAGATACAGTGTCACCTTCTTCTGTATTTCTGGGTTTCTGTGTTTATACAATTTCACTTGTTCTATTTTGTATTGTACTTACATTAATTTTAAGATATATGTCAAGGGCTACATCAAATTTATAACTCCAAATAATAAGTTTATTATATATATTTTGTGCCTTGATAATGCTTAATTTAATATTTGAGCTTTATAATTTTTATTGTGAAAATCAAGTAAAATACATTTTATTGAGATCATTTATTTTCTTGATATACCATACTGGTCATACAATTTCAATGCACTCCAACATCTATTGAATACATGTTGATTATGTAAAAAGAATTTGTTGTTTTTTTTAATTTAAAAATAGATACATAAAGAAAATGATAATATGTAATCAATTTTCACCTTCATAAGCTTATCAAGTAGCACCATTTACTAATAAATAAAATGCAGTTTTATATGATTAGATAAATGATGAAGTTCACAGTATCGATATCTGTACTTTACTCATTCCTAGATGTAATGAAGTTAATATTCATATTCTTTTCTTATATCATGCATTACTTATACATTAGGATTACTGTGTAAGTAAACTAATATATGTATGGAATGTAAAATTTTTAATATCAAGCACTATATATTATAAATTACTTTTCTTATAAACCAAAAGAAATACAAAGAACACCATATTCTCCCATTTTAATTAGTGTGCATGAGTTTATATAAAAAGATGTAAGATCATATAGTCAACCTCCATCCAGTTAGTCTCTTAAGAATTAAATTCTGGGCTTGTCCTGTGGTGGCGCAGTGGATAAAGAGTTGACCTGGAACACTGAGGTTGTTGGTTCAAAACCATGGGCTT
This sequence comes from Saccopteryx bilineata, assembly GCF_036850765.1. Lineage (NCBI taxonomy): Eukaryota > Metazoa > Chordata > Mammalia > Chiroptera > Emballonuridae > Saccopteryx > Saccopteryx bilineata. The sequence continues at coordinate 32,117,411 of NC_089497.1, forward strand.
GCCTGGTTAAGGCACATATGAAAGTTGATGCTTCCTGCTCTTATCCCACCTCTCTCTTGCTCACTCTTTCTCTCTCTTCTCTCTCTAAAAATGAAAAAAAAAATCTAAATGTGAAAAAAAAGAATTAATTCTGTTCTGACTACTTATATGGTATTGTTTAAAGGTTCCTGGGCTCTGTCTATACAAACAAGTCTTCAGCATATAGACCAACGACTAAAATTTCATAATAATGAAATTGTGTCTTTGTTATTGTGTCTAGCATAGTACTGGGTGCATAGAAGTTACTCTGTAAGAGAATACTCATTTAGTGAGCACATGAGGAAACTATGAGAGGGAATAAAAAAGCAGTGCATTGTGGGATGTGGATTATGACTAGAAGCTGGACTACTCAGGTCATAGCTCTGAATCATTTACAAACCACATAAATAACCTGCAATAGTCAGCTGATTTTTTATTTTTGTTTTCTCACCTTTAACTTAAAATCCTTTACCCATAAAATATATTTTTCAAATACTAAGGCAAAAAGAAATATTTTCAGACAAATTAAAATAGAAAGGATTAATTCTATTGTAAAAAAAATGGTAAAGAATTAAAATAAATCCAGCAGAAAATTTTACTTCCTATAAAGAAATTATTAAGACCACTTATATTATTATAGGGTTTTTAAAAAAAGACTTTGATAAGTCCTAAAAGTATTTAAATGTTTTTTAAAATCTAATTAACTAAAATTAGTGGCAATGCATTGTAGGATTTATAATATATGCAGAAGTGAAATAAGAAACAGTAATATAAATACCAGGAGAGGAGAAATAAAAATAAAACATTCTAAGTTGCTTATATTAACACCAAAGTAGTATGATATCATTTTAAAGTAGGCTAAGTGAAGTTTAAAACGCATCCTATAAATACCAATAAAATAAGTAAAATTAAACATCAAAAATTATACTTAGCCTGACCAGGTGGTGGCACAGTTGATAGAGCATTGGACTGGGATGTGGAGGACCCAGGTTTGAGACCTCGAGGTTGCCAGCTTGAGTGCGCACTCATCTGGTTTGAGCAAGGCTCACCAGCTTGAGCCCAAGGTCACTGGCTTTAGTAAGGGGTCACTCAGTCTGCTATAGCCCTCTGGTCAAGGCACATATGAGAAAGCAATCAATGAACAACAAAGGAGCCACAATGAAGAATTGATGTTTTTCATCTCTCTGCCTTCCTGTCAGTCCCTATCTGTCTCTCTCTCTGTCTCTCTCTGTCTGTGTAACAACAACAATAAAAAAAAATTATACTTAATACTGGCCAGGACACACAGGAGAAGTGCCCAGCTACTCCTCCACCCTTCTTTTCTCTCCTTTCTCTCTCTCTTTCTCTTTCTGTCTAGCAACCAAGGCTCTATTGGAGCAAAGTTGGCCTGAGTGCTGAGGATGGCTCCATGGCCTCTGCCTCAGGCGCTAAAAAATGGCTCCAGTTGCAACAAGCAAGATCCCCAAATGGGCAGAGCATCACCCCCTAGTGGGCTTACTGGGTGGATCCAGGTCTGGTGCATGATGGAGTCTATCTCTCTGTCTCCCCGCTTCTCACTTCAGAAAAATACAAGAATAAATTATACTTCATAAACCAAAGAATAAAATAAAGTAAAATTATAAATATTAATCCCAGAGAAAGCCAGGGAGAAAATGAAGAAAAGGGAGTAGAGAAGGAATGGGACATGCAGATAACAAACCAAAAAAAAAAAAAGATAGATTTAAACCCAACTGAATCAATAATCACATTAAATGTAATTTGTTTCTTATTTTGACTTTTAAAAAAACACAGTTTTTTTTTAAATTGGCTAATATTTATTTACAAAAATTATAGAAATCAAAACCATATTGGGGAAAAAAAACCATATTGGTAGTGTAGGCAGGTAGTAGTTAACAAAAAAAGGGGAGGGGGAAGCTAGACTGGCTGGGCTGATTGAGTTTGGAAGTTATATTCCATCACTTTCCTTGTGGGGAGAAAGGTCTGACTTTTTAATTTCCCCAGGGAGCCACCACTGGTCTATTTTATTCCCACAGACTAGTGAAGGAAGGGATAGGAGATGGGGAATAGTGGTAGGGGGAAACCAGCAAAAGAGAAATTTCTCTGCTGGGCACTTGCACAGTAGAAGTCAAAATGGCAACATAAAAGAAGTGGAATCTAGCCTGGAAAACCTGGGAAAAAGACTTGATTGAATAAGAGGAAATCCATACAAACCCTTGAAAAGCCAGGAGAGAGATTTGTTAGTTTGAAAGAAAGTGTACCCTTCCTAAGCCTAAGGCAGTGGTTCTCAAAGTGCACCAGGGTGCACTGGTGTGCCCTAGAAGATTTACCAGTGCACCCTATGGTATTCCAGAGAAATATATGCCTGTTGGGGACCAAAACTCCAACAGAGTTTTAGGAATTTAGATTTTTGTGAGACAGAGGTGTGGGGAATTGGCTATAAACTGACAGTCTGCCCAACCCCCCACTTCACTTGCCTGATTAGGTTGCAAAAGGTTGTTAAACTGTGGTGCTGGATTGTTTACACTACCCCCCATGTTCCCTAGAAAGACTGGAGGCAAGTTTCTTCTATTCTTTGTTTGGTGTAAAGTTAAGATGATATGTATGGTGGGGGTTTTCAGCACTCAACACAATTAAGAGTAAAAAGATAAAAAGAGGAAATCTTCAATGTATTGATGAGGAAATGAGAGTTTGCCTTTCAAATACATGCCCAAACATTGAAGAAATCACTAGGACACATCAGGCTCATGTTTCTCATAAACACAAGAATGAAAAAACTTAACACATTCACACCAGGACCTGCCGAATTTACTAAAATCTTACTAAGAATGTATCTATCTATCTATCTATCTATCTATATATAAAGATAACTTTTTTATTCTATTTTATTTTTTAATCCCTCTTGTTTACAAATTCTAAAAAGCATAAATCAAAAAATGTAACATAAAAATGTTTTTAATGTCAGAATAAATTTAATTTTGTATTTATTTCATTTAATTATCATAAAAGCACGCTTGGACTTTATATATATATATTTTTAAATTATTATAACATATTTCTCAGAAATTTGTATACAGTGCACCTACAATTATTTGTAGAATTTCAAATGCACCCCAACTTCAAAAAGTTTGAGAACCCTTGGCCTAAGGTAATACCACTAAAGCTTAACAAAGACCCTTTGGTTAGGCTGCACTTGCCCATTCGCTGCCCTGTTTCTCTCAGTTGCAGCCATGTGGACCAGGCATAGGCTCCAAGCACGGGCTGGGGCACAGACATGCAGTGCCAGCCAGAGTGCAATCAGAAACAAAGACTAAGCTAGGCAGCTGGAAACAGAGGTTGAGCAGTACTAAATTTTAGCATGGACTGAACTGAACTATGAAAACTTCAGATGACCTGTGGATGCTGGGTCAGGAGCAGTGATTCTCTGGACCCTGGTTCTTCTTCTGAGCCCTGACAAAGAAAGGAATGGACTTTTTCCAAAGTGGAATGGAACTGAGCAACCAAGTCATGGATAAGACACCATACACTAGGGGGCAGTCTTTTGTGTTTGCCCCAACTCCAATAAATCTTTATTTATTTATTTATTTTTATTTATTCATTTTAGAGAGGAGAGGGAGAGAAAGAGAGAGAGAGAGGAGCTAGAAGCATCAACTCCCATATGTGCCTTGACCAGGCAAACCCAGGGTTTCGAACTGGCGACCTCAGCATTTCCAGGTCGACGCTTTATCCACTGCGCCACCACAGGTCAGGTCTCCAATAAGTCTTATGACTACACCTTATCTTCCTCCTTGTGGGTCCCCAAAATGCTTCTCTTGCTACTCCATGAATAAACCCCATTTTCATCAGCAATAAAATCATAAAAAGTATTATCTACTAATACAAAAAATACACTTCTCCCTCTAGCTCAATTGGCTAGAGCATCGTGTTGAAGCACAGGTTGTCAGGTTGATCTCTGGTCAGGGCACATCCAGGAATAGATCAATGTTCCTGTCATCTTTGTCTCTCTCTCTTTTCTCCTCGCTCTCTAAATCAATAAAATAAGGTTTTAAGAAAATAAAAATAAAATAAAAAGCCCAACGTTTGTTTCAAAAAATATACTTCAATTTGCAATTTGATATGCAATTAGTTTCAAATCCAAATATGATATAAATGGTTTGTAATTTATTCTTTAACAAAACCAATAGTTTCTCACATGACTAAACAGCTTGCTTTCCATTTCATCAAAATTTGGCATAAATGTATTATTTGGAACCTGTAGGGCCAGAGGTCATGGCCATCAAGCCCATTCACATGCAGGTTCTCATTGGATTCGGGCAGATGGTAAAGAAACAGTGGAGCCAAAAAATGGTGGGTTAATCCTTTATTTAGGTCTTGCACTGGCCTTCAAGCAAACAGGCAGGGAAAACACTTCCCTTTCACTCAATCAGAGCTCCCCTGGAGAATCTTCTCCAGTTCCTCCTCGAATCAAAGGTCTCACCAGTCTTAGCAGAGCGCGCAAATCCCCTCAGCTCTGGTTCCCCACCTGCATACCTTCTCTTTCTCTGCAAAAACTGGCTCCTTCTTCAGCATTCTGCATTCTCTCTGCTCTCCCTGAAAAACATGGCTTCTTTTTCTTTCTTCTTCTGCTCTCTCTCTTCAAAACTTCCTGGTACAAAAATCTCTCCTCCAGCAAACATTAGCAAACCAATAGCCCTTCCCAAGCAGGAAGGAAATTTGCAATTTCACAGAGCACATATACCTGGCGCTGCCCAGCCCCAATGCAAACTATAAGCGAGCAAACATAAAAATCATATTTTACAAACTTATTTGACCAACAGAACCTCTATTTAAATTATTAAGGCATGCAGAAGTAGTTTTTAATTTCACTTAAAATAATGATATCACCTTGGAGAACAACTATTTGAAGAGATTTGGAGACCAATCAAACCATGGAAGCATTAAATGATTAAGATGTTGATGGGAAATATATAGAGGTAAGCCCTATATTTACTACATTATTTGACCCTCAGAGAATTTGCATTTCAAATCAAGTGGATTAGAAAAGAAATTGAAAGCTGTGTGAATAAACCCTGTGGAAACCTCTCTTCACTGAGATAAAAAAGATAAGACTTTGGTCTTACTAAAACAGTCAAGATTTAGAAAAACAAGTTTCCAGATTATAATGTTGTGATTTATAAGAAAAATATATATTTACATATATATAATTTTCAACCTGTTCCTGGCAGCAGCTCTTAAAACCCATGTAATTTCTTTATTTTTTTTTTTAAATTTTAATGAGAGAAGGGGAGATAGAGAGATAGACTCCTGAATGAGCCTGGACTGGGATTCAGTTGGCAAGCCCACTAGGAGGCAGAGCTCTGCCCATCTGGGGCCTTGCTCCATTGCTCAACCAAGTTCTTCTTAGTGCCTGAGGTGGAGGCCATGGAGCCATCCTTAGCACAGAGGGCCAACTCACTCCAATAGTTGCAAGACAGGAAGAGAGAGAGAGAGAAAGAGAAGTGAGAGGGGGAGGGGTGGAGAAGCCAACGGCCATTTCTCCTGTGTGCCCTGACTGGGAATCGAACCCAGAACTTCCACATGCTGGACCTGGACAGAAGTTCTACAGCTGAGCCAACTGGGCAATGCCTGTAATTTCTTAAATTATATGAATAATGGGAATATCTTTTGTTATAATATTTGTTACTTTGTCATTATTTCCTGAAATAGCACCAGAACATTAAAGGTGAAAGGATTACCTTTTGTTATAAATTTATAACAACCCCTTTCAACCTGAATTTATGTTAAGGAGGTAGTTTTCAGAAGATCACTCCATAGGGATGGGGCAGATTGCCAGGGAAATCAACCGTATGGTTAGAGATTTAGAGTTTTCAGTCCCATCCTGGACTTGTGCATGAAATAATTGTGGAGAAGAACTGAAGGTTTAATGAATCATCAATGGCCAGTGGTTTAATTAATCCTGTCTAACTGATGAAGCCTCCATAAAAATTCTAAACAACAGAATGTGGAGAGCTTCCAGGTCAGGGGATTTTTGAAGGTACTGGGAGCATGACATGCCTAAGTTTCTGCCTCTCTTCCAGACTATTGCACTCTATGCATCTCTTTCGTCTGGCTGTTTCTGAATTGTATCCTTTTATAATAAATCAGTAATCAAATCAGTAAACTACTTTTTCTCAGTTCTGTGAGCTGCTCTAACCAGTTATCAAACCAGAGAAGAGGGTCTTGGGGAGCTCAAATGTATAGTCAACTGGTAAGAAGCATGGGTAACAAGTAACCTGGGGTTTGGGAATGACATGTGTAGGGGGTGCAGTATTATGAAACAGAGCTCTAAACCTGTGGGATCTGTGTGCTCACCCCAGATCAATAGTGTCAGAATTGGATTGAATTGGAGGACACCCAGATGCTGTGCACAGAGAACTGAAGAATGGCTTGATGTGTGCAAACCCCACACATCTGGTGTCAGAAGTGAAGGAATCTGTAAAGAGACAGAAAACAGTTTTCCTTATACAGACCAAAAACATAATGCCTGCAATTTTTTTTTCTTAAGATACTTTGTGTGTGGGGGGGAGGGAAGGGGTGCAAAGAAAACCAGATAGAAGGTGACAGAAGATAATTTGACTTTGGGTGATGGGAATGCAACATAATCAAATGTCAAAATAACCTGGAGATGTTTTCTTTGAACATATGTACCTTGATTTATCAATATCACCCCATTAAAATTAATAAAAAAAGATATTTTGTGATTTCTAAGCTGTGCTTGTCAGGTACAAGAAAAAAAAGCAAGCAAGAAAATGCTGATAAAAACAATGATGAGGATGATGATAATGAGACATTTAATTATAAATAAAATAAAACTGACTGACAAATCTGATGAAAGGTTAAAAATCCAAACAAAATTTTCTCCATACAAAAACTTGAACTGTATCTTTGAAATGTTCAATCCTAATTTATATCATTTGTTTCTATTTTATCAGTCTGCCATAAAAAACTGATATTCTATCTACAGTTTGTTATACATCATCTCAGTCTTCACTATAAAATTAATCAACAATGAGTATAGCTGTTACTCTGAGCAGGTAACAGTAGGTAGAGAAGTGCAAAAATGCAGAGCAAAACAGTCTTTACCTTGGAGAAGCAAAATCACGCTCCAGGGATACATTATCAACATTATCACCAGCAGCAACAGCAGCCACTGCTGCCACCAATACTTGCAAACGGGCAACAAGCCAGCCGCCAACATGCAGTCTCAACTATTGACCTAAAGAATCCAAGGAAACCAGGAAAGAAGACCACCCAACATAACTGGCTCTCTGGGGGCAGTCTTCCTCCTGATATCACTGAGGAGGAAATGAAAGCTATGTAAAGGCAGGTGAACTCTTCATTGACAAGGATAAGGATTTCGACTTCTTCTGCTTGGAAGCACAAGCCCTGAAGGAGATCGCTGAAGTGGAGCTGGACACATGCAGATCTGTGGAAAGGAGCTACGTGTGCACCTCACCTTCCGTAAATGCACTTCTTATGTTCCAAAACCTTCTTCAGTATGTGTCTAACAAACTGCTGGAGAAAGCCTTTTCTGTGCAGGAGAAGCGTTGATGCTGGGAGGAAGACATGCAGTGATGGCAGGAAGAAATGAGGAGGAGACAGCAGGGAGGACTCAGGGAACCCTTCCTGATGTGAAAAAGCAGGAGATATGGATGGTCCAGAAGGCTATGAGAGGCAGTAAGGGCATAAACAGCAGCGGTGTCATGCTTTTGCTCCTGCGTGTGCTGGTTCCCAAGTTCCTCCAGGACCTGCCACTATGATGCCAGGCAGAACCTTAGGACTGAATTCATCAGGAACTGAACATTTTGGCCAAACTGTTATAATAGAAAGAATAGGGACAATTAGTGAAACCCTTCTTGCATTGGACTGTGCAACTCCTGGAGCTGAAGTTCCTACAAACAAATGTTGCTTGTACTAATACAGTTGCAGTGTCTAATTTCCCAAAGTCCTTAAGAAAAAGACTCTTTTGGACTAGTCGGAATTCTACCCTGGAAAAGTGTTAGGAATGCCTCCTAATAGTTAGGTTTTCCCCTGCCTAGGGCGTATCCTGGAGAAATAAAGCAAGCGAAGCCTGGTATTTAGCAAATCATTTCTTTGTAGTATATCATTTAATCATATCTGTGTAGTACAGTCCTAAAGTCTCATGTGTTTATTGAAGACCTGGGAGGCTAGAAACAATGGCAAAGTGAATCCAGTTAGAATCTTCATTAATTTAATCATTCCATTCTTTGTTTATCCTGTTTTGTTTGTGTTCTCATTAAATTTCCTGACCCCAGAGACACTGCCAAATATACACAAACCCACAAACATTCTTTATTGACCTTAGCCCCATCCTCGCATTCACTCCCAGATGGAAATTCAGGCAATTGTCTACAGAGGTTAGAGGCAACATACATACAGTTCTGTATAATCCATATACTATTTCTTCATATCCTAAGAAAGACATTTCCTCTTAGAGATTTTCGTTCTAGCATATCTTTTTTAAAAAATCTTGTGTTAATTGCCTTTATCTTTTTCTTTGGTAAAGATAATCCAGGACTAGCCTTTTTTGTGTCTGACAATGGGGTTCACAGCTTTACTTGGTAAATCTAATATAATCTATGGAACAGGGCTGCTATATGCTGAATGTCAAACAATAGCTCTTAGACTTGCTTATCTTAGGTAGTTATGCTGAGCATTTTTTTTTCTGTACTATGGTATCCTTGACACTTTTAAAGTTTTTCTGAGAAATGAAACAATAATGCGGCATCAAGTTATTTAAAATACATTTGAAGCTTTTAAAAATTAAATTAATTAATAGTACAGGTAATATGACAAAATGACTGAAATCAAGAAAAAAAAACTAAATCAATAGAAACAAACTTAAATATACTCTACTAATTGGTGTTATTAGACACAGAACTTACCTGTGAAGACTATTATTTCAATGGTATTAAATTATAACTTACACAGTTTACAAATCTTAATGTAATGATCCCAATGTAATTTTGAAAGTATATACTGGCTTGACAGATTGTGGCACAACGAATAGAATGCCAACCCTGAATGCTGAAGTTCCTGGTTAGAAACCTTGAAGTTGGCTTGAGTTTGGGATAGTCAGCTTGAGCACAGGATCAATGGATTGAGCACAACATCATCAAAATGATCCCAAAGTTGCTGACTTGAACAAAGGGTCACTGGCTCAGCTTGAGCCCCACCTCCCACCCCCACCCCCATCAAGGAACCTATGAGAAGCAATCAATGAACAACTAAAATGAAGCAAAGAGAAGCAACTACAACTTGATGCTTCTCATTCCCCCTTCCTCTTTCTCTCTCCCTTCCTATTCCTCTCCCTCTCATAACAATAAAATAAAATTATATACTATATCTCTTATCACCCATGTCAAGATGTAGAAAATTACCTGCTCAGAAGCATCCATTATGCCCTATTCAAGAAGTCTTCACCAAAGTTAACCATAATAATAGGGGCTGTCACCTAAAATTGTGTTGTTTTTTAGAGAAAAATGTAAACAAAAAATATTTTTATATGTTCATAAATATTTTTGAAAGGCTTTTTAAAAAAAAACTCATCTGTAGCTTTCATTTTAATTTTATTCATTAAGTTCAGGGATCAGATTTAGGATCTCACCGTGCATTTACTTGGCATGTCTTTTTAATTTTTTTAATTATAGAACAGTTTTTCAGACTTTATCTTTTATGACATTAATAACTTTTAAGAATCTAGTTATTAGAATTTATTCATTTTAGGTTCTTCCGATGTTCCTCATGATTATATTCAGATTATGCATTTTTGACAGAAACCTGACAGATGATAATACTTTGTTCTTCTCAGACTATCATATTAGGAGGCACGGGTTGTTGGTTTGTCCCCTTATTTATTTTTTATTTAATTTTTTTACAGAGACAGAGAGAGAGTCAGAGAGAGGGATAGATAGGGTCAGACAGACAGGAATGGAGAGAGATGAGAAGCATCAATCATCAGTTTTTTGTTGTGACACTTTAGTTGTTCATTGATTGCTTTCTCATATGTGCCTTGACTGTGGCCTTCAGCAGACCGAGTAACCCCTTGCTCAAACCAGCAACCTTAAGTCCAAGCTGGTGAGCTTTTGCTCAAACCAGATGAGCCCACGCTCAAGCTGGAGACCTTGAGGTTTTGAAGCTGGGTCCTCCACATCCCAGTCCGACGCTCTATCCACTGCGCCACCACCTGGTCAGACTTGTCCCTTTATTTTTGATGTTAAGTTAATCATTTAGTTAAGGTTCTTTCTGCCAGGTTTCTTTACAAAGATGGTACTCTTTTCTCTTGCTAATGAATTGGCCATGTATAGAGAGATACTCTGAAATTATGTAAATATAATGTCCCTTGTTATCTTTCCTCACTAGATTCAACACTTATTAGTGAAAAATGATTAAATCAATTACCACAATAATGATTACAAAATAGTCTAAACCAGTAAACTTATCTAAACAAAACCCTGATTTTTCTTTAGCTCACTTTTCATATAAAAGATAAAATTATTTAAAATAAAATTAAATAATCATTGAAACATTCTATAATTACAAATGTTACTTTGGGTTGAAATAGACTGAAAATTATAAGGAAAAAACAATCATGAAATTGCATGGTTTGGTCAGTAGGAATTAATGGAAATAGCATCATAATATAAGCATGAAAGGAACAGATTAATAAGATGTTGAGAGATCAGTTTTTATTTGATTTCCATGGGTCTGTTGCACCACAAGGTAGCAATGACAAGAATATCCACTGTAAGAGGTTTTTTTTTTATCTTTAGTACTCTCTGAGAACTTAAAACAATTTAGAAATCATTAAAATAAGATTGATATTTGGAATTCAGAGAAATAAATGAGATTCTTTCCAAGACAAAGTATTTTATGTGAAAACAGAAGTAAACTCAGAACAAATGCATGGGAAACACCAAAATTTAAAAGGGCATAAGAAAAGGAATTCAGAAATAGTTCTCAAAGAGGCAGTAGAATAATGAGACAGGGTAGTGTGCAACAGTGGGTATGCAACAGGGAAGGGGAAAGCATCACCTCTGTTTACAAGGAGCTGTAGGAATGGAGAAAGGAAGTGCCTATCCAATCTGGAGTGGGGAGGGTGGTCAGAGGAGATTTCCAGAGAAAGGTATTTACTTTCTACACAGAGATGGAAATGAGGAAAGAATTCTGAATTGTGATGTTCCAAGTAGAGAGAACATCATGTAAGAAGAGGCAGGATAGCATGTTCCTGTCAAGCCACTGGAACTAATCATAGCCCGTTGCACTGGGTCCACATAGGGCTGAGTATAAACCAGATATTAGGAAGCAGGAAAAAAAAAACTGACACAGACAAGAATAAGGAAGAAATCTTCTGGGGTGAAAGTGAGATTTTCATTCCTGGAAAAACAAAAACATCTTCAAGTTTATATATAGAGACTCTGAGCCTTTCTCTTACTCTTATCTTGAATAGGACCAAGAATTTTGAAACTGATAGAAATAGCTTAAATTATTGATTGTGCCTTGGGCAGCTGAACTAGCACTGGTAACCGCCTATATCCAGACTCCATTTTTATAGAAAGAAATGCTTTCTGGTTTAAACTGTTTCTTTATTAGTTAATAGTTTAATAAAGAAAGTGACTTATTTACTTAAAGCTGAAGCCATTCTTATCCTATATAGGGGAGGAAGAAAAAGGTTGATGATGACATTTTTCTTACAAGAAAAAGTTCAAGAGTAAAATTATTCTTTAAATACCAATGACTTTAGAACATTTAACTCAATGTTCAGGGCCCCCAGGAATGTAATTTATGGTCCATCCATTTCAGAGATAAAGAATATACAAAATGAGCTGAAAAGTCTGTGGAATGTCCTATTTTTTTAATTTAATTTTTTTAGTTTAGAAAGAAAGAGAAACATTAATTATGTGTTCCACTTATTTATGCATTCATTGGTTGATTCTTTTTTTAAATTTATTCATTTTAGAGAGGAGAGAGAGAGAGACAGAGAGAGAGAGAGAAGGGGGGAGGAGCTGTAAGCATCAACTCCCATATGTGCCTTGACCAGGCAAGTCCAGGGTTTAGAACCGGCGACCTCAGCATTTCCAGGTCGACGCTTTATCCACTGCGCCACCACAGGTCAGGTTCATTGGTTGATTCTTGTATATGCCTTGACCAGGGATGCAACTTGCAACTTTGGCATGTCAGGATGATGTTCAAACTGAGCTACCAGGCGAGGGCCTATCCCTATTGGAAAGAGAGCAGCCTGACTACTTTTAAGTGTTGAAATTTCTAATAAGAACAATGCTCTGCAGCAATGAGATTTGAAAATGACTAATGTGACTCATAGTCTTCAGAATTATATAAATAGCTATTTAAATAACCAAATTGATTTTTCTAAGTTAAGGTTTATTTCATATTACCCTGTCAGAAATTTCTTTCTACCTATTCTTAGATTAAAAGGTTAGATGACAGCAGTAATTTGACCAAATTGTAGATAATATTATTTATGACATTTATAAAACTCAGCAGCAGTAAGTTGAAGAAGTTTTGATAATTTTCTAGAGAAGCATTATTGAAATTTTAAGAAAAGATTGATATTTTAAAAATGTAAAACTTTGTTTTGTTTTTTATGGCTTAGTTACAGTTTTGCAGATAACTTTCTTTGTAGAAAATAACTTATAAATAAATTAACACTATTTTATAGTTAAGTATAATCATGAAGAGCACTGATGAGATTTAGAACAAATGGAACATCTTTTAAATTTTTTTTGCTAGCCTGACCAGGTTGTGGCGCAGTGGATAGAGTATTGAACTGGGATCTGGAGGACCCAGGTTTGAAACCCCAAGGTCACTGGTTTGAGCACGTGCCCATCTGGTTTGAGCAAGGCTCACCAGCTTGAACCCAAGGTCACTGGCTTGAGCAAGGGGTCACTCAGTCTGCTGTAGCCCCACAGGCAAGGCACATATGAGAAAGCAATCAATGAACAACTAAGATATTGCAATTGATGCTTCTAATCTCTCTTCCTTCCTGTCTGTCCCTATCTCTTCCTCTCTCTGTCTCTCTTTGTCTCTGTCACCAAAAAAAAATTTTATTTTGCTCATATTAAATAATACATTGTTTCCATAAATAGAGATTTTGAAAATATATAAATTTCAGATTCAATGTTAAATATCATTTTTTTTCTGGACATAACTGTCTCTTAATCCTTTTATTTGAGAAGTAATATAGGTTTAAAAGATGATCCAAATATATTTCTTCCATATTTCAGTTTATATTAATGATTTAGATAAAAGGGAATATAAAATACAAAGTAGAAATTATTTTATTTTTAGGTTTACAATAAAATTTAACAGAAAATAAAGTTTCCATATATATCCTTGCCTCACACATGTACCATCAACATCTCTCACAATATTCAGAATAGCTAAAAAATGAAAAAACAACTCAGATGCCCATAAATTGATGAAGAGACAAAAACACTTGTTACATGAACCAACACTGACTCATCATTACCCCTATCAGTCCATAGTTTCATCAGAGTTCAATCATTTCTGTAAGTCTAAAGCAGGGGTCCCCAAACTTTTTACACAGGGGGCCAGTTCACTGTCCCTCAGATCATTGGAGAGCCAGACTATAAAAAAAACTATGAACAAATCCCTATGCACACTGCACATATCTTATTTTAAAGTAAAAACACAAAACGGGAACAAATACAATATTTAAAATAAAGAACAAGTAAATTTAAATCAACAAACTGACCAGTATTTCAATGGGAACTATGTTCCTCTCACTGACCACCAATGAAAGCGGTGCCCATTCTGGAAGTGCGGTGGGGGCCGGGTAAATGGCCTCAGGGGGCCACATGCGGCCCGCGGGCCGTAGTTTGGGGACCCCTGGTCTAAAGTTTCATCAGAGCTCACTTTTGGTGTTTTACATTTTATGAGTTTTGACAAAAGGGTTGGGGGGGAGTGCATAAATTAGTTTTTTGTTCATAAGATTTTTCTCTTGTGAGCACTTTATATAAATAGAATTGTACAACATGTGTTTATTTGTCCCTACCCTTTTTCACTTAGCATAATGTTGTCAAGGTATATGAATGTTGTAGACTGTATCTATAATTTTATTTCTTTGTGTGGATGAATAATATTCTGTTGTATGCATATATCACATGTGATTGCCCCTTCATCAATTGACGGACACCTGAGGTTTTTTTTTTTTTTTTTTCACTTCTTAACTAATATGAATATTGATGCTGTGTGTGTTCATGTGTTTTCAGTTCCTTTGGCAATATATCTGAGAGGGAGGTTGCCTGATTTTATCAAGATCCATCTATGTTGTCACAAATGGCAGTACTACACTTCATCTTTTCTTGTTGTTAAGTAGTATTCCATTGTATATATGTATCACATCTTCTTTATCCAATCATCTGTTAAAAAACACTTCAGTTGTTTTGTGTCTTGGCCACCATAAACAATGCTGCAATGGATCATTTGTTTATTATTGAGTTTAAGAGTTCTTTGATATTTGGGGTAATAATAACTTTTCTTTTGTAAATATTCTCTTGTAGTCCTTGGTTTGTCTTCTAATTTTTTGATGGTGTCTTTCATAAAGCAGAACTATTTTTTAATTTAATTTTAATGAAGTCCACATTCAATTAACATTAACAAACTACAATTGTTTCATGGATTATTGTATCTTTATTTTTATATCTAAAAAGACATGACCATATCCAAGAGCATCCAGATTTTCTCTTATGTTATCTTCTAAGAGATTCATAAGTTCACATTTTACAGTTTGATCTATGTGCCATTTATAGTAAATTTTTGTGAAGCATGTAAGGTCTGTGTTTGGTTTCATTTTCTTAGATGTCCAGTTGTTCAGCACCATTTGTTGAAAAGACTATTTTTGTTCCATTGTTACATTTGTGCCACAGTGTCAAAAATCAGTGAATTGTATTTATGGAATGTATTTTTAGAATCTCTATTTTATTAACTAATCTAGTTTTGTTCATTCACCAACACCACACTATTTTGATTACTTTAGCTTTGTGTGTGTGTGTGTTTGTGTGTGTTTGTGTGACAGACAGACAGAGACAGAGAGAGGGACAGATAGGGACAGACAGACAGGAAGGGAAAGAGATGAGAAGCATCAATTCTTCGTTGTGGCACCTTAGTTGTTCATCAATTGTTTCTCATATGTGCTTTGACCAGGTGGCTACATCAGACGGAGTAACCCCTTGCTCAGGTAGGTGACCTTGGGCTCAAGCTGGTGAGTCTTGCTCAAACCAGATGAGACCACGCTCAAGGTGGCGACCTCGAGGTTTTGAACCAGTGTCCTCTGCATCCCAGTCTGACACTCTATTATTCTTTTTTTTTTTTTTTTTTTTTTAGAAAGGAGAGAGAGAGGGAAAGGAGAGAGAGGCAGAGAGAGAGAAGGGGGGAGGAGCAGGAAGCATCAACTCCCCTATGTGCCTTGACCAGGCAAGCCCAGGGTTTCGAACCGGCGACCTCAGCATTTCCAGGTCGACGCTTTATCCACTGCGCCACCACAGGTCGAGTCTGACACTCTATCCACCATGCGACCACTTGGTCAGGCTGATTACTTTAGCTTTATAGTAAGTCTTGAAGTTGGGTAGCATCATTTCTCCAACAATATTGTTTGGACTACTCAGGTATGTATCTTGTTTATTTATATAAATTCCATATAACTGATCATATAACCATAGAATTAGTTAGTTAATATTCACAAAATAACATCTGATATTTTGATTGGGATTGTGCTAAATCTGTAGATCAAAGTAGGAAGCAATAGATATCTTGAAAATATTGAGTCACGTTATTCAAAAACATAAAACATTTCTCCACTTATTTAGTCCTTTGATTTTGTTTATTAAAGCTTTGTAGTTTTATCCAAATAGATCTTATACATATTTTGTTGGAACATCTAAATATTTCATTTTCAGGGGTATATCTGTAATTTCATTTTCTACTTGTTTATTGTTATTTTTGAAAAATGCACTTTTGTACATTATGTATCTTATAACTTGTTAAATCATGTTAGCTTTAAGAGGTTTTTGGTTTGTTGCCTTGTTTGTTTTTGTCAACTTTTTCAGATTTTCTAATGTATGATCTTGTCATCTGAGAGCAAAGACAGTTTTATGGCATCCTTCTCAATATGCATACATTTTATTTTCTTATTTACATACCTGGGATCAATTTTACTTGATCATGGTTTATAATTATTTTTTTACATATTTTTTTTCAATTTGCTAATATATTGCTGAGAACTTTTGCATCTATGTTCATGATAAATTGTGGTCTATGGGGTTTTTTTTCTTATCAGGTTTCTTCTTATAACACCTGGTTTTGGTGTTAGGGTAATGATGCCTTTATGAAATTAGATGAGAAATATACTCCTTGCTTATATCCTCTCAAAGAGAGAGTAAAGAATTAGCAAATTTCTTCCTTAAATGTTTGGTAGAATTCACCAGTGAGCCCGTCTAGGATGTTTTCTGTTTGAAAGATTAATTATTATTTTAATTTCTTTAATAATTTTAGTTCTATTTAGATTGCCTCTTCCTTCTTGGGTGAGTTTTCATAGATGATATTTTTTAAGAGATTGCTCCATTTTATCTAGCTTACCAAGTTTGTGTCATAAAGATGTTTATAATATTTTTACTAACCCTTCAATTTCTATAGAATCTGCAGTGATAACTTTTATTTTTGATAATAGTAACTTGTGGGGGGGTGTTTGTTTTACTGAATTAGCTCAGGGTACAGGTTTATTGGTTTTACTGGCCTTTTAAAAGACAGTTTTTGTTTTTATTGATTTTGTTACTTTTTTATTTTCAGTGTCATTGATTTCTGTTTCAAGTGTTACTCTTTTCTTCTCCTTACTTTATATTTAATTTGCTCTTTTTTCTAGTTTTTAAGATAAAAATTTATATATTTGATTTTAGTTAAATAAATCTTTGCTTTTTTAACATATGCATTCAAATTTTTCTCTAAGTACTCCTTTTGCTACATCCACAGATTTTGATAAGTTCTGTTTTTATTTAGTTCAGAAGAGTTTTAATTTCACTTGAGATTTTTTTTGTGTATGTCATCCACATGTTAATTAGAAGTATGCTATTTAATCTCCATGTATTTAGAGATTTTCCAATTAGTTTGCTGTTTTGATTTCTAGTTAAATTCCATTGTGGAATGTGAGCAGACAATGTACAATATCCATTCTTTTATAGTTGTTATGGTGTGCTTTATTGCTCTAAATTTGTTGAATGTCCCCTATAATAAAAGCCTATAGATATTGATTACATCCATTGATTGATGGTATTGTTGAGTTCAACTATGTCTTTACTGATTTTATGCCGGTTGGATCTGCCTATTTCTCAGAAAGAAGTGTTGAAGTCTCCAACTTTGATAGTGGATACCTTTATTTCTCCTTGCAATTCTATCAGTTTTTGCCTCACATCTTTAACACTCTGTTGTTAAATGCATACATGTAAAATTCTTAAGTCTTCTTGGAGAATTTACCTCTTCATTATTATGTAAAGTTTTCATTACCCCTGATAATTTTCCTTACTTGAAGTTTGCTGTTTGAAATTAACATAGTTACTGCTGCTTGTTGCGGACTGTAAATCACAAAAAGCCTTTGTAAATTCAAGGCTTAGCAAAAGGCTAAGTTCTCTCCCTTCACCTCCATATTGGCTATGATGCTGAGTATTTGCACCCACTTCACTTGCTTCCTTGAATTGCTGGAAGCAATTTACATGCCCTTCCTCTTACTCTTTATTTGTTCAGATGTTGATTGATTTTGCTTATGCATGGTAAGGTGATTCTTGTGTATGCCTTGAGAGAGTTCCTGTTTTAGCCTCAGATGTGTAACTTTGTATCAAGGACTTCCTTGATTTGCATACGGCTATATAATAAAGCAAAGTGGGGCTATGGGGTACTCGGATATTGCCATCAGCATTTGAAGAGTCCTCCCAGTGTCATCCTTTTTCCTTAATAAGTCTGTTTTCTTAATTTTGCACCATTATTAGGAGCCACGCTGGTCCGCAGCAAGAGGCACCTGAACAGAAGACTTGAATACGAGGAAACTAAAACTGAAGGCAGGTGACAGAACTCCCCAAATGAAGTGTGCACAGTGAGTAAAGAAAGTTTTGGGGAAAGTATAATTGGGAGTAAAAAAATTATGGGGCAGTTGGGGTAAAAAATAAGGGACCTTTTTGTAGAAATGTTTCCGTATGAAGACAAATCATTGTCTAAAGAGTATCAGGGTGAGCCGGAAACAGAAGGACGTGAATATGAGGATAACTTGGAGTCTGAGAATGACTTGGGGGATAAAAAATTCATGGCTATAGTTGCCTTAGCTGCGGTGCCTCCACTGCCCTCAGCTCCTTCCTACGTTCAACCCTCTGCTCCTCCGTTCCCTTTTCAGGCTGATTTCGAAGTCTGTAGCTCAAAATCTTGAAAGTCCTCTCTTCAGCAATCTATAGACCAGGCTCAAAATATAGGGGAAATAATAGATGGCTTTGCCTGTTTTCCTGTTGTAGAAAGACAGGATGATATGAGGAGACTAGTGCAAGAACATGAATCTATACCTTTTAGAACTCTGAAAGAGCTTAAACTTGCTTGTGTTCAGTATGGGCCTACCACCCCTTTTTCACTTGGTTTATTAGATACTATTAGTGCAAAGGCTCTTCCCCCAAATAACTGGAAGGTGATTGCTCATGCTTGTCTCTCTGGGGGTGATTATTTGCTGTGGAAGTTGGACTTTTATGAAGGGGCCATTGAGGTAGTGGAGAAATCTCAGCATAGTCAACCTGAGCTGCTGGTTACAGCGACTATAGATTTTGAGAATGGAAAGGAAACTCAGGTATTAGGAAAATTACAGCTTTTCCTGTAATGGTCTGATTTTCTTTAATGTTTTAACTACAATCTTCTTAACTATCATTTTGTTTTTCTTATTGTTTGCCTGGAAATTGAGGCAGGGGTCCTGTATTGGATCTGACTATAAAAGATATTCCAGCAGCTGCCGAGAGCAAATTTTCTCAGGGAGATTTTGTTTAGTCCCATCCTTCAGTCCCTCTGCAGAAAATGCACTGACTAAAATCAGGCAGGCATCTTTCTAATCTGGTTATGCTCTGAAATCCTGGGTTTCTCTCTGGTTTGTCTGGTTCATCTAATTCTTGTTTCTGTTTTGTCTTTGTTTAATGTTGTCTAAAATGTGTCTGTTTTTAAGGCCTGAATTAAGTTCTTTTTTTTTTTGCATGCAAAAATTGGAAATGCTGGCTCTAATATTTAGAAAAAATAAAATGAGTTTAGAACTTGTAAGAACCACTTATTTAAATTTAAAAAGAATGCAATGTAGATTCTTAAGACTTACTAATTTGGTTAGTGCATTGTGAGGTTGTTCAGAGTTAGGAGCCATATAGCAATTCAAGTATTAGGATTAATCGAAGTTATATGTTATACTTGTGTTTTTTGTGCATAACTTGTCTTGTTTATGTGTAAGGTTATACTCAGGCAAAACAAAAGATTTGAGCAAAATTAAGCAGGGCCCTATTAAGTCATTTCCAGATTTCTAGAATTTGTCTCACAGCTAATTCAAGCAGTTGAAAGAATAGTAGAAGATAAAAATGTGGGAAAGATTTTAATAAAACAATTAGCCCATGAAAATGCTAATTCTGTTTGTCAGGCTGCACTTTGGCCTCACTGCAAGAAGAAAGATACAGAGGACTATATTAGAATATGTGCTGATGTTGGGCCTTCATACATGCAAGGTCTTACTTTTGCCACAGACATTAAGGCAAAGATTTCTAGGATGATACTTTAATAAAGGGCAAAACAAACAAAAGTAGGAAGGTCAGGGAAGTACTTCTGCCTGTGGATATTGTTTCCAATGTGGGGGTTTGGGGTATTTTGCTAGAAACTGCTCTGCTCCCCCACCCAGATATTGATCTTGACCTCTCCTTCAAGGACAGCCATCCCTTTAAACTCTGGACCTCTACCCATTTTGTAGGAAAGGGAAACATTGGGCAAATAAGTGTAGGATTAAATATACTACCAGAGGTCAAGGAAATGGACAATAGGGCGCCCCCTGACCCCACAAACAATAGGAGTGATGTTGGTGTTTCCTTGGCAAATTCTGATTTCAGCAGGCCAAACATTGCCCAACTATCTTGGGCAATAGCAGGCAGTGCAGGACTGGACCTCAGTCCCACCTCTCAATTCATATTAACTCCAGAGATGCAACCTCAAGCTATACCCACTGGAATTTTTGGGCCACTTCCCAGTAACATAGTAGGACTCTTGTTAGGCAGAAGTAGTTTAACTATGAGAAAATTTTTTGTTCTTCCTGGAGTAATAGACTTGGATTATACAGCAGAAATTAAAGTAATGACTCACACTCTGAGGAATATAGTCACTATCTCTCCTGACATAAAAATTGCTCAATTAATCCTTTTACCTCTTTTAAGATAAGGCCAAACCCTGCTAAAAAGACCCTGAGAGAATCAAAGATTTGGCTCCACTAATGCTGCTTATTGGATTCAAAAAATAGATCAAGAATGCCCTGAAATGGAACTAACAATACAAGGGCATAAATTTAAAGGACTTCTAGATACTGGGGCTGATGTATCTGTTATTGTTAAGCTACATTGGCCTCCTTCCTGGCCCACTCATGCAGCAGCCACAGAATTACAAGGTATAGGGTAGAGCAAATCCCTTCAATAAAGTTGTAGTTTTTTACAATGGGAAGATAAAGAAGGTCATTCTGGATTTTTTCAGCCTTATGTGCTCCCTGGATTGCCAGTTAATTTGAGAGGTAGAGATGTTTTTAAAAATATGGGAGTGTTGCTTCTCAGTCCTGATAGTTTAGTCAATACTCAAATGCTTGATCAGAGATTTTTGCCCACTAAGGGACTAGGGAAAGAACAGTGGGGAATTCTCACTCCCATAGAAGTGGCGCCCAATACCAGAAGGCATGAATTAGGATATCCAAATTTAGCATAGAAGCCTTGGTAGCTCCTGCTATCTCAATAATGCATTGTGCAGACCCAATTACTTGGAAATCATATAATCCTGTATGGATAGACCAATGGCCCCTTTCTCAGGAGAAAATTAAGGCAGCTGCTCAATTGGTACAAGAGCAGTTACAACTTGGGCACATTGAACCATCTAATAGTCCATGGAATACACCTATATTTGTCATTAAAAAGAAATCAGGAAACTGGAGACTATTACAAGATTTGAGAGCAATAAATAAGACTATGGAAATTATGGGTCCTCTCCAGCTAGGACTGCCTTTTCCTACCGCCATTCCATGGAATTACCACCTTGTAATTATCGACTTGAAGGATTGCTTTTTTTACTATTTCTTTAAGCCCTAATGATTGCAAGCATTTTGTATTCAGTGTTCCTTCACTTAATTTCCAGGCTCCAATGGAATGATACAAGTGGAGAGTTTTGCTTCAAGGTATGGCTAACAGTCCTACCTTGTGCCAAAACTATGTTGCTCAGCTATCTCTCCAATACAAAGGCAGAACCCTAAGGCCTTCATAATTCATTATATGGATGATATTTTTATTGCTCATCCAGATAAAGACATTGTGTTGACCATTTTGCAACAACTAGATTATTCTTTAAAAAAATCAAGACTTTATATTGCTCCTGAAAAGGTACAACAATCTTTACCTTTTTCTTATTTAGGACAAATTATTGAGGAACAATAAATTCATCCACAGAAAATAGAAATCAGGTCAGATCATTTGCAAACTTTAAACAATTTCCAGAAACTGTTTGAAGACACTAATTGGCTTAGACCTTCCTTGAAATTAACTACTGGAGAACTGAAGCCACTTTTTGATATTCTTAGAGGCATGGTTGAACCAGCTTCTCCTCGGCTACTTACAGCTGTTGGACAACAAGCTTTAAAATTTGTAGAAAAAGTCTTGCAACAAGAACAACTAAAATGCATAAATCTTGAAGTATCAATTGCCTTACTAATTTGTCCCTTGAGTTACACTCCAGCGGGACTATTGTGGCAAGTTTCAGATCCTATTGAATGGGTTCATTACTCCTAAGAAAGTTTTATCTCCGTATTTTGATCTTGTCACCTCCTTGATTATCAAGGGGCATAGGCAATTCTTACAGCTTACAGGTTTTGAGCCTCAGATTATTGTTGTTCCTTTTTCAAAGGATCAACAACAATGGCTCTGGGAAACTTCCACAAAATGGCAAATTGCTTTTGCAAATTTTACAGACCAAATTGATTCTCACTACCCAGCTGATAAAATAGTTCAATTTTCATTAATTACTACATTTGTCTTTCCTAAGACAATTGTTAATGAACCCATTCCTGAAGCACCTACAGTCTTTACTGATGAGTCCAGCTCAGGAATAGCAGGCTTAATAATCAATGGACAAGTTTTTACTGAAACAGTCACTTTAAAAACAGCTCAAAGACTAGAATTACATGCCATTATCATGACTTTTCAGCATTTGCCATATTCCTCCTTTAGTCTATATACAGACAGCAAATATTTGCTTATGGTTGTTTCCACTATAGAGACTGCTGTCTTAGGGATAAGTACTGATGAGGAACTATTGCAGCAATTTCTCCTTCTTCAAAAACTTGTACATCAACATAGAGCTCCATGTTTTATAGGACATATTCGAGCTCACTCATATGCTCCCTGGAGCTTTAGCACAAGGGAATGCCCTTGTTGATCAAACTACACAAAAGAAAATTATTGGAGAAACCATGACAAGTCAAGCAATTCAGTCTTATACTATTCCAGGGGTCCCCAAACTTTTTACACAGGGGGTCAGTTCACCGTCCCTCAGACCATTGGAGGGCTGGACTATAAAAAAAAAAACTATGAACAAATTTCTATGCACACTGCACATATCTTATTTTAAAGTAAAAAAACAAAATGGGAACAAATAAAATATTTAAAATAAAAAACAAGTAAATTTAAATCAACAAACAGTAGTATTTCAATGGGAACTATGCTCCTCTCATTGACCACCAATGAAAGAGGTGCCCCTTCCGGAAGTGCAGTGGGGGCCGGATAAATGGCCTCAGGGGGCCGCATGAGGCCTGCGGGCCATAGTTTGGGGACCCCTGTACTATTCATTACCAGAACACTGCAGCCCTGAGTAAACAGTTTTAACTTTCTTGGGAAGCAGCATGCAGATTGTTAAATCCTGTCCAAGGTGTCCTATACTGCAATCTGTCCCTTCATTTTGAGTTAACCTTTCGAGGACTCCTACCAGGACAACTTTGGCAAGTGAATCTTACTCATATACCTTCATTTGGCAAACAGTCCTTTGTCCATGTTACAGTGGATACTTATTCTGGATTTATAGTAGCCTCTGCTGAACAGGAGAGGCTGCTAAGTATGTTATAGATCATTGTTTGTATGCATTTTCTATTATTGAACGTCCTATGCTGATTAAAACTGACAACACTCCTACATATGTAGAAAAAGCATTTACTATATATTTTGTCAAACATTTTGAATTATGGGTCAAATATTTAAGGTCAATTTAAAATATATATAAAAGGGAAAGTCATATCCTGGAACTCCTGCAAATCTACCTTATATTAAAAAAAAATTTTTTTGAATGCTGATGAACAGGAGACACCAAATCTTTTTCTCCTGTAAACTTCTACCCTCTTTTATTTGATCCAGCTAATAATACTGTTTTGTCTTTTTCCAAATGGCTCCAGATATATAGAAAAGGTTTATATAGGTGGATGGGGATCCTCAAACCACTTGGTGAGATCTTCTGAGCATGGTTTTTAAGGTCTATAATGACCTAGAGGCAGAAAAAGCTCAAAAGATATCAGGTAAAATATTAGCTCTTGGCCTATGCCCTCAAAGGCTCCAACGCCCCAATGGGGCCTTATAGGACTCCATCAGGGCCCTGCTTTAATAGTGGAAAAGAAGGTCATTAAGCCAAAGCCTGCCAGGGTTACATGGCTTTGCTGTGAGGAAAAGGGGACACTGGAAGGTAAGATGCCCCCTCGCTCCTCTAAGGGAGGGTTCAGTCTCTTCCAACCCTGCTCCAGCCACCTGTGACCTAACCTTGCCCAACCTGCTGGAACTTGCCACTGAAGGCTAAAGGTGCTCAGGGCTATTGGCCCCATCTACATCACTGTGGACGAGCCTAGGGTATTTCTTCCAAGTAACAGGTAAACTGATCTCATTTACACAAGGGCCACTTAACTATGTCTTGCCTAAATATTTGGGTTTTTTATTCTTCCCTCGAAAATCTCTGTTGTGGGTATCGATAGTCCTATTTTCTGCTGCTTTGCTTAATATATAGTGTTTCCTTTATTCCTTTTGCCTCAATGTCCCATTCATATTTTAGGCTGGAACCTACTCCTAATTTAGAGCTCTCCTTCTCCATTTTGCCAACTTCTATTATGAATTTACATTTGCCACCCAGCTTAGTGTATCCCAAGGTTCTCTTCACCATTCCATGGTTGCAGAGCTCCAGGGAAAAGCACCTTGGTCTCATCTCTCCAGGCTGAGGAGAACAGAAGCTCCATCTCCACACATACTGCAGATGGCTTTTCCAGCCTACCTGAATGATTACCAGCTAGAAGCAGTGGTCATTGGGACTTGGATGCCAGCTGTGTAGTATAGAAATATGACAACAATTCCAGTGTCATGTGGACTTTTCCTGGACTCCTGCTCCTCGTGAATGCTCCTAATGGACTAAACTGGGATTGGGTTGCATTTGCAGGGACTTGGAATGATGATGTTGGTGCCAACTTGGACTTGGTGAACATGTTAGGGACATTACTCTATTATAGATCCTGTTATATTGGCTAAGAATTTGTTTAAAGGCTTTAATCACTATAATTGTATTAGAATACTTGTTTGGGTATCTGTTAGCATTGACTATACTAATTTTGTGTTTGTTCTGTATTTTTTCAGCCTGCTTCCAAATTAGAATCTGGGAAACTAGGAAATCAGATGAGTGCAAATCTCAGCACACAAATTAAAAATAAAAAAGAAAAGGGGGATATGTTGTGGACCGTAAATGGCAAAAAGCCTTTGTAGATTCAAGGCTAGCAAAAGGCTAAGTTCTCCCTCTTCACCTCCATATTGGCTATGATGCTGAGTATTTGCACCCACTTCACTTGCTTCCTTATGTTGCTGGAAGTAATTTACATACCCTTCCTTTTACTCTTTGTTTGTTCAGATGTTGGTTGATTTCACTTATGCATGGTAGGGGGATTCCTGTTTATGCCTTAGGAGAGTTCCTGTTTTAGCCTCGGATGTGTTAACTTTGTATCAAGGACTTCCTTAATTTGCATATGGATATATAATAAAGCAAAGTGGGGCTATGGGGCACTAGGATATTGCCATCAGCATTTGAAGAGTCCTCCCGGTCCCATCCTTTTTTCTTAATAAGTCTGTATTCTTAATTTTGCACCATTATTAGAAGCCATGCTGGTCCGCGGCAGCTGCTTTCTTTTGATTAATATATTAGCATAAATATTTTTCTCCATCTATTTACTTTTAACTATCTGTGTCTTTAAATTTAAAGAACATTTTTTTTTGTAGGCAATGTTTATTTGGTTCTTGTTTATTTTATCAGTCTGACAAACTCTCTAATTCATACATATAGATCATACATCCTTCAAAGTTATTATTAATATAGTTGAAAAAATATCTACCATGTTCATTACTATATTATATTATTATTCTTTGTTCTGTGTTTCTGTTTTCCTTTCTTGCTCATTTTTTGTGGTTTTAATTGAACATTATTTATAATTTCATTTCTCCTTTTAGTATATTAGTTATATTTATTTTTTTAATTTTCTTAAGTCATTAACCTGAATTTTACAATATACATATAAAATAAATCTAAATTCACCTTTTAAAAATTTTATTTTTAATTTTTCTAGTGAAAAGGAAGGCAGAGAGACAGATGCCCACATGCACCTGAACTGGAATCAACCAGGAAGCCCACTAAAGGGTAATGCTCTGTTCATCTGGGGTCATTGCCCCATTACTCAGCCACAAAGTCATTTTTTAGTGCCTGAGGCAGAATCCCTAGAGCCATCCTCACCTCCCAAGGTCAGTTCACTCGAACTAGTCAAGCCATGGCTGTGAAAGGGGAAAGGAGAGAGAGAAGAAAAAAGGATAAGGGGGAAGAGTGGAGAAGCAGATGGTCGCTTTTCCTGTGTGCCCTGACCATGAATCAAAACCAGGACATCCACACTCCAGGCTAACCCTCTACCACTGAGCCAACTGGCCAGGTCTTAAATTCAGTTTTAAATAACATTATATCACTTTATTATAACAATAAAAAATCCTAATTCCCTGTCCCATCCCTTGTTTTATTGTTGTCTTTCATATTACTTTTATATAAGCATATTTAAGAATATACATGAGACATACACATAGCATGCATAATCAAATGTTATTACTTTGAAGAAATTATTAACTGTTGTATTATTTAAAAGTAAGATATATAAATGCTCTATTTTTTTTGTGAGAAGAGGAGAGATAGAGAGATAGACTCCAACATGCGCTCTGACTGGGATCCACTTGGCAGCACCTATTTGGGGCTGATACTCAAATCAACCATGTTATCTTCAGTACCTGGGGCTATGTTCAAACAAATGGAGCCACTGGCTGTGAGAAGGGAAGAGGGAGTGGGAAGGGAGAGAAGCAAATAGTAGCTTTTCATGTGTACCCTAACCGGGGATCAAATGGGGAAGTCCACACAATGGGCTGATGCTTTATCCACTGAACCAAGGGATCAGAGCCTAAATACTCTAATTTTGCATGTATTTATTTCTTTTTCAATGCTCCCCCTTTTTATGTAGATCAATTTTCTGATTTATATTATTTCCTTTCTCTCGAAAAGAAAAATACTTTTAAAAATGCTTGCATGGCATGCCAACTGGCAACAAATTATCTTTTTTTTTTTTTTTTCTTCATTACCATTGAAGAATAATTTTTTTAAATTTTATCTAGAATATTAAATTTAATGGCGTGACATTGATCAGTAAGAGTACATAGCTTTCTGGTGAATATATCTATAGCATTTGAACTCTTGATTGTGTGTGTGCCTATCACCCAAAATGAAATCATTTTCTGTCACTGTATATTTACCCCTCTTTACTCTCTTTCCCCCCTTCTCCCACATCCCCCTCTCCCTGGTAACTACTTTACTTTAATCTATGTCCCTAAGTCTCAGTTTTATATCTCACTTACCTGAAATTATGTAGTCTTAGCTTTCTTTGATTTACTTATTTCATTCTGTATAATGTTCTTAAGGCCCATCCATATTGTCATAAATGGCAATGGGTCAACTTTTCTTATGGCTGAATAGTATTCTATTGTATACATGTACCACATCTTCTTTATTCAATCTTCTATTGAAGGACACTTTGGTTGTTTTCATGTCTTGCCCATTGTGAATAATACTGTGATGAAACATGGGAGTGCATATATCTTTACGTACTATTGTTTTCAATGTTTTAAAGTTTTTTGGAAGATACCCAGTAGAGAGATTGCAGGATCATATGGTAGTTATATTTTTTAATTTTTTGAAGAACCACCATACTTGCTTTCATAATGGTGGTACCAGTTTATATTCCCATCAGCAGTGAATAAGAGTTTTTTTTTTCTCCACAGCCCCTCCAACACTTGTTATTACCTGTCTTGTTGATAGTAGTATCTCATTGTAGTTTTGATTTGCATTTCTCTGATTAACTAGTGAAGATGAGCATTTTTTCATATATCTGTTGGACAGTTGTATGTTTTCTTAAGAAAAGTGTCTGTTCAAGTCTTATCTCATTTGTTAATTTAATTGTTTGCTTTATTGTTGCTGAGCTTTGTGAGATATATATATATATATATATATATATATATATATATATATATATATATATATATATATATATATATATATATATATATATTACATATTAACTTATCAGAGCTGTTGCTTCCAAATATCACCTCCCATTTGGTTGGCTGTCTTTTTATTTTGTTGTTGGTTTCTTTTGTGGTGCAAAAGCTTTTTAGATTGATACAATTCCATTCATTTATAGTTGCTTTTACTGCCCTTGCCTTTGGAATCAAATTTATAAATTGTTCTTTATGTCCAAAGTTCATAAATTTAGTACCTATGTTTTTGTATATGTAATTTATTGTTTCATACCTTGTAGTTAAGTTCTTTGATCCATTTTGAATTAATTTTTATGCATGGGGACAAGGTGTGGTCAAATTTCATTCACTTGTATGTGGATTTCCATTATTTCCAGCACCATTTATTGAAAACCGGAAGGATAATTTTATAGGGTACACAATTCTGGGTTTGTTTGTTTTTCCCTCAACACTCAAGTATTTTATTCCACTATTCTTGCTTGAATGGTTTCTGAGACATTGGATGTAATTTTTGTATTTTTCCTCTATAGGTGAGGTATTTTTTATCTTTTTTTTTGTATTTTAAAAAATGATATGCATAAGTGTTGTTTTCTGTTGTTGCATTTTACCTAGCTTGATGTTCTTTGAGTTTCCTTTTTCTGTAATTTTTAAAAATAATTTTGAACTTAAATTAACTACCAATGCTGAGAAGAAAAATATCAAACTTATTTAAAATATGAAAGTCTTGAAACTCACACAGAATAAATGATTTATTACTTATTAATGTTCATATAATTGGTGTAGGGAGCCATGCTAAGGTTGTACTCAAGGTTGTCTGATCTTGATGATCTAGTTTAACCTAACTAACTTTTACTTTAATGTCCTCAAAATATTTTCTTCTTCAAAACCCCACAATGGTCTAAATGCCTGCTAAATACATTCTTTGAATGAGTTAGTGGATAAATGAATGAAAATATGAACTAGTACTCTTATTCTTTCATCCCTTTATTTCTTGACCTCACTTCACATCTATTTGCATTATTTCCTGCATTCTCCTAATTCAGTATGCTTCAACTAACCTAGATTATTTTGGTTTTGCTCCTACAGAAAATTATAAATGCTCTATCACTTCTTATTCTCAGCTGACAACAAATGATATTCTTATGCCAGTCTTATAAACACTAGACTCTGAGCACCTCATAAACAAGTATAAATATAATTATCAAAATTACATTACAAGGTTTGGAATATAATAGCTGCTTATTTTTTTTTTCAGTTGTTGAAAGTTAAAAACATTTGTCTTAAGTACCAGTTTTATTTCATAAAGTTAGTATCTGCTGTATTTTGACCACTATAAATAAAATACCATAGACTGAGTGATTCATAAACAACATAATTTTTTTTTTCACAGTTCTGGAGGCAAAAGTCCAAGAAAGAACTTGTGGCGGCACAGTGGATAAGACGGTCTGAAATGCTGAGGTTGCCTGTTCAAGATCCCAGGCTTGTATGGTCAAAGCATAAACATGAAAAGCAACTGCTGTGAATTGATGTTTTCTGTTCCTCTTTCCACCTTTTTCTCTCTCCTGCTCTAATTAATAAATGAAATCTTAAAAGTAAAAATCTAAGAACAAGGGGCCAAAATGGGTGAATTCTGGTGATAGCCTTCCTTCCATTTTCAATCTAATGACTTATCATTTTATCTTCACCTGGAAGAGAGAAGAGAGAGGATGCAAGCTTTCTTGTGACTCTTACTAAGTGCATTAATTATATGATAAAGTTTCTATCCTTATGACTTCATCTAAATCTAATTATCTCCAAAGACATCAACTCTTTTTTTTTTTTTTAATTTAGTGAGAGGTGGGGAGGAAGAGACATTTGCTAGTGGATCCCTGCATATCCTTCTACTGGGATCCACCGGCAAGTCCACTTGAGGGCAGTACTCTGCCCAACTGGGGCCTTGCTCTGTTGCTCAACAGAGCTCTTCTTAGTGCCTGAGGTAGAAGCTATGGAGCCATCATTAGCGCCCAGGGTCAGCTTGCTCCAATGGCTGCAGGAAGGGGAGAGAGAGAGAGAGAGAGAGAGAGAGAGAGAGAAGTGAGAGGGGGAGAGGTGACATAGCAGATGGGTGCTTCTCCTTTGTGCCCAACAGGCAATTGAACCTGGAACATCCACACGCAGGCTGATGCTCTACCATTGAACCAACTGGCCAGGGCCAGTATTGCAATTAATAGTAAGACAAAATAAAGACATAAATATTAAAATAATTTATACAAACACAATCTAAAAAATATCAATATATATTTTATTAAGTTTTCAAATTTAATTAGACATTTTAGACTTTTATTTAGCTGCTTATATTTGAAAGCACTTCATCAGTAACTACTTCAAATGCTTAAAGTGTAGTAAATAATTAGTTATTCTGCCTAAAATACCTCAGTAAATGAGCCTTCTTCTACCTCTTCCATAAATTAAGAAATCCATCTCTAAGTGGTTTAAATTCACATGACACGTTAGAAACTATTGTTTTTTTAAACACAATTGTATTTTAAAATAGTTATTTAAATTCCTTTATTAACTACATTTAAAAGGGAAAATATTGATGCCAATGGATATAGGAGAAAGGGGTACAATGTTCAATTTAACAATCATGTACAGGTATTAAAGGCCTAATTCTCGCCCTGGCCGGTTGGCTCAGCGGTAGAGCGTCGGCCTAGCGTGCGGAGGACCCGGGTTCGATTCCCGGCCAGGGCACACAGGAGAAGCGCACATTTGCTTCTCCACCCCTCCGCCGCACTTTCCTCTCTGTCTCTCTCTTCCCCTCCCGCAGCCAAGGCTCCATTGGAGCAAAGATGGCCCGGGCGCTGGGGATGGCTCTGTGGCCTCTGCCCCAGGCGCTAGCGTGGCTCTGGTCGCAACATGGCGACGCCCAGGATGGGCAGAGCATCGCCCCCTGGTGGGCAGAGCGTCGCCCCTGGTGGGCGTGCCGGGTGAATCCCGGTCGGGCACATGCGGGAGTCTGTCTGACTGTCTCTCCCTGTTTCCAGCTTCAGAAAAATGCAAAAAAAAAAAAAATAAATAAAGGCCTAATTCTCTATATTTGGTTCTCTTCATATATAACTGCCTGTGTAACTTCACCTATTTGCACATTCTTTTACATGTATAAATAGTTCTTTTTTTAGTTAGATATGTAAACTTGCTCTGGGTCTTGGTTTGTTAGTTACATAAAGTTATATTAATTTCAGAAAATTATTAATTTGATTGAATTCATATAAAGTCCTTAGCACAATATTGGGCACATGTTGTATATTCTCCAGTGAGTGGGTGCATTCTCTTTTATCTTTTTAGCATTTATACCTTTGTTCATAGTTACCCTGTTTGGGGATAAATAGTGTAGTAGTTGCTTGAATGAACTTAATAACAAACAGTTAACTGGTATAATACAGGAGTTTGGCTAAAGACTTGAACCTCAAACTACAGTTATGAGTATAAACTAAAAACTTATGACCAACTTGTACCCATTTATATGTTTCTCTTTTTTGTCAGTATGACTGTATACATTGTCCTTTTCTCACATATTTAAGTCTAACTATATTTCTCTTTGAACAAGCATTTATAACTACTATGTCTTTTATAAAATTAAAAAAAAAGATTCAAGTGAGATAATATAAACTTTCAACACTTCAACTTGAAGTTTCTATAACTTTGTCCTTTATATTAATGCACAGATATGTTCTTTTGGGTCAATTTTTGCCTCTTCTCTAGATTGGGTGGGGACATCTTTTGCTTGTATTGTCAGTACAAGTGACAAAATGTTCTTTTATGAACACTAATGATTCTAATCCATCAGTCAA
The DNA here is from genome assembly GCF_036850765.1 of Saccopteryx bilineata. Classification (NCBI taxonomy): domain Eukaryota; kingdom Metazoa; phylum Chordata; class Mammalia; order Chiroptera; family Emballonuridae; genus Saccopteryx; species Saccopteryx bilineata. The sequence continues at coordinate 32,149,218 of NC_089497.1, forward strand.
AATATGGAATGAAACAGAAAAGAAATTGGGGATTTTTTTCTATAGATAGTTAATGTGTCATTGAAAACAAAGTTTCAATCATTTTTTTCTCACAATAATACGTAGTGCTGTTATAACTTGACTGGTCCTTTTGTTCATAATTTCACCAAGGTAGGACAGAATTTTAGCTGAGGTCTGAACTATAAATTAAAGTATGCCATGGTTAATCTGATAAATGTTCCATGAGGTTGGCACAATCTCTTGTGTGCCTATCTGTGCTTATAAACAGAAGCAATATTCTCTACCATGTCTGTATTTGTACTGTTGGAGTCGTGTCTATATTCAAAGGTCCAATTGAGAATATTCAAAAAAATAACCATGTAAAAATTATTTTGAAAAACTTATATACAGAAAGTATAGTTTAGATAAGTTATTCTTTTCACAAGGTGCATACTGTAGGGAAAAAATGCAAATTGCCAGCAAAAACTTGGGCATGACCAGAATCTAAAATGAAACAAACTAATAAGTTTGCCTGCCAGCAATGTTGTGGTTCTTACTAACAGATGATCATTTGGCACCTAAGAACATGGGAATGATTGACTCTACATGACCAACATTTCACAGCTCCTGAGCTGGTGCAGGTAGAGGTGGATAATTACTTCAGCCACCCTAAGGGAAAAAAGGGAGCAGGTGTTAGGCTGCCAGCACAGCTATAGTTTGAACTCATATTAAACATAAATGTAGCTAGTGGTAGGAGCCAAGAAATTTGGGTCAGTTGAGATTTCTGCCATCTCATTTTTGGGGATTATAATTGAGTTTTTGTCTCTCTGACCTGATTCTTTCTAATACATTTCACACATAGGTAACTTTAAAATTTAACTCTTCCCTAAGCTTTTTGTGTTTTTGTAAAATAGCTGGATATAGAGCTCACATAATGTTTCAGTAACAATTGACAAATTTTTCTTTTGAGAGATTTATTACATCAGCTTTCCTGACAGAAGTGCTTATCCAGAAAGGATAGATTCATCTGTTTCATGGAGTTCTTTATTCTCAGTTATAGATATAGAGCAGGGATTGGGAACCTATGGCTCGCGAGCTAGATGTGGCTCCTTTGATGGCTGCATCTGGCTCACAGACAAGTCTTTAATAAAAAAATTAATAACGTTAAAAATATAAAGCATTCTCATGTATTACAATCCATTCTTTCCTACCGCTCATGTTCATGGTTGCGGGTGGCTGGAGCCAATCACAGCTGTCCTCCAGGACAACACCAAATTTTTATTGGATAATGCATAATGTACACAGGTTGTTGTATGGCTCTCATGGAATTACATTTTAAAATATGTGGCGTTCATGGCTCTCTCAGCCAAAAAGTTTTCCAATCCCTGATATAGAAGAATGGGAGAAGGGAAGAAAGAGCAAGTTAGTGAGTACAAAGAGAACTAATTTTAAAAAAGGATCAATTTTTTTTTTTTTTTGTATTTTTCTGAAGCTGGAAACGGGGAGAGACAGTCAGACAGACTCCCGCATGCACCCGACCGGGATCCACCCGGCTCGCCCACCAGGGGCTACGCTCTGCCCACCAGGGGGCGATGCTCAGCCCCTCCGGGGCGTCGCTCTGCACAACCAGAGCCACTCTAGCACCTGGGGCAGAGGCCAAGGAGATATATATATATATATCTTTTTTATATATATATATGTATTTTTTTTTTTCTGAAGCTGAAAATGGGGAGAGACAGTCAGACAGACTCCCGCATGCACCCAACCGGGATCCACCCGGCACGCCCACCAGGGGCGACACTTTGCCCACCAGGGGGCGATGCTCTGCCGTGACCAGAGCCACTCTAGAGCCTGGGGCAAAGGCAAAGGAGCCATCCCCAGCGCCCGGGCTATCCTTGCTCCAATGGATCCTCGGCTGCAGGAGGGGAAGAGAGAGACAGAGAGGAAGGAGGGGGGGAGGGTGGAGAAGCAAATGGGCGCTTCTCCTATGTGCCCTGGCCGGGAATCGAACCCGGGTCCCCCACACGCCAGGTCAACGCTCTACCGCTGAGCCAACCGGCCAGGGCCAAAGGATCAAATTTTTAAAAATAGAAAAAGAACCTACATAAGAAAACATGATCTCTTTTTTTTATCTTTAAAAATAACTATTAGGAAAAAATAACTATTAGGAAAAATTAATATAATAATAAAATATTAAATGTGACTAATCATGATTTATTACTTAAAATTACCTACTGCATCTTAATATTTTGTTAACTTTCTTCACATTGTACATTCTTGAAAAGGTGTCTAATTTTTCAAGTACATTTCTTTCTGAAGCTTGTCTTGTTAAAAGTCAAATTTGGGTATGGAAGGTGTTTGTTTATTTGTTAATTTTCTTCTTTAGTTATTCTTTTTAAACAAATTTTATTTATTCATTTTATAGAGAAGAGAGAGTGAGAGAGAGAAGTAGAGGAAGAGCAGGAAGCATCAACTCCCATGTGTGCCTTGACCAGGCAAGGCCAGGGTTTCGAACAGGCAACCTTTGCATTCCAGGTCAATTATTTATCTACTATACCACCATAGGTCAGTTCTTTAGCTATTCTTGATAAGAAAATTTTTTTTTTTCCTTTTTAAAAGTATTGCATGTTTTCCTGTTATTGTTACCGCAGACTACTTTTTAATGACACAGCAACATTAATATGAGCACATTTCTTTTTGTAAATTAATGTACTTATTTATCCTCAGAAGCTATGAAGAAATCTAGAACTGTTTGCTCTATAATAACTGGATGTACTTAAACAGTTCTTTTTTGTTTCAACAGATATTTATTTTCTTATTTCAATTCTGGAGACAGGTTTTTAATTCTTGCAGCTTTTTTTATAACTGTTTCTTCTGCACACACTAATTTACCCCTTCATGTGCCTTGGCCAGGGAAAAGAGATAATCATCTTTGTAGAATTGTGTGCAAAATTATTTTTTAAAATCTTATTTGAGAGTTAACCACAAAAAACATTTGTCCATTTTTTTATTGCTTAAAGGAAATATTTTGTTTCATTGAGGATTTTAGTCATATTCTAGATAGTCAAAGATTGTTGAATATCAAACCTTAAAAAAATGAGATAAAGTTTTTTTTTAAGTTTGTATTTTCACTGCATTCATTTATTTTTAAAATATATTTTATTTGATATCATTTTCTGCTTAAAGTTTTCCTTATTCTCTGATTTAAAATTAATGTTTTGGTTTCCAACTCCCAGTGATTTAATCTGTTATATTGGCTACATGGCATAACATTAATTTATGTGCAGAAATGATTGTGCTTGAGTGTTATAAACTTTCTTTTAGCATTATTTTATGCATCTTCAATATTATATTAAAGTCTAATATTAGTTTATCTTTCTTTATGTAGCATACATTAAATAAAACAAATACTCTAATTTATTTTTACACATAATTTACAAGTTCCAAATTTTAATTTATTTTTTTCCAAATTTTAATTTATAACTTTTAATTTCTGTTATCATTTTGGCGTACAATTGTCACCACAAGAAGAGTTTCCTAAAATAAGAAAATAATAAAACTTAAAGAGGCTTCAAAAAGTTTCAGTGAATGAACTTTTCAATATTATATATTGTTAATATAGTGACATGCATTTCTGAGAATATCATAAAGCATGTTTTTAAAGAGAGAGGAGGGGTGATAGAGAGACAGAGTCCCACATGCACCCCAACCGGGATCCATCAGGCAACCCCTATACAGGGTAGATGTTGAAATCAACTGAGCCATCCTCAGCACCTGAGGCTGACACTCAAACCAATCAGGCCACTGGGAGCCAGAAGGGAAGAGCGAAAGAAGGAGGGGGTAAAGAGAAGCAGACGCCCGTTTCTCATGTGTACCTTGACTGGGGTTTTAATCCAGTAGTACTTCAACACATTGGGCCGATGCTTTATTCACTGAGCCAACAAAGCAAGGCCTCTATTGTAATTGTTTTGAGGTGTCATGAACTATGTCTATGTGACAGTGAACTTAATCAATAAATGTTGTTTTCTGACTAGTTCACAGACTGGCTGCTCCCCATCTCTCTTACTCACCTTGCACCTCCCTATCCCCTAAGACACAACAATACGGTACTGTATTTAGGCCTATCAATTGCTACTAAATGTTCAAGTGAAGAATGAGTTGCATATCTCTCACTTTAAATCAAAAGTAAAAACAATTGATTTTAGTGAAGATGCATGTCAAAAGCCAAGATAAGATGAAAGCTATGCCTCTTGTGTCAAACAGCTAAGTTTTGAACACAAAAGAAATGTTCTTGAAGGAATTAAGTATGCTACTCTAGTGAACACATGAATGATAAGAAAGAAAGAGCAGCCATATTGCTGATATGGAGAAAGTTTTAGTGGTCTGGCTAGGAGATTAAACCAGCCAGAACACTCCCTTAATCCAGAATCTAATCCAAAGCGAAACTGCAATTCTCTTCAATTATATGGAAGCTCAGAAAGGTGAGGAAGCTGCAGAAGAAAAATTTAAAGCTTGCTGAAGTCATCTCATAAAGCTTAAGAAAATAAGCCATCTTTAAAACATAAAAGTAAAAAGTAAATCAGCAAGCGCTAATGTAGTAGCTGCAAGCATGTTATGCAGGAGATCTAGCTAAAATAATTAAAGAAGGTGGCTACAGTCAACAACAGATTGTCAATGTAGATAAAACAATCTTAGATTGAAAGAAGATGCATCTAATAATTTCATAACTGGAGAGGAGAAGTCAATGTTTAGTTTCAAAGAACAATCTCATTTAACATTGAAAATCCTAAGGCCCCTAAGAATTATGCTAAAGCTACTCTCCCTCTTCTCTATAAATAGAATAAGAAAGCCTGGATGACAGAACATCTGTTTATATCATGCTTTTTGAATATTTTAAGACAATTGTTGAGACCTACAATTAAGAAAAAAAAGACTAATTTTAAAGTGTTTATGCTCTTTGACAATGCACCTGGTCACCCAAGATCTGATGGAGATGTACAATGAGTTCAATGTTATTTTTGTGCCTGCTAACACAATATCCTCTCTGCAGCCCATAGATCAAGGAGTAATTCTGATGTTAAAGTCTTATTATTTAATAAATACAGCCTTGCCGATTAGCTTATTGGTAGAGCATTGGCCCCATGTGCAGAAGTCCCGAGATCAATTCCTGATCAGGGCACACAGTAGAAACGCCTATTTCTTTCTCCAACCTTTCCTCTCTTGGTTCTCTCCCTCCCCCCCCCTCTCTCTTTCTCTCTCTCTCTTCCCCTTTTGTAGCCATGGCTCAATTAGAGTAAGTTGGTCCCAGGTGCTGAGACTGGGTCCATGGCATCTGCCTCAGGTGCTAAGAAGAACTCAGTTACTGAGCAATGGAACAAGGCCCCAGATGGGCAGAGCATCGTTTCCTATTGGGCTTGCCAGGTAGAGTAGATCCTAGTCAGGGTACATGCAGGGGTCTGTCTCTGCCTCCCCTCCTCCCACTAAATAAAAAAAATAAATTAAAAAAATAGAAGTACATTTTATAAGGCTATAGCTGCCACAAATAGTGAGTCCTCTGATGTATCTGGGTAAAGTAAATTGAAAACCTCTGGAAAGGACTTATCATTCTAGATGCCATTAAAAACATTTGTGATTTTAGGGGAAGAAATAAAAAATATCAACTTAATAGGAATTAGGAAGAAATTGGTTCCAATCCTCATGAATGACATAAGTATGGATGTGGTGTAAATAACAAGGGAATTAGTATGGATATGGTGGAAATAATAAGGGAATTATAAGTGTAGCTTAAAGATGTAACTGAATTGCTGCAATCTCATGATAAACTTTCATGGATGAAGAATTGATTCTTTGGATAAGCAATGAATAAATTTCTGGTGAAATGCTGTGAATATTGTTGAAATAACAACAAAGGATTTAGAATATTACATATACTTAGTTGATAAAACAGCAGCAGAGTTTGAGAAGATTGACTCCAATTTTGAAATAATTTATGTGGATAAAATGCTATAAAACACCATTGAATGTTACAGAGAATTTTTTTTGTAAAAGGAAGAGTCAATTGATATGAAAACTTTCATCGTCTTATTTTTTAAAATTGCTGAAGACACCCCAACCTTTAGTAATCACCACCTTGATTAGTCAGCGACCATCAAGATTTAGGAAACCAGCTAAAAGCTTATAACTTGTCTGAGGCTGAGATGTTAGCATTTTTAAAAATAATAAAGTATTTTTAAATTCAAGTATGTACATTATATTTTTAGGCATAATGCTATCACACACTAATAAATAACAGTATAGTGTAAACATAACTGTTATAAGCACTGGGAAACCAAAAAATTCATATAATTACTTTATTGAGGTAGTCTGGAACCAAAAAGCAATATCAGGGTTATGCTTGTATTTTAGAGAATGAGATATGTGCAAATGCCTAGCAATATACTGAGTAAATAGTGGATGCTTAATTAATTATAGTTTCATTATTTGGTTGTTTTAGGTTTCTCTAGAATTATTTAAACCCTGCTTATATATTTTTTTCTTAATGGATTTGGAAAAATTAGCTTAACATTTTGTATAATAATCCTTTCATGTCTGTCAATCAAACTTGAGCAATTCTTGTGATTCCTCTTCAGCCATGATTATTTCTTAACATTAGTATCTTTCTCGTGTTCTTCTTAGTACATCACAAACAAAATCAGGTAAACTTAAGGAATTTGGAGCTGAAGGGTACTTGCCATGTGATTTGCATGCTTCTGTGATCTCACATGTGAATGAAGATAACAAATACCTATCTTTTAAATGTTGTGAAGATTAAATCAGTTAATATATGTGAAAGCTAATAACAGAACTCTTCCCTTTAATAAACAGTACATTTGTTCTTGTCATTTTGTTTTGTGGCTCTGAAGCAGGCACTACACAAAACAGCCTAAGAATTCCCTGTTCTAATGAATCTCTAATTTCTCTAACTTGTTCAAAAACTTTCTTTTTGAAAGATTTTGCAAAGTTTCTTTTTCTGTTCTGCATTTTTTTAACCTAATGTTTTTTTAAACTAGTGTGAGTCCTTGGCCTCCTTGCAGAGTTATAATTTCTAATTCCCCCTCGATAATGTTATTTTTGGCAGTTTGGGTTAAATTATTTAGTTTATTTATATAAATTATAGTTTATTTATTGATTTGAGAGAGGGGGGGACAGAGAGAGAAAGAGAGGAAGGTGAGGGGAGGAGGGATGCAGGGAGCATCAACTTGCAGTTGCTTCTCTCATGTGCTCTGATTGGACAAGCTCAGGGTCTCCAACCAGCAACCTCAGCATTACAGGTTGACGCTCTATCCACTGTGCCACTGCAGGCCAGGCTAAACTATTTTGCTTGTCTAGTCCAGGATTATGCATTCCCAATACAGACTAACCATTCACAAAATTACTCAAGTATGGCCAGTAATGACAAGTATTTAGAACACATCTCTTCTTTCTCAAATTAAATATCTATATTCCAGGACTCAGTACTCAGCCAATCAACTTCAAATGGGCTAACCATAATTCATTCACAGAATTTGGAAAAATAATGACGACTGTAGAAATTGTCATAGAAAGAATGGTGATAAGGGCTGAAAATTTTCACTTACATCAAAAGAAACATTTAAAAAAAATAGATGCTCTTTTCAGGAATCTGATAGGCTGTCATAAGAAAACAACAACCAGGCTTTCTCTTACTTTAATTTGAGAAAATAGGGCTAAGTCACATGAAGGAAAATGGAAGGATAACAGTTTTTTAAACACATTATGAATAAAGTAGTAAAAATATGGTAAAAAAAAATTCTTATGACTGAAAATATGAAGTGGAACATGGCCAACACTTCTATCTTCCCAGTCACCACCACATGGGGGCAAGATATGGAGAATCTGTAGAGAGAATTAATGCTAATTAATGCAGATTATTAGGATAATTAGCAACTCAGCTGCATTTAATGGCAGCATTCTTCATTTTTAGATAATTTTGTTGAAATAGAACACAAGGAAAAGACTTTCTCTTAGAAAACAACATATGGGCCTCATTTATGCTGTGGACAGATGAAATAATCAACAGTTATATGTGAACTTAGTGGTGGACTCTAAGGATACAAATGAAACTCCTAAATAAAAGATAAGTAATGGTTACAACCACTTTCTTTTCTTTCTTTCTTTTTTTTCCTTTTACTTATGTTAACAAAAATTCCAAAGGATTCTCTGGAGAGATTAAAAGAGACATTCAAATATGATTTGCAGGTAGGAAACACAAGCTCTTGGCATGAAAACAGAAATAGATTCCCAGGTGGAGAAGAAATAGGGCAGGGCTTTTAAAGGAGAACTTTGCAAGGAGATGATCAATAAAGAAAGATGTGTAACTAGAGGAAACAAGAGCACAAACATGAACCATTTATGTTTCTGATTGGTTGGGATAACTGGACCTTTAACATTCAGCTAACTGATGGGTCAGTGAGTGGGACTGTGAGATAAAAATGAGCAATATATGACTAACTCTAGTTTTTATTTAGGCTTGCAACACAAAGACCTTGAAGTCAAATAAAATAGTTACAGTGCTGGGAGTGTTATTTGTGAATAGTAAAAGGAGTTTGGCTCATCAAACAGCATGTACCAGCCTGAGAACCCAAAAGAATAGTCATGCCTTATAAACAGGTTTAGAGTCCAAACTGCAAAATATCCAAAAGTTATACTACAAATTAGGATATTAAAGTTCTTATGAGTCCTCAGTTGGAATAATGAAGGCTCATCTTTAGAAGCAAATTTTATATTCATTATGACTATATCCATACATTTTGTACCAGATGAGTTTTGATACTTAGCTCTGACTTCCTACTGTTATTAATGAAGAAAAGCAAGATATAACGCTTGAAAAGCTTCAACCTTAAAAATAATTTCAAATAATATGCTGTAAGGCCAGGAGCAGCCATTGTGGCCATTCACATGCAGGTTCCCATTGGATTTGGGAGTATGGTAAATAACTGGCGGAGTCCAAGGATGGTGGGCCATTCTGTTTACTGGTGTCTCACCAAGACAGGCAAGCCACAAGAGAAGACAAGGGAAAAGCAGTCCTGCTTTTCCCATGAAGGGGAAGGGATAAGGGAGGCCCCTGCAATGGTGATAGCAGGAACCAAGAGAACAATCTCCCAGTCTGCTCCACTTTATAGTCTAGAAATCAAAACCTTTAATCCATATACAAATAAGGAAGTTCTGATACAAAGTCACTTATCTGAGGCATAATGGGATTCCTCATGAGAGTGCACCACCCCACATCATGCAATCGGTCAAGGGTGTGGGGAAAAGCTTAGTCTTAAAACTAAGCCTTAGGCTATAACGACCCGGCCAGTTTACAGCCTGTCCCGCACACCCAATGCAAACTATAAGCGAGCAAACATATATATCATATATACAGACATATTTGACCAACATATGCCATGTAGTAAAACATACATATATGGTAAACTATTTGCTATTAATATTACTAACACAGAGTAGTCCTGATTCACATCTAAACAATTATACAAAAATCACTTAATGATGAATATTTTTTTAAATTTAAATATTTCTAAAATTCATATAGAAAATCATAGGTATTATTATTTTATAAGCTAGAAACCTGATATTTCTCAGGAATTGAACTAGCACAGAATTATAAATTAAAACATTACACTCTGGAAGATGCCAGAATTTGGATGTAGACCTAGAAAAGTTTTCATGGCACTGTTTCTGAGAAGGCTTTGGATGACTGGAAAGGCCTAGAGTGGCCTGGGTGGGGAGGGGATTTTAAGTTGTGATCATCTTAGGGTCTGGTGATTTCACTTATATAAAACTATTCAAAAAATTGGGAGCCACCACACCATATTTTAAAAGCTTAGCATGTCATGAATTATTAAAAAGGATATTTTCCACACAAATTAGTCCCAATAGGGTGCAGACTGCTGTCAGCTCTGTTAGTGACAAATGAATTATCTTCAGGTTGTTACTGATGAGAGACTCTGGCCAGAGAAAATAATATTTTAAAGCTGTCTGTCTATCCATCATCTATCTATCTATCTATCTATCTATCTATCTATCTATCTATCATCTATCTATCTATCTATCTATCTATCTATCTTCTATCTACCTACTTACCTACCTATCATCAATCTTTCTATCAATCTTTTATCTATAGTCTATATTTCCAGCTATCTAGCAACCTATATAGTATGGTGCTCTCTTGGGTGGAAAAAGATCTGTGATTTGCTTTCACGAGAGTCTACAATACTGGCATGTGCTACAGGAGTATCCACTTTTTACTTCTCTGACTGTGGGAAGCTTAATTGATTGACCACCTCAATTACTGTGCCCTAATTCCTTCACTGTGTTCACGCTGAGGCCATACTTTTCACAGACTATTGCCAAGTGGTAACGGAGCATGACAGGGATACTAAGTAGACCAGTTCCTGGGAGAGGAGACAGTTCTGATGGACCTTGGCTGCGTGAGGTTCCAACACCTGTACCAAATAGTCATAGAACTGTAGTCTAAGAAGCTTCTCTCCTTCCCTCTCTTTTTCACAAGAATCAGGCTGTGTTAAAGACAGATGGTTTCTGGCTTCATTCTTAGTTTTTCTTACATTATTTTACTCTTAACTTTTTCTTTTGGTTTTTATTCCCCTTTGGGAGTATGTTTCTTGGAGGACTGGACTAACAGAGGCAATAGATTTTTTGCTTCCACACAGGTGGAAGATGAACCATGTTTGTAGGATGAAAATAAATACATAACTGCTTTAAATTCCAGAAGACAGGCATTTGAAACATATGTAGAAGATATCAGAGTGCACAGAATCTTTGATATTTTTTAGTTTAAATATTTTTAGTTGTGTGATAAAGATGTAAGCAAGCCAATGACCTTGGCACACTGAGGAAGCAGTATCTTCTTCACTGCAATACCACACGGTGTGTTTCTAGGAATATGAATAAGATATTATTAACACAGCTTTTTATATAAAACACAATATAACCTTCTAAAGGTTTGTTTTATTCTACATATCAGAGATTAAACATAGATTGTTTTTAAAGCTACTTAATACTTGTCCCTGACTGGTGGCTTAGAGCAGAGAGTGTTGGCCTGGTTTATGGATGTTCTGGGTTAGAGTCCTACTCAGGGCACACAGGAGAAGCAACCATCTGCTTCATCCCACTTTCTCTCCCCCTTCTCACTATCTTTCCCTTTCACAGTCAGTGGCTCAGTTGGTTCAAGCATTGGCCAGGGTGCTGAGGATAACTTAGTTGGTCCTAGCTTGACAGCCTCAGACACTAAGAATGACGTGGTACTCGAGCATTGAACCCAGACTGGGTTGCCAGGTGGATTCCAGTGAAAGAGCATGTGGGAGGCTACTTCACTTCCTTCGTTCTTCTCACAAAACAAAACAAAACAAAAAACATTTGTTAGTCAGATAATCATTGTATATAAATGATTTTTTTAATAAAGCTTTGATTTTATGCTGATGCAAATGTTAAAGTGCAACAAGAAAAAGCAATCAATCATTATACAGATAGATTTTGAGGTTCATTACATTTTAAATATTTACTATAATTATTCTTCAGTTCTAGATGTCTAGTTTACCCATTACATATCCTGGAGATTTTTGCAACATTTATAATAAATTATAAAATTCTTGGATTAATTTAGAGTTTAAAGAGTTTTTTAATTCATTTTATTAAATGTATTTTTCTAATAACTTTTAGGTTTTAAACTATCAGTTAAGTTCAATTCCTGGTCAGGGCACACAGAAGAAGTGACCATCTGCTTCTTTACCCCTCTCCTGCCTCTCTTCCCCTCCCACAGCCACAGCTCGAATGAGCGAGTAGGCTCTGGGTGCTGAAGAGGGCTCCAAGGCTTTGCCTCAGGAGCTAAAATGGCTAGGTTCCTGAGCAACAGAGAAACGGTCCCAGCCTCAGACCCATGGTTGCCTTCCCTGTCCGTCGCATGCAAGATGCCTCCCTGCCTCTCACTTGATTAAAAAGAAAAAAAAGTCAGTTAAGACTTTAATGGAAAGAATATAAATATTTGGATTGACCTCATTTGTGAGGAAAATGGAAAGCAGATTGTTTGGTTATCATAAATGCATAAAGATAACAATCTCAATATCTAATTAGAAAATTCAATGTCTATTTCTTAGTATAATTTTTATGAGAAATATAGTAATCTGTTGATTGCCAATCTTTATATTTAGTATAAAGAGGCTCACATAAAAAGGCATATAAAAATAGAAAAAAGTAATAGTAAATATATAAGATACAGACTACATTTCTCTGTTTCTTACATAAAGTAGGACATTATGCTAAAAACCAAAGAAATAGATTAACACTTTTTAATTTGACTCTATCTAGACATTTCTGTGGTATTAGTTTTCTTCAACTTGTGCATATTTTTGAGTTTACTGTATTTTTCCCAAACATTCACCTAAAAGTAAAGATAAGACATATCAAGAATAATTGAAATTTTTAAAGGGACAATCAAAATTCTTAAATGCTTCTCCAGTACCTGATCTGTTTGTATACTTGTGCTTACCAGAGGCATTGATGGCTGTTGCCTTGGTGGAGGTATTGTATCAAGCTCATTCAACTTAAATAATTATTAAAGATGTAGTAAAGCGAAAAGCAATGGCAATATACAAGGAGAATGCTCTCAAATTTTAATCTAAAATGGTGCCTGACCTGTGATAGCACAGTGGTAAAGAGTCAACCTGGAATGTTGAGGTTGCTGGTTGGAAACCCTGGGCTTGCCTGTTCAAGGCACATACTAGAAGCAACTATGAGTTGATCTTTTTTCCTCCTCTCCACTATCACTCTCTTTCTCTCTCTCTGCCTCTCTCTCCCCTTTTCTCTCACCTCTTTCTAAAATGAATAAAAAAAAAATCTAAAATGAGATTACAGTAGAAGTACATAGAAAAGAACATCATCAAATATATAAAAGGGAAAAAACCAAAATGATAGCAAGAAAAGTGATGTAGTCTAGAGCAGAGTGAACAAAAGGTAGAATAAAATAACAAGAGAAAATATAAAGGAAGTAATTAGTAACCAGATCATGTAGGGACTTTTAGGTCATAAAACAGATTTTGGTTTTCTTCAGTGATATGAGAAGTCATTGGGTGAATTAGACCAGAAGAGTAGTATCAGATTTATATAATAAGAGACTACTCTGGCCTGACCAGGCGGTGGTGCAGTGGATAGAGCGTTGGATTGGGATGCGGAGGACCCAGGTTCAAGACCCTGAGGTCGCCAGCTTGAGCGCGGGCTCATCTGGTTTGAGCAAAAAGCTCACCAGCTTGGACCCAAGGTCGCTGGCTCGAGCAAGGAGTTACTCGGTCTGCTGTAGCCCCACGGTCAAGGCACACATGAGAAAGCAATCAATGAACAACTAAGGTGTCGCAACGAAAAACTGATGATTGATGCTTCTCATCTCTCTCCATTCCTGTCCGTCTGTCTGTCCTTATATATCCCTCTCTCTGACTCTCTCTCAAAAAACAAAAAACAAACAAAAAGATAGTGTACTACAATGAACATGGCAAGTACCCTTTCTCTGTCACAAAAAAATAAAAATAAAAAAGAGCCTGACCTGTGGTGGCGCAGTGGATAAAGCATTGACCTGGAATGCTGAGGTTGCCGGTTCAAAACCCTGGCCTTGCACGGTCGAGGCACATATGGGAGTTGAAGCTTCCTGCTCCTCCCCTCCTTCTGTCTCTCTCTCTCTCTCTCTCAATCTCTCTCTCTCTCTCTCTCTCTCTTTCCTCTAAAATGAATAAATAAATAAAAATAATTTAAAAAAAATAAAAAATAAATAAAAAAGACTACTCTGGTTGCTATATCAAAGATAACTTGCCAGAAATCAGTTAGAAGGTGAAGAATGCTGGTGATTTTGACAGGCTAGTGATGACAATGGTCTAATTAGTCATAGAATTCTGAATATATTAAAGGTAAAGTAGGTGAAATTTCTGACTAACAAGAGTGAAGTTAAGATTTAGAAAAGACTGAAACTTGGCACCAATGCTTTGGCCTAAGTAACAAAAGTAAGTGTTAACTGAGAGGGGGTAGATATGTAAAAGCTCAGTTTTGGATATACTAAGTCTGGTATTTCTGTTAACGTCCAAAGGGAAAATGTTGAGTGAGCAGTTGGATATTTGGTTCTGGAATTAAGGAGGGAATAATGAGTGTATAGATGTGTGTAAAGACATGAGACTGAATAAATTTACATGAAGAGAATGGCTCCAAAGGCTGGGATCGTGGACCACTGAAGGGTTAGAAAACTGGAGAAATTAAAAGAAACTAAAAAAAAAAAGGTCAGAAGTATAGGAGAAAATTTAGTGATTTTTTTAAAAGAAAAAAGTGTTTTACGAAGAAAAAGTTACCAAAGTCAAATGTTGTTTCTAGGTCAAATAAGTTAAAAATTGAGTGACAACTACTAGATATGAATCATTAATGTTATTGACAAATGTCTAATATACTATAAATCTTATATTAGGAAAGGGAAATTCACGTTATTAAAATATCACTATCTCTTGACTTAGTTTTTATTTAGTGATTACTTAGCTGGCATACAGGAAGATAATGGGCTTACCCAATAGAAAAAGGCAAATTCAAAATTTTTGGCCTTTTGTGTAATACTCATATATGATTAAAATAGAATACAAATTAATATAAAATAATAAAGAAAAATACATACCTTTAATAATTTTTCTTATCAAATATAAAAATATATACGTTTTTAAATTTCATACCTGTGTAGAAACAATTTCAAAGTTCACCTAATTTGTCAAAACTATTTTCTGTTATTGTACTGTATGTGGAAGACATTTTATTTATTACATTGGGTAACGCAAAGGCTTTTTGGGATCATATTTGTTACCGAGTGACTGTAAGGTCATCATGACTGTCTTTAAGCACAGCAACATGCATCATTGAAGAGGATAATCGCATATTTAATTAGAGCAGGCAGTTCCCTGGAACTGTCAGCCAGCTGTTTTAGAGATGTTAAAAAAAACTGAATTAAGAGAATTGTGGACTATGTTAGATATTTAAAAAGCATTAAATAATCTAAGATTGGGAGACATTTAGTGAATGTTCAGGACCGTCTCACTTACACAAACATACACAATCACAGTGACAACTTAAATGTTAGTATCATTTTGGCCTCTTAAAAAGAGACAGAGCTTAACATTTTATTACCCCAATTATTTTCACCAGAGTAAAGGAAATAATTACCCTTATAATGCCTTCATTCTGTGACCTCCAAAGTCAAAGCCACAGTCTTACATGGCTGATTTTTTTCCCCCAAATTACCTAACTGCTTAACAGTATGCTGCACTTGAGCAAAATAAAGTAGGCTGGAGGGAAAAAAGAATTACAAAAATTCCCTTAGAATTTAATTGTCAATATGAAGAGGTTTTATCATTTCAAAGGTTTTTATTAGCATTTTCTTCTCTTTTTTCTTTTCTTTTTTTTTTTTTTTTTGGTTCTGGCTTGTAAACAGTCAATATCTTGATTTGTAAATGATGAAAGTTTATATATTTCATTTCACTGAACATTTTTTTAAAGATTTTATTTGTTGATTTTTTTAGAGAAAAGAGAGAGAGAAAAGTGAATGGGGGTGGGGAAATGTGTGGAGTGGAAGCATAAACTTGTTGCTTTTCTTATGCGCCTTGACCAGGCAAGCCCTGGCTTGGAACAAGCAACCTCAGCATTCCACCAGCTTTATTCACTGCGTCCCCACAGGTCAGGCATACTGAACATTTTTTAAAAAGTGACAAAGTGAAGGAGAAAGCAAATATTGATAAGAATGATATTTTTAAATCAGATGAAAATGATTTCTGAAGGTAACATGCTGCATTTCCAGATTTACTTTAGGACCTAGAAGGTTTTTAAAGCAGGCTTCTTTTGAGTTTTTTGAGTTGCCTCAGGATTAGAGTATTTTAGTTAAATACACACTTCATTTCAGATGTTTTCCAGGGGAGATAGAAGGAGGATTGAGGAATTTAGCATAAAAACAAAAGAAAGAAATAAAGAAACTTGAGGACATGGCCAGCAGTGTGGAGATTGCTGGGGTATGGGGAGTGTGGGAAGTTGGGGGCGGGTATGGGAGGTAAATGACAGAAGACTTTAACTGGGCTGGTGAACACGCAATACAGCAGGGGTCCCCAAACTACGGGCCCGCGGGCCACATGCAGCCCCCTGAGGCCATTTATCCGCCCCCCCCCCCCCCCCCGCTGCACTTCCAGAAGGGGCACCTCTTTCATTGGTGGTCAATGAAAGGAGCACATTGACCATCTCATTAGCCAAAAGCAGGCCCATAGTTCCCATTGAAATACTGGTCAGTTTCTTGATTTAAATTTACTTGTTTTTTATTTTAAATATTGTGTTTGTTCCCGTTTTGTTTTTTTACTTTAAAATAAGATATGTGCAGTGTGCATAGGGATTTGTTCATAGTTTTTTTTTATAGTCCGGCCCTCCAACGGTCTGAGGGACAGTGAACTGGCCCCCTGTGTAAAAAGTTTGGGGACCCCTGCAATACAGTGAACACACGATGTATTGTAGATTTGGGCACCTGAAACCTGTACACTTTTGTTAACTAGTGTCACCTCAATAAATTCAATAAAAAGTAAGAAAAAGTAAAATAATTCATTTTCATATAGTCTACTAAGATGGTAGGTAAAAAAGGCAAAGGTATATACTGCTCCATTTCATTATTTTTTCACTCTAGAAAATGGCATGCTAACAAGAACTTAACATAAACATATACCTATATACACGTCCACACACAATATTTATTATGCAATTCATTAATGGATCAATATGCAGATATTAATTTAAGTGTTATAGTTTAAATTTTGTCAAACAAACATTTTTCTCCAAAATGATTCTATTTGCCCAATTTCTACAGGGTCTGAAAGTTTTATCATTAGTGTGATATTCAACTTGTCACAATGGTTATTATCACTCAAGCACAAACTAAATTTTTAGTCTGACTTCCTAGTCATCTAATTGGTCTGTAGCATAATGAGATAGGAATCAGATGGGGTTTATTTCAGAGATACAGAGACACAGAGGTCAGCATTTTTATTCACTTTGTTTGTCATGCTACTAACTGAAGACCCTCTGTTGAAATGGGAAAACTTCTCAAGTGGATGACCTATTAGAGGTATACACATGTCTTTTCAGCAAGTACACTAGCTAAAATGCATTAATATATATTTAGTGAAAAAGAAAAAAACAATAATAATGTGGTTACTGCAGACATATACACTCGTATTCTCGCTATTATAACTCTTATGACCTTTATCTACATTCTCTTTAAATGTAATTTATATACCATATGTTCTACCATTTAAATTATGCAGTTTTGTAATTTTGATTATATTCATAAAGTTGTAGAACCATTATCAGAATCCATTTTAGACTCTGAATGAAATCTCATTCTTATTGTTGGTGATTTTCTATTTACTGCCAATTGTCCTGCCCTTGACAAATTGACTGTGTGGATTTACTTATGCTAGACATTTCATATAAAGGGAACCAATATGTAGTTCTTGGTGATTGGATTCTTTCATGTAGCATAATGTTTTCAAGTTTTATCCATGTTGTAGCATGTGTTACTGCTTCTTTTATTGCTGAATAATATTTAATTTTATTTACCCATTCATGAGTTGACATACATTTGGGTGGTTTCCATTACTTGTTTATTATTGATAATGCTATGAATACTGCAGAGTTTTAATTTTTCCTTATCCTCACCAGCATGTTATTTTTCTCTTTTTTTCTTTAAAATGATTTTGGTAAGAAATATATTAATAGGTATGTAATGATCTCTCATAGTGATTTGATTTGCATTTCCGAAGTGATTACTGATGTTGAAAATCTTTTCATATGTTCGTTAGGTCTACACTCTTTTGACTATGTAGTCTGAAGGAAACTTGATTGTTTGGACATTCTGCAGGCCCTCACACCAACCTATTATATTGGAGACATGATGTTGCTTGGGCCTTTAGAACAGATGTTGTAAGGTTTTTGTGTGCCTCAGCAATGCTACTTGCACACAAGTTGGTAGAAGATAAACTGTCCAAAAATTTAGGGCCTACAAAATTATTTAAGTTTTTAAGAGTCTGCAGAATGCTGAAACATTTGCTCCAAAGTAAAATAAAAAATAAAAGTTTTATTATACATTGTAACTCTGAAACACTAAGAAACAATCATTTTCAGGTCTCATTAGATATTAGAGATGAAATATACCAGAATTAGGGATAGTTCAAATATATATAAGGGGAAACTTTGTAAGAGGTTTGGTCTCCAATTACAAGTAGGTCTTACATTTTGGGATGTAAGACCCAATAAATCCCATTATGTTATAGGTAATTGTGGTGAATAAAGAATTTCTGTGAATATAGGGATCTCTATTATGGGAGTTGCAGCACAAACCCATAAAGGCTCTGAAATAATGTCATACCATATTCATCAGATAAAGGTTTCTAATCTGTAAAGCAGCTTTTGCTATGCCCCTAGTCCCTAAATAGAATAGATGTTCAACACCTGATATGGGACATCAAATGATTACACAGTCAGAGATGGTCTATCAAATCATAAAACCAGGTAAACATGTCAGTAAACCATGGTATGGTAGAAGTGATTTACTCAAGATTGGGCTTGAGCTGGTCCAGAGGGAAAAAGTAAGTTGTTAAAGATTCCCATTTATCTCCAAGCCACTTTACCATTGTTTGACTGAGCCTCTCCCTCAACATACACCTGTGGAATGTTATCTGTAACCAAATAATGGAGTTGAAATAGCAGTCTCAGCTTGGGATGGCTTGATATATTGGTGAAGGCTGCAATTGGACTGGTGCTGCACTACAACTGCATATGGGAATGATTGTGAAAGATACTGTTGAAAGGAATCCTCCTAGTCAGCAGGGCTTTAAGCAATTTATATGGTGATAAGCTGGTGTCAAAGGAGAATTGTTCTGAAATAACAATATGATTGAACTTCTGGGAAGTTGAAAGAGGTTTGATGGTAGGGTAGGAATCTGAAACAAGAATGAAAGATTAAAGGCAAAATATTTTGGGACTATGTGATGGTAGCGGACAAAAAATATGTAGATTATTACTTCTCACATAAATGACCAGCAGTAACTTTTTTCTATGAAAGGACACCCCTAAGTTTTAGAATCTCTGGGTATAAATTGAAATTAGATTTCTGGAAACCCATACACCTATAAACTACATTCTCTCTTTTCTAGTTTTATGTCAAGTAATAACTTTCATTCCCTTCTTTGTTATATTAAAAATACAATAAAAGTTTTTCACTTGTTTTTTAAGTAGCCTAGAAATATTGACTAAACTCCTTTACATATGTCTCTTTGTAAAGATCTATTTTGGAGTACTTTCACAGCTTATTGATGTTGTTTTGTGGACTATAGTGCTATATTTGTCAGATTCCCCTAAACTTGGCTATAACTGAATGAGATTTGAGTGACAAGATGCTTATGTCAATCAATGATACCATTTATTTTGTAACATTAATATACAATCCTCTGAACTCAATGAGCCTTACTAAGATAGCTCAGTGTGCTGAATTGCCTGTATGTGTACTATGCTAGTAATGCTGCTCAAGTTTCAGAAGACCAGTTGAAAAACATAATGCTCATATGGGCCTGGTCAGGGAATGAGAAAATGGATTCCTATTTTCAATCATACTTTGTCTAATAGTTCTTTTCCTTCCTTAGGGGCAAAGGATGTGTTGGGATGATGGGCATAAGAATGAGAGAAACTTGAATTGGACACGTTTTTATTAATCTGTTAATTTTGATATAAGCAAAAGTTCTATCAGTGAAAACAGAAACAAAACAAACTTTCCACAGAATATCTTGCATTCCTCCTTGTGAAAAGTGTTTATTTAGGAATTGCTTTTTAATCATCTTTGCAAATCTCTTCTAGGTTTCAACACTTTTCTCTGGAACCTGTTTTTTTTTACCGTGCAGTCTTGAAGATTTGCATTGAAACTCAGGTTAAATTATCTCTTCTCTTCCTAAATCAGTCTACTGAATTCTATATAGGTTATTCATTTCTTCCCTTCTTTTTAGATTCCCAAGCCATAGGTCATCCCACCCTTTACTATAAGCCAAACTAACATTTTATTTTTTTCAGTCAGGTTCAATACCCTACAGCCTTTTCTTGTTAGAAGAGCAATTCTAACAGAGAAAAAGTCTTTGTCTTGTCATATATATATTTATTTACTTCCATTGCCTAGAAGTTTTACAGTAGAGTCCCATTAATGTTCTTAGTTTTAATTGGTCCACCAAGGTTCTTCTTTGGGTGAAATGAGGAAAGGGGCTAAAAGCAGGGATAAGTTGAATGGAAGCAAAATTTGAGTTCCAGTTAGAAATCATAGAATATTTTTTGGAATTCTCTCATCATTTTTATCCTTTGTTAGGTATATTAATAACAAAGTATGAAAAAGAGAAAATTTTAAAAGAAAAAGAACATTGGTGGACACGTAAAATCTAAGGATATTAATGGGGCTCTACTGTAATTGGTTGGATCTACCAGAGTAATGAGGGATGTGTGGGCATTCTGAAAACAGATTTTTTGTTTGTTTGTTTGTTTTCCATAAGATTGGAACATGAAATTGAAAAGAGATCTTGCCTCTTCAGAATTGTCTCTGCATTAAAAGTTCCAGGTGGCAACACTAGCACTAATCTGCTCTAAACCTTAAAGATGAGCTGTTCCCTTTCCAGACGCACTACTGTGGATTTACCCATTTGCCATCTCTGAATTTTCCTTTACTCTCCATCAAAATGTTAGTAAAGGATGCAAATGAGGACTAGAAGGGGAGTGTCAGGTGGAGCCCATTTAGCCTACTTTTATTTTTTTAAATTTTTTTGTCATTAATGACGCATGTCAAATAAGTTCTCCCTGTGGTTCAGCATAGCACATTACGGGATGCAGCTTGCAGAGGTTCTTTCATGGTGATAAATAACATTAATGAGTGTTTATGAAGTATATTACATATGTATTTTACATATATTGACTTCATTTCAATATTACAACATACCTATAGACGAAGTCATATTATTATCATCCACATTTCCTTCTGAGTACTTTAAGATGGAAACTTAAATAATTTGTTCAGTTTCATACAGCTGTTAAAAAGGTATTTGGAATTATAGAAGAAGTCATCTGGTTCTACGTACTAAAGAGATAAATTAGAAGAAAAGAGAAAAATGACTTTGTGTCAAATTGTTTCCGAAGCTAGAGAATAGACAGTGAGAGAACTTGAAATCCACGAAAGTAGAACTAAATAATTTTTATATATCTAGGCTTTAGCGGTACTCACCTCTGAATTGCATCAAAGGGAAAGAAACTATCTGGTCAGGCATTTTGTTAGAAAAAGAGAATGAATTGAAGCATCCGATAGAAGTGTTTAATTATAAGGCACAATACAATGAAATGTTTTGAAAGCTTGTGGCTCAGGAATGCAAAGACAAATTCACTTAGCAAATCTAGCATTGCCTTTACCTTCTTGGATCTACTTACTTTTAATTAGGTTGATCAGAGGAAAATAAATTTAAGTAAAACTTAACTGTCATAATAACGAATTTATTCTTAAAGACCTGTAACTATTTTGTCTACTAAAACATTTAGAATGACTTCATTCTTTCTTAACTCTCTGATGCCACTTCATGAAACCTGACCTTTACTCTCACCACCCAAGAATATTAAACAAAAATATTCCTGTATATATATATATTCATAAACAAAAATATTCCTGTATATATATATTCATATATATTCAATATTCATATATATATGAATAGCAATACTTCTACCTCAACCAAAGAGTCTGCACTGTAAAATTAAGACTGAAACTAACTACTTGGGCAAAATGTTTAATTACTACACATTTCCATCAAAGAAAGTCAAGTATTGTGTTTTAAGTTCTATAGTAAATTCTCATTCAATTTTAAGACCCAACTAAGAATTACTTTTTCCTGGAACCCCTTTCAGAATTCTTAACCTAGTAATTTTCAAAATGTAGTGCCGGGACTAACACCTTTGCAATACTTGGAATTTGCTAATTAAAATTTTTTTTTCATGTCTCAGTCTACTGAATCGAAAACTCCATGTTAGTGACCAAATTTTTAAAAGAGCTCCAAATGATTTTGATGCAATTTGGAAACCACTGGCCTAGATTATATTTCTTTCTTTAATGGTCTAATATTTTTATGTGTATACTTCATTCATCATATTTGACACATTACATTTAGAAGAACTTTTTATATTTTTCCTCTATTTACTAATCAATCTTTTTCACTGTTTTAAAAAAGTGACTATGTAATCTCTGATATATGTATTCCCTAGTGACTAGTAGAATTTTTCAAATTCTAGGCCAGATATTTGTCTAACACTAATTTGTATAGTGTTGTACTTGCTACTATTTTCCATATAAATAATTTTAATATTTTCTTCTTGTGGGTGACTTTTTATTTCTGAACAGATGTAAAAGTCTGATAACTTAAGGCTCTGGCCAGTTAGCTCAATGACAGACCAGTTAGCTCAGTGGTAGAGTGTTGACCTGGTTCTTGGGAGTACCGAATTCAATTCCTGGACAGAGCACACAGGAGAAGCTCCCATCTGCTTCTCCACTGTTCCCCTTCTCCTTTCTCTCTATCTCTCTCTTCTCCTCCCGCAGCCAAGGCTCCATTGGAGCAAAGTTGGCCCCAAGTGCTGAGAATGGCTCCATCATCTCTGCTTCAGGTAATTAAATGGCTTCGGTTGCAACAGAGCAATGCCCCAGATGGGCAGAGCATCGACCCCTGGTGGGCATGCCGGGTGGATCTTGGTCAAGTGCATGCAGGAGGAGACTGTCTCTCTGCCTCCCCACTTCTCAATTTAGTAAAATACCAAAAAAAAAAAATCTGATGACTTAATAGAATATCTGCTTTATATTTATTAGGAAAGTAATGTAATTAAATTAATGTAACTTAAGTATAAAAATATGCATGTTGACTTGAAATTTTAAACAAAATGAAGTAGACATATCTCTCTCTATTCTGCCATTAAAAACCCTGGACATCATATTCAAGACAAACTTAAGACTACGAAAGAAGGATAAAAAAGGCATATTGTCTAAACACTTCAGGACATCAGGAATGGCAGTAAGTTCCCTGGGTCTTGTTTGTTTATTTATTTATTTTGTTGTTGTTTTTTCAAATATTTTACAAAGTGTTGGAGAAGTAGGCAAATTAGAAACAGCAATGACTATTAAAAAATCTGTAAGAATTACCCATTTTCAATAGTCAAAAGATAAATAGGAGGATCATTCAATGCTAATAAATTCATACAACTCTAATAGATCACCGTGGAAAAAACCTTTGAGCCTATACTCACCCTCATCAGCAAAGAAAAAAAGAAAGACCTAGACTTCCACACTTCCCTGGCTGTCATGAGTCATAACCTCTTCACCACAGTAACATCAGAGAAGTTCCAAGTAAGAAATTGGGAATTTCATATCTACCCTACCAAATCAATATTTGAAATTCAGTCAGTATAATAGCTCATAGTCCCAGGCTAAAAATTATATAATAATTGTCTTAGAAAAGTTACAATAAAATTTACCATTCATTATAGAAACTCTCAGACACTCCAGGAATAGAGAACTTCCTCAACTTGGTAATGAAATATTTTTATTTTTTAATTAATTTATTATTTTTTTTAGGTGAGAGGAAGGGAAATAGTGAGGCAGATTCTTGCATATGCCCTTACTAGAATCCACCTGGCAACCCCATTTAGAGTTGATGCTTGAATACTGAGCTATTTTTAGCACCTGAGACTGATGCTTTCCAATGTAGCTATCCTCAGTGCCTCAGGCCATGCTCAAACCAATCAAGCCACTGGCTGTGGGAAAGGAAGAGAGAAAGGATGCATACTGAGAGGAAAGAGGCAGATGGTTGCTTCTCTTGTGTACCCTGACTAGGATTCAAATACAGGAGGTCCATATGCCTGGCTGATACTCTGTCCACTCAGGCAGTTGCCAGGGCCAATAATGAAGTAAAAAACACAAAAACCTAAACAACTAATGCCAACATGATATTGAATGGTGTAAGGTTAAATAGTTTTCCATAAGATTAGGAATAAGCACCCTGGCCGGTTGGCTCAGCGGTAGAGCGTCGGCCTAGCGTGCGGAGGACCCGGGTTCGATTCCCGGCCAGGGCACATAGGAGAAGCGCCCATTTGCTTCTCCACCCCTCCGCCGCACCTTCCTCTCTGTCTCTCTCTTCCCCTCCCGCAGCCAAGGCTCCATTGGAGCAAAAGATGGCCCGGGCGCTGGGGATGGCTCTGTGGCCTCTGCCCCAGGCGCTAGAGTGGCTCTGGTCGCAATATGGCGACACCCAGGAGGGTCGCAACATGGCGACGCCCAGGATGGGCAAAGCATCGCCCCCTGGTGGGCAGAGCGTCGCCCCCTGGTGGGCGTTCCGGGTGGATCCCGGTCGGGCGCATGCGGGAGTCTGTCTGACTGTCTCTCCCTGTTTCCAGCTTCAGAAAAATAAAAAAATAAAAAAAAATAAAAAATAAAAAAAAAAGATTAGGAATAAGCAAGAATACCAATACTGTACTGAAGTTCTAAATAACAAAAGAAATAAGAAAAGGAAGTAAAATTCATACATTTCAAAAAAAACTCTATTACTCTCTGTAATTGCAGGTAAAAATGTGAGTACATATAGAAAATCCAAAGAATCTATGAAAAACAATTAAAAAATAATAAAAATTCAGCAAGATCACAAATATAAGATCAGTGTTTTAAAAATTGATTGTATAAATACTATCAAAAAATATATGAGAACCAAAATTAAAATACATTACCATTTATAATTATTCATAAAATAAAATTTATTTAAGATGAGTTTAATAAAACATTATTTAATAAACCTAAAAATAATGTAATCTAATTTATATCCTGAGAACTAAAAAGCACTTAGGAAATAAATCAAAAGAAAATAAATGGAGGAACATGTAGATATTATGTTTATAGAATGGAACACCTAACCTAACATAGCAAAAATATCAACTGTCTAAAATAATATGTAAGTTTAATGCAATTATTATTAAATCTTACCAAAAATATTTTATGAGTACTGACAAAATTATTCTAAAATTTGTATGTAAAAACAGAGTAGTTAGATTAACTAAAAGGTTTTAAAAAGAATAATAAAATAAGAGGAATGATTTTATCCAATATTAAGCTGATAGCCAATGCAGTGTCAAGACTGTGTGGTATTGACAGAGAAATAGACACATAAAGAATCTAGCTGTAGACTCCAACAAGTACAGAAAATACAAAAGGTATAAAAACCATGACAATATAAAATAACTTGATTATTTGAACTTATAAAACCCTATTATGAGTAGGAAAATGAAAATTGCGATTATGGTGAGATATTATCGACATGAATAAAATGAAAAATAATAACAATACCAAGTGCTGGCATAAATGAAGATAAACTGTGTCACTTATAAATGGCTCGTGGAGATGTTAACTTTTACATACAATCTTGAAAATGACTTGTGATTTTCTTAATTAAATAATTCTTTTTAAATTTATTTATTTATTGAATTTATTGGGGTGACATTAATAAAATTATATGTTTCAAGTGTATAATTCTATAATCCATCATATGTGTATTGTACTGTGTTTTCATCACCCTAAATCAAATATCCTTCCATCACCACTAAATACAGTCTTGTAGCATTCCAGAATAGTTATCCCAGAGAAATGGAGACTTATTTACACACACACACACACACACACACACTCACACTCATACTCACAAAGCCTATACATGAGTGTTCTCAGAAGCTTTTTATTTTTGTGATGGCCAATAGCTATAAACAACTAAAATGTCTTTCAGTACATGAGTGGTTATAAAAAGTATACTATACCTATACCATAGAATACTACTCAGCAATAAAAGACATGAATTATATATTAATGCATATATAATTAATCCAAGTTGGATGGATTTCAGAGACATAATGTTAAATAAAAAAAGGCCAATTTCAAAAGATCATATTCTGAAAGATTTTACTCATAAAATATTTTTAATGACAAACTTATAGAGATAGAGAATAAATTAGTGATTGTCAGAGTTTAAAGATTTTGGGAGATTGGTGGTTGGTGAGACTATCAAGAGGTAGTAAAAGGAGGTCTTCCTAGTGATGAAATAATTCTGTATCGAAACTGCAATGGTGACTACATGAATCTACATCTGTAAAAAAAATAGTGTAAAGCAAGTAAAGTCATATACTAAAGCCAATTTTCTGTTCAACTATCAATTACTTAAGATATAACCATTTGAGGAAACTGAGTGAAGAGTACACAGGACCTCTGCACTATTTTTGCAACTGCCTGTGAATATGTATATTATTACTTCAAAGTTACAAGTAAAAGAGAGAAAAAGAAAGAAAGAAAGAAAGAAAAAGAAAGAAAGAAAGAAAGAAAGAAAAAAAGAAAGAAAGAAAGAAAGAAAGAAAAAGAAAGAAAGAAAGAAAGAAAGAGAAAGAAATAAAAAGATGTTGAAAAGGCAAATGAGGAACTGAACTGCCAGTCTGAGGCACAGTGCACTGCGTCAATGAAGAATAAGGCAAATGGCCTGGAGAAATGATTACATTATATTGGCTAATGTTTGCCTCTGTTGTTAGTCTAAATTATGATTCTTGCAGTCAAAACAGGTAAATGGCTTGGAAATTAGATAAATACAGGTCAGGAAGAATGCAGATATTTAGGAATAAATTAGAATAAGAGGATGGATTTAAGGAAAGAGCCTAAAAATTAAGAGTGGAGATGATGGCCTTTAAATTAAAGAAGGATTTTGAGAAATACTACCAACTTTTTGGAGAGCTCTGAGAAGGAAAGTTTAGGAGGTTCCTCCACTTGCTCCAGGCTTATTCAGCTTCTATGACTCTGCTTTCTTTTCTTTTCTTTTTTTTTCTGTATTTTTCTGAAGCTGGAAACGGGGAGAGACAGTCAGACAGACTCCCGCATGCGCCCGACTGGGATCCACCCGGCACGCCCACCAGGGGGCGATGCTCTGCCCACCAGGGGGAGATGCTCTGCCCCTCTGGGGCGTCGCTCTGTTGCGACCAGAGCCACTCTAGCGCCTGGGGCAGAGGCCAAGGAGCCATTCCCAGCGCCCTGGCCATCTTTGCTCCAGTGGAGCCTCGGCTGCGGGAGGGGAAGAGAGAGACAGAGAGGAAGGAGATGGGGAGGGGTGGAGAAGCAGATGGGCGCGTCTCCTGTGTGCCCTGGCCGGGAATCAAACCCGGGACTTCTGCATGCCAGGCCAACGCTCTACCACTGAGCCAACCGGCCAGGGCTATGACTCTGCTTTTAAGTCCCTCTGATTATAAATAAATAGACCTAGAGAGACAAGAAATAGTCCCCAGATCTCAGATTCTTCACCAAATATATATTTTTAAAAGACTGCATTGTGATGACTCCCTGGAGTTTGTCTGAGGGCGTTGACACTTTCTGTGGGACAATCGGATGGGATCTTGGGATCTCAAACTATTTCCACACGACAATTTAGTTTCTGAGGATTCTATCTCCTTTGAACAAAAATGACTGTATGAATTAAAGAAGTTTTTAATGAAAATAAAGCAGAGTATTAATTCAAAGTATTTTATTTCTTTTAACCTTGTTTCCTATGCTGGCTGTCAGGAGCAGATGGTTGAATGATTGGTACCTTCTCACATGTTAATAGTCATTATCACTGTGTCATTTGAAGTGTTGCTTCCAACCTGTTAATTTCTCTTTTCTTCTCCTTTTATGTACATTTTTCTTTCATGTGTGTCACAAATCCCTGAAAATCTTTTATGCCTTTTCGCACCTGCTATGGAAATCCTTCTTGATATGGAAAGTAATCATGAGCCTGTGATGCTCGAGATGACTAAAGAAGTGTTAAACTTAACAACTGTTTTCCTTAAAATTCTGGAAACACGAAATGTGTATTTTTCTCATCAATAGTCATACCAGTGGGATTACTGCTTTTAAAAAATTAAGATACTCAGGGCAATAGTCCATTTTATGGCACCTGAGGTGCCAAAAAATTGTCACTGAGGTGACTGTGTTTTGACTTGTAATTGTGCATAAAATGCAAAGGTGATTCATTTAATTAAACGGTACTAAATCAATACAAACTTACAAATACAATTGCTAATTTATGGATGCTTCTGAGTCTTCCATTAACCTGTCAAATACACTCTTGAAAGTGCAGTATTTGGTACCAAACCTTATGTTCTCATATATTTTTTCTTCAGTTCTTCTGTTAGAAAATCTGACAAATAATGAATATAAAAGTTCCAGTGCTAGCAAAATTTACATGTTCTTTTGCGACTGAATATTCTACAAAATGGCAGGTGTAATATGCAATGCCATTTTAAAGGGGAAGTGCACTCAATTTGGGAAGAAATGTTGAATGTATTAGGCTAAAATAAGTACTGTAGAGAGCATAAAAGAGAGAGGATAATAGAGAACATGCCTAATAGTCAAATAGAGTAAGACAAATTAGAACACGTTGTGAATGTAAGAATTATTTCTTCACCTGAACAAATCTAAAATTTATAAATTCTATCAGTTAACAGTCTTTCCTGATGTTTAACATAGTTGTGATATAATGAGGTAGTTTTAAATATAAATTCTTGTGTATATTAGTAATATTCATTAATATTCACAGTTGATTATGCTATTTTTAACCTTTTATACAAAATATTAACAATTTCTATGACACCTTTTTAAATATATGAGATTTTATTGTGAACATTATTATGTGTAAATCTTCATGCTTAATTGCAAGGACTGTGGCTTTCTTTTATATAATCATTAAATAAATTAAAATTTAAAAAGTATTGTTATAACATTTTTAATCCATAAATCACAGTAAATGCTACTACTTGGCAAAGCATAGTTTGTGTCTTCTGTGATTAACATCCATAGCAGTTTTTTTATTTTATTTTTTTTACAGAGACAGAGAGAGAGTCAGAGGGATAGACAGGGACAGACAGACAGGAATGGAGACAGATGAGAAGTATCAAGCTTTAGTTTTTCGTTGCGCGTTGCGACTTCTTAGTTGTTCATTGATTGCTTTCTCATATGCGCCTTGACTGCGGGCCTTCAGCAGACTGAGTAACCCCTTGCTGGAGCCAGCGACCCTGGGTCCAAGCTGGTGAGCTTTTGCTCAAGCCATATGAGCCCGCGCTCAAGCTGGTGACCTCGGGGTCTCGAACCTGGGTCCTTCCACATCCCAGTCCAATGCTCAATCCACTGTGCCACTGCCTGGTCAAGCAATTCATAGCAGTTTTAAAGGCTGGATATACTGTGTGTGTGATACAATGAAATGCACAATGGATTTTTGAAAATCCATAAAAGCCTGACCAGGTGGTGGCACAGTGGATCGAGCTCGGACTGGGACGCGTAAGACCCAGGTTTGAAACCCTGAGGTTGCCAGTTTGAGCAGGGGCTCATCTGGTTTGAGCAAGGCTCACCGGCTTGAGCCCAAGATCACTGGCTTGAGCAATGGGTCACTTGGTTTGCTGTAGCCTCTGGTCAAGGCACATGTGAGAAAGCAATCAATGAACAACTAAAGTGCCAGAACAAAGAGTTGATGCTTTTCATCTCTCTGACTTCCTATTTTTCTATCCTTATCTGACCCCCTCTCTGTCTCTCTCTATCTCTGTCACGAGAAAAAGTATATCCATGCAAAATATTAAAAATGCCAAGTTTGAATTACAGTGTGAAGAAAATTTCATTTGCACAGGTAGTATGACTACTTAATAAAAAAAATTTAAATGTGAATAATTTATCCTTAAAAGTGGTTCAGAGCATATTTACAGCCATATTTCATAGCATCAACTGATTTCTCTCTTTTTCTTTTTTCTTAAGTGAGAGGAGAGGAGGTAGAGAGGCAGATTCCTTCATGTGCTCCAACAGGTATCCATGCAGCAAACCCCATCACGGGCTGATGCTCCAATCAGCTGAACTATCCTCAGTGCCTGAGGCCATGCTGGGATCAACTAAGCCACTGGCTGTGAGGAGGGAAGAGAGAGAGAAGAAATAGAGAAAAGAGAAGAGAAGCAGATGGTTGCTTCTCATGTGTGCCCTGACCGGGGATTGAACACTGATATCCACATGCTGGGCCAACGCTCTATTCAGTGGAGCCAGGGCCTGATTCTGTTTTTAAAAGAGCCTCTAACAGAAAATAAACTTTGCAATAAACTGCATTTTGAAAAAGTACATTAGAGATAAATAATGATTGAAAATTTCATGTAAATTTTTACTGATTCAAAATCAAGCACATAAAGACAAGTTAGAAATTGTTTACTTGTTTAAATGTTATAAAATATTTAACTTGAAATATCAACTTATATCCAGAAATAGTAATGGTAGTCTATACAACTAAATTTGAAATACTTTAATAAGCCAGCTTAGCTTAGACAATTGATACAGCTTTCTCTACTTTCCAATTTAATGAATACTTATACAGGGGTCGGAAGAAGTAGATTTACAATTGTGAGTACATGAAACAGCATTTATCTTTATATTCTTATTTACTAATTATTGTATACATCAGGTCATTTTTTTCTTTTAGATTTTTTAAAATACCTTACACTTAAAAAATATTAACACTTTTTTTAAACAAAATATATATACTAAATTTTTTTACAGTTTTCTAATTATTTTGTAGTCAACAAAGAAAAAAAACCCTTCAATATAGTTTTAATAATAATTTTATCACATATTTCATGTCATCAATATGTAATATGAAGTCAACTCACATTAACGTAGATGTGAAGTAACATTTTGGGGAGAAATCTGTGAACTAAATTGGGAGAATATATAAAGTGAAGGAAAAAGATTATAAATGACAATGTGTACCAAAATAAGCAAAAAGAAAGTGACAGAGAAAAAGATGATGGCCTGATGAGTGGTGGTACAGTGGATAAAGTGTTAACATGGGATGCTGAGATCCCAGGTTAACCCTTAGGTCTCTGGCTTAAAGCCCAAGGTCACTGGTTTGAGCCCAGGGTCACTGGCTCAGCTGGAACCACCCAGTCAAGGCACATATGAGAAAACAATCAGTGAACAATTAAAGTTACACAACTACGAGTTGATGTTTTTCATCTCTCTCCCTTTCTCCCTGTCTCCCTCTGTCTGTGTCTTTCTGTCTGTCTGTCTCTCTCTCTTGCTAAAAAATAATAATTAATTAAAAATAAAAAAGAGAAAGATTGTAATAAATTATTTAAAAAGAGAGCTTATATATAAGAAAATTTTAATCTAGGCATAAAGAGGTACATTGAATAAAAAAAGAGAAAGAAAAGTTCCAGAGAGAGCAGGTAATGTTTCTTGAACAGCTATCCTGGACCTGAAAGATGTCTCAGATCCTCTTTGAACTGCTGTTTTTGAATCTTAACTCTCTATCAATATATGCTACCTGATTGAAAGTCACATTTTTTCCTTTCTGTATTTTATCTGAATTTTTTTTACCTTTTTACTTTTTGTTCTTTGTTGGACAAGTTTCAAACAAATATCCCAAAGTGAAATCTGTAACTTTATATAATTTCCAGCACTCTTAAGGAGATTCATAGAAGTTTAGCAGTGCGTATTTCTTCTCTACACAATAGACCAACTCTTGAGTAGTGTTGTTCAAGTATAGATTTCTGTAAATTCTGATTAATTTATTGAAAATAGATCATTAGCCTTCATGACTATGAGAGAGTAATAAAATATTCTCTTTATTTTAATATCTTCATATTTCAAAAAAACTAACTTCCTATCATTTTCCATATATATTGATAGTAATATTTTTTGCTTTTGGAGTTTACTGTCAGGTTAGAAGCATTGTAGAGAATTAGCTTTTTCTATACCATCATCAACAAAAAATAAGTTGCTGTATTTGTTTCCAAAAAATTTCTTTCTTGTTTTAATTATCACTCAATTTTTAAACCTTCATAAATTTCTTGAAGTTGAACTTAAATATTATCAATATTTCAAGATCATCTTGTCAAAACTTTTATTTGTTTGGTCTTTTAATTTCTCATTAGTTCGTACATTATCTTATCTAAAAAAGTCAGTGTAATCCAAATCAATTGTTAGTATCATAGCCAAAACAATTGGTTTTAATTTATTCAAAAATGGTTATCTGACTACCATTATGAATTATCATCACAATTCTTCTCAAAAAGAATGTCATAATATAAAATATTTTATATTACATTAATGTGATAGAAAATGATATCATTAATATACTAAAAAATTAATGTAACTAGGGATATAGATAACTAATAGTCAAGATGTGGGCATGCTCATGAGAATTACTCACTGAATACATTTCCCAATGGAGAAAAATGTTAAGAATTACTAATCTAGCTTAATCACAGAAATATCTAAAAGACAATTTTACATCTGTTTTGTGTGTTCTTGTTAGCAAATCTTTGCTTAGAAAATAGATATATTATAGCCTTCTATTGCAACTTAAACAAATGACCAGAAACTTGGTGGATTAAAACAATAAAAGTGTGTTATCTCAGTGTTCTGCAGTTCAGATGTTTGGCACAGGTATCAATGGGTGAAATCAATATGGTGGCATGGTTAATTCACTTTGGAATTTTTAGGGAAGATTCTATTTCCTTGCCTTTCCAACTTTTAGAGGTTGCCACATTCCTTGACTTTGTCCACCTACTTCTATCATCAAAAATAGTAGCATCACCATCTTTCTGACTCTACTGCAATTGTCACATTTCTCTCCTTGACTTTGACTGAGATAGGCTTTTAAAGACTTTTGTAATTAGATTTTGCCCACCTTGATAAACCAGAATAATATATACACATATATACTGCTCATAAAAATTAGAGGATATTTAAAAATGAATATGAAGCTATAAAATATCCTCTAATTTTTGTGACAAGTTTATTTAAAAGTTTTTCATATTTCTTCAAATCCTTTTTGTTATGTAAGTTAACATATTCATAGGTTCTGGAAGATTAAGACATGGACATCTTTGGGTAGTCATTATTCTTTCTACTCCAGTAGAACCCATCAGTTCCAGTATGACTGTGCAGCAATATTTAAAGGTGATCTGACACAAAATTTACTGAGGTTTATTGAAATTGCAATTCTTTTCACTTTATAACAAATAAATATTCTATTTACTCTATATTACACATATATTACTTTAGCTTTGAAAAGCCATAGACTGTGTGTTTTTGTTATATTGTTGTCACATTTTAAAAATTAAAATATAAAAAATGTTAATTAAAATTGTATTTCTGACAATAAAAAGATTAGTTGTTGTTGGTGTTAGAGGCTAGAAAAGTATGAAGAGGTGGAACACATAAAATGTACACCACCAAAAGTGAGCCTAATATAAACTGTGTAGGCTCATCAATCATAACAAATGTATTCCAGTGTAAGATGTTGATAATAGGAAGGATGTACATGTATGGGAGCAGGGCTTATATGGAAACTCTTTATACTTTCCACTCAATTTTTCCATGATTCTAAAACTGCTCTAAAAAAATAAAATCTGTTCAAAAAAATAAAAAAAATGGTCCTGGCCAGTTGATTCAACAGTACAGCATCAGTCCAGTGTGTGGAAGTCTCTCTTCCCCTCCCACAACCAAGGTTCCATTGGAGCAAAGCTGGCTCAGGTACTGAAGGTGGTTCCATGGCCTCCACTTCAGGCGCTAGAATGGCTCTGGTTGCAATGGAGTAATGGGCCTGGTGGGCATGCTGGGTGGATTCTCACTTCAGAAAAATAAAACAAACAAACAAATAAAAAAATTTTCTTACTTCCACTTTCATCATTGCTTAAAAAAAATACAATTCATTATTTTTGCCTCTCTAATAATCTCTATTTTTTCTTTGTATTGAACTTGTATGCATCCTATACTCTATAAACTTTCTCATTCACTAACTTACCCCCTGAAACAAAACAAAACTCCTCCTGTGCCCCAGCCTTTTAGAATTACCTTTTCCTTCAGATCTAAATGATGTAAATTAACTATCTCTTCTTATAAAAAATATTTTTCTCCAGATCCTCTGCTTTTTTGTTTATAATACATTATCATAACTCCTTGCCTGGGATGAAGATGGAAATAGAAATGATTGATTTGGTCATGTAGATGGGTAAAGGCAGTGTACCAGAGGAGGAGAATGATGAAAAGGACATAGTTGTGGCTATTTTTATGTTAATATATTTATATAATTTTATCTCATTATATACTGAACTATGTCCAATTGTTAGCTGGAGAAGTAGTGATAGCCTTTCTCTGAATTGGTAAAAATAATGGTTCTCAATTTACCACTTCTTTGTTTTCTGGGTTCTTTATTAAAGTTTATGATATTTTTCTATATCAAAGTATAGATTTTGGAAAAATATATAACTAAATTTATTTAAAATTGTTAGTCTTTTCTCCAATATGGCATCCCTTTTCTCTTTTTATTTCTTTGTGCAATAAATCTATGATGCCTTATCTCTTATTATAAGCTGAGCATTCATAATCCAGTTCTGTTCTTTTTGTAAACTACCCTTTTTTTCTACTGGAATGGCAGCCTCTTTCAGCAATTTTCTATACTCCATTATAAAAGAAAGCTCTTTAAAAGCATTTACTTTTAAGGATAAGCCCCTACTGCTCATAGTCTACTGAAGCAAAATGGTCCTGCTAATGCAAAATAATAGATATTATAATATTTTTTAATAAAACACCATTAAATATTGTTCAGGACTCTGTACTTGAATAAAAGTCAAATTGCTTCCCCTTCATTATGCTACTAGTGTTGAAAAAGAAGGAACATTGAAACTGTAGCAAGTATTTTGGAAGACTAATGCAAAAGAGTAGACAGAGGATCTTTAAAGTGAAGGAAGAACAGGATGAATGTTTGCAACAAGAAAGGGAAGTAGAATATAGGAAAATACCTTAAAACACAGATATAATAAAGAGTTTTTACAATAAATAATTGATTATTGATATAAGTAGGTAGGTAGATAGCTAGATGATATTTAAATAGATAGATGATAGATACATAGATAATAGATGACTGCTATAGATAGATAATAGATAGCTAATCTCACCCTATAATTTCTTGACATACTCTGATTACCTAAATAACTGACTGAATTATGCATTTATTTACAAGATATTCAGTGAGTAGCTCCTGAGACACTACATGAACCAGATATATTTTTTCAGAATTTCTAACTAAAAATAAAATCAATTGGATAGAGATCTTGCTTTCATATCTACATCTATCTATCATCTATCTATCTATCTATCATTGATCTATATATTAGAAGAGGATGAGTACACAAAATAGTTCATGAGTACACATAAATGTTATAATAGTCTAGGGAAGGAAGGAATTCTACCTGAGACTATCTTGCAAATCAGCCTATAGCTTTGAATCAGTAAGAGTGAGACATCTTGAAGTAGAGATAGAGCAATGCAGGAAGTAGGAACACCAGGGGAAAAGGTGGTAATAATAAATACAGTAGAAAGTTTGCCGGCTAATATGGATTATAGTGTCTATGAGGATGCCTTGAGTTGAAGTAATAAAAAACTATATTTCAGCTGACTAAACCATAAGGGAATTTACTTTTTAACAAAGTGTCACAAGTTAAGCATCCTACAGCTCAAGGAATTTAGTGTCACAGTTATATTTCTATGTAAGTAATTCTGTTTTGCCCTTTTCAAAAGGCTGACCTTTCTTCAAGTGGGCCTCCTTCATGGCTACAAAGTGTTGGCTAACAGCCCCTAGGGCATCATGCCTGTTTGTTATTTATCTCTGAAAGGCTTGTCTTGAGAAACTCCATACCAAACCTTGAAATTCAAACTCTTTCCTTTGGCCCTCTTGGTTCAACTTATATCCCTTAACTTCATAGGAAAAGTAACTCTTGTTGAGATATACCTGCACTGATTTGCTTAGAAACTAAAATGAACCATGCTCTGGAGAAAGAAAATAGTCACTCAGTCTTATCAGAGTTTTTCCAGAAAAAAAGGTTTCCATATCTACACAAAAAGAGTATCCTCAACCCTGTATAATTTGAAGCCATACTATGGCTAATTCAAAACCCCAAGAATAAGAATTTATATGCATTCTTGAATGCATATTTCTGATAATGAAATGATATAAATGTTTTGAAAATATCGGCACAGCCACAGCTACAGTGTATAAAATAATTTAGATTTAGTAGGAGGGAAGAGAATTCGGGACAGATAAAGTAAAACATTAAAGCAGTAACGAAAGGTACAGATTTAGTCAAGTAATTATGAAAATGGAGAAGATAAGGGAGATGTAATACATTTAATTTAAAAATAATATGAGGTTGTTTTTTTTTTTAAGAAGAACTGATTGAAGGGCAAAAAGAATTTAAGATAAGTTTGAATGGCAGGATGGTGATGCAATTATAAAGAAGATGAGGAGTTCAGCTTTCTATCACTAAATGGAAAGAATCAAAGACATTGCTTTGGCTTTCATTTAGAGTGAGTAGACAGACGCTGATAAGATGGGGAATGAAAAAACAGCAACAAATAAGGGAAAGACTGTTGGAGCTTGGAGCTTTTGTAAGAAAATCTCAAATATGAAGAAGGGAAGAAAGATAGAGTTTTCTGATTGGAAAGTAGATCATGACAGATTTATTAAATATGTTCTTTAGTATTCTTCTTAATGTTGACATGTCTTATATATGGCAGTTTCATTTTCCAAAGAACATTATCGAGTAACAACCTTGTTAAACTTAAATGTAGTTGTACACTTGAAATATTTTAAGGCATGATGCTGAAATTATTGTGAAAAAATTCTTTAGAAGTGATCATTTTCCAACAAATTTGTCACTTTTATGAGAATATATTATGCATTTAATATGAATATGTGAAACTACCAAGACATAGGGAGAGAATAAGGAGATATAAAGAACACTGCTTTAATTACTGGAAAAAATATATAGTGATTTTAACATCTGCAGTTATATTAACATATAAAATAATAGCAACAAAATATAAACATGTATATGTGTATATGTATAAACATTTCTATACACAATATATTTCTAGATCAGTTATATAGTTATCAATTATGTAAAATTATTTATAATTGGGTATAGTTTATCATTATACCATTGTTATATGTTATATATAAATTATATATAACGTATATAAACACACATACACATATAAAGTGCCAAAGATGTCACTTCTTAGGCTAACATAGATATGCAGCAATTCTTGTTTTATTTATAAAGAGTTAAGTCACAGTAATTCTTGTAAGAGGTTAAAGCCACTATAGATAGCTAGAAGCTAGTTCACAAAATTTATCTTTACATTGTTGCCAAAGGAATATAGAGAGGTTTTTTACAGTTAGTTCCAGGGGCATCATGATCCTAGCTGTCCTAGGGATATCAACAAAGATGCCAGATAGACCTGAGCTGGCATCAGGAAGACATTCCAGGAAGGCACTCCACAAACCCAGCTTGCACCTTCTGTGCACTGCTATGTGACCAACTGCATACTCTATGATAACTCTCTAACCTCTCCAAAATATGTAGTTATATAGACTAGTCAGCTGAGATTGTTAAAGCAGTTCTTTGGACCTGAGGTTCCTACCCTTTCAGGTTGCTAGCAATACAATTAAAGACACTCATATTCTACTCAGTTCTCATCTCTGTGATTGACTCTGCAGTGATGGGCAAATTGAACCCCGGCTTGTTTCAGTAATGTATTTAATAATGTTTCTACTTTCGCTAACCTTAGCTATTTTTCATAATTATCATGCTTATGCTTTGTTATCTCAAACTTTTCATTGGAGTTTTCTTTAAATATATCAGGTGATTTGTGATGTAGGTAGAAACCTAAAGGCCTTCTAAGGGAAAGGATTGAGGTGTTTACATTTTTAAAAATTGTGTAAAATTATAAAGTAGTATGATGCTAAAGATCAAGATGAATTAAGACAACACAGGTTTCTTCTCAATGCTTCTGTGAGCTATTGTAGAAATTGAGAAAGCATTGGATAATATAAAGATGTTTTGTTTTAAGTGAAAGACATAATCCAATAAAACAAGCGTCAATATCAAGATTCCTGTAATTCTCTATCATTTTTAACCAAAATTAAAATTTTAGGTTGCAAATTGAGATACTAAGGGTTTGCTATCAGGCTTAACTGTCACCTTTTCATTATAATTTATTTTTCATTTCAGAAGTTCAACCTGAAAATGGGAAAGTGAAACAGACTGTTATCATTGTCAATCTAACCTTTTTTCTGCTCCCGTGAACCAAAATCACTCAAGTAATATAATGAGAAAGGCAAGGCAATATTGTGAAAAAATGCATCTCAATGCAATTGCCTCACATTCTGAGGTGGTTTTTCATCTTCCTGGAAGTGTCCTTTGATTAATACTTGGTCTCCATTTTATTGCCCCTATACCATCTTCTACTTGTTACAATCTGAAGTTACCATTCTAACCTGAAATTAATGCACAATTAAATTCCTTACTATGATGCTATTTAAGGGATTTACCCAAAGTGTTTGACTCACCAGGAGTATTTGGTCATAAACTAAGAAAAGATGGATATTGCTTCTTTTATGAAAACTGTACCTTTGGAGTCATCATTAACCAAACATGTGAAGCTACATTCTTGACCAAACATGTGAAGCTCAGTTTAAAAATTTATTCTTACCATAATAATTTTGTTGATGGTGTTGAAAAGAAATTGCCTTCCAACCACTGCAGACTCTCTCTGTGTTTCCTATAATCTCCACTTTTGTCTTCTTTTTTAAAATTTCCTCTCCCTTCTACAATTTTCTTTTTCTTTTCCTTTCTCCTTCCTTTATTTCTCTCTTTTTCATCTTCTCTTGTCATCATTTTCGTTCCTTTGCTGGAAATTTTATCTTCCAATTCTTTAAGCAATTTATTTTAAAATAAAATAGTGATTGATATTACTTAAGGTTCACTATAATAAGAAATAAAAATCAACAGTAACAAAGAAGTATGATGAGAAAGAAAAGAAAGCAATTAAAAGATATGCTTTTTATAAGCTAGAAGGGCAGAGACATGGGCCATGTTGAAATTAAATGATAGAAACAGTATATGGAGTTGCCCAGAATGTGTAATAAGAGTATTGACTTAAATTGATGAGAGTTAGGGATTTTGCATATACTATACATTTGTATGTTAAAACAGAAATTACATGTGTATCTTTGTTGAAGAAAGGACAACACTTAATGTATATCATGGGTGTGGTAGTGTTTCTGTTGATTGTGTATTGATTCTCAGATTAAGTTGGTTTTATATCTTGAACTTTGGTACTACTTTTATTTGCTATATATAGAGACTTCACATGGATTCTGGTCAACACTGAATAGTCCTGCTGTTCTTGGGTATAGCGTATAAATTCTTTTGGGGCTCATTCAGTTTTTTCATTTGAATAGTTAAGAATTTATCATGCTAAGTCTCGATAAATTATAAGTAGTATGTATAATTATTGTAATCACTTAAAACTTTTGTTGAATTAGACCATTTTTAGTCTTCTGTCTATAACATTTTATAATTTTCTTGAAAACCACAATTTCTTGCTGTTGATAAGTCTGAGATAGACAAAAATAATATAAGAAAATTTTAATCTCTTAGAATTCAGAAAATATACAGTAAATACTAAGTTATCACATTTTATTAAAATGGGCACTCAGCTCATAATCTTGTTCTTCAATTTAGAATATGTAACATCACTTAATGATCTGAGTGTTCATGCTTCTTTTTGACTGTGAAAAAGAATGATCCTTCATTATAATAAAATATTCCAGGATTGCATAGTCTGTGTTTTATGAGCCACATTACACACACATTGTGTCAACTAGAAACCATAGGATAAAAGGTAACACTTCAGTCTTCAGGCTGAATCATTTACTTGGAGCTTACTGATATGTTCTTAATTCAATTTGAAGTCTCTCCCCACCCACAGTTTGTGGAGAAAGAGATGCAAACGTTTTTCTTCATTGGCAGTGGCTGGAGAATGCATCAACATGATAAATAGTTTTCAAGAAAAAAAAAACACATATGCTCTGTGTAACAATTTCTGTCTCTATCTAAAAAAAAAAAGGAGATAATCATAGCAATATTTATAATTTTTTTTAAATCTCAGAGAGACACCAAGCACTTAAGAAATGTTAATGATGATCTGGTTCTGTGGGATTCACTTCTCCTGTCATGGAAATTGAATCACGTTTCACACTGCGTGGGGATGACAAACCTGCAGAAAGCTTTGCTAGATTTATGATCAAATCTGTAAGGCTGAAAGGGGAGTACTGCTTATTCCACACTGCCTTTGCTAGAATGTGTATTAATCACAGAATCAAAAGCATGGGCTTTGTGCATATGCAAAAGGTGATGAATAGTATAACATTCACCTGCTACCAGATAGAAGTATTGATGAGGCATCCCAGGATACTCTGCCCCATCTGCTAATGGGTATGATTTTATGCTTTTAATAAGAGCATTAACAATCATTTAAAACCATTTAATATGTTCATGAGTAATAATATCTTACTGCTTCTTCATATATTTTTTCCCAGCAGTCTTTTTACAGAGAGATAGTCAGAGAGAGGGACAGACATGGACAGACAGACAGGAATGGAGAGAGATGAGATGCATCAATCATTAGTTTTTCATTGCGCGTTGCAACACCTTAGCTGTTCATTGATTGCTTTCTCATATGTGCCTTGACTATGGGCCTTCGGGAGACCGAGTAACCCCTTGCTGGAGCCAGTAACCTTGGGTTGAAGCTGGTGGGCTTTTTTGCTCAAACCAGATGAGCCCGTGCTCAAGCTGGTGACCTCGGGGTCTCGAACTTGGGTCCTCTGCACCCCAGTCTGATGCTCTATCCACTGTGCCACCACCTGGTCAGGCTTCTTCATATTTTTTTTAAAAAGAATATTGAATGTTCAGAATTCTGTATTAATATAATACCTATAGACCAGTACAAATGTAACTATTACTGTTTATATTGATATATTTGATACTAATTTCTCTCATATACAGTAAGTTATTGACTTCAACAATGACATGTAAATTTTTTAAATTTAGTTTTTATTTTTTAGTGAGAAGAAGGAGGAAAAGGGACACCCTCATGCACCTCACCATGATCCACTGGGCTAGCCCACTACGGGGGAGATGTTCTGCCTAAGGGGCTCTTGCTCCATTGCAACCGGAACCACTTTTTAGTGCCTGAGGGGAAGGCCATGGAGCCATCCTCAGTACCCAGGGCCAAGTTGCTCTAATCAAGCCTTGGCTGCAGGAGGGGAAGAGAGAGAGAGAGAGAGAGAGTCAGACAGAAACAGACAGACTGGAAGGCAGAGAGATGAGGAGCATCAATGCATAGGTGTGGCACCTTGGTTGTTCATTGATTGCTTTCTTTTACGTGCCTTAAGCGAGGGGGTCTCCATCCAAGCTCAAGCCAGTGACATTGGGCTCAAGCCTGTGACTTTGGGCTTCAAGCCTGTGAACTTTTGGCTCAGACCAGCAACCATAGAGTTATGTCTATGAACCCACACTCAAGCCAGGGACCCATGCTCAAGCTGATGAGCCTATGCTCAAGATGGCCACCTTAGGGATTTGAACTAGGGTCCTCAGCCGAATCACTAGAAAACTAATATGTGACTTTCCAATTCCACTTCCCCTCCTTCAATATTGAGAATGTCTGCCTTTCTCTCACCAGATGTAAGATTTAGAAGTAGCAGGTACTGTGTCATGTGTTATACATTTATTTTTCTTTGCAGCTCTTGTGTATATTACTGTAGAAATGAAATTAATTTTTGCTAAATATATTTTAAAATGGAAAAAGGCATTGAAGCTATTAAATAAAATTATTCTTAGTTTCAAAAGGAAAGTAAAAAAGGATAAATCGATGTAAACAGTCATGTAGAAAACAAAATGTATAGTTCATTTTGTTTAATATGTAATATCTCTACATATATACACATTTTCTCAAAATCGCTAGTATTTATGACTATGAATTTTCAGTGAAGGCAGATATATTTTTTAGAAATACCTATTGCCTATGTATTTATAATTTTATGAGAGCTTATTTACTTCATGAATATTAATTATGGTTTTAATATTCCTCTGCATTAATGTAACTGAAAATACAATGTTGATTATTACATTGTTTTGTATTACATCATAACACTTTTTTAGAAACAATGAATCTAGTCTGATTTAGAATACATTAATGCAAGCAGGACCATAAATTAATTTGAAGGTTAGTAGTTAAATATATCAAACCACAATGCTACAAACTAATAGGCCTTCCTATACTATGAATTATCTGTATTATTATTATTGAAACTTGTATTAGCTCTCTTCCAATTATGCTCATTTGGCTGGAAAATTGGCTCAATACTAATACATCACTTATTATGTTTAAGGAAAGAAATGTTATACTGGTATAGGGCCATTTTGAATAATAAAGATGGCTACATATGATTTCCTTATAGAAAGTCTGAGGTGATTTAGAAAACTAATTTTTTTTTTCATATCAAAATTAAACACATTACTGATGTGGTCTATATAAACAAATGCTTTGACTAAACTCACATTAAAAATAAAAACAAATTAAATATATATAATCATGCATCTAGAAAAGGATTTTATTAAATAATTTTATTTTTTTAATGGGGTGACAACAATAAATCAGGACACATATATTCAAAAATAACAAGTCCAGGTTATCTTGTCGTTCAATTATGTTGCATACCCATCACCCAAAGTCCGATTGTCCTCTGTCACCTTCTATCTAGTTTTCTTTGTGCCCCTTCCCCTCCCCCTTTCCCTCTCCCTTTCCCCCCTCCCCCTGTAACCACCACACTCTTATCAGTGTCTCTTAGTTTCACTTTTATGTCCCACCTACATATGGAATAATGCAGTTCCTGTTTTTTTCTGATTTACTTATTTCACTTCGTATAATGTTATCAAGATCCCACCATTTTGCTGTAAATGATCCGATGTCATCATTTCTTATGGCTGAGTAGTATTCCATAGTGTCTATGTGCCACATCTTATTTATCCAGTCATCTATTGACGGGCTTTTTGGTTGTTTCCATGTCCTGGCCACTGTGAACAATGCTGCAATGAACATGGGGCTGCATGTGTCTTTACATATCAATGTTAGAAAAGGAATTTAGAGAAAGTCAATTTAAGAATTAGTCTTAAAGCCTGACCTGTGGTGGCGCAGTGGATAAAGTGTTGACCTGAAAATGCTGAGGTCGCCGGTTCGAAACCCTGGGCTTGCCTGGTCAAGGCACATATCGGAGTTGATGCTTCCTGTTCCTCCCCCTTCTCTCTCTCTGTTTCTCTCTCTCTCCCTCTCTCTCCCCTTTCTAAAATGAATAAATAAAATTAAAAAATAATAAAGTTAAAAAAAAAGAATTAGTCTTAAAGCTTTCAGTTAATTTATCAGGCGAATTTGATGAAATTTTAAATTTTATCTATCTCTCTGATGTTATATCAACAGAACAAATAAAAATGACAATATTATAATATTTGGTAGTGGGAAGCAGTATAGGATAACTGCCATGTGAAGCTAAATTTTTGTTCTATTGTCTTGGTTTCTATTCTTAGTACTAAGTCAAGTACTCAATTATATTTCTTGAGTTTGAAAATGAAAGTGAACATTAGCTGAAATAATGGCATGAATTCTTACTGGAAAATCTTTAGACCACAAATCAAATCAATTCTTGTATATAAGTACAAGTTATGCAATTCAAGTTAATTACTAATAAATTTGGTTGTGTAAAATCATAAATGTAGAAATTATTAAAACTACTTATTATATAAATGTTTTTGAAGGAAAAAATTTCATTTATAATTGGAAATGATAAAAGGGAGAAATCAAAATGACTAAGGATAATTACTATTTACTTACAGAAATTATTAACTTAAAGTTTCTGAAATATAAACATTTTGATTAAAAGCCTACTCTTTGAGCTGTTATGATAGATAACTGGGAAATGTGAAATAGACAATGGGAAAAAGTTCTACACAAAGACAGAAAAAAATCAATGTATAAATGAGAGTTGACTTAGGTAGTTCAGACTAAAAATGTTTTAGGAGTGTTTTCATCCACTGAACTTTCAAAGGACTTTTATATCTGTGGGAGGAACTGTGTTCAATTTTATAGAATACATAAAAGTTAACCACAAATTACTGGTCTCAAGGAAATTACAGACTAAAAAGGAGAAAACTTAAATGTATATGTAATTACATCAGGAAATAGTATACAGTACATTTCAAAAGAACTGTAGAAGGCACAGTGTGAAGAAAGGATTCAATTTGCCAAGTTGGGGAGGAGTTGGGTGAGTAATAGGAACATCCTCCCATTAGGAACTCCTTTAATTTAGATTCGAAATTATTTTTTGAGGTGGCATTCTATTCTGTCTTTTTAAAAAATTATTTTTAATTAATTGTATTGACATTGTTTCTAGTGTCCCACTCAATATAACCCCCTCTACATACCACATCGTGCCCCAACATGCCTCATGCAAAGTCTCTTTCCACACCCATTGC
The DNA here is from genome assembly GCF_036850765.1 of Saccopteryx bilineata. Taxonomy (NCBI): domain Eukaryota; kingdom Metazoa; phylum Chordata; class Mammalia; order Chiroptera; family Emballonuridae; genus Saccopteryx; species Saccopteryx bilineata. The sequence goes on from NC_089497.1 coordinate 32,193,837, forward strand.
TTCTTCCTTACTCCCTTCACCCCGCCTCCACCACCCTTTTTCTCTGGCTATTGCTACCCTGTTGTCTGTCTGTATATATATATATATATATATATATATATATATATATATATATATATATATATATATTGGTTTCTATTATATATATATATATATATATATATATATATATATATTATGTATATATGATTAGGGCTAATTTCTTCACCTTCTTTGATCCAGTCTCCTCTTGTCCCTTCCTCTGACAGCCAGTTATCTATTCTCTGTGACCTTGCTACTGTTCTATTTGGTTCCTCAGTTTATTGTGTTCATTAGATTCCACATATAAGTGAGACCAATGGTATTTGTCTTTCTCTGCCTGGCTTATTTCACTTAGCATAATCTCTAGGTCTATCCATGTTGCCACAAATTGTAAGATTTTTTTTATGTCTACATAGCATTTTATTGTGTAAATGTACCTTAGCTTTTTTTTATCTACTTATTCACTGGTGGACATTTGGGCTGTTTCTCAATCTTGGTTATTGCACACAATACTGTCATGAACATGGGAGTGTATATCTTCTTCTAAATTAGTGTTTTGGGCTTCTTAGGATATATTCCTAGAAGTGGGATTGCTGTGTCATAAGGCAGTTTCATTTTTAACTTTATGAGGAAACACTATACTGTTTTACACGGTGGCTGTATGAGTCTGCATTCTCCACCTTTTTTATATTAAAGATTTTATTTATTTATTAGAGAGAGGGGAGAGAGAGAGAGAGAGAGAGAGAGAGAGAGAGAGAGAGAAGGGAGGGGAGGAGCTGGAAGCATCAACTCCCATATGTGCCTTGACCAGGCAAGTCCAGGGTTTCGAACCGGCGACCTCAGCATTTCCAGGTTGACGCTTTATCCACTGCGCCACCACAGGTCAGGCGAGTCTGCATTCTCACCAGCGGTGCATGACGGTTACCCATTCTCCACATCCTTTCAGCACTTCCTGTTTGTTGATTTGTTAATAAAATTCATTCTAGCAGGTGTGATATAATATCTCATTGTGGTTTTAATTTCTCTGATGATTAGTGACATTGAGCATTTTTTCACATGCCTATTGGCCATCTCTATCTCCTCTTTGGAGAATTGTCTAGTAAAGTCATTTGCCCACTTTTTAATTGGATTGTTTGTCCTCCTTTTGTTGAGTTTTATAAATTCATTATCAATTTTGGTTATTAACCCCTCAACAGATATATTGGTGAATATGTTCTCCCATAGAGTGGTTTATCTTTTTATTTTGTTGATGGTGTCTTTTGCTGTTCAACATTTTTTTAGTTTAATGTAGGGTTTATAGCAGCAAAAATATTGCTGCAAGAGATGGCTGAGAGTCTACTGCCTATGTTTTCTTCTAGGAGTTTTGTGGTTTCGTGATATACATTTCAGTCTTTTATCCATTTGGATTTTGTTTTTGTGAATGAAGTAAATTGGTGGTCTAGTTTTATTTTTTGCATGTACTTATCTTATATTCTGAACACTGTTTATCAAAGAGACTGTCTTTATTCCATTGTATACTCTTGCCTCCTTTGTCAAATATTAATTGGTCATAAAGGTGTGGGTTTATTTCTGGGTTCTCTGTTCTGTTCTGTTGATCTACTGAATATACTATTACTAGAAAGCCTGGCGGTCATACAAAATGACCACTGTTCTAGATATTATAAATTGTAATTAAAATGATTTGTGCAAAGGTGTCTGCTAATTCAAACTGAATTACCCAGGGCAGGCAGCGAGGACGCCCCTTTGCTTACTGCCCCACGGGGTTTCCCCCTTCCACTTGCTTTATTGCTTAAAGTAGAGTGCAATGAAGGAAACCACTGGCGGTACATTTCTTAAGAGCCACCGCTAGCTCAATAAATAAAGGTGATTTAAATAATAAAATGTTAATTCACATGTCAAAGATCTCTTTGTACACAACATTTCTTGTGTAGATCTTTCCATCATTTTTAAGCTCGCCTTGCAGAGGACCATCAATTATTTTTAATTTTACGTTCGTTCTTTCACAAACTCTTGAACAGGCAACATAAAGTTGATCTGTCCAAATGCAGGCTCAGGTAAAAAAATGCCAACACGCTTAAGCATTTGGCCCTGAGACTTATTGATGGTCATAGCAAAGGCAAGTTTTACAGGAAATTGTCTACGTCTCAATTGAAACGGCAACCTTGTTTGAGATGGAACCAAATCAATTGTTGGAATGACATGTATTTCACCTTTAGAGGAGCTAGTCAAAGACTTAGCTATTATGACATTATTTTTCAATTGGAAAGCCTCTAGTCTTGTACCATTGTAAAGACCCCTTCTGGTGTTGAGATTTCTTAACAGCATAATAATTGCTCCAATCTTTAACCTCAATTTGTGAGGTGGCATGCCAGAAGGCAGGACTATTTGAATGCCGTGGCAACTTCATCCCATTGGCTAGTACAGTTACAGAAGCAACCAATAAGCTATCGGTGACAAACAGACACTTAAGCTGCATATAATAAAGATATCCTGTTCTTATGCCAGTACCAGGCTGTTTTGATCACAATGGCCATGTAGTATAGCTTGATATCAGGAAGTGTTATATCTCCAATTTTGTTCTTCGTTTTCAAAATTGCTGAGGCTCTTCAGGTTCTTTTTGGTTCCTTATAAGTTTTTGCATTATTTGTTTTAGATTTGGAAGGATTCTATTGATATTTTATAGGAATTACATTGACTCTATAGATTGCTTTGGGTAGTATGGCTATTTTAATGATGTTAATTCTTCCCATCCACTAACATGGTATAAGCTTCCATTTGTTAATTCCTGTTTCTTTTTGGAAAAATGCAGAGACAATTGATTATTATACTTTATAATAACATTTTACTTTTTTTCAATTTGATTAATTTAATTTATGTCTCTAAAAACATGTCAGTATTATCTGGGATGTTAAAGAAGTCACTGGACCTCATGGAGAAGATAACTATAAGAGAAACTTGTGTTCATATTTAAATTTCTCACTTTTATATAATAATGTATAACATTCCTTGATTAGTGTCTAGCTTTTAAAATATATTGTTTCATTTAATATACCTAGAATATTATTTATTAGTCCTTTTAAAATATCCATTTTATAAGTGGGACTTAAGTAAGCAGGTCACACATCTAGTAATAAGTGGAGAGGAATTTAAAGCAAGTAGTCTGATACCAGAGCTTGTCTTCTTAAATCATGATGCTTTTCAGAAACCATGAGCTCCTTAATTATCCCTCTTCATGGCACCTTATTTGATTTTAATTTCAGATTGAAACATTTATAACATAAATTAAAAATTCATATGATCATAATTTAATGGTATACTTAGAGTCTGAGAATGTCAATATATAGTAATACTCTGAGCTGGCATGTTGCAACATAAAAAATAACCATATTCCCTTTAATTCTGATTTAACAAAAGACTGTTTCCCAACTCATAAACAGTAATTTCCTTTAAGAGTAGATGGAAGCCTCCACATTTTCCAAAACACACACAGACACACACACACACACACATACCACACACACCCTTCCATTATAATTTTTCTTATTATTTTTGCCTTAAGCATTCTTCATAGTTTATATTACTTTATTTATTAGTCTTTATTTTAATTGTTATATGAACTATATGTTTGATTGCTCTCTCTGAATAATTTCTCTCCTGGTGTTTAGATTCTAAATATATATACAGAATATTTTTAAATCTCTTCAGTCTACATTCTGTGACTTTGAGGAAGTCCTATAAATTCTGTGATTTATAGTTTTCATAAATGATTGAGTTGTTATAAATGGTTTCTATATTTCCTTTTAGCTCTAAATGTTATATTCTAAATGACTTCCTTCCCAAAGAGTTGAAATACAAACTGTTTTGACCATCAAGAGGATGAAGAACACTGTCACACTGAACTATACCATCTAAGCTGGAGAATAAAGGATCCTAGAGAGTGTTGGTTTCTAGAAACAGGCCAGTGCAGTCAATTATTATGTACACAGTCTAAGGAATATCTTCTCTTTTAGAGGTTAGTATATAGAATTTTACCAAGTTGTTTTCTAATTTCCAATTTTTTTCTTTGTTAAATTTACAGCAAGAACTATTAAACACATAATGTTTAATATACTGGTGGTCAAAAAATAATCAACTGCTATAAATAATCTTTGATAAAATATGATAATTCCAAGTTATTTTATTTGTGCCATTTATTTTCTACATTTTATCTTATGTAAATTTTATTAAATTTGTGTCTATTTGTGAATACTTTAAATTATTCATTTTGTACATGTTTTACTATAAAATGTTTCACCTGTCTACACTTCAAAGTCAAATGCTAAAATGTTAAAATAAATAAAAGATAATAGGATAGGTAAAGCTAAATTTTGGTCAAGTTTTTATAAATTTTATACTTTAGAAGTAAGATTTAGATTATGGTTTAACTCTGAATAAATTATAGCAGTAGTTGTAAATAAATCAGAGCTTACTAAGCTGTAATTGAACTGATAATCAGTAAATTGTAACTCAGTATAACGAGAAATAATAATATAAAGGAAAAACTAAAGTAGAAACAATTCAAATTATATTTCAGATTTTAAAGCTTCTCTTCATAATCTGTTATGTATATCTACCAGAATTTCTTCTTATAAGTCATTACTTGAGTCTGGCGCCTTAAACCACTTGGCAATCCTGACACCTTGTGTCATTGCTTTCTAACAGCAATCTGTAAAATTTTCCAACATAATGAACCTGTTTTATCTAATAGTTCCATCTAACTCTGTAAGAAAAAGTGGAACAAGAACAGACTATCATTAACAAACTCTGTTGTCAGAATAGCCAAAAAAATGGAACCGCAAATAATTCATATATTACCAGTGTTTCTTTCTTCAAGCTTAGTTTCCTTAAAAAAGTTTTGTTTAAACAAACTTAGACTTATGGACTTAGATAAAAGTGGAGTGGTTACCATGGGGATAAGGATGTGTAGGAGGGGTTGGGGGAAGGTAGTAAAGAGGCACAAATACATGGTATGGAAAATGACTTGATTTTGGGTAATGGTACACAACATAGTCAACAGTTCAAATGATATAAATATGTTTTTCTGAAACTTATGTACTCTTAGTAATCAATGTCACCTCTTTAAATGTAATTTTCCAAATAAAAAAAAAGTTATTTAGAAATGACATGTTGAATATTATCTAAATTAATTGAAATATCTCTTTTTCTAATGATTGGCATTAGAAAAACAAGAAATCTTATTGAATATATTTTCACTGTATGTGAGAGAAAGAACATATATTTGAACATTAATTTTCATGTTTTAATTATTTGCTATCCAATGGTCCCTACTTACTTTAGTCTATTAATCTGTTAACCTTAGTTGATATATGAGATTCTCCTTTTGCCTTAGTGATTATACAAAGTTTCTATGTGTGAACTTAAGCTATAATTATGACCTCAAATTTTTGCACTATGCATATCAATAACAGTGTGTGTAATATTATATCTTCTATTAACTTTGATATTAAAAAGTTTTTTTTTCAACAGTTATGTATTATATTAGTTCTATTTTCCTTTAGTTTATATCTGATTGGGCATATAAATATTTTCAGTTTTATGAATCAGACTGAAAAGTCATAAAATTAAGAATTTGAGGTCCAAGTCAGTTAATTGGGGTTCTCTGAGGCAGAAAAATTTGTATTTCATATCAAACTATTAGAAGTCTATCAAAGGCCCTAGGTGGTTGACTCACTGGTAGAATATGAGCCCTGCTTGCAGAAGTTCCTGGTTCAATTCTGGTCAAGGTACACAGGAGAAGAGATCATCAGCCTTTCTATTCTTACCCCTTCTACTTCTTTGTCTCTCTTACTCTCTCCTCCTCCCATAGCCATAGCTTGAAATTACATGGCAACTTGGCCCTGGATGCTGAGGATGACTCGACGGCCTCACTTCAGGCATTGAAATAGCTTGGCTGCTGAGCACCAGAGCAGCTGCCACAAATGGGCAGAGCATCCCTTTTAGGGAACTTGCAGGGCTAATCCCAGTATGGGTGCATGCAGGAGTCTATATCTTTGCTTCTCCACCTCTCACTTAAAAAAAAGAAGAAGACTATCAATAACTTAGAGTAGACAGATATAAACACTTCTAAAAGATTTTAATTAACTCATTGATTATTAAGACAGTCAGAAGTATGTTAAACTGGTTTAAAGGATTTTTAAAAACTAGGTATAGGCAAGCAATGTAATATAATAATGTTAAGAAACATTAGAGGAAACTTGGTTTCTTACTGTAGCGGTTGGAGGGGGACTTTCCAGATAAGCAAGCGTAGGAGAATGATGATATATTTGTATTAGAGTTAAAAACTTCAATTTAAAATCACATTTAAATTTAGTAGATACAGATGGAGATCAAGTGTATAGATGATATAAATGTGAATATAAAAAGTAAGTACACACACATATAGTTCCTTTTTCTCTTAGCTGAGGGAGCATGAAAAGAATCACAACCCTGTCACAATGTGCATACTTAATGCTCAGTTCTTGATTTTTAATATTCCCATATAAACAAAAAACTTTCCTTGAAGAAATGGCTAATTCTAGAACTCAGGCAGGGATATACAGGATAAACCTGGAGAATCTTGTTGTGTCAGAAAGTATAAAAAGACTAAAAAACAAAGCAGCTAACCAACCTCAATGATGAGGGCTATGTCCAAAGGACATAGAAGTCAATCAACTAAGAAATTTCCTGCTGGCCAAAGATACAAAAATTTGAGTAACACAATAAAGTTGTATTATATTATAACCTAAAGTATAAAATAAATATCTGTGATTTTACACTACTCTAAATATATGACTGAATTAATTAATAAATGGTTCAGAGTAGATAAATCATCCATGCAGAAAAAACCCAGATAGCATACATATATACTGTTCCAACCTTGCAGAGAGAGTAGGAACATTGTTTCCTTCTTACCACATCTAAATAAAGTATTACCACTTCATTTGTGACTTATTTACAGGGAATTTACATTCCTTTAGATGTTCTGTTCTATGGGATGTCATTCAGTTTCTTTTCTCATGTCTTTGAAGCCAAATGTTTGTTATATCTTCAGTATGCACCTCTAGATCTGGTAAAAAGAATAGGTTCTGTATAAAGTTTCTTTGCTCATGCCCTGACTAAGGTTAATGGCTTTATGTAAAATATGTGAGTAAAATAAAAGTACATGCAGACATTTAAAATCAGATCTGAAGCAATAGGTCACTGACTATATTAATTTCAACATGATACTTCATCATTTATATCATTTATATTCATAACAATTTGTTGCTTCATATGCTACTTCATATACTATAGTTCTTATATTTGTGACTACATATCTTTATTTTTTATCTGTCTTGAGGGCATCTGACAAATAAAATTATGTATATCTAAGGTGAACAATATGATGACTTGATATACATACATATTGTGAAATGATTATTATAACGTATCCGTTACCTCATAGTTACCTGTTTTCTATTTGAGAATATTTAAAATCAACTCTCATAGCAAATTTCAAGTATACAGTACAGTATTAACTGTTAATCACCATGCTGTTTGTTCATTAGCTTTCCCCAAATTATTCATGTTATACTTTAAAGTTAATTTATTTATTCATTTGTCCTGTGATTTTATTTTTTGAGTTTTAATTTATGGCAGTTGAGAATCTGACACAGTCCTTTCTCTAGAAAACTCAGAAGCTGGTAGAATACCCAGATATGATACAAGCTAAAATATAATATTATATGATAAAAGGTCTGTCTAAGATCAAGAATAAGGGAATGAAAAGATTGTGATTCAATAATTTATATAAAATTTTAGTTATATATATATATGTATTTTAAAATTTATTTGATTTTAGAGAGAGATAAAAGGAGGGAGAGAAAGAGGCAGAAACATCAGTCTGTTGCTGTGTGTGGCCTCACCAGAGATCAAACTGGCAACCTTTGCGTATGGGGATGATGCTCTGACTAACAAAGCTATCTGGCCAAGGCTAAATATCTTAATTATTTATGGTTAAATAAGTTTCTCTCTTTAAAGGTTCTTTTAAAAGTAAAGAAATGTATCTCTGTCATGGCGATATTTATCAATAACTTGCTGCTTATTTTACTGTTAAATTGCATCTTAAAAACAATGTCAAATGATTTATAAATAATATTGAAAGTCTAATATTTTAAGCACATAATTTTAGTTTGGGGGCATCTTTCCCATCTTTAAAGCTATGAACCTAGAATTTGTCATTTTAGCTACCTTGTTGCTTTGTGCCTAGCACAATTCAAAAAGTTATGAGTGAAAATTAATAATATTCATAACAGTCTTGGTGTTTTAATACTTAATGTTCACATTGGCAGAAAAAATACCTCTGTCAATCTTACAATTTTTAATTATTTCATGCCTTTCATGCAAAAGGCAAATACATTTAATTTTATCTATTTTACCTTATCTGAAAAGTAATGTTTCAGTTAAGTAAACTGAAATTAATTTTGTTTTTCTCAGTCTTCTGTAATGACTTTTCCTCTTCCCAGTCTCTTTCATGTTGACCAACCAGACCTGCACAAATAGAAAAAACTGTCTGTGTTTCTGAATGCAAGTTTCTGAGCAAATGACTTTGATTGGACCTGTCTCTCCTTTATAGACTCTCCTATTGGTATGAATGCTCTATTCAATTTGAGATTATTCAAGACTGAAAGCGATCACACAGTGAATTTCAATAAATTGAATTTATGATGAGTGAGCAGGCTAATTTGCTGACAGCTTTAAATTGTAAACACTTCTTTCAATTGTAAATATATCCAAACAGCTTTGTTTTTCTCACAAGAGATTCAGCACCTGGAAAAAAAAATTTGCTATAAAACAAGCTCTCCAACAAACATCTGCTCCCTGTCTCTAATGCCTTGAGACAGGTGAGCTGGAATTCTGGTTTTAAGCTATGTCTTAGAAAATTGGCAATGGAGAGAAATTCATTCTTGACATTTGTATCCGTGAATGAATTAACATTTTTCTTTAAAAATTGAAAACACCAGCCCTTTTTTAGATATATTTATTTAATCTGATGTATAGTCTTTGGTCCAATACATCTAAAGCTCTAAATCTGAATAAAATACTTGACATTTCTATTTTATGCTGCTTGAATATTTATGTATTTAATATTTTTGGAGATTTACTAAGTATTTCTGCAAAAAGTATGAATATATTCTAAAAATTAGACATGTATAAAGATGGAAAAAATTAGGCTTATAGCTATAATGCCAATAAATAATACAATAATGAATTAGTAATATAAGATAAACTTTGTTTTATGTACTTACCACTGTAAACTTTTACTTTTGCACATCACTGTATAAAGAATCTTTCCTACGAAGACTTCATGATCATTTGTAAATACTCACAGAAATGTTGAATGTTAATGAAAGATATTGCAATATTATGCCAAAATAATACTTAACCCCAAAACATGAAAATATGCACAAAGTCACTACTGATTAGATAAACGCACTGAGATATCATTACATTCTTTCACTGGATTAACAAATACTAAAAAGTGTGGGATAGAAATTGTGAGAAGGGATACAGAGCACTGCGGATGAAAGTGAAAATTATTAAAACCACTTTGGAAAATCATTTGACATTTTCCTATAAAGGTGAAGATATATCTATACCTATGACTTAGTAATTCCACTCTTAATCATATACATTAGATCAATTCTGTAAAGTAGAAATATAATGCAAGCTCAAAATTTTCTAATAGCCACATTGGAAATAAGTTATACACATTTTAATAATGTTTTTTATTTAATTCAATATATCTAAAATGTTATTGTTTTGGTATATATGCAATATAAAAGTATTTAAGTAGTATTTTATATTTTTTGTACTGTCTTCAAAATTAGGTGTCTAACATCCAAATCAGAACAACCACATTTCAAGTGCTTAACTACTACATATAACCAATGTCTACTATGCTGAACATGCAGTCTTTAAAAACTCTCTCTTCTGTGCATCAGAAAACATGTGCAATAATGTTCATAGTGACACAGTTATTAATATCGATAGTTTATATTGGTCAAGGCTGAATCAGAAAAACAGCCCATGGCAGTGATCTGATAGAATTTAAAATAGAAATCTACTTACATTAGTGTGCAAAATGCGAGGACTTCCCCAAACAAGTCAGCAGAGAGCTAAGCAACAGCAATAAGCAGCTGAATCTCAGACTGGTAGAATAAAAAGAGAATGTGATGCTCTTTAGGACAAAGTCCAAACTCCCTAAAGTCACTTATAAAACTTTTAGTCGCCTGACCAGGTGGTGGCGCAGTGGATAGATCATTGGATTGGGATGCAGAGGACCCACGTTCCAAACCCTGAGATCGCAGCTTGAGCGCAGGCTCACCAGCTTGATCACTGGCTTTAGCGTGGGATCATAGAACATGACCCCAAGGTCGCTGGCTTGAGCTCAAGTCACTGGCTTGAGCAAGGGGTCACTCACTCTGCTATAGTCCCTCAGTCAAAGGACATATGAGAAAGCAATCAATGAACAACTAAGGAGCCGCAATGAAGATTTGATGCTTCTCATCTCTCTCTCTCTTCCTGTCTGTCTGTCCCTCTCTCTGTCTCTGTAAACAAAACGAAACAAAACGAAACAAAAACAAAACAAAAAAGTTTTTAATCGTTTTGTCCCAACATGTTTCTCCATATTCAACCCCCAAAATTCTCTATTCTCTTCATAAGTACCAATCATATCAACTACGTATAGTTTCCAGAAAATGCTCTTGTACTTCACACATTTGTGCCATTGCACTCGCAGTGTAAGTTGCCTGAACTATTCCTAACCCCATTCCTTCTGATTACCTTCTACTTCCTCTAACCTCAGGCAGATGTCAATTTCTTCACTAAGAAGATTGTGCGTATCTTCTCACCCTCTTCTTGCCACAACGAGTTAACCACACTTCTATACAGTCATAGCACCCCAGGGCATATTCTGATTTAAACACTTGCCACATATTTTTGTAATATCAGTCTTTCTTTCTCTACCATATTGTGGTGTACTTGAGAGTGAGTATTTCAGGTATTTCTGTAGCACCAGCTGCAGGCACATAGTAGGTATGAAAGCAATATTTAGAAATGAACAGAACAGTTGAGATGTTCAAACTAAAAAAGCAAACCACAAACATGTTTATAATTTTAGAAGTTTTGGTTCACAACATGCATTGCGTAACTATATTAGTTTCAATGATTTGGACTATCAAGAATGTTAGCCGGATCATAATTAGCAGGGACAGAGCAAAGCGTATTGAAACTATAATCAATGCAATCTGCACACTAGTTTAGAAAATACTAATTATTTATTTTATATATTTATACCTTCGTGATTCATCCTAGTTTATTTATTACAAAAACGTATGAGGGGAAAGTAATGTAATTTTTTATACAACAGAGAAATAATAAAGTGAAAATTAAAATTTCCTTGTAGCTATGGCAACAATCCAAATATAAGTTAAATTCTCTTTTAATAAATACAGAATAAAAGGCTGAATTAATTTTTAAAATGTTTTTTTTTACTTTGCTTGTTGTTCATCACATAAAAATAACTACTGAAAACTATTAACCATTTTTATTGAACTCAAGAAGCCAGAGAAGAGAATATTCAAATAACTCGGCAAGGTTATATGACTAATATGAAACTTTGGAATCAAACTTAAAAACTGATTGTGTTTCTTTTGTGATATTGAGTATTCAAGAGATGCCAAATATCTATAAGATTGAAAAAAAAGTGGAAAAATAAAATATATCTATTTCATATGTTTGGTGATTCTTGAAGATATTTTCTTTGCTCCTAAACAATAACAAAAAACATTTTCTTGTCTAGGTTAATAGAATTTGTCATTTTGGGGAGGTTAAAACCAGTGATATTTTTCTATCATATATGTATTCTGAAGCACTTGGAAAGTGAAACCATTTTGGAAACAAGCTTTCCTACTCTGTGTGTGTGTGTGTGTGTGTGTGTGTGTGTGTGTGTGTGTGTGTGAGTCTGTATGTTAGGGGATCCATGTAAGTGAATCAGTTCATTTTTGAGTATTTCAAAATTCTTATTTGGAGACCAGAGGTGAACATACTTATTTACGTAGGAAAGTCACATAGAGTGTCAACCATTACACCATTACTTCCATGAACATGAGTACTTTAACTTCATAATTCTCTTTCTAAAAGTAGGCAGATTCTAAAAAAAAAAAAAAAAATGCATTTGCTGCTTATTTGCATAAAAAATAGTAGATGGCTTTCAATACTTAATTCACTTTGTTTTCATAGACTTATTTTTGTAAGAAAAACAATGTCTTAAACACATAAAATGTCAAAGAAAATGGAGGCTTCTAAACAGAGTATGTGACCTTAAAGGGAAATATGTCTGGCTAAAGTTAATTACCTAGAATTAATCTCATCTAAAGAAAATTCCTTGGTCTTTTTATGTCTTATATTCTCAGTATTTTCCTGTTTGACTGATATTGCTTATTGTTGAGTCCTTGTCTTTTTTCTTGAAGTTATTCTGAAGAAATTATATTTTTTCCTCTTTCAGGCTTTAAATACTCACTGTTCTTAGTGTAAGAATCTGTGTAAGAAGTTTTTCCTAGCACCACATATGACTCACGATGAAGCTGGGACTTGAGTCAGTTGGGTTACCATGAAAACCTGTGTTCTCCATGGTTTTTATTGTGTATAATGTGATTTTCTGCACTTCAAATTTTGTTAGTTTGATTTGTGTGGCTGAATTTCTCTTATTCCAATTAATTTTGTTTCTTTTTAAAATTCTTGATATTTTAAATCATTAAAAAAATTTACTTTGATTATGGATTAAGTCTGCTAGTTTTTGAGGTGAAAAATTTGACAAACTTCAACTAAGTGGTTGTTCTAAAAAATATTTGCAAAACCATCTTATTCCCAAATTTTAAGTTGATATATGCCAAAATATTTGGAGATAGATTGTCAAGTCCATCTCTAACATTCCTAAATACTTCTAATTATCTTTAGCTCTAGCTTATCTCACAATTTCATAAATCACATGGAAAGTATATGTAGTCAATATGATTATTTTGCACAGGATAATTTTTGAGAAATGAAATGAGAAGTTAAAATATGACAATATTATATATTTGGAAGAAAAATCAAAATAGAAAATACAAAGACTCATATTATTTTTAAATAACAAGTTATATATTTAAAATAATTTATAAGTTAACCCAATACTAGATTTAATAAAATGCACTACTCTATGTTGCCAGTGTGGCCAGAATATTTTTGTTAATATTGATGTGAATAAAAATTATGAGATGACCTTTCAAAAATATGTATTTCTTAAAGCTTATCAAATTGATATTGTCACTATTCTTGAGGGAAAAAAAATCTGTCTGAAAAAACTTGGTCAAGACAAATCAGCTATTACTACTAATTCTTGCTATGTCAAATGAAATAGTCATTTAGTAATGGCCTGCAACTAAGAACACCATGGATAGAATAAAATTAATGATGTCATGTATAGATAATAAAAAAATCCAGTCTGAAGTATTAAAGATATCGTTAAAAGTTTGTGCTTCTTTGTAGTCTTTAAATTGTGCTCTGGCTATTGAATAATAAGTAAATATAATTTTGGACTATTGATTTTGAAAAAAATATTATTATAATTGATGGATAATCAGCCCATATGGTTACTTAACATATCTAAGTTGGTGTGCATAATAGACATATTCCATTCTCACAAGAATAAATGCTTAAAGTAAAATAATATTTCAAATACAGACCATGTGAATACATTTCTAATCAGTACTTTTATATTGTTCAAGATTTCACACGGCACACACATATAGTACTTTGAGTTTTATATTCCGAAGAAAAGAGAAAGATAGACTATACTATTTTCTGAATGTTTCCTAATAAAAATTTAGTTATTTTATTATATTTATAGAATAAAAATTCAATTATAATGTCCAAAATTTTACAAGAGTTTAGAAAATTTAAAAACATAGAAATCCAATGATCTAGAAAAGTAATTTAAAAAATTATGCTCAAATACTGGGTAGAGCAAAAGTAGATATCCAGTTGTTCATGTGAAAATAATATAATAAATAATAAAAATATAAGAATGAATTCAGTTTCACAAAATCAAAAAGTATACCTATTTTTTCCTATCCTGCAAATCTAATAAAAATAAAGTCTCCTGATAATTCTGTAGAATAAAAAACAAACATCATAACTGAAGATTAGTTTTATTAATATTCCATTTTTATCTTTAAAAATTTACTTTGATATGAATTCCAAATACTGTGTATCAATATAAAGCACTTGCACAATTACAATTACTTTTTAAAGCATAAAATCAAGTAAATGGAATTAAATGTAAAATGCAACTGGGTGCTTCATAAAAACAATCTGATTCATCAGGCAACCTGGACAAAGATTCATTAACAAGATGGAAAGATGGGCAGAAACAGTAATTAGAGAAATATGAAAATATCAGATATACTGTGGGATTATATATTGCATCATATAAACCTTCTGGACTGAGTATCTAAGCAAAATATATCTTTGCTGTCATTTCTGCAGGTACCAAGCTGCAGAATTGGGAGAGCTATTCCAAAATTTAATAGAAAGAACAGTTAAATAAGAGAAAGGAAACATGTTGTTCAAAAGAAATAGGTTATTTTAAAAGCTTATTTCACCATTATTATATTTAAACGAGGTCTTTGATCACTTGATCTGACCCGACATGGTGCACAGCAACTACACTTGCACAATATATGTGAATGAATATTATTATAATTTACTAAGAGGTGTTGCAGGGGATTAGGAAACTTGGAAGGCCAACGCTGTACTTTCATAGCAGACATCACTGCCAGATAATTAACCTTGATGTTTGTTTAGCATCCACCAAATGCTTCATTACTGATTCAGTCAATTATCTCCTGGAAATGACCACTACAGAAGTTAGAATTGCTTAATTAACATTATTTAGACCAAGGAGGAATTTTGATTGGGCTATGCATATTAGAAGGCTTGATTAATCTCCATGAGATACACAACACATTTTAAACTTCATTATGTCAAAATGCCAAATTTATTCTTGTTCCAATAAAATATTTTTTTCTTTTGCCAGTTGTCACACTTATAAAAATATGACAGCAGCAAAAAGATGGATGAAAAGCAGGCTTTTTAGTACTAATTTTACTAGTACTAAAGAGGTTTGAAAGGTGAAAGCTGAATTCCATTAATTTCATAAGACGTAACTGATATAAATTAGCATTCCTTATTGTTTGAAGGAATTATATGTACTCAAGCAAACAAACTTAGGGCTGAATATACACAGCACTTAAAAGATGCAAATACATTTTCTCTCCACCTTGTGTTATAAGTAAACACAGGTAAATTTCTTAGTCCATTCTTTATATTAATATGACAACCTGATTTGAGAAACTGACTATTTGATATTCTTTGTGCATTGAGTCTGAATGGCCTGGATTTAGAACAAATCTCTATTTCAGCACTAGTATCTAATAGTTTTCCTTTGAGTAAAGCATTTTTTTGAATGAAGAAAAATTTCAATGTCTTGACTCATTGCCATCTCTGACAAGATTAAAAACAGTATATTCCTTTCTTAGTTCTCAAGATCAGATTTTACTGGTGAATTTATTAAGGTACAGTCAAGTAAGATTTGTGTCTTCTTTTTTTTATGGTGGGAAGAGGGTTTTGTTTCTTGTTTTTACAAATAATGCTTTATTTTAAAGCGCTTCAAAACTCCTGCATCCAAAAAATATTAATTGTAACTGCATTAGCTTTCCAATAAATACTATTTATTTATTTATTTATTTATTTATTTATTTTGGTGACAGAGAGAGAGACAGACAGACAGAAAGATAGGAAGGGAGAGAGATGAGAAGCATCAAGACTTCGTTGGGGCGCCTTAGTTGTTCACTGACTGCTTTCTCAAATGTGCTATGACTGGGGGCTACAGCAGAACAAGTGACCCCTTGCTCAAGCCAGCAACCTTGGGTTCAAGCTGGTGAGCTGTGCTTAAACCAGATAAGCCCGTGCTGAAACCGTAATCTGATGGTTTCAAACCTGGGTCCTCTGCGTCCCAGTCTGATGCTCTATCCACTGCACCATCGCCTGGTCAGGCAATGCATTTATTCTTTAACGAGGTAATAGTTGTTCTTAATTGCATGTATTATGCCACAAACAAATTCTTTTCTTTTAGGGTTATTAGAATTTAAATATAATTTAGAAAATTCCTGCTCCAAGACAATAAAAAGGACATCTTTTAAGTTCTTAGATATTATACAGTAATTCAATAACATTCCCCTCCCTGTGAAGACCAAGTTTCAGCTGGCATTTCAGTTTGCACTGTGGAAATATTGATAACACATGATAGTTATACCACTTAAAAGTGAAATAAAAAAGGATAGTGATATACCCTTTTGCATGGAACTTATATTGTGATTAATTATAGACTCTAGATATACTATTCTTTCCTGGAAAAGACACAACTGAAATTCAAGAAAAATTTACTAGGGGAAATACCGTAGAACTTTTTAACTTGAAAAAGCAATCATAGACAGTGTTTTCTGACCTTCCACAGCTAACAAAGCAGTAACGCTCTTACATGCTATAACAATAACAACAAATATTGTAAAGTCTTAGAAGAGTGTATTTCTCAATGTCTTGCAAAATCATATACTAGCCTATATAAAAAATTAGATATGCTAATTATATTATCTGACAATGAACCTTAGATAGAATTAAGTAAGAAGACGATGAAACTTTTTATCTGGACACTTTTTATTGCTTCTATAGAAGCAAACCAACAAAATCATTTCAAAGTAACTCTTTTAGTAATAACATGAAAACAATGGAACTCAGAAGATAATCAATATTTAATGAAAATATATTAAAGAAAAAAATTTGAGGGATCGAGCTTAAGTAATATTGGTAGGGAAGTTTTTTTGCTCTAAATGGTTGTAATAAAAAAAATAACATTGAAGGCTGACCATTCACATGTAGCATATAGAAAAGAGAAAATTTAAAAAAAATGTGTAGGTGATACAGTAAAGAGTGGAAATTCCTGCAATAGAAAATTAAGAAAATTCTTCAAAAATTAATAAGACAAACTAAGCATATTTGGTTAGTTAAGTCAGAACAAATAAAAAATGCAAGAGTAAATGGTCAGATAAACTGTAATTGAACATTGATTTTTTTATAAGAAAAAAAAATACTTGAAAGAATAGATAAGCCAATATTAAAAAGTATATGAACTAGGCAATTACAAAGAAAACTGTACTTTAAAAATGAGTCTAAAGCACATGCTTAATGATTTTTAGATATATGTATTTAGTGGGAAAAAGAAAATGATGCTTTTTATTGATTTAATTGTACTTTAAAAAATTAAAAAATATAAAATTGTTTTTATTCAACCACTTTTCATTTATAAAACATTGAAATAGAAAAATTTATATGAGTGAACAAGAAAATCTACATACAGAAACTTCTAAAAGTATAGTTGTGGTTGAAAATAAATTTTGTTTTTATACACTGATCATATACAAATTTTAAAAAATGCATTTTTAAATATTGAGATGCATAAACTATAGTTTCCAATAAATAAAAATGGAATAATATTGTATAAAACTAAAATAATTATAAAGCATTTTTAGAGAAGCAAAAATTCCAAAATAAAAAAACATAACTATACCAATAAAGATTGAATATTATAATGACACATTCACCTAAAATTAATCTTTGAACTTGGTTAAATCCAATAAAATTACTTAAAAATTGACAACCTGATCATAAAAATTTAGTGAAACAGAAAAGAAAAAAGTAAAGAAGTCTCATTATACCAATAACAAGGTATATAAATATTAGATTATTTATTATATTACTTTGAGATTTTTAATTTATATATTAAAGAGTAATATCAAATAAACAAAATTGGTTTTAGGTGAATAAAGATATATATGACAAAACTTTAAAATGTTTAAGAGAAAATAAAATCATTTGTGGCAGAAAGAAATTTATTAGACACAAAATAAGATTGAATGATATAATTACAGTTGACCCTTGGAAAACATAGATTTAAACTGCATGGGTCCATTTACATGCAGGTTTTTTTTTTTTAAATATATAGTTGGTCCTCCTTATCCTTGGGATTTGCATCAGTACAGTCAACCACTGCAAATCAAATACAATATCTTTGATCCTTGTCTGGGAATCTTTGAATGCAAGGGGTCAACTCCATGCATTATTCTACTTCAGTTTTTATAGGGTACTTGAACATTAATGAATTTTGTTTTCCAGCAAGGAGTCTTAGGACCAATTCTTCATAGATCATAAAATGAGGACTGACTCAAGTTTTAGGGAAATCAAAAGTTATAGGTGAATTTTCCTTCGTGTAGATATAGGCACCTCAACCTCATCCCTGAACTTTTCCAAGGTTCAGCTATATGATAAAAAAATATTCTGTACAATAAAAATGCATCATAAAATTTAATAAAAGAAGACATGCGGCCCTGCTGGTTGGCTCAGTGGTAGAGCATCAGCCTGGCGTGCGGGGGACCCGAGTTCGATTCCCGGCCAGGGCACATAGGAGAAGCGCCCATTTGCCTCTCCACCCCCCACTCCTTCCTCTCTATCTCTCTCTTCCCCTCCTGCAGCCAAGGCTCCATTGGAGCAAAGATGGCCCGGGCACTGGGGATGGCTCCTTGGCCTCTGCCCCAGGCGCTAGAGTGGCTCTGGTCGCGGCAGAGCGACGCCCCGGAGGGGCAGAGCATCATCCCATGGTGGGCAGAGCTTCGCCCCTGGTGGGCGTGCCGGGTGGATCCCGGTGGGGCGCATGTGGGAGTCTGACTGTCTCTCCCGTTTCCAGCTTCAGAAAAATACAAAAAAAAAAAAAAAAAAAAAAAAAAAGAAGAAGACATGCATTGGAGAAAATATTTAGAACTTTATACTTGACAAAACTATTAGCATCTTACAAGGGTCCCCAAACTTTTTACACAGAGGGCCAGTTCACTGTCCCTCAGACCGTTGGAGGGCCGCCACATACAGTGCTCCTCTCACTGATCACCAATGAAAAAGGCACCCCTTCTGGAAGTGCAAGTGCGGTGGGGGGATAAATGGCCTCAGGGGGCCGCTTGTGGCCCTCTAGTTTGGGGATGCCTGACTAGAATATGTAAATATTATCTAAAATTGCAAATATTAAAATATTAGAATTCCAATGGAAAAAATAAAATAAAAACATAGCTAAAAGTCACTAACCAAAAGACAGTAAACATTCAAAAATATTTGTTGTTTCAAAGAAATGAAATTTAAAGCGTCAATGCATACCATTTCTAAGTCATTTGTTGCCAAAACATTAAGTTTGTGAATCAAGCAACTAAGTACTAAGTATGTGATTTGATGGGGAAGAAAATTTAGAAACTTCTCTGGTACTTTTTTATTATTATTTTGCAAATCCTTCAGCAATATCAATCAGCTTTGAAGATTTACTAATTTCATGTCAGAAAATTCCATTGCTAGATTATGTTCTATGGACTCTCATACTCATATGCACAACTGAGTTTACTGAAATACTGTTTATAAAAGAAAAAAGAACTTGGAAAAATCTGAAAAGCCCATGAACAAATAGATTTCTCTATAGTATTTAAAAATAAAGGATATATCAATATGGATTTATCTCATAAACACAATGTTATATTTAAAGGAAGCTACATACCAATACATTTGGCATAATCATATTTAAATAAGGTATTGAACATGCAACCTGTTATATATTGATTACTGATGCAGACAATATGCATGAAAATTATAAGTATTAAATTTAAGAGAAAGTTTATATCCAGAATGAATCAAGTAATATTAGATTGAGGATGAATACATATGCAAATTTAATTCATATTTTAATGTTCTATTTTCAAATGAATCTGAATTAAGCATGGCAAGTGGTGATATTTGATTTAGCTAAGTGTTCCTTATGGAGATGGCCATTTATTATTCTCTATTTTACTGTTCTTGGATTATTTTTTTCAATAAAATGTTTTAAATGACATTTTACATTTTTATAAGTATAATTATTTTGAACTTTAACATAAATTCTTCTAAAAAACTTCTCTAGCCACTGCATCATCTTGAATGAAAGTTCTAGCAAAACCATGTTCCCTCAATACAAAGAAAAATATATAATAATTACATTCCAACAGTCCTATTATTTATAAACCAACATACCCTGGAGCCAAAAATATGATCTGTTGGAATTATATAGATGAACAACCAAGTAAACAACACAGATGATGATGAATACAACTGTATGTGAGTAAATGAAAACCAGATTCATAAAGGAAAACTTTTCCTCTCAGCACCATCATTCAGCATTAAGAAAACTATGAAGTAAATTATCTTTCAGAAATGACCAGCTAATTAACAATAATTCTTATGTAGGTCTGCTTTCAAAGCTTGATATTGTAACTTTTGTTTTTTTACCCATAAGCATTGATTCTATGAAAGTATACGATATAAAAAAAATTACCATTATTTACTCATGTACTATCAGTACTGGCACCGAAAGCCTTTACAATGTGGTTCAACTTGCCTCAGTAGATCTATTCCAATACCCAGAAATGTGATTCGGGAATAAGGATCTGACCTCAAATCATGCGTCTGTTATTCTTCAACCATATAGCATAAAGAATTCAGAACTTCATCTGGGCTTCAGTTTTCCTCATCTCTATACTGTGCATTTTACAGGTTTGTGAGGATGAACTGAAATGCCATACTTGACAATACCAGACCATGCTTATTCTACAAACTACTATCAATGCTTAGTCAGAAACATTGACACAACTTCAACTAATTACAACAAAAGAAACAGAAGAGCTGATATATCATAAGAGACAGAGTACACTCACGAAATTTTCAGCAACATAGTATCAATGCCACCCAGCCTGGAGAGACAAAAGAGAAAGAGGTGTCACTGAATAACAAGAACCTCCCAGGAAAAGCTAGAGCAAATGTAGTGGCCCATGTGGATAAACAGAGGACATGTGAGCATTGCTAGAAATGCCAGTTGAGGCCACGAGTGTCCTGGAGAAATACCCTGGTTTCTTTCTCTTTCACACCTTTTATTTTTCAGCTGTTTTTATTTCCAAAATCAGAAGAAAATCAGAAGACGAATGGCCTAGAAATGGGAATCAAGGGTCAATGTCCTCTCCCATATATTCACCCTGGAGAAAGATGAACACAAGAATATGTATGTTTAGGTGTTGAGTCAATTTCTGTATATGATAGTACATGAATAAATAATGGTAAAAAAATAATCTAGTTTCATTCTTGTGCATGTGGCTTTCCAATTTTTCTGGCACCACATATCGAAAAAGCTTTCTATTTTCCATTGTATATTTTTGTCTCCTTTATCAAAAGTTACTATCCATATATACGTGGGTTTATTTCTGGATTTTCTTCTATTTTTAATGTTTGTATTTAAAGATTGTATTTATTGATTTTAGAGGGAAGAGAGAAAGGGAAATGGTAGGAGTGGAAAGCATCAACTCAGTAGTTACTTCTTCTCATATTGCCTTGACTGGGTAAGCCAGGGTTTTGAACCAGTGACCTCAGCATTCTAGGTCAATGCTTTATCCACTGTGTCATCACAGGTCTTTCTGGGTTCTCAGTTCTGTTTCATTGGCCTGTGTTTGTGCTCTTTTGCCAATACTATACTGTTTTGATTATTGTCACTCTGTAGTATAAGTTGAAGTCAGGGTGTATGATACCTTTGGCTTTGTTCTGTATTCTCAGGATTGCTTTAGCTATCCCAGGTCTTTTATGTTTCCATACAACTCTGATGATTTTTTGTTCTACTTATTAAATTATGTGGTTGGGATTTTGATGGGGATTGCATTAAATCTTTATATTGCCTTATATAATGTGAACATTTTAACTATATTGGTTCTTCCAATCCATGAACTTAAAATAAATCAAATACCTAAATATAAGGCCTAAAACAATAAGTTAAGTAGAAGAAAACACAGGTTCTAAGCTTATAGACTTTGTTCTTAGAAAGGATTCTATCAATTTGACCACAAAAGTAAGGGAAGTAAATGTAAATTAAATTAATGGGGTTATAAAAACTAAAAATCTTATGCTCAAAAAAAGAAACTGCCAACAAAACAAAAAGGCAACCAGCCAAACGAGAGATGATATTTGCAAACACCAGATTAAGCAACAAATTAATATCCAAAATATATAAAGAATTTATACAACTCTACACCGAACAATACAATTAAAAAATAGGCAAAGATCTGAACAGAACTTCTCCCAAGAAGATGTGCAAATGACTAACAGATGTATAACAAAATACTCATCTTACTAGCTATTCGGAAAGTGCAAGCCCTGGCCGGTTGGCTCAGCAGTAGAGCATTGGCTTAGCGTGCGGAGGACCCGGGTTCGATTCCCGGCCAGGGCACACAGGAGAAGCGCCCATGTGCTTCTCCACCCCTCCGCTGCGCCTTCCTCTCTGTCTCTCTCTTCCCCTCCCGCAGCCAAGGCTCCATTGGAGCAAAGATGACCCGGGCGCTGGGGATGGCTCTGTGGCCTTTGCCTCAGGCGCTAGAGTGGCTCTGGTCGCAACATGGCGATGCCCAGGATGGGCAGAGCATCGCCCCCTGGTGGGCAGAGCGTCGACCCATGGTGGGCGTGCCGGGTGGATCCCGGTTGGGCGCATGCGGGAGTCTGTCCGTCTCTCCCTGTTTCCAGCTTCAGAAAAATGCAACAACAACAAAAAAAAGGAAAATGCAAATTAAAACTCCATTGAACTACCACCTCATCTGCCTTATTATCAACAAGACAAGTAAAAACAAGTGTTGGAGAAGTTGTAGAGAAAAAGGAACCCTCATTTATTGCTAGTGAGAGTGTAAACTGGTAAAGCTATTATGGAAGACAGTATGAAGGTTCCTAAAAATATTAAGAATAGAGCTACCATATGACCCAGCAATCCCACTACTGAATATCCCCCAAAATGTGAAAAAGAATTCACAATGATATATACACACTTATGTTCAGCATTATTCACAGTGGCCAAGACATGAAAACAACCAAAATGTTCATCAGTAAATAAAAAGCGAAAGAAGGTCTGAGACATATACAAGAAAATACTACTCAGCCATAAATAAAAAAAGAAATACTTCCATTTGTGACAACATGGATGGATCCTGAAAATATCATTATTCAGTAATATAAGGTATGCAGAAAAAGTCAAGAACCATATGATTTACTCATATGGGATATAAAACTGAAAGCAACAAATGAACAGATAAACAAAGAAACAAAAACTCATAACCACAGACAACAGGTAACCAGAGGGAAGGAGGTAAGTGATAGTAGTAAAAGCTAACAGGAACCAAATATATGGTGATGGAAAAAAATTTGATTTGGGGTGATGGCCACATAATGCGATATACACATCATAAATCATAGAAATGTACACTTGAAACCTATATAATTTTATTAACAAATGTCACCTCAGGAAATTTATTTTAAAAATAAATGTGAACATAATAATACTAAAATTAGTGCAGTGTTATGAATTGGATTTAACACTGTGAGGAGTTTAAACTCAACCAACAAATTGAGACGAATAAAAAAAAATGTTGCTTTTCTTTTATTGTGAATTCTTTGAAAATAAACAAGAAGACAAGCACCGTAATAGAAAAAAAAACTCAAAGAAAAATTAACAGTAAATGACATAAAAATGTCCACATACATGAACAGAAGTTAAATATTAACATCAAATATATGAATATTCAGAATGACAATCTTAAAAACATGTTGCTTTTACTTTTCTAAATGAAAAAATAAATAATAAATATTAAATATTTTATTTAAATGATTTTAATTAAAGTAGACTGTATAGGCCCTACCCAGTTTTCTCAGTGGACAGAGCATTGACCCAGCACATGGATGTGGTGTTTGATCCTCAGTCAAGGCACACATGAGAAGCAACCATTTGCTTTTCTTCCCTTCCTATGCTTCCTTTTCTCCTATTTCCCCTCCTAAAACCAGTGGCTTGATTGGTTTGAGCATTGGCTTGGGCATTGAGAATAGCTAGGTTGGTCTCAACACATCAACCTCAGGTGCTAAAAATAGCTTGGTTGATTGGAAAACATCACCCAAGATGGAGGTTGCCTGGTGAATTCCAGTCTGGACCCATGTGGGTGTCTGCCTCATTATCTCCTCTCTTCTCACTTAAATATTGATAAAATAAAAAACTAAAAATCAAAGTAAATATCCCTTGTAATATTATTGTTTAGTTAACAAACCAGCATGCTTTTTTCCTTGCATAGCATATAGATGCAGATGTGATAAGTGGGTACAAATATTCAATATTCATACATCTATTGATACCCAAGATGATCTTTTTACCATTTAAGTAAGAAATTTTACTAATATTCAATATATTTCAAGGACATGATTTATAATGACTGTGTGGTATTTCATTTTATATCTACATTAAAATTATGCATCTACTCCCATATTGTTAGATCTTTAAGCTTCTTTCAATTTATGAGTAGTTTAAACAATAGTGTAATAAAATAATTATATATGTTTAAAATGACATTAAAATATTTTTATTTAGATAACTAAAATTAAGAAACAACAGTTCTAACTGTAAGCGGAAAGAAAATTGCCTTCATGAGGGAATCATAACTTGGTATTTTTGGATATGAGTTTTGTAATATAATAAAGAATCTAAAAATAATGCAATACTTGAACATGGTAAGCTATTTCTAACAATTTATCTTAGGAAAATTATGATATAAGGGTTAAAATTACAATGGACAAGTTTGTTTATTGCAGTACTATATATAATTATATAATATTAAACAATAATAAATATGTAATGTTTATTAAAATGAAATTAGAAAAATTAGTTATTTAAAGCTACAGCTTATAGTTTTATTTAAAATGATGATATGTTTATATTTCAATTGAAAAAGCAAACAAGGCATGTATGAAATGTAGAGAGAATGACTAAAATGCATGCATGCAAATGTGAATCTGCATTTATGTTTTTGTGTACACATGTGTGGTTTTCAGAGACAGAGAGTGAGAGAGAGAGACCAATAAGGATAGACAAACAGGAAGGAAGAGAGATGAGAAGTATCAATTCTTTGTTGCGGTACCTTAGTTGTTCATTGGTGGTTTCTCATATGTGCCTTGACCGGGGAGCTACAGCAGAGTGAGTGACCTCTTGTTCAAGCCAGCGACCTTTGGGTTCAAGCCAGCAACCATGGGGTCATGTCTATGACCCCACACTTAAGTCAGCGACCCCGTGCTCAAGCTGGTGAGCCTGTGCTTAAGCTGGATGAGCTCGTGCTCAAGCTCACAACCTGGGGGTTTTGAACCTGGACTGACTCTTTATCCACTGTGCCACCACCTACCTGGTCAAGCCACATGTGTGCTTTTATGATCTTATATACACTGTTTAACTGGGTAATATTTCTGTGTTTCCTTTTGTTCTTGACTAAAGAAAATTCTTTATTTATAATTTGTATTTATTTATCAGCTACTTGAGGCAAAATCCATATAATCATCTCAATATATCTGATGAGAACTGAAGAAACATATTATAGTCCAAGAACTGAAATATCAAGCAAGTCCCAAATTATTAAATGCTTATGAATAACTATAAAAGATCACTAAATGACAGGAAATTTAAAAAAAATAAAAGAATTTTACCTATAGAATTGAGGTAGAGACTTAATTTCTCCACTGCTAGCTCACCCCTTACCATTCCACCATTCAAAGATTTTTGAAGGTGGCTAAAATGTGAGAATTTTGTAAAAATAAAAGAAGTTTTCTGTACATCTTCAAGAAAAATATATACCCTTGATACAGGCCTAAGTTATTTTCCTACTTACATTCCCTGTGATTACCAGATTTCAGTAAGAAAATAAAAAAAATTCAGGGTCATGCCCTCAACATTCGTTTTTTTTTCTACATTGTACCAACCCTGGTCTCCTACAGGGAACAAAGTACAGGCTAAGCAGGAAGCACTCCAAATCGCAGAGAATGGATAGCTACAGGGACTGGGTTAACAGTAACTTTTCTTTCCTCTGTATTTCTTTGTATATTTAGTGATTCTGAATTTTTATTTTTTAGAAAAACAACATTGCGTTGATGATCAACTAAAAAAATATTAAAACTATTTTTTTTTTATTATGAAGAAGTAGTATCTGTTTTTCTTTTGTTTTCCCCATTGTTTCACTTCATCTGCTTTTTCTTTCTTGAATCTGTTTTCATGATTCTATTTGTATTGTTTGTTCTTCCTAGAATGCCTTCCACTTTCTCAGTACTCTACAAGGCATGACTACCAACTTTTCAAATCATTTTTTGAACACTCTAGTGCTTAGTGGTGTTTATTAAATTTAATTTGGAATGTCATTAATACATCATTACATATTACATTGCATATAATTTCTGTTTGTGTATACACACACACCCACATACAATTCCTGGTTATGTATAAGGTAGTCAAATGAATAAGAGAGTTTCCTGTCAAGTGCAAACATGATGATCTTTAAGTCAAAAGGTTCATTGCTCTGTTGAAGAATAAAAGTCCAAATACTGCATACAAAAAACATTTTATATGTGTAGTATACATAAGTGTAGTTGCTGGAGAATTTAATCTAAGAAATAGAAAGTTTGTTTTTACTTTTTATGCCCCTTCTAAAGTCTAATAACGTGTGATGTCTACAAAATGATAAATAGCCTTGACTATCAGTATTAAGTGAAATGAGGAAATCTCTGCAAGTTTTGAATTACAGATGTATATTACAATTATCTTATGATTCACATGGCACATTACTAATTTCATCAAAAGTAAAGCTTTCACAGTAGATATACCAATTATGACATTTTAAATAAGCTCATCATTCAGACACTAATTTGTAACTCAGTATCCTTCTTTTTTGTGTTTTTTTTCTCCCAAATACAATCAACTTAAAATAGAAACTGAAGAGAAAGTAAGTACAATGGATTCAAGTACATATAAAATATACAATATCTGCATAGAAAAATAATGAACACAGTATAAAGCACTTCAAATCTTATTTCTTCCAGAAATAGAGTATAATCAGAATGTAATAAGCACTGAAATTAATAAATAAAAAATAAATTTCTATAGAAAAAAATGTATTTTAATCAAGCTGTAATTATGTTTTCAACATAGTAAACTAATTCCCCAAATGAGTATCTTTCAGTATACCCGATTTATTAGCCATTTTTTGTCTTTTTAGCTAAAATGAACTGATTCTGACTTGACTAAACCATTACATTATTAAAAAGTAAAACAAGAGATGTTCATTAATATGCCCTCTGATATGCTATCATGTCAATTCTCTTGCTGATTTTAAATGTTGAAATACAGCTAAAGTGCAGGAGAATTTTTTCCAATAGTTGCAAAGAATACAAATGGAGCCACCAGTAATTTTATATGAACAATTGGTTAGAACATTAATATGAACTCATTGAAAAATGAATAAGGATAAAATTAGGTAAATATTTAAGTCATTAAATAAATCAAGATTCACTTTTATTTTTAAACAAATAAAGTTTAATGTTCCTGAATTGGTTGGGTCTGAAGTCATAATCTGCATCCTGGTTGTTATTTGTAGACTTATCTCATTGCAAGATCATGTGTAAGCTATTTTTTTCTTTTTGTTCAGTTTTCTTATCCAAAAAAAAAAAAAAAGGAAAGTTTTACAGCATAAGCTTATGAGAAATAAATTAGAACATTTTTAAAGCTTTTAGCTCATTTGCCACACAGTGTTAAATATATATATATATATAAATATATATTATTTAACTTAGTCACTATATAGATTCTTTATGCCACGTCTTTTTTTCTGTTCTTTTGCCCTGTAACTGAATGCCATGTAAACAATCAGTCATCTTATGTGTGTCTTTAAAAATATTTTAATATTGCTTTAGATAATGTCAGCAACACAGTGATGCTAAAACAATGGAGGGAAGGTGTTAAGGAAAATTCTGAAAAAGATGATGGAATGAATGCTAGGTAACAAAGTGCACTAATGTAGCAAATAAGTTTAATATGTTTTATTGTAAACAAGAAAATATAATAGAATACAGTCTCATTTGCAAGATTAAATATTGACTTCTAATTTTGGGAGGTAAATTAGCAAAGTCAGGAGAACTGGCAATCTTATACCTTGAAAATTATATTATTTTTTAGTTGAAGAAAAAACAGTCTATGACTGCCTATTTGTTTTCTTTTGTAAAGAGCATTGGGAAACTACTAAGGTATCTGGCTTCTAATTCTAGCTCTGTTAAAAACTGTATGCCTTTCAAAAGTCATCTTAGTTAGAACTCAGATTAATCTAATAAAAATATTTGGGAACATAAAACAAGGGCTTAAGTTGCTTCAAACTTGGTGATGCTATTATAATTTAAGATGGTAATTTTCAAAGTGCGAGCTGAAGAAAACCTATATATTTTTACTTCACATTAACAGAATAGACTATTTCAAAAGATTATATATAAAATCAAATAAGAAATTCCAACTGTCTTCATTCAGCTTCATCTTATAGAGGTCTGAAAAAATATAACTCAATGGCTTGAATCACTATTTTAAAAAATTCTTTTGGAAATTAAAGTTTTTTCAAAAAATTGTTGTGTATGGGATTATGTACTGGAATTTTTATTTTTAAGTAAAATAAAATAATTACTTAAACATTTTATTATTTTAAATTTTAATATGATAAAATTAATCTACATAAAATAAAATTTTGTTTGTAAAGCAATTTTGAGTTATATTTGTCCTTTCACTGCAATCTAATTTGTTATCTTTCTATTTGTTTTTTTCTGATGTAATATTTCCCATAGTGGGAATTTATATTTTGAACCCTTTATTGCCTCACAATGAAATTAATATGATATTTCCAAATGCACTATTATTTCCAGAAAAAGGGTAAAATTATTGAGCAATTTTCTTAACCAAGTAATATTAAATTATATTTTGAAACTTGTTTATCCCAGGGAACTTTTTATTTCCTCTACAAATAGTAAAAAGAAAAAGCTCTCATAAAAAAATGTAGAAAATTCATTCATAAGATACCTTGTTATATAAGTGAGAAGATCTTACATATGAATTTATGATTTTTAAGGATATTTCTACACTGACTTTTTCAGGTTCTAGCACCACTATCTAAAAATAGAATGGAAAGTTAAAGTAACATAATTATTAATTCATTTTCAGTAGTCTTTTGAGTACAGTTTAACTTTATGTTTTTCAAGAAGCTTTCAGAATCTGGGCCATGGTGAGAAAATGAGTTCTAAGATCAGACTAGGAAGCAGTTAAGTATAGAATTACTTTTACCTCATTCTCAGAAAGAGGCTGAGCTTGATACTGTTGAGCATTGGCTCGATGAGGGTTTCATTTCTTCAGCTTACTATCTGTTCAAATCAACCTATTGGTTGTCATTCTTTTGTTATTTTTATTATATATTTTAATAGACATTAGTATTTAAAAATGTTCTTTCTATGAACTTTAAATTTAAAGATCCAGATAACAAGTTAATAAATTATTTTTACATGCTATTCTTTAAAAAAAAAAGAAACAAAACTGCAGTATCAAGTTCCTGGAGGGTCTGAGATTTTACTCTGCTTGCAAGATAACATGTTAGCTAACTACAGATTCAGAGATATAGACAGAAGACATAAGACTTCTGGGTCAGAAACAAAAAATTCCATCATTTATGGCACAGTAGGTATCATAAAATTTGTGTTCACACCTGATCTTGCCCACAGTCTCACAGAGTCATAAGAAGCAGTCTAATGGTTGCTATATACAAGGCAGATTATTATCATAGCTGAAGGAAATTGAGTTTAAGAAACCAGAATATTAAAATGGATCTGCTAACTAACCTGCCCAATATTTGTTCCATAAAGAAAAAATACCTTATTCTCCAGGACAACAAAAAAATTGCCTTCTCCTCTTTCTTCCCTGGAGAAAGATATGATCCCAGTCATCCAAGATGGTTTAATAATCATAAATCTTTGAACAGATACTTCAGAACAAAAGCTGTCAATATCTATGCTCAGTAGAGTTTCAATGAAAAATAGGAGAAAACATTTTCTTCTAACAGCATAGATAGCCTCAGATCATGCCCTCTCCATGCAAAGTATTTCTGAAAATCTGTTTGCCATCTCTCTTCTACCTCATTCCATTATTGACATAAATCCTACCCAACTAGGAGCATAAATAAGCAGAACAATTTGAACTACTGCCCAGGCAGTCCCTCCAAAAACAAAAACTATACTCAATAATTTAACATGAATTCATAATACTAAGGCCTGCCAGACAGCCAGGAGACCACATTGGAGGCTACATTAACCTCTGTCCCCTGCCTGATGTAAGTACAACCTGAAAATACCTAAGAATTTCAAATAACATTTTGTTCTCAGGTCCAGAAATATTAATTAAGATAATATGTCTTATATTATAGCCAGACATTATTCTTCCTCCCTTTCAAAATCATGATGACTTTCACCTAAAGAGTGGTCATAGAAAATGTCAAGTGTTGAAGAAACATTACTTCAGCCCTGGAAATCATTCAGATCAGCCTTAACTCACTAGCCAAGGTTCTTAGATGATAGATTTGCTCTAGAGTTCTTCCTTTCAGGCTAAAGTGGAGTTTGTACATTTCCTAATACATTCTGCTGTAGCTAGATTAATGCCCTAAGCTAAATGGAAAGGTCAATACAGAAACATAAGGAGAAGCCACGCGTTTTTTAAGTTAGACTGATGGTTTGGGGGATTTGCTTAGCTAGAATGTTAGGATGGCATGGCTTAGATTAAAACGGCAGCTTGGTTTCACCTTGTAACTTGGGGTCCTAGTGATAGTAACTAAAATTAATTTTTTTTTTTACTCAGTGACAGGAGAGGAGGCAGAGGCACACTCCCACAGCAGCCCAATAGGGATCACCTGGCAAGCCCACAAGTAGGCAACACTGCCCATCTGGGGCATCGCTCCATTGTTCAGCAATGGAGCTGGAGCCATTCTCAGTGCCTGGGCCAACTCACTCCAACTGAGCAAGGGCTACAGAAGGGGAAAAGAGAGAAGTGAGAGGGGGAAGAGGGAAGAAGCAGAAGGGAACTTCCCCTGTGTGCCTTGACTGGGAAATAAACCTAGGACATCCATATGCCCGTTGACGTTCTACCACTGAACCAACCAGCCAGGGCCACCAAAATTAAATGTTGAGTGAAAAATGAACAACTTTTATCCCAGCTCATCTATCAGACATATCAAAGTAAGTGATGGACTATTGTGCTTACGGGAAAATTTACTGGAAGCCAAGCTGGTGTAGAAATGAGGGATGGATATTGTTGTAAGACAATTTTTCTTGGATCTTTTGTGTTTCTGCACTTCTTTTGAGCAGAGATATTGACAGCTTTTATTCTGAACTATTTGTTCACGGATACTTAAAAGCATGGAGTGAAAGATATAGTGTTTTTTCTAGAGCAAAAGATAAATTTATTTGTTTTCCAAGATAACAAAGATAGTATCTCCCCTGTAGACAAAAGTAGGGCAGGTTTGTTACTAGCTCTGTTTTAATATTGAAAATTACTACGTTTGGAGTTTCTCAGCTCTAACAAAACACAAGCTTATTATGTGTGCAACATCTACCTAGGTCACAACATAAGTCTCTGTGGGACTTGGACACAGTGGTACCAATGAGATTATGAATGTCATTATTTACTGTTCCATGAGTAATGAAGTCCTCTGTTTTTGATCTGATAATCCTATGCCTTCTTCTAGCATCCATGTAACTGTGGCAAACTTGTTAATTATTTTGTATAGTAAAATTTCATATACATCATTATTAATTAACACTTATCTATATTGGTTTTATTAACCAATAGCAATATTGTCATAAGAAAATCATGATTTTGTTAATTGTAGTAAATTAAATATACTTGGTAAGTGAAATTTTTTTATTATTGATCAGAGATAGTTCTTTGATAGACTATAAACTGTTAAATAAGTAAACAATTATTATTTTTTCCTCTGGAGAGTCAACATAGGAAAATGCATGCTTTTTTAGTGCTGTGGATAAGATTGACTTAAATTGTTTTCATTTTAGTCCAAAATCTGTGGAGTCTTTTTTTTTTTCCTGTGGAGTCTTTACATTCTTTTTCAGCATGCAAAGATTAGTTCAGCTTGCTCAAATACACACTATGTCTTAGTAAACAATTATCACAGCTACTCCTTTTATTAAGACAAGTTCTCTTTAGCCTTGAACATTTGTAAAAATAATTGATTTCACTACAACTTGTCTATCTTCCTTAGTAAAGACATTTAATATATCTATTTGTTCAAAATCTAATAAATGACTCACAAGTGCTTAATTTTCTAAATGTATTAATTTTTTTCTCTAACATAGTTCTTACAGGAAAATAATCAAGTGTCTGAATTACTGTCATTTGTATTTTATTTTTTGGCTTTTACTACTTTTACCATTAGTCTGATAGATCATTCCTCCTCCTCTTTTTTACAGGGACAGAGAGAGAGTCAGCGAGAGGGATAGACAGGGACAGACAGACAGGAACAAAGAGAGATGAGAAGCATCAATAATCAGTTTTTCGTTGCGACACCTTAGTTGTTCTGATGGATCATTCCTTACCTCTCCTTCCCCGCATGGCTTTTTTTTTTTTCTACCCAGGAAGCTTTGACATATAGGCTTTGGTTCCTGATCTGTGACCCAAAGATTTTCCTCTGATGAAAGGAAATAGTTATTTAGACAAGGCATGCACAATTATTTCTAGTCTTAATTGCTGCTAGTGTAAAATATTTTTTAAAGCGCACATCAGAAGATATAGAATGACACACTCACTTTATCCTGAGCTCTGTTGGGTAATTGGACAGTTTCACAGGCATGTAATTTTCCAGTAATCTATGTATATGTTCAGTTATGCATAAAATAGAAAGCACACTGTTATATTCCAGCTACAATTTCAAAATCTGAGGTGCTTTAGATCATGACTGTATGATACTTTTAATTTTTCTACCAACATTTAGGCCTCAGACCAATCATGTCATTCAAATCCTTGTTTTCATTCAACATGGTTAAATATGAAATAGTGTTTTTATAAGACAATACTAATCCACAAATGAAATACTATTGCTTATGTCAGTCATCATGATTAGTAAAATAAAAAAGAAAATAAAGAAATACAGCAATTATGAAAGAAGAAATAGTTGTACCTCAATATTCATGACATATTTTTATTAACAGAAGAGCTAATTTCTTATGCAACTGCTACAGAGAGGGGGATTTTAGTTGTAAAATTTGATTATGAAGAAATTGCAGTCAACTGCTTTGTGTAAATCTTGAAATACAAGGGAGAAATAACATAGCCCACTCTAGATATAAAGTTCTGAGACAAAGAAGAAGTCAGAGAAGACAAAGTGTGAAGGAGATAAAGGTCGTTTGGTTAGAGTGAATAAGTGATAATTGTTAGAAGACCTATGAAGCTCTATAAAGTGTAACATTAGATTAGTCAATGAAGGTGAATTTATGAAGGTGTGACAAACTTATAATGGTAGCGGAAGTTCTTACATTGTCCTCTCCATTTGGATCTCCCATAATGCATCAGTTTAGATTCCTTGATCATGGTATTCCATATTCCATGACTGTGAGAAATTGTATTATTGTTACTCTTTCTTCACTCCTTCTATTCATTCTTTTTGCCATATGACACTGTTGTTCATCTCACTCTATTAGAGTGAGATGTGTGTTACCCTACTACTTGGATTTGGATCAAGTCTTATAACTCTCTTATGATAATGTGATACAATGTGTGTGGCACAAGCAGAGTAAACTTGCTCATGAGATAATCTTGTGTTTTGAGATATATTTCTTGAAATCCTGCCATGAGAAGACCATAATCATCTAGTTAAAAATTCTAGTACACAACAAATGAGCAACATATGAAATAATAGATCTAGATACAAGTTGCACCTCAGAATTAACATCAGTCTTTATTCTGTTAAACTTTACCTATGTTCCTAGAAAATGGCAACAGTTAGAGAAA
The DNA here is from genome assembly GCF_036850765.1 of Saccopteryx bilineata. Lineage (NCBI taxonomy): Eukaryota > Metazoa > Chordata > Mammalia > Chiroptera > Emballonuridae > Saccopteryx > Saccopteryx bilineata. The sequence continues at coordinate 32,228,014 of NC_089497.1, forward strand.
AATCATTTTAGGAAATGACTTCCTACAAAGAACCACCCTTCTCAATATAGTTTAGATAAAATTCAGGGACATTACCTCTACCCCTTTGTTTACCTATGAAAAGGTCAAACAGAAACCCTCTAAATTGCCATTTATTTAATTAAAAATAATTAATTAAGCTCTTAGTACCCATTAACAAAAATGTACAACTTTACTAAATTTTACTTAACTGTCTTATTCTTTAGGTCCTTAAAGTTTGTTCCGCTTTAAAACTAAGCCAGCATGCATCTTTCTGATGACTTATCCTGAGTATACAGGCTAACCACAAGGAAAAACATTCTTTGATCAACTGTCTGAACACACCACTCACTCCTCCATAGACACTTCTCTCCAAACTGTTTAATTCTCCCTGTGAAAGAAAACCCTTTTTTTGCCTGAACTTTGGGACACTTGTAGATCTTACACTTAGAGTGTGTCTCATTTCAATAGCCCCTTTGCCTCTATGGTAATCAGAATTTTCTTTTCTCTCTCTTTTTTAAATTTTGTAAAATGTATTTATTTTAGAGAGAGGAGAGGGAGAGAGAAAAAAGGGGAGGACCAGAAAGTATAAATTCCCCTATGTGCCTTGAACAGGCAAGCTCAGGGTTTCAAATCGGCAACCTCAGCATTCCAGGTTGAAGCTTTATCCCTTGCACCACCATAGATCAGGCCAAAATTCTTATTTTTTAAAAGATTTTATTTATTAATTTTAGGGAGAAGAGAGAGAGAGAAAGAGAGACGATGGAGGGGAAGAACATCAGCTTGCTACTTGTATGTTCCTTGACCGGGCAAACCCACAGTCTTGAACCAGCGACTTTAGCATTCTAGGTAGACACTTTATCCATTGCATCACCACAGGTCAGGCTACAAAAGCATTTTCTTCCTATTACAATATCCTATTTGAATAATGTATCTCCTCACCTAAATCCAGATTTGTTGATGGTTAGTCACAATCCTGATCTAGTGTTCCAAACATTTGTCAGTTGTAGCATTAGAAGGAGTTATTTTGATTCTTTCTGAAAAAGACCTTTTATTTTCTTGCCTTTTTGTGAAGCCTCTTGTTTTTTGTTTGTTTGTAGGTTTGCTTGTTTTCTCAGATCCTTGAACTTAGAAGTTATCTCACTGGTTTCTCTAACCCAGGTACTGAACAAGATATTTCCTCAACTTTTCAGGCTGGGAAGGAATTATCTGAGGGAATTATTTGAGGAAGGCTCCTTCCTGTCTGCATTGATATCTTATCTCCGACGTAATTATCTGATGCCAGGGGTAACTCCCTTTCCCTCTCTTCTCTTGTTGAACATATTTCAACATCATGGCACTCACTCAATTTAATATCTTTAAAAATGACAAAATTTTACTAAGTGCAGTTTAGAATTACTGGGGATATTGTAGAAAGCTAGGATACTTTTTTTTTTTTTTTTCATTTTTCTGAAGCTGGAAACAGGGAGAGACAGTCAGACAGATTCCCGCATGCGCCCCACTGGGATCCACCCAGCACGCCCACCATGGGGCGACGCTCTGCCCACCAGGGGGCGATGCTCTGCCCATCCTGGGAGTCGCCATTTTGCGATCAGAGCCACTGTAGCGCCTGAGGCAGAGGACACAGAGCCATCCCCAGCGCCCGGGCCATCTTTGCTCCAATGGAGCCTTGGCTGCAGGAGGGGAAGAGAGAGATAGAGAGGAAAGCGCGGCGGAGGGGTGGAGAAGCAAATGGGCGCTTCTCCTGTGTGCCCTGGCCGGGAATCGAACCCGGGTCCTCCACACGCTAGGCCGACGCTCTACTGCTGAGCCAATCGGCCAGGGCCAGCTAGGATACTTCTTAAACTATCTCATCTAAGACCTGTCCTTGCCAGCATCCCCATTCCTTCTTCTCCCTTCACCCACATTCCAACCTTTTCAGTTTCATTGGGTCCTTTGATCTGTTTACCTTTAATACCTCTACCTTTTATATTCTTTTGTCCAACTCTGCCAGACTCTTTCTTCCCCACAATAGTCCCTGAACTCCTATGAATTATAGTTAATTCAGCTCTAGTCTCCTTTCTCCTTATGGGGGTCTCTCATGGGGCTCAGTGAACCCCAAGAGCAACCACTTTGGCTGAAAAATAGCTGGAAATAGAGAAGAAATTTATCTCCACAAATGAGCTTTGGAGACATACAGATGGGCTTCAGTCACTTGGTCTCCCATCAGTACTTTTCTCAAAACTAGTGCATAGCCTCCATAAGATTAAATATCAGGACAAAGGAATTATAAAAGTTATGTAGGGTTACTATTAAGCAAGTAAATTCAACTTGCCCAATATTGCAGAAACACAATCTGGCTAAAAATGGTAAGATGGGGCAAGAACAAAAGATATCTCTTTTATATAAGCCACTTAATTACAGTTATGAAATTGAAGTTATAAATGCTCTGTTTTTGTCTGTTTGTATATTTATGTATGCATGCATGTGTATGTGTAGGTTAAAGATGAGTAATATTTACCAAGCTCCTGTTACTATTACCAAATAAGATAATAAGATTATTTTAATAAGTTTTATTCTGATTAACTTTGAGTTAACACTTATTAGATTCACTATTCTTAAAATTCCTAGAAATTAAACATATTTAACTTTCAATACTTTCAAAAGTATTCTAATAGAAATTAATCTAAATGTTTTAATAATTCAAGTTCACATAATTTAAGTAAATCTTAGAGATTTATTTAATACTGTAGGTTTAATAAAAGCAGCTATGTCTGTTAAATTATCATTGTTAAGTACAATACAAGTATATATTTTTATTCTGTGTCTTAAATTTACTTGATCCTAAACATGAGACATGGTATGCACCTCCCTTATTATTATGACCAGTTTGTTCTCATCCTTTAGTTCTTGGTTTGGTTTCTTCATGAATGCTGCTGGGTACATTAGACAAGCCAGCATATAGTCTTTATTTATGATATCGCTTTATATCAGAGTAGTTATATTGAATTAAATTTGTATTAACTGCTATCTACTTATACTCTTTATTTTAGCCACCAAATGAAAGCTCTGTGAGGGTAGAGACCATGTAAAAAAAATTTATTCATGATTCATCATAATAGCTCTTCAATTTTTTTTTTAATGAATTTTTATTAATGGTAATGGGATGACATTAATAAATCAGGGAACATATATTCAAAGAAAACATGTCTAGGTTATTTTGTCATCAAATTATGTTGCAAACCCCTCGCCCAAAGTCAGATTGTCCTCCGTCACCCTCTATCTAGTTCTCTGTGCCCCTCCCCATCCCCCTAACTCTCTCCCTCCCTCCCTCCCATGTCCTCCCTCCCCCCCCACCCTTGGTAACCACCACACTCTTGTCCATGTCTCTTAGTCTCATTTTTATGTTCCACCAATGTATGGAATCATGTAGTTCTTGTTTTTTTCTGATTTGCTTATTTCACTCCTTATAATGTTATCAAGATCCCACCATTTTGCTGTAATGATCTGATGTCATCATTTCTTATGGCTGAGTAGTATTCCATAGTGTATATGTGCCACATCTTCTTTATCCAGTCTTCTATTGAAGGGCTTTTTGGTTGTTTCCATGTCTTGGCCACTGTGAACAGTGCTGCAATGAACATGGGGCTACATGTGTCTTCACGTATCAATGTTTCTGAGGTTTTGGGGTATATACCCAGTAGAGGGATTGCTGGGTCATAAGGTAGTTCTATTTGCAGTTTTTTGAGGAACCACCATACTTTCCTCCATAATGGTTGTACTACTTTACAGTCCCACCAACAGTGAATGAGGGTTCCTTTTTCTCCACAGCCTCTCCAACATTTGCTATTACCCGTCTTGTTGATAATAGCTAATCTAACAGGAGTGAGGTGGTATCTCATTGTAGTTTTGATTTGCATTTCTCTAATAACTAATGAAGCTGAGCATCTTTTCATATATCTGTTGGCCATTTGTATCTCTTCCTGGGAGAAGTGTCTGTTCATGTCCTCTTCCCATTTTTTTATTGGATTGTTTGTTTGTTTGTTGTTGAGATTTATGAGTTCTTTGTAAATTTTGGATATTAGGCCCTTATCTGAGCTGTCGTTTGAAAATATCAGTTCCCATATAGTTGGCTGTCTGTTTATTTTGATATCAGTTTCTCTTGCTGAGCAAAAACTTTTAATTCTGATGTAGTCCCATTCATTTATCTTTGCCTTCACTTCTCTTGCCATTGGAGTCAAGTTCATAAAATGTTCTTTAAAACCCAGGTCCATGATTTTAGTACCTATGTCTTCTTCTATGTACTTTATTGTTTCAGGTCTTATATTTAGGTCTTTGATCCATTTTGAATTAATTTTAGTACACGGGGACAGGCTGTAGTCGAGTTTCATTCTTTTGCATGTGGCTTTCCAGTTTTCCCAACACCATTTGTTGAAGAGGCTTTCTTTTCTCCATTGTGTGTTGTTGGCCCCTTTATCAAAGATTATTTGACCATATATATGTGGTTTTATTTCTGGGATTTCTATTCTGTTCCATTGGTCTGAGTGTCTATTTTTCTGCCAATACCATGCTGTTTTGATTATCGTGGCCCTATAATATAGTTTAAAGTCAGGTATTGTAATGCCCCCAGCTTCATTCTTTTTCCTTAGGATTGTTTTGGCTATTCGGGGTTTTTTATAGTTCCATATAAATCTGATGATTTTTTGTTCCATTTCTTTAAAAAATCTCATAGGGATTTTGATGGGAATTGCATTAAATTTGTATATTGCTTTGGGTAATATGGCCATTTTGATTATATTTATTCTTCCTATCCAAGAACAAGGAAGATTTTTCCATCTCATTGTATCTTTTTCGATTTCCCTTAACAATGCTTTGTAATTTTCATTATATAGGTCCTTTACGTTCTTTGTTATGTTTATTCTTAGGTATTTTATTTTTTTTGTTGCAATCGTGAAGGGGATTATTTTTTTGAGTTTGTTTTCTAATATTTCATTGTTGGCATATAGAAAGGCTATGGACTTTTGTATGTTAATTTTGTATCCTGCGACCTTACTGTATTGGTTTATTGTTTCTAATAATCTTTTTCTGGAGTCCTTTGGGTTTTCGATGTATAGGATCATATCATCAGCAAAAAGTGATAGCTTTACTTCTTCTTTTCCGATATGGATGCCTTTTATTTCTTTGTCTTGTCTGATTGCTCTGGCCAGAACTTCTAGCACCATGTTGAATAAGAGTGGAGAGAGTGGACAACCCTGTCTTGTTCCTGATTTAAGGTAGAAAGTCCTCAGTTTTATGCCGTTTAATAGGATGTTGGCTGATGGTTTATCATATATGGCCTTTATCATATTGAGATATTTTCCTTCTATACCCATTTTGTTGAGAGTCTTAAACATAAAATTGTGTTGTATTTTATCAAAAGCCTTTTCTGCATCTATTGATAAGATCATGTGGTTTTTGTTCTTTGTTTTGTTGATATGGTGTATTACGTTAACCGTTTTACGTATATTGAACCATCCTTGAGATTCTGGGATGAATCCCACTTGATCATGATGCATTATTTTTTTAATATGTTGTTGTATTCGGTTTGCCAGTATTTTGTTTAGTATTTTAGCATCTGTATTCATTAGAGATATGGTCTGTAGTTTTCTTTCTTTGTGCCATCCTTGCCAGGTTTTGGTATGAGGGTAATGTTGGCCTCATAAAATGTGTTTGGAAGTATTGCTTCTTCTTCAATTTTTTGGAAGACTTTGAGTAGAATAGGAACCAAGTCTTCTTTGAATGTTTGATAGAATTCACTAGTATAACTGTCTGGGCCTGGACTTTTATTTTTGGGGAGATTTTTAATAGTTTTTTCTATTTCCTCCCTGCTGATTGGTCTGTTTAGGCTTTCTGCTTCTTCATGACTCAGTCTAGGAAGGTTGTATTGTTCTAGGAATTTATCCATTTCTTCTAGATTGTTGTATTTGGTGGCATATAATTTTTCATAGTATTCTACAATAATTCTTTGTATTTCTATGATGTCTGTGGTGATCTCTCCTCTTTCATTTGAATTTTATTTATTTGAGTCCTGTGTCTTTTTTCCTTGGTGAGTCTTGCCAAGGGTTTGTCAATTTTGTTGATCTTTTCAAAGAACCAGCTCCTTGTTTTATTGATTTTTTCTATAGTTTTTCTGTTCTCTATTTCATTTATTTCTGCTGTGATTTTTATTATCTCCTTTCTTCGGCTGGTTTTGGGTTGTCTTTGTTCTTCTTTTTCTAGTTCCTTAAGGTGTGAAGTTAAGTGGTTTACTTCGGCTCTCTCTTGTTTGTTCATATAGGCCTGAAGTGATATGAACTTTCCTCTTATTACTGCTTTTGCTGCATCCCAGAGATTCTGATATGTCGTATTTTCATTTTCATTTGTCTGTATATATCTTTTGATCTCTGCGCTTATTTCTTCTTTGACCCATTCATTTTTTAGAAGTATGTTGTTTAGTCTCCACATTTTTGTGGGTTTTTCCCCCTCTTTTTTGCAGTTGAATTCTAGTTTCAAGGCTTTATGATCAGAAAATATGCTTGGTACAATTTCAATTTTTCTAAATTTGCTGATATTGTCTTTGTGGCCCAACATATGGTCAATTCTTGAGAATGTTCCATGTTCACTAGAGAAAAATGTATACTCTGTCGCTTTGGGATGAAGTGTCCTGTAGATGTCTATCATATCCAGGTGTTCTAGTATTTCGTTTAAGGCCACTATATCTTTATTGATTCTCTGTTTGGATGACCGATCTAGAGCCGTCAGCGGTGTATTGAGGTCTCCAAGTATGATTGTATTTTTGTTAGTTTTTGTTTTAAGGTCAATAAGTAGCTGTCTTATATATTTTGGTGCTCCTTGGTTTGGTGCATATATATTAAGGATTGTTATGTCTTCTTGATTCAACTTCCCCTTAATCATTATGAAATGACCATTTTTGTCTCTGAGTACTTTTTCTGTCTTGTAGTCAGCATTATTAGATATGAGTATTGCTACACCTGCTTTTTTTTGGGTGTTGTTTGCTTGGAGTATTGTTTTCCAGCCTTTCACTTTGAATTTGTTTTTATCCTTGTTGCTTAGATGTGTTTCTTGTAGGCAGCATATAGTTGGATTTTCTTTTTTAATCCATTCTGCTACTCTGTGTCTTTTTATTGGTAAGTTTAATCTATTTACATTCAGTGTAATTATTGACACTTGTGGGTTTCCTACTGCCATTTTATAAATTGCTTTCTGTTAGTTTTGTATCTAGTTTGATTCTTCTCTTTTGTTTTTCTATCATTTGTTTTTGTTTGTTTGTGTTCCATACTTCTTTCCTCTGTTGCTATCTTTTTTAAGTCAAGTGTTTTTGTGGTGGTTTTTTTAAGGGTGGTTACCATTAAGTAATGAAAAGGGTACCTACCATATTCATTGTAGTATCCTATCTTATAAGTATTTCTGCACTTCATCATCCTTTGCTACTGTTAATCTCCATCCTCTCCCCCCTTTTTTTCCTTTGTTGTCACAGTTTAAGTTTGGTTTTATTGTGTTCTTGGTGGAGCTGTTACTTGTGGTTTTGTTTTCTTTTGTTCTTTGAATCTGATTGGAAAACCCCCTTTAATATTTCCTGGAGTGGGGGCTTTCTGCTGATAAATTCTCTCATCTTTTCTGTATTTGTGAATGTTTTTATATCTCCTTCATACTTGAAGGATAGCTTTGATGGGTATAGTATTCTTGGCTGAAAGTTCCTCTCTTTCAGGGCTTTAAATATTGGGGTCCACTCTCTTCTAGCTTGTAGAGTTTCTGCTGAGAAATCTGATGATAATCTAATAGGCCTTCCTTTATATGTTGTACTCTTCTTTTCCCTGGCTGCCTTGAGAATTTTTTCTTTGTCATTGGTTTGTGTCATCTTTATTATGATGTGCCTTGGAGTGGGTTTGTTGGGGTTAAGAAAACTTGGTGTTCTGTTTGCTTCTTGAATTTGAGGCTTTAGTTCTTCCACAGGCTTGGGAAGTTGTCGTCTATTATTTGTTTGAGTATATTCTCCATTCCATTTTCTTTCTCTTCTCCCTCTGATATACCTATTATTCTTATGTTATTCTTTCTGATGGAGTCAAACAATTCCTGTAGGGCTTTCTCATTTTTTATTATTTTTGAGTCTCTTTCTTCTTCTCTCTGTTGTGCCTCAAGTTGTTTGTCTTCTATTTCACTAATCCTATCTTCAATCTGTTAGCTAAGCTTGTTACCTCGTTTTTCAGCTCGTGAATTGAGTTATTCATTTCTGTTTGATTTGTTTTTATAGTTTCAATTTCCTTGGTAATATATTCTTTGTGTTCATTGAGTTGTTTTCTGATCTCCCTATATTGCCTTTCTGTGTTTTCTTGTATATCTTTGAGTATTTTTAAGATTTCTATTTTAAATTCTCTGTCATTTAGCTCCAAGGCTTCCAATATGTTAAGTCTTTTCTCCATAGATTTTTCCACATCTATTTGTGTTACCTCTCTTTCTTTTGTATCCATAATATTCGATTTCCTCTTTCTTATCGGCATCTGAGGGTGGTCTTATTGATAGCACTAATTAGAATTAATAAAGAGTAAAAAGAAAAAAAAAAAGAAAAGAAAGGGTAAAACACCCCACAAAAAAAAACAGTAATAATTTATTATTTCCCCCTTTTTTTCTCTCTTCTCTTTCCCTCCTCTCCCCTCCTCAGGGAAATATCGTGCCTATAATGGAGGGCCTGATTTGGGGTGAAGAGTTCAAGGGGCAAAAAAAGGGAGTAGGGACCTACTAAATGCAAAAAAAAAAAAAAAAAAGGAAGAAAATCTTAGACAAGCATAAGATGATTTGCTTGTAAGTGATGGTCAACTAAGAGATATAATGAGAGGGATAAGAGGGAATCAGAAAAAAGGACCCAAAAAGAATAATAAAGAAGAAAAAATAAAAATAATAAGTAAAAATCTGTTGTATTAAGTGGAGCGAAGACTAAATACAATGGAGACCTTGGGTTGGGAGGACCCAAAATGCCACAAAAATAAACAAACAAGAGAAAAAAAATAAAAACAAAAGCAAAAAAGAGAAATAAAGCCAAAAAAAAGCCTTGAGTCCCAAATTAACTAATTTGTTCGTGATTGAGGATTATATGGGAGGAAAATAAAATGAGAAAAGAAAAAACGAATAGAAAGGAAAAAATAAGAAAAAGAGAAAAACGAAGGAAGAAATAAAATAGGAGGAGAAAAAAACAAAATAAAGCAAGACAAAAAAAAAAAAGAGGAGAGAGTGAGAGTTAAGTGTTTTGGAGTATAACTTTAAAGGAGGGTGAGGATGAAGAAGAAAAATAAAATGCAACACTCATGGGTAGTGTAGTTCAAGAAAGGGGAAGCATAAGATGGGCAGAGAATAGAAGGACCGAGGTGGACGAAATAAAGGCAAAAAGATAGAAGAAACAAACAACAACAACAACAACAACAACAACAAAATTAGTGGATCAAGTTGTAAAGTCTGTGGGTTTTTCTTGATTTTGAGAGGTTAACTTCTTCCTTTTTCTTTTCTCTTCCTCTTCCTAGTCGGTGACTCTGTACCCCAGGCTCTGCCCCTGTGTCACTCTTAGGTAGGGATTTGCAGTTGATGGGATTCTATGGCAATGTCATATAATTGGCTTTAGTCTTGCTGGAAGTAAAGGCTTGTTGTTGTTTGCAGGGTCCAACGATGAGAGAGTTTGCTTTCCTGGATTCTCTCTCCTAGTCCCCCCTTTCTGAATTAGCAGCCTGGTGATCCAGCTATACGGCTGCAACTGCTTCTGCCTGGGGAGTAAGAGGCTCAAAGAGCTGGGAAATCCCCACTCTATCCCCACTCAGTGCAAGGCTTTGGGAAAGGCTCTGACAGTCAGGGCCTCCAGTGTAATCAGGCGGGGGTGGGAGTCAATTGTTGTCAAGGTGACTGTTCAGCGCCTAGCATTCAGTTGGACCTATCAACCCAGGCTTTCCACACTTTGTAGCCTGTTTTGGCTGGGAAGAAGAGGCACTAGTCTCTGCTTGCGACTAGTGTAGTATAGATCTTATTATCTGCCAAGTCCCTCTTGTTAGCGTTTATCCCTGAATATGGAGGCTCTATCAATCAGAAGTTGCCCCCGCCCCTTTAGCGAGAGGCACTAAAAAATATCACGCCTCTTGTCTTGGATCGCTGAACTGAGAGAGATCTTATCAATTAGAACCGAGGGTGCGCAGATTTTATGGGTTAAGCTAATTTCAGTGATTGGGTCGCAGCTGTGTTTCCGAAGGTATTTTAGGCTGCCTGCGCGCACCCCTCCCCCAACGCTTGATTGTTAGCTTGAATGGCTGGGTGAGGTGCCTCGCCCACGGAGAGAATCTCCCAAGCCTCTCCCGCTCGCCCGGCAGCTGGCGGCTGGACCGCACCAGGCGCAGGATAATGGAGCCCCCTGGGTGTGCGGGCCAGCAGGGCGCCCTGGGCGCGTGGAATGCCCAAGGCACGCGTGCGAGTGGGGCGCTCTGGGCACCAGTGGCCGGCGACCCCCACTCGCAGTGTGCGGGCCGCTGGGAACGTCAGCGGTGCTCAACCGGACCGGGCGCGCGCGGCGGCTCGTGGCGGCCGCTCACGGTGGCAGTTCGTGGCGGCCGCTCGCAGCGGCGGCTCGTGGGGGCTCGCGGCGGCCGCTCACGGCGGCTCTTGGTTCCCAAGTATATGGGCTGACTCACTGCAGGCGCACTCCCTCGCGGCTTGAATGAGCGTCGCTGCTGCGGTAGCTTCCTCCACACCCTCGTCTCTCAGATTCAAGTGATAACATTCCTTTTGCTTTCAGTTTGTGTGGAACTCCGGAATGCTCCGAGGATAAATTTTTCTGTTTCTAGTTGATAAATTTGTTGTGATTTAGGGGAGAGCTGTCGGACGCGCTTCTTACGGCACCATTTCCATGACGTTCTCTTCAATTATTATATAAATGTATGAAAATGCTTTACTGTGAAGGATGAGGTAACTTTTATTTGAAAATACATTAATTTTTTTCTTTAAAACTCATGAAGATTGGCGATTCTCAATCAAAATTATAGATAAGAAACAACATGAAGGCAATTTGACATTAATGCAAACAATGTACATAGGAGTAAAACAAAAGTTCTTTAATTCTTATCTGTGAAAACTTTGACCAGCAAAGTAACAATAAATAGCACAATAGCAATTCAGACAAAGCATTAAAGTTAGTTGCACATGTAGATGTAGGCATAATCACTTCCCTGGTTTATCTTTTTAATAATAGCTTTTGAAAGCTTTAAATCTTTTATCACTACCATGTATAACATTCATCGAATCAATTATTTAAAAAAATATAATTTTCTAAAATAAATTTTGAATCAATAGCTTGAATTTGGTCTTTTCCACCCAAAGAATTATGTAGTTTATGTTTAAAAAAAAAAGCTATTTTCTTACCTACCATGTTTTATTCACACCCAAATACCTAATGTAAACAATATGTATTAAATATATATATCTTAAAAATATGTCTAGTGATTGTAATGGTAGTTATCAATGTTGCAAGATAACGAAAACAACTGTTTACATATTGAAATGGTGTCTGTTTCTACCTAACAACAATTCCTTCCAAACTTCTTCTTCATAGAGTAGCAATAACTTTTCCTCTGGTAGCCAGCATAAAACCAAAATCTAAAGTTTAGTTGTCAGAATTAAAACCACAGAAAATGGTCCCATCAATACCTCATGGTGGAGAAAGGTTTTATTTATTACTAACACAGAAAACAAACATGAATCTATTAGCTAGTTCTGTCACCCTAAAATGAATTATCAGACTTCTTCTATAATTATTCTGGACATTATACTAGCTGGATCCAATTAAGGAACCTGTGTTACAATTTTCTTCAATTTTGAAGAAAAATAATAATGTAACTTGAAAATGTAAAGATCTGTTATTATTCCATACAAAATTTGTATCACTTCTATATAAGTTTTGTTTGTTTCTATTTTTTTTCCTTGTCACAGCAAGCAGAACAAAAAAGGAAATTGAATGAACTCTAATAATAGAAGTTGTGAGTTTGAAGCAATCAGTGGTATTTAGATAAGAGAAAACATGGTTCAGAAAGCAACCATAACTCAATAATTATAAATCTACAGTAGTGATGAGAGTTTATCAGTTACACTCAATAAGTTTTAAATATTGCTTTCCTGTATTATTTCTACATGAAAGGATGTAATATGCTCCCATAGAGTTCACTTGATTTATTGAGAAAAATAATGTGTATTTTGAAAAATGAGCTCTGTGAGCAATGATGAAAAAGACTAAGTGAGAACAGAAGGAGTGGTTACAGTCTGCTGCGTAAATAATGCATTAGAAATCTGTTCCTGTTCAGAAACACACAAGTAAAGTTTTTCTAATGGCACCCAAAATGTTAATTTTAAAACTCCTTCTCAATTAGTAATGTCACCATCATTTTCTCCTTTGAAGATAATTAAATTAATTATTTTGAACTTAAAGGAGACCTGATTCTTAACTAATGGTATTTTTAAATGAATTTGGTATAAGATAATCATTTCCTCATTAGTGTATCTTAAAAGTAAATGTTCAGCTTATATATACTGTTATAGAATTTAGAAGTTTAGAGATTTGGCTATAAATATAAAACCCAAAAATTAGGTTTACAAAATATTCCATAAATGAGCAAATGAATCATTCAAATTTTGGTTAACAAAAATTAATATGAATTAATAAAATAATTTTATTGTAGGAAAAATATAAAATTATAATTTTATAATATGTTTAATTTACATGATAATTTGGCAAAAGTTAAATTTAATGTTTCTTTGTGTTTTTGGAAACTTGTCTTAGTTAATAGATAAAAATAATTCACAAATGGCATAAAATAATTTATAAATAGTCAATTTTAAGGGCTAGTATACTTTATTTTCTCCTAAGATTTTATATGTCTCCTAAGATTTTATATTTTATATATAACTTGCTTAATATATTTATATTCTTAATATCCTTCGATCTCCAAGAGTTGGATTTATTTCAATCATCATAGTATATAATAATAATAGTTTATTCAAAAAACTCAAATTACAATACATGATCTATACTGTACATTTCTAAAGTACTATAAATCATTAGTAGTTATTCATTATTATTTCATTATGCAATGAATGTTATTAATTCAGTATATATTTTTTCTTTACTTTTATATATATATATTTCAATTAATTTTAATGGGGTGTCATTCAATTATGTTGCATATTTGAATGCAAAGACAAATTGTCTTCCATCACCTTCTATCTGGTTTTCTTTGTGTCCCTCCCCTCCCCGCTCTCCTTCCTTCTCCTCCCCTTCAACCACCACACTCTTGTCCATGTCTCTTAGTCTCGTTTTTATGTCCCACCTAAGTATGGAATCAAGCAGTTCTTAGTTTTTTCTGATTTACTTATTTCACTCCATATAATGTTATCAAGATCCATACATTTTATTGTAAATGATCCAATGTCATTATTTCTTATGGCTGAGTAGTATTCCATAGTGTATATGTGCAACATCTTCTTTATCCAGTCATCTATTGAAAGACTTTTTGGTTGTTTCCATGTCTTGGCCACTGTGAACAATGCTGCAATGAACATGGGGCTGCATGTGTCTTTACATACCAGTGTTTTTGAGTTATGTGGGTATATTCCCAGTAGAGGGATTACTGGGTCATATAGTAGTACTATTTTCAATTTTTGGAAAAACCACAATACTTTTTTCAATAGTGGTTGTACTACTTTGCATTCCCACCAACAGTGGATGAGGGTTCCTTTTTCTCCACAGAATCTCAAACACTTGTTATTACCTGTCTTGTTGATAATAGCTAATCTAACAGGTGTGAGGTGATATTTCATCGTATTTTTGATTTGCACTTCTCTAATAGCTAGTGAATATGAGCATCTTTTCACATATCTGTTGGCCATTTGTATTTCTTCCTGGGAGAAGTGTCTGTTCATGTCCACTTCCCATTTTTATTGGATTGGTTTTTTTGTTTGTTGTTGAGTTTTATGAGTTCCTTGTATATTTTGGATATTAGGCTCTTATCTGAGCTGTTGTTTGAAAATATCATCTCCCATTTAGTTGGCTGTCTATTTTGTTGTCAGTTTCTCTTGCTGTGCAAAAACTTCTTAGTCTGATTTGGTCCCATTCATTTATCTTTGCCTTCACTTCCCTTGCTTTTGGAGTCAAATTCATAAAATGCTCTTTAAAAAACCAAGGTCCATGAGTTTAGAACCTATGTTTTCTTCTATGTACTTTATTGTTTCAGGTCTATATTTAGGTCTTTGATCCATTTTGAATTAATTTTAGTACAAAGGGACATACTGTAGTCAAGTTTTATTCTTTTCCATTTGGCCTTCCAGTTTTCCCAGCACCAATTTTTGAAGAGGCTTTCCTTTCTCCATTGTGTGTTGTTGACCCCTTTATCAAAAATTATTTGACCATATATATGTGGTTTTATTTCTGGACTTTCTATTCTGTTCCATTGGTCTGAGTGTCTATTTTTCTGCCACTACCATGCTATTTTGAATGTTGTGGCTCTATAATATAATTTGAAGTCAGGTATTGTAATGCCTCCAGCTTCGTTTTTTTTCCTTGAAATTGCTTTGACTATTCGGGGTTTTTTATAGTTTCATATAAATCTGATGATTTTTTGTTCCATTTTTTTAAAGAATGTCATAGGAATTTTGATGGGAATTGCATTAAATTTGTATATTGCTTTGGGTAATATGGTCATTTTGATTATATTTATTCTTCTTATCCAAGAACAAAGAATATTTTTTCCTTTCATTGTATCTTTTTCGATTTCCCTTAACAATGCTTTGTAGTTTTCATTATATAGGTCCTTTACATTCTTTGTTATGTTTATTCATAGGTATTTTATTTTTTTTGTTGCAACCGTAAAAGGGATTATTTTTTTTTGAGTTTGTTTTCTAATGTTTCGTTGTTGGCATATAGAAAGGCTATGGGCTTTTGTATATTAATTTTATATCCTGCAAACCTACTGTATTGGTTTATTGTTTCTAGTAATCTTTTTGTGGAGTCTTTGGGGTTTTCAATGTATAGGATCATATCATCTGCAAAAAGTGAAACCTTTACATCTACTTTTCCGATATGATAGTCATTTTATTTCTTTATCTTGTCTCTTGCTCTGGCTAGAACTTCTAACACCACGTTAAATAAGATTGGAGAGAGTGGACAATCATGTCTTGTTCCTGATTTAAGGGGAAAAGTCATCAGTTTTAACCATTTCATATGATGCTAGCTGATGGTTTATCATATATGGCCTTTATCATGTTGAGATATTTTCCTTCTATACCCATTTTGTTGAGTGCTTTAAACATAAAATTGTGTTGTATTTTATTGAATGCCTTTTCTGTATCTATTGATAAGATCATGTGATTTTTGTTCTTTGTTTTGTTGATATGGTGTATTATGTTTAATCGTTTTACGTATGTTGAACCATCCTTGATATTCTGGTATGAATCCAACTTGATCATGATGTATTATTTTTTTAATATATTGTTGAATTCAATTTACTAGTTTTTTGTTTAGTATTTTAGCATCTTTATTCATTAGAGATATTGATTGGTAGTTTTCTTTTTTTGTGCCGTCCTTGCTAGGTTTCAGTATGAGGATTATGTTGGCCTCATAAAATGTGTTTAGAAATTTTGCTTCTTCTTCAATTTTTTGGAAGACTTTGAGTAGAATATAAACCAAGTCTTCTTTGAATGTTTGATAGGATTCACTAATATAGCCATCTAGGCCTGGACTTTTATTTTTGGGGAGGTTTTTAATAGTTTTTTGTATTTTCTCCCTGCTTATTGGTTTGTTTAGGCTTTCTGCCTCTTCATGACTCAGTCTAGGAAGATTGTATTGTTCTAGGAATGTATCCATTTCTTATAGATAGTTGAATTTGGAGGCATATAGTTTGTCATAGTATTCTACAATAATTCTTTGTACTTCTATGATATCTGTGGTGATTTCTTCTCTTTTATTTTGGATTTTGTTTATATGAGTCCTTTTTCTTTTTTTCTTTGGTCAGTCTTGCCAAGGGATTGTCAATTTTGTTGATCTTTTCAAAGAACCAGCTCCTTGTTTTATAAATTTTTTTAAAAGTTTTTCTGTTCTCTATTTCATTTATTTCTGCTCTGATTTTTATTATTTTCTTTCTTCAGCTGGTTTTGGGTTCTCTTTGTTCTTTTTCTAGTTTCTTAAGATGTGATGTTAAGTGGTTTACTTGGGCTCTCTCTTGTTTGTTCATATAGGCCTGAAGTGATGTGAACTTCCCTCTTATTACTGCTTTTGCTGCATCCCAGAGATTCTGCTATGTTGTATTGTTATTTTCATTTGTCGGTATGTATCTTTTGATCTCTGTGCTTATTTCTGTTTTGACCCTCTCATTTTTTAAAAGTATGTTGTTTAGTTTCACCATCTTTGTGGGGTTTTTTACCTTTTTTTTACAGTTGAATTCTAGTTTCAAGGCTCTATGATCAGAAATATGTTTGGTACAATTTCAATTTTTCTGAATTTGCTGATGTTATTTTTGTGGCCCAATATATGGTCAATTCTTGAGAATGTTCCATTTACATCAGAGAAAAATGTGTACTCTGTCACTTTGGGATGAATTGTCCTGTAGATGTCTATCATATCCAATTGCTCTAGTGTTTCATTTAAGGCCAATAATTT
Organism: Saccopteryx bilineata; assembly: GCF_036850765.1. Classification (NCBI taxonomy): domain Eukaryota; kingdom Metazoa; phylum Chordata; class Mammalia; order Chiroptera; family Emballonuridae; genus Saccopteryx; species Saccopteryx bilineata. Next base: position 32,244,698 of record NC_089497.1, read on the forward strand.
TTTTATTGATTTTCTGTTTGGATGAATGATCTGGAGCCATCAGCAGTATATTAAGGTCTCCAAGTATGATTGTATATTTGTCAGTTTTTGTTTTTAGGTCAGCCAGTAACTGTTTTATATATTTTGGTGCTCCTTGGTTTGGTGCATATATATTAAGAATGTTATGTCTTCTTGATTCAGTGTCTCATTATTCATTATGAAATGACCATTTTTGTCTCTGCTTATTTTGCTGTCTTGTAGTCAGCAGTATTAGATATTAGTATTGCTACACCTGCTTTTTTTGGATGTTATTTGCTTGGAGTATTGTTTTCCAGCCTTTCACTTTAATTTTTTTTTTTATCCTTGTTGCTTAGATGTGTTTTTTGTAGACAGCATACAGTTGAATTTTCTTTTTTAATCCTTTCTGCTACTCTGTGTCTTTTTTTATTGGTGAGTTCAATCCATTTACATTTAGTGTAATTATTGACACTTGAGGGTTTTCTATGGCCATTTTATAGATTGCTTTCTGTTAGTTTTGTATCTTGTTTGATTCTTCTCTTTTTTTTTATCATTTGTTCTTGTTTGGTTTTATTCCATACTTCTTTCCTTTGTAACTTCATTTTTCAAGTCATGTGCTTCTGTGGTGATTTTTTCAGGGGTGGTTACCATTAAGTAATGGAAAGGATACTTACCATGTTCATTGTAGTACACTATCTTTTTGTTTTTTCATTTATTTTTTGTTTTTTGAGAGTCAGAGAGAGGGATAGATAAGGACAGACAGACAGGAATGGAGAGAGATGAGAAGCATCAATCATTAGTTTTTTGTTGCAACACCTTAATTGTTCATTGATTGCTTTCTCATATGTGCCTTGACCATGGGGCTATAGCAGACCGAGTAACCCCTTGTTCGAGCCAGTGACCTTGGGTCCAAGCTGGTGAGCTTTGCTCAAACCAGATGAGCCCACGCTCAAACTGGCAATCTCGGGGTCTCGAACCTGGGTCCTCCGCATCCCAGTTCAATGCTCTATCTTCTGTGCCACAGCCTGGTCAGGCTGTAGTACACTATCTTATGAGTGCTTCTGCAATCCATCCTCTTTTGCTACTGTTAATCTTCGTCCTCTCTCCTTCTTTGTTTTTGTTGTCACAGTTTAAATTTGGTTTTATTGTGTTCTTGGTGGAGCTTTTACTTGTGATTTTGTTTTGTTTTGTTCTTTGTATCTGGTTGGAAAACCCCCTTTAGTAATTCCTGAAGTGGGGTTTTCTGATGATAAATTCCCTCATCTTTTCTGTATCTGTGAATGTTTTTATTTCTCCTTCATATTTGAAGGATAGCTTTGATGGGTATAGTATTCTTGGCTGAAAGTTCCTCTCTTTCAGAACTTTAAATATTGGGGTCCACTCTCTTCTTGCTTGTAGAGTTTCTGCTGAGAAACCCAATGATAATCTAATAGGCCTTCCTTTATATGTTGTATTCTTCTTTTCCCTGGCTGCCTTGAGGATTTTTTCTTTGTCATTGGTTTGTGCCAATTTTATTATTTTGTGCCTTGGAGTAGGTTTGTTGGGGTTAAGATAACTTGGTGTCCTATTTGCTTCTCGAATTTGAGGCTTTAGTTCTTTCCACTGGCTTGGGAAGTTCTCATGTATTATTTGTTTGAATATGTTCTCCATTCCATTTTATCTCTTTTCTCCTTCTGATATACCTATTATTCTTATGTAATTCTTTTTGATGGAGTCAGACAATTTTTGTAGGGCTTTCTCATTTTTTTTTTAAATTGTGAGTCTCTCTCTTCTTCTCTCTGTTGTGCCCCAAATTGCTTGTCTTCTATGTCACTAATCCTCACTTCTATCTGGCCTATTCTATTAGCTAAGCTTGCTACCTTATTTTTAAGTTAATGAATTGAGTTTTTCATCTCTGTTTGATTTATTTTCATAGTTTCAACTTTCTTGATAATATATTCTTTGTGTTTGCTGAGTGGTTTTTTGAGCTTCCTAAATTGCCTTTCTCTGTTTTCTTCTATATCTCTGAGTATTTTCAGGATTTCTATTTTAAATTCTCTGTCACTTAACTCCAAGGTTTCCAATATATTAAATTTTTTTCTATAGATTTTTCCTCATCTATCTGTGCTACATCTCTGTCTTTTGTATCCATGATATTCAATTTCCTTTTCCTTAATGGCATCTGAGCGTGGTTTTATTAATAGCACTAATGAGAATTAATAAAGTATAAAAAGTAAAAAAAATAGACAGTAAAAAATAATTAAACTCAGAAGGTAACCTCAAGGAAGTCATAAGACTTTCTGTGCTTCCTTATAGATCTTAGTTGTAAGAGAATGGGTTAAGACTCATCAATTCTGAAACCTTGTCACAGTCAAGACACTTTCAAAAATCTTTTAAGAGAGACCTGAAGATGGCAGCTAAGTAGGCAGATGCACAGATTCCCAGCTTACACCACCAAACTAAATTACAAATTTATTTAGGAACAATCAGTGTGAAAAACTAACTCTGGACTTAATGACCAGCTCTCAAAAACCAAGGAGCAAAAAAGAAGCCGCACTGAGCCTGCTAGGGAGCACCAAGGAGTGGTGAGTCTCCCCTGCTCCCAGGACAAAGGGGGTGTGAGGCTGAGAGCCCAGAAGGGCTCTCATTTCAAGGAAAAGCGTAGTAAATATTCACAGCCACTTGCCTGGGGACCTGGGAACGAAGTGTGTTGAAAGGGCTGGCTTATCTTCCAAAAGGAAAGGGGGGGGAGAGATACAGATGGTGACTGGCAGAAGAATGCATGGAAGGACCTGAGAAGCTGACTCATCCAGTGCTGGAGGTGGCCATAGCTGGGGGAGGGGTTTACCCTTCCACATAACACAAGAATAAAGTGTTTCCCAATCATACATCTTTAGATATCTCTCCAGCTTCAATCAGCACAACAAGACACAGCTGAAAACCAGAAGAGGGGAGGAGAGGCAGTAACTCAGGCCTCCATGGAGATCTGAGATATACCTCCCACTACTGAAGCAGAGAAAGCACCCCGACACCAGAGAGAGTAACTGGCAGATAAAGCCAAACTGCAGGATGCAGAGTTTAGAATAATGATTGTTAGGATGCTTAGGGATCATATAACAATGGTTGGTCATTACAAACACCTAAATAAAGAATTAGCAAGTATGAAAAAGGACATTGAAACATTAAAAAAGCATCAGTAGGAGGTGACAAATACAATATCAGAAATGAAGACCACAATGGAAGGTATTATAAGCAGGATGGATGAAGCTGAGTATTGAAACAGCGAGTTGGAGGACAGGATAAACAAAGGCACAAAAGCAAAGCAGAAAAAAAAGAGACTCAAAAAGACTGAGGAAACTCTGAGAGTGCTCTGTGACAACATGAAGAGAAATAACATCTGCATCATAGGCGTTCCTGAAGAGAAAGAGAAAGTACAAGGGACAGAAACTTTATTCAATCAAATCATAGCTGAAAACTTCCCTAAACTGATGCGAGGAAGGGCCTCACAAGTTCAACATGCACAGAGAACTCCATTAAAGAGAAACCCAAAAAGACCTACACCAAGACAAATCATAATTAAATTACCAAAGCTAAGCGATAAAGAGAAAATATTAAAAGCTGCTAGAGAAAAGAAGGCTATCACCTACAAAGGAGCCCTCATAAGGATGACATCAGACTTCTCAACAGAAACACTTGAGGCCAGAAGAGAATGGCAAGAAATATTCAAAATAATGCTGAACAAGAGCCTACAACCAAGACTACTTTATCCAGCAAGGTTATTATTTAAAATTGAAGGAGAAATAAAAAGCTTCCCAGACAAAAAACAAAACAAAACAAAACAAAAAAAAACAACTCAAGGAATTCATTACAACCAAACCAATGCTGCAAGAAATGTTAAGGGCCTGTTGTAAATAGATCAAAGTGGGAAAAGAATATAGCAAAAGAAGAATACAGCTTTAAAGAATAAAGTAACAATAAACAACTACATATCAATAATAACCTTAAATGTAAATGGTTAAATGATCAAATCAAAAGACATAGGGTAGCTGCTTGGATAAGAAAACAGGACACATACATATGCTGTCTACAAGAGACACACCTTACAACAAAAGATGCACATAGACTGAAGGTAAAAGGATAGAAAAAAATATTTCATGCAAGTAGAAATAAAAAAAAAGCCAGGGTAGAAATACCTATATCAGACAAAGTGGACTTTAAAACAAAGACTATAGTTAGAGATAAAGAAAGTCACTACATAATGATAAAGGGAGTAATCCAACAGGAAGATATAACCATCATATATATCTGTGTACCTAATATAGGGACACCTAATATATAAAGCAGATTTTGATGGATATAAAGAATGAGATCAAATACTGTATAATACTAGGAGATTTAAGTACACCACTAACATCACTAGCTAGATCCTCAAGAAAGAAAATTAACAAAGAAACAGCAGACTTAAAGGACACACTAAATTAACTTGATTTAATAGATATCTCTAGAACCTTTCACCCTAAAGCAATAGAATATACATTCTTTTCAAGCGCTCATGGTACATTCTCTAAAATAGACCACATGTTAGGACACCAAAGCAGTCTCAACAAATTTAAGAAGACTGAAATCATATTGAGCACTTCCTCTAATCACAATGGCATTAAACTAGAAATCAATCACAAAAGAAAAACTGAAAAATACTCAAACAGATGGAAACTAAATAGCATGTTATTAAATAATGAATGGGTTAACAATGAAATCATAGAAGAAATAAAAAAAAATTCCTAGAAACAAATGATAATGAGCAAACAACAACTCAAAATTTATGGGACACAGCAAAAGCAGTCCTGAGAGAGAAGTTTGAAAAAGCTTAAATAAACAACCTAACCCTTCATCTAAAAGAACTAGAACAAGAAAAGCAAGTATGACCCAGAGGTAGTAGAAGAAAGGAAATAATAAAGATCAGAGCAGGCCATTGTACTTAAGACAGCTTGGTACTGGCATAAGAACAGGCATATAGATCAATGGAACAGAAAGAGAACCTAGAAATAAACCCACAACTTTATGGACAACTGATATTTGACAAAGGAGGTAAGAGCATACAGTGGAGTAAAGATAATCTCTTTAACAAATGGTTTTGGGAAAACTGGAAAGCCACCTGCAAAAAAATGAAATTAGACCACCAACTTACACCATGCACAAAAAACAAACTCAAAATGGATAAAGGAGTTAAATGTAAATCATGAAACCATAAGTATCCTCAAAAAAAACTTAGGCAGTAAGCTCACCGACATCTATCACAGCAATATCTTTGCTGAACTATCTCCACAGGCAAATTAAATAAAAGACAGGATAAACAAATGGGCCTATATCAAACTAAAAAGTTTTGCACAGCTAAAGACAATATGAACAGAAAAAAGAAAAAAAAAGAAGAAAAGAAATAAAAAGGAGAGTGTTAAGGGTTTTAGAGTCCAATCCTCATAGAGAGAAAGAAAAAAGAAAAGAAATAAATAGGAAATGTTACACTTATGGGTAATGTAGTTCAAGATGAAGAGAAAAGAATAAGATGAGCCTAGGATAAAAGGACCAAGGTGGAAGAAGAAAAATAAATAAAGATAAGAAAATGAAAGAAACAAAAAAAAAAGGTGAAAAAAGTAATAAAGACTGTGGATTATACTTGATTTTGAGAGGTTATCTTCTTCCTTTTTCTTTGTTCTCCCTCTTTCTGTTTGGTGGCACTGTACCCTAGGCTCTACCCCTGTGTCACACTTAGGTAGAGATTTGCAGTTGATGTGTTGCTATGGCGATGTCATATACTACAGTGTTCCCCACCTTTTTTGGGCCATGGACTGGTTTAATGTCAGAAAGTATTTTCATGGACAGGCCTTTAAGGTGGGACGAGTAAATGTATCACGTGATCGACACAAGCATCAAAAGTGAGTCTTAGACAGATGTAACAGAGGGAATCTGGTCATTTTTTAAAAATAAAACATCATTCAGACTTAAATATAAATAAAACGGAAATAATGTAAGTTATTTATTCTTTCTGTGAGGACTGGTACCAAATGGCCCACAGACCAGTACCTGTCCACAGCCTGGGTGTTGGGGACCACTGATATAATAGGCCTCAGTCTCATTGGTAGTCAGGGCTTGTTAGCATTTGCAGGCTCCAACAATGGGAGAGTTTGTTTTCCTGGAGCCTCTCTCCTAGTCTCTCCTTCCTGAATTAGCAGCCTGATGATCCAGCTATGAGGTTGCCCCTGCCACTGCCTGGAGAGTAAGAGGCTCAAAGAGCTGGCAAATTCCCACTCTATCCCCACTTTATGCCCACTCAGCACAGGGCTCTGGGTAAGGCTTTGTCAGTCAGAGCTGCCAGCATAATCAGGTAGGGCTGGGAACCAATTGCTCTCAAGGTGTCTTTCTATGACCCTCCAGGCATGTCTAGTATGCCTCAGCACTCTGTGGGACCACTCTCCCCAGGGTTTTTGTACTTTGTAACCCATATTGGCTGGGAATAAGATGCCTTAGTTGCTGCCTGCAAGAATGGGAGGTCTTAAAAGCTGCCAACTCCCTCTTTTTAACACACAGCCCTGAGTATGAAAGCTCTGCCAATCAGAGCCACCAGCTTAAGCAGGTAGGGAGGCATGTTGACTTCTGTTCAGACTCCTTTCTAAGGTATATCTAGTTAAATTTGCCTTAGTGCTCCTTGGGATTGCTCTCTGCAGGCTTCTCCCTTGTTAAAAAGCCTACAGACTAGCCTGCCCAACTTCTGCAGTGTTCTATGAAGTCTGTTCCATAGGAATGTGTTTTTCACCCTGTATCGGTTGGCAGGAAGTTGCCCCCGCCACAACATGCAGAGCAAGAGGCACTAAAAAATATCTTGTCTCTTGTCTTAGATTGCTGACCTGAGAAAGAAGACCTTGCCAGCCAGAGCCGCGTAAACCAGTTGGGCAGTGAGCAGACTGGGGGTTAAGATAATTTCAGCGATTGGATCCGCGCATCTGCTCCAGAGACTGTCTGCAAGCTGCCTGCGCACCCCTCCCCCTAGCACTTCCGTATTGTTTCTTCTCTGGGAATGTGCTTTGTTAGCCTGAATGGCTGGCAGAGGTGCCCCATCTGCCCAGGAGAGGTCCGGGCATAGAGAAGTTTGCTCTTGCGTACTCCCTGTGCACTGTTGTTCCGGGAGCAGGGATTACACTGAGACTCTGGTCGCAGCTCATGCAGAAGTCTCTGCCCCTGCCCCTGCCCCTCTGTCTGGGAATGCGGGCGCCACAGGGGGCGCTAGGAGGAACCACTCACACCCTGTTCGCTCTCTCCAACCAGGATATCGGGGGTAATGGAACCTCCGCTCTCTTGCCTTTGCCAGGGTCCAGCACCGGTGTTAGCTCATGTGGGCTGAGTCCCCGTAGGCACACTCTTTCCTTGGCTTGAACGTCTGTGCCCAAGCCCAGCTCTTTCCACTCCCCCAGCCCTCACTTTCTCTCAGTTTCAAGTGAAAGCAGCCCTTGCTCAGGTTAGTCAGGAAGGTGGAGTGTTCTGTTCTGTCTTTTTTCCTTGAGGGTTGATTATATATTTAGCCACTTTTTCGCTCAATCCTACCTTTTTGTTCAGTGTGTGGGACTTTCACTCCTGGGATCATTTTTTTTTTTCTGGGATCGTTTTTTCTGTCTCTAGTCCAAGAACTTGTTCAAATTTTGGGGAGAGGTATCGGGAGCGCTCCTCACGGCGCCATTTCTCTGATGTCACTCCCAGTATATATTTTTTATTATATGATCCTATTTCTTCTATTAATTCAATTAAAGTAATCTTAAAGTGTTGAGGTTTTGAAAGTCTGTCCAAATTTGATTTATTTATACTTTTGTACTCTTTAAATAATAAAAACTTTTGATTTCAATTTAGAAAAAAGTAAATAATAGTATTCCTTCTAATATTTTAATGATGTCTTTCTGAAAACTCATCTTAAAAAGTTCTAACAGCAGTTTAGGATGCTAAAGACAGAATTACAATGCCCTAATTATGAATGGTTTGCAATGCCACAGTGCAAATCTCTGTCTTGATAGAAAGAAGATATTTAAAATTTTGTTTCTAAGAATGGAGACCTGAACGTATAAGAAAATGGAATACATATGTACAAATGCATACATCAGAAAGTCAGGCTCTAACTCTACATCCCCCTTGTTGTGAATGGCATCTATTAATATGGATGCAATATATTCTCAGACATTTTTATATTTATATAGCTAAAGGGTGCCTGACTGTACTAAGCATCTTCATCAGTAATCTCATTCAGTTTTCCTCAACAACACTTTGAGTCAAGAGACGTCATCATCAACATTTCCCAGAGGAAGAAATAAATTTAGATTTTTAAAAATATCATTTGCAAAAGGTGGTAAGTAGAAGAGCAGAATTTAAACTCAAATCTGTTTGACAATACAAGCTGTATTCTTGAGCTTTCAATCTGTCTTTCTATAGACCATAAAAGGAGTCCATTAGGTGAACATCATACTCCGCACCACGCTGGGAAGTCTCAGACATGCCTCCAATCTTAATTGATACAGTCCTCAACAGACCGGAGGATGCAAACAAATATATGAAGCAAAAGACCTCATAGGTCTTTCTTTGTCCCATCACTAATAATCTTGGTGGAAAGAATAACCAGTCCCTGCATTTCCCAAGTACGTACAGCATCAGTGCAAGAAACAGTCACTAAATAGTAATTTAGCGGGGAGATGTTTGTGCGGAAGCAAGCATACAGAACCTCTTATGTATCACAAATGATGCTAGAGATTCAGATTTAAATATAAAACACTGGAATGTTTGTGTCTGTTCAGGTACCATGGAGGCTACTTCATTACCTGGTAAAAATAACCCAAGATTTGTGTATGGAGACCTCAGATTAGGGAAAACACGCATTCCTGAGAAAGACTGCCCAGATCCGCCATACTCTGTAATGAAAACTCTGTTATAGTCCACAGGTTGGATAGAAATGGGCCAAATTTATAATGTATCTTGGAGATGTTATTCGGTTACATTACACCCATTAGTAAATACTGTATTACTCTAGATTTCTTGACACTTTTCTAATCTTGATTTTAATCTAAACAGAAATGTGTAGTCTTTTCTAGTGTCCCTTCTGTAATAAAAACTAAAATAAAATTCTAAAGAAAAAAGTTTTTTCTTTAAAATTATATCTTTACAGTGTTCTGCATGAACACTAAAAAATGATACCCATTTCTTTTATTTCTAAACTTGAGAATAGAAAACATCTAGTTTCATTTTTATATTTTTGGAGTATGCACAATGGCAAACATAAAGTAAGATATATAAAATTCTGGGAGAGATTAATGAGTAAGTAAGCCAAGTGATAATATAGAGTTTTATAGGCGTAAATTTTATTTTTGATCCTAAAGTATCATCCAACGACATAAATTTTATCAGAGATGAAATAGAGTAGTGGATAAGAACATGCACTCTTAGAACAAGACAACTTGAAGTTTAAACCTTAGCCTTGACACTATTTTATGTAATCTTAAGCAAGTTTACTTTGTGTGTCAGTTTCTTCATCTGAAAATGGGAGTAAAAATTAAATGCTGATATCTTAAGTACAATATGAGGGCAAAAATAACATATATGAAGTGCTTAGGACTTATGTTAAAATTTGAATGCTAAAATAGTGACTTTATTGAGATTTTTGGTTACATACACCTATCAGAAATTATTGACTCTGTTTAACTTTTTTCTCTGTGTGTGTGACAGAGACAGAGAGAGGGACAGATAGGGACAGACAGACAAAAAGGAAGAGAGATAAGAAACAACAATTCTTTGTTGTGGCACCTTAGTTGTTCATTGATTGCTTTCTCATATGTGTGTTGACTGGGGGACTACAGCAAACCAAAAGTGACTCCTTGCTCAAGCCAGTGAACTTGGGCTCAAGGTGGCAAGCCTTACTCAAACCAGATAAGCCCACGCTCAAGCTGGAGACCTCGAGGTTTCAAACATGGATCCTCCATGTCCCAGTCTGACGCTCTATCCACTGCACCACCATCTGGTCAGGCGCCTATGTTTAATTTTTACAACTGGGTCCAGTGTATACTCAGAAAAAGTCCTTAAGCCAGTTGAAAGGTTTTCTCTTATTTTATTCCTCTGCATTCATCCACCTCCCACCAGCAAGAGACAAGCTCAGCTTTTGCTGTTCTTTCATCCAGTATGGTTCTGTTGATGACTTCTTGGTTCAAGGCACATTTTTAATGTGGTTTGAATATCATTGCTATTTACAGAGAAAAATGAGAAGGAAAAATTAATATTTGGACCTGAAGTTAGTACAAGGTTATCAAGACATACCTCATAAGTAAATGATATCAAGTACCACAGGATAATGAATGGAAAAAATATTGTAAGGTCAGAGGTTGTGACCATGCAGGTTCACACTGGATTTAGGCAGACAGTAAAGAAACTGTGAAGCCAGAACATTGTGGGCCATTTTGTTTATTAGAGTTTCACAATGGTGGACTAGCAGGCAGGGAAAACTGCTTCTCTCTTTCAGGTCTAAAGAGCAAACAGACCAGGGGAAAAAAACCTCTTCTCTGGCAAACAATAGCAAACATAGCCCCTCCAAATGTTGGCAGGCAATCCACAATCTACAATCTGCTGCCCTGAGGGCAAACGCCTTCAGCATTACACATACTGTACACACATGGTGCTGTCTGTGCTCATGCACCAAAGTACAAGCGAGCAAGCCTAGCACACTTGTTTGTCCAATAAATATCAAGCAAATTGAAATTTATATGGAAATCAAATATAGCAGCTGAAAGTAATGTATACATCAGTCTACCATAAAAAACAAGTATTGTCCTAAAAGTGCAATATTTTATTTTAAGCCTTCCCCAGTAACCACTGCCTGATTCTCAATTTATGAAAGTAAAACCCTTAGGGCTTGATTTTCTGCCTTCAAGCATCATCCACCTTTATATGCATTAATTATCACTGGTGACTTTCTCTGTCTATATAACTTTTTCAGACTATTTTGTGAAGCTTAGTAAACAGCATATTACATATAAAGTGGACAAGCTGTGTATTTCCATATAATTCAGATCAAATAAACCAATTTTCTACAAAAAATAAAAATTTAGACCACATTTCAATCTGCGGTAAATTCTACATAAATTATTCTAAAATATAATGGAAATTGTTATATCAGAATCAAATTATTTTTCATACCAAAATCTAAATTAAGTGAATGTTGGGTTTATATCTTACAGTCAGTAAATCCTTCTAATTTGCATGTTATTATGCTGGTTTACTGTACCAGGAGAAGTAGCATAGACATTGTACCAGCATTCAAAGAACCTGCAATTACACAGAGACAATAATAATTATCAGGAACTGGAAATAACTTAAAGAATAAAAGCTGTTACCTGCAAATGTTATAAGTCAATTTCTAATTTACGTAGTTCATAGGTATACTGTGATTCAAGTTCAAATGATTATGTAACTACATTGGAGGATTGCAGAACAGAATCCATTAATGAGTTCTCCTTTGATCTTTGTAGGCAATCTTCCTACTGGATGGGTAGGGTGGTTAGTTATACTGATGCAACCAAGTACTTTGACATCAATTATTATTCTAGGAGAGTAGATTTCTGTAGGAGTTAGGAAGATAAATAGATTCGAGCTTGTTGAGGAGATGAGTTAAGACAGATAGGATGGACATGCTGATGAAGGGTTTTCTATCAGTGGGAAATTCAGAGTATTGAGCTCATATTAATCATTTGGAATTGGATATAGCTATATTTAGCCCTTCAGTCTAGAGGAAATGCTATGCTATTTCAGTCCTATTTGAGAGAGTAAGATTAGTTTGAAGATTTATTTACGCAAGAAGACTTATAAAATCTGGCTGTCAAAAACATTGCAGAAGGGATTTCTCTGAATATACTTTTTCAACAAGCTTTTATCTCTGTGAAGCTAATTTTGACCATATTTTACCTTTAATATACTTTCATATATTTTATTTATTAAATTTTTCATATATTTTAAATTATGTATATCTAAAAATTAATACATAATTAATAATTACATTATAAGATTTTGCTGATGAGACTATCAGACTTTCTTTTTTAAGTTAGCGGAAGGGCAATAGACTCGTGCACTCCAATCGGGATCCAGAAGGCAACTTTCGCTTGCAACAGATGCTGAAATCAACTGAGCTATCCTCAGGTACATGCCAAAACCAATTAAGCTACTGGCTGCAAGAGGGGAAGAAAGAGAGAAGGTGAAAATGAATGGGGAGAGAAGCAGATGTTTGCTTCTCATGTGTGCCCTGACTGGGAATCAAACCTGGGACATCCACATGCCGGGGGATGTTTTATCCATTGAGAAAACCCATCAGTGCTTTAGAATATCAGACTTCTTAATATGTAGTCTTTTCTTATTATTTTGCTAATTTCTGAATCTTGACCTTCTTAAAAAATACAGCTTAGGTCTCCCATTCAGGTAGCCAAAATCACAGATAAATATATAGCACATATACACAGACAGCAGGGTAGCCATAGCGACAGGGAAAGTGCAGCGTGGTGGTAAAGGGAAGGGGAGAAAAATGGGCATTGAAAGAGAATTGCCTGGGGCATGAAGGGGCATGATGTGGCAGGCAGAGGGTGTTATACTGAGGGGGCACTTGAAACCATATCAACACAATAAACTAAAAATAAATATTTTAAAAATACAGTATACAGTTTAGAAAAGGCTTTTAAAATTAGCTTTTAATAAGGTTTTTTTAAAAGTAATATTAAAGAACAGATAGCTATAGTTTTTATTTTTGTACTTGTAAATTTGTGTCTATAATATCAACAAAAATAATATTCTACATGAAATAACACTTCTATTATTTCAAAGTTTTGTTTGGTGCATGCAACAGACTTATAAGGTATATTGAACATTTCAGATAGATTTAAATGTGGCACAAACAGAAGGGCATATTCATTATTGCCATTTTCATGTTTGTATTACTAGACTGTAAATACAGGGCAGATAACTTATTTCATTAGCACAACCCAGGGTGTCTTAGTGAAATTAACAGTCAAGATGCATCTTGCTTTTAATGGGCACTGAAATAACCAAAATCAATAGCAAATTATAAAAGCATTCATCAATCTTTTATTCTCCTGATAAAAGCTGAAACATTTAAGAATCAAAAGAAGCAAAGTACAGGTCTTCTTTTTCTATGATTATTCCTCTTTAAATTAGAGGCATTCTACTGTTCGTTCACTTTAAATTCTCTACTGTTTGCTTTGGAGCATGCAGTCAAGTATTTTTTTTTTCATTTATTTTTTTTCTTTGGTTAAAAATAAATAGGTGGTATTTTGTCCCTTGGATATGAATACTTTTTTTCTAGTTCAACTCTGGTGGATAAATGTACTTTTTATTATGAAAAATTTTTTTAAACTTAAAATGTATATTAGAATTTTAAACATTAACTTGTTTGCTGTTAATTTTCATATTTAATGTGTCATGACTTTACTAATTTAAGATGTAATTATTTGGCAGTTGAAAAAATATTCACTGTGTACATATTATTATCTAATGGTTGTACAACACATAATGTCTTTTTTCAATATTTTAAATGCATTATTTCATACATATACTCCTGTCCTTTATTTAATCAAAGGAGAAAATTGAGCTTAGTTATGCTAGATTCTTAATTGTAGTAAAGCTTGCCTTAGGTATGACAGTACAAGCCACTCCTGATCACCCCTTAAGCTATTCCTTTCCATTTCCCATATTTCTTTCTTTATTCTTAAATATTAACAGAATATATGACAGCTAGAATTTGTCTCATGAAAGTTTGGTTTTGTAATTCTATAAAAAAATAGAATTGGTTCCAATTACAAATATTCTAAGAAAAATATGTTGAAAGTTTCTCTTGGTTGTCTATAGTTAACCATTGGATTTCTAGATTTTTCAATCAAGGTGTGTCAAATACTCAGACCAGAAAATTATTTCAAAATAATACTTTACATATAGATTTATTTTTATGATAAAAATGGCTTCATTTTACATTGGATACTGATAGCAACACTAAATTTTTATTTGTTTGTTTTGAAGAGATAAGGCTTACAGTAGATTTTAATAACTAGAATGATAGTTTGAGCATTATTATTATTATATAATTGGGCTAGGCAGAAAATTAGTATCTCCATTTTACAGAGGTGTCTGTCCTGAAGCCTTATAGCTAACTACAATTACTCTAGTTCATTTTACTAAGCTTAGTCCCATCTGTTTTTAATTAATTTCATGTTACTCCTTTTAGTCACTAATAATTGAGTGTGCTGGTCCCAACAACATGTGAGGAGAATTCTAAATAACAGAAAAATAGAAAGGAAAGTAGTCTATGGATCTATGTCTATAAAATATCTAAAAGTTTAATGTATACTTAATAAAAAATTATGATCATAAACTTAAGAGAAGTTTACATTAAAATGTTAATATAATTGATCACAATAAAATCCAAATATATGTTATATATCTGTTTCTATAAACAAAGATAGATCTACATACTAATTGTATTGTAATATTTTTGTCAGACAGTTATATAAGTAACACTAGCTCTATAGAATGAATCGAGAGTGTTATCTTCTAGTCTTATTCTGGGAACAAACAAAAATATAGCTAGATATATCACATACTCGTGCATGCACACACACATTTTTATAAATATATTCTTTGCTCAAAATATTATTAGTCTATTTAGATTTTCTAACTTTTCTTTTAGTCATATGAACAAACTCTTGGTCCACATGATTGACTGGCAAGAACTCTCTGAAAGAAATAGGGAGACAGGTTACTGTTTTTTTGGTTTTTCCTTTTGGGTAAATATTTTTCTGAAAGAAATAGCTTAGATTGGTATAGTGCTCTTAGATGTCAGTCTTGATGATTGAGTAATGTCCTTTCAAGTGTTCTCAATTCTCAGATCACAAATAAATTTCCCAGAGTCAGGGACAATAAAAACAAATTAGTTAATGAGACCAGGTACATAAAAAAATAGAGCAGAAAACTTCTGGAAACCTGGGGAATGTAT
Organism: Saccopteryx bilineata; assembly: GCF_036850765.1. Classification (NCBI taxonomy): domain Eukaryota; kingdom Metazoa; phylum Chordata; class Mammalia; order Chiroptera; family Emballonuridae; genus Saccopteryx; species Saccopteryx bilineata. The sequence goes on from NC_089497.1 coordinate 32,259,741, forward strand.
CCATATCCAAAGCGAAAAACAAAAACAAAATACCATGTAGGCTAAAGAAAACCTTATCTGCTGCCCAAATTTACCCTCAGGCTACCTGTTCTCTGTTTCATTTACAGTATATTATACAGTACATTATATTTGCCTCTTTATCTCCTGTTCATTCTTCATCCCACTGTAGTCTAATGTCTGTTTCTCACTGATAAAAACCAACAACCAATAAATAAACAAACAAACAAAAAAACTTTACTTGGTAAACTATTAAATGACCACAATCTTGTTTGATTTACCAGCATTTGGCATAGTATTATTATTTTTTAAATACTGACTTTAAAATAATGATTTAAAAAATAAATTTTATGTTTCTTACCCATTTAATTTTGTGTTACATGGCAATTATTTTTAAACTTTTGACCAATTATTAATTCTGTCCTAAATTTATCATATTTTGCTACCTTTGCATGAACAATTCATTTACTTTCTATTAATGTCAGTGTTTTTCATGAAAAGAACAACAGTTATCATTTATTCATTTACTAAGTGTAAGGTATTTGTCCCCGCTGAGAAGGAAGGAACAGGGCTCATAGCCACCAAGTGTGGAATAACAAAAGGCTTTATTGAGTACAGCGCATCCCGCCTGGAAAGGTTCCCTGGCCCCAAAGAAAGAAAGATGGAGGCCAGGGAAGTTGCAAGGATTAAACCACGTGGGAGATATTTAAAGGGTTGCTTTAGGGAAGTGGAGCTAATATGATGTGGTGAAATCTCACTGGCTGGCAGACGGTCGCTTTTTTTCCAAACGGTTCCCGTGAACCTCTTTTGGCGCTTGGTTGTGGGTGGTCCTAGCCAAAGTTCGCGGGTCTGAGTTCCCCACGTGTCCACCCCCCATTATCCACCAACCTTACACTAAGCATTTACTGAATGACTTTCAAGTTCTACATTGGGTTCTGATGACGTCAGAGTAATGGCGGGGTAGGAAGCGATACCGATAAATCTCCCCCAAAACTCAACAAGATCTTCAACCAGAAACAGAAAAACCTATACTTGGAGCTTCCAGATGCTTCGCAATACACCCAAAGGTATGATTGAGTGAAAAATTGGCTAAATATATAACCAAACCCCGAAGGAAATAGGGAGTAAGAAATGCTCCTCCTTCCTCACTAACCTAAACAGGGCGGCTTTCTCTGGTAACTGTGAATATAGAAACTGAGGCGGGCAAAGGGGGTGAATAGATCCAGGCCGCCGCAGCACAAACGGCTGAACCAGGCTGTGGCACAGAGATCCAAGCCGAGGAAAATCTGATCCTGTGGCAACCCGGGCAATACAAGCTAACACTCGCGCCAAACCCAAACAAAGAAAGAAATGCAGAGCGGCCATTTTACCCAGTCTCCTGGTCGGTGCGCAGTTAGTGGGCGAGAATTTCTTCCTGGGAAAGCCACGCACGGGAGGGAGTGAGAACTAATTCCAACGGTGGAGATTTTCCGTGCTGGAGGGTGTTTCACTCAGAGGGAACCGCGGCCGGCCTCATATCCTGGTTTGCGCACGCAGATAAGGAGTGAGCGATTCCTCCGAGTGCCTCGGCAGTGCACGCCCGTGTTATCGCACAGAGGGGCAGAGTCAGGGGCCTTTGTGTGGGCCAAAGCGGAATCTCGAGCCGCCCCAGCGCCTTGCAAAAGCCGCGCACGGGGACGGAGTGAGACTCAATTCCAACGCTACAACTTTTCCCTGCGGTTGGGGGTTTCACTCAGAGCGTGAGACTGCTGGCCGGATATCCTGGTCGCAGACAGTGAGTGAGAGTTTCCTCCAAGCGCCCCGGAAGTGGGCGCCCACTTGTGTTACCAGACAGAGTGGCAGAGCCAGAGGTCTTTGAGTGGGCAGAAAGCCCGCCTGATTATGCTAGCAGCTCTGACTGACTAAGCCTTACCCAGAGCCCTGTGCTGAGTGGAAATAGAGTGGGGAGTTGCCAGCTAATTGAGCCTCTTACTATCCAGGCAGAGGCAGCAGCAACCCCATAGCTGGATTATCAGGCTACTAATTAAGGAAGGAAAGACTAGGAGAAAGGCTCCAGGAACACGGACTCTCTCACTGTCGGAGCCTATAAATGCTATTGAGCTTCGACTGCCAACGAGACTAAAGCACAATACATGACATTGCCATAGAGACTTATCAACTGCAAACCTCTACCTGAGCGTGCCAAAGGGGCAGAACCCGGGGTACAGAGTCACCGACCAGGAAGAGGGAGAGAAAAGAAAAAGCAAGAAGATAACCTCTCAAAATCAAGAATAATCTGCAGACTTTATAACCTATCCCATTTTATTATATTTGTTCGTTTGTTTCTCTTATCTTCATTCTTGATACTTTTTTTTCCTCCTCCAATTTGGCCGATTAACTCTCTACCGGTCTTACTCTCTCCTCTCCTTGAACTACACTACCCATAAGTGTTACATCTCCCATTATCTTTTCTCTTCTCTTCCTTTCTCTCTATGAGGGTTGCACTCCAAAACCCTTAACTCTCTCTCTGTCTCTCTCCTTTCTTTTTTCTTCTTTTAGTGGTTACCTCTTTTTTTCTCTCTCTTTCTTTTCTCTCTCTATATTAGTTTCTTCCTTTCTCCTTTACATCTCCTCTCATTCAAACCTCAATAACAAACAAATTATCTTATCTGGGACTCAAACTTATGTTTGTGGCATTTTGGGGGGTTTTTACTTCACCTTTTTAACTCACTAGCAGTGCTCTCATCCCTGGCTCTCCATATTATCTAGTTCTTGTTCCACTAAATACAATAGTAATTTTTTAATTTGTCCCCCCATTTTTCCGTTTTCCTCTTATTCCTCTCATCATAACTCTTAGACAACCAACACCTAAAAGCAAATCATTTCATTCTTGACCCAAATTTTTTCCTTATTTGCTTTTTGTGGGTCCATACGCTCTTTTTTTTTCTTTTTTCTTTCCTTTTTTTTTTCCCCCTTTATTACTTTTCCCCAATTCAGGCCCTCCATCACAGGCATTGTTTGTTATAATTCACAGTCCACCACAACATTTTCTCAAAAAAGAGGGGAGAGGAGAGGAGAGGAAAAAAGGAGGGGGGGAATAATTTCCTTTTTTTTAATTTTTATTTTATTTTTCTTTATTTCATTATTAATTTTTTTTTAAAAAAAACAACTCTTTTCGATTTTTTATTTTTTTTTATTGTTATTTTTTTTAACTTTTTATTCTTTATTAAATCTCATTAATACTATCAACAAAACCACCCTCAGATGCCATTAAGGAAGAGAAAATCGAATATCATGGATACAAAAGAGAGGTAACACAGCTAGATGAGGAAAAATCTATGGAGAAAAAATTTAATATATTGAAAACCTTGGAGCTAAATGACAGAGAATTCAAGATAGAAATACTAAAAATCCTCCGAGATATACAAGAAAACACAGAAAGGCAATTTAGGGAGCTCAGAAAACAACTCAATGAACACAAAGAATATATGTCCAAGGAATTGAAACTATAAAAACAAATCAAACAGAGATGAAAAACTCAATTCACGAGCTGAAAAACGAAGTAACAAGCTTAGCTAATAGAACAGGTCAGATAGAAGAGAGGATTAGTGAAATAGAAGACAAGCAACTTGAGGCACAACAGAGAGAAGAAGAAAGAGACTCAAAAATTAAAAAAAATGAGATAGCCCTACAAGAATTATCTGACTCCATCAAAAAGAATAACATAAGAATAATAGGTATATCAGAGGGAGAAGAGAGAGAAAATGGAATGGAGAACATACTCAAACAAATAATAGATGAGAACTTCCCAAGCCTGTGGAAAGAACTAAAGCCTCAAATTCAAGAAGCAAACAGAACTCCGAGTTTTCTCAAGTTCTACATTGGTTGTTATCGAAGCAAATGTTGAGCTTTTAAAAAATGTCTACATTAATTGCACAGAAACATTAATTTAACTCATTTAACATGTATCTTAGTATCATATTTTTAAATAAAATTTTAAGGTGATTATACCTAAAACTGAGAGCTACTTTAAGCTTTGGGGTTAAGACAAATAAGACATGGCTTCCTATTCAGGAAAGGAGTTTGGAAAAGCTGTTTAATTATTTCTCTAATTCCTCTTAAGAAATGTGTAATAGACTGCCTCTATGTAATTTTCTTAATGAATCCCTAGTGGAATGTAATCACTGTGTTCATTTTGCATTTGTTTAAATTCAAATAATATGCATTGATATTTGAGCCAAGCACCCATTATGATGAATAACTTTGCAAAAGAAAATCCCTATTGACATAACTGTTTCTGTGTCCTGACAGATACACCATGTCACTGATTTGTTGATCTTTTTACAGTATAATTCTACCATGAATAAGCTGGTGCTAATATTAGCAGAAGAATGGTTTTGGTTTTATATATTTTATTCAGGTTTTTCTTTATATAAGAAATGAGTTGTTTTTGACAAATGCAGAACTGTGCACTGAGAAAACCCCAAATTAAAACAACATGTTTTCTATTTCCCTGTTGAGAAAATTTTTATTTGTACATGCATATTTATTTCCATTAAACTTTTACTAAACACACACAAAATAAAAAACAAAAACAAAAACAATGAACGCTCATGAATTTACCATTCTGCCTCAATGACTAACAACATTTTACCAAGCTTGTTTCATCTATTCTTCCAGCACATTTTTGTTCTTGTTGGAATATCTTTAAGTGAATGCAGAGCACTTGAACATTTTACCCATTAATATCTCATTACTAAACCTCAAAAGCCCTATTTTATTATATAAATAAGGTGTTATTATATCTACAAAAACTAAAATAATTAGATAATTATATAGTATCATCTATTTCCTAGTCAGTATGTAAATTCTTTGAACAGCTAATACATTATTTTTTATAGATCTTCATTTTTTTGAAAGAACATACAAAAAAGGATACAAGGTTTATTAATCCAAAATAATTATTTCTTATATCATTAGTTTCTTTTAGTGGTGTTTAATCTATAAAGATTTCTTCAACTTTTTATTTCATTTTATTGGCATCTAGTTGGTTAAATTTTGTGTAAAGACATGGCTGTATTTATGTTGTTTGTGTGTGTGTTTCAATTTCCTACCTCATTGGAATAAGCTGTCTGTCTACCAAATCCTTGTTCTTTTTCCCGAAGAGTTAGATATTAGTGTGATGACCTGAGTGTGCTAAGATTGACAAAACTTTTATGTGGATACGTGTAAGAAATACACATTTTTATAGACAGAAAAACAAATCATGTGATGACACTACTAATTTTAATTCAAATGTAAGATTATAGATTCCATGTTGTGGTTTCAGTGTTTCTGTTCCGGTTCATGACCTGTCTTTTTGGTTTGTGTATAAGAAACTTTTACTAATGACTACTTTGGTGATTCATTAGTTTCACTTCTGTTATTTCCAAACTTTTGATGATATAAATGGGATTGTTTTCTTTTTTTCTTTTTTTAGCTATTTCCTTATTAGGGTATGGAAACACTGTTGAATTATGTATGTTGCTTTTGTATCACATAACTTTACTGAACTTATCTATTGCTTCTAACAGTACTTTTTTTTAATTGAGTCTTTAGTCTTTTCTCTATTTAAGAACATGTCACCTACAGAGACAATTTAACTTCTTTCTTTCTGATCTGGATGTCTTTGATTTCTTTTTCTTACGCGGTTGTTCTGCTTAAGACATCAGCACTAAACTGAATAAAACTGGTTAGAGTTGGAATCCTTCTCTTATACCAGATCTTAGAGGAAAAGCTCTCAATTTTTCTTTTCTTTTTTTTTAACAAGAGAGAAAGAAGGTCAGACAGTCAAGAGGGGAGAGAGATGAAAAGCATCAATTTTTCCTGGCGGCACCTTAGTTGTTCACTGATTGCTTTTCTCATATGTAATTTGACTCAGAGGCTCAAGCAGAGTGAGTGAACCCCTGCTGAAGCCAGCAACCTTGGACTCAAGCCAGCAACCTTGGGGTCAGTGAAATGGGGTCATGCCTATCATCTCATGCTCAAGCCAGCTACCTCACGCTCAAGCTGATGTGCCAGCACTCAAGCCAGCAATATCAGGGTTTTGAACCTAGGTCCTCAGCATCCCAAGCTGATGCTCTATCTACTGTGCCACCACCTGGTCAGGAAGCTTTCAACTTTTCAACATTAAGTATAGTGTTAGCTATTGACTTGTCATACATGACCTTTATTGTGCTGAGGTACATTTCTTCTATACCTAATTTAATGAGAATTTTCATTGCAAATAGATGTTAAATTTTGTTAAATACCTTTTCTCCATTAATTGAGATGATCATTTGATTTTTATCTATTCAAGGTATTGAAATCATGATCTTGAAGAAGTATGTCTACTTCAATGCTCATTGTAACATTATTCACAAGATATTAAAATAACCTAATTGTCCATTAATGGATGAATGAAAAAACACTATGCATGCAATTATTTACTAGCCTTAAAATATTAGTTAGTCTAAGGAAAAAAAAAAAGAAAATCCTGCTGTTTGCAACAACATGGTGGGACTGGAGGCCATTATGCTAACTGAAATAAGCTATACACAGAAAAATAAATGCAGTTGGACTCTCACCTGTATATGAAGTCTAAAATACTCAAATTTATAGAAGCAGAGCCTAACCTGTGGTGGCGCAGTGGATAAAGTATCAACCTGGAATGCTGAGGTCACCAGTTCAAACCCTGGGTTTGCCTGGTCAAGGCACATATGGGAGTTGATGCTTTCTGCTCCTCCCCATCTCTCTTTTTTTCTCTCTCTCCTCTTTCTCTAAAAATTAATAAATAAAAACTTAAAAATATTTAAAAGAAAATTTATAGAAGCAGAAAATAGAATAATAATTTTCAGGAACTAAGGGAGGGTAGGGATACATGTAGAGGTGATGATTATAAGATCTAAAACTTCAGTAATGCAAGGTAAGTTCTAGAAGTCTACCATACAGCATAGTGTCTATAGGTAACAATACTATTATACATTGTATACTCAAGTTTTTCTAAAAAGGTAAATCTTATGTTAAGTGTTCTTACCAGAGTTAGTAATGATAATAACAAAGAAGTTAAGAGGAACCTTGAGGAGATGATGGATATATTTATGGCCTTGGTGGTAGTGATTTAGTGAGCTTTAATGTTTTTACAGATATATACATATCATCAAACTAATTGAATTACATATACTAAATATGTACAGTTTTTACATGTCAATCCTACCTTAATTAAATGATTTTTTTTCATTTTTATTTATTTATTTATTTTTTACAGAGACAGAGAGTGAGTCAGAGAGAGGGATAGACAGGGACAGACAGACAGGAATGGAGAGAGATGAGAAGCATCAATCATTAGTTTTTCATTGCGCATTGCAACACCTTAGTTGTTCATTGATTGCTTTCTCATATGTGCCTTGACCGCGGGCCTTCAGTAGACTGAGTAACCCCTTGCTGGAGCCAGTGACCTTGGGTTCAAGCTGGTGGGCTTTTCCTCAAACCAGATGAGCCCGCACTCAAGCTGGCGACCTCGGGGTCTCGAACCCAGGTCCTCTGCATCCCAGTCCGATGCTCTATCCACTGCGCCACTGCCTGGTCAGGCTAAATGATTTTTAAAAATACAAAAAAATACATTTAATTAATTCAACATGTCTGGAAATCCAAACAGCTTTTATGACAACCTTAAAGAAACTTCTCTTTTCACACAGGTGCATGAGAAACTGGTCTCACATAAAGTTTGAAAAACAACAGAGGAACCTGCAAATATAGGCATAATATGTATATTGAGTCAAAATAAAAAACTTGATAGAAGTGTAGGACCCTGAAACTTGAGATGGATTTGAAAAAGTTTGTACCTCCAGATTCTTCTGAATACTCTGAGATGTGTAAAATTGTATTCTCCATAACTAAATAACAGTCTGTGAAATAAAGGGTAGATAGACACAGAATTTCCTCTTCTCATTGTCAGTCTAATGATTTACTTGGGTTTCTGGTCCTAATCCTTTTAGTGATAACTTCAGCATAGGATTAAAGATCCTGATCCCCAAGGGGAAATGCTTTCAATATAAAATATAGTTATGTTTCCACTTAATGTTTTTATTTGCATTGTGGTCAATGTGTTTCTCATGTTAGTGGACCAGTACAGAAAAAGGAGGTAACACAATAAGGATAGGATGAAGTTTGAGAAAATGGGTTAATTTTAATTTTTTAATTTATTTATTCATTTTAGAGAGGAGAGGGAGAGACAGAGAGAGAGAAGGGGAGGAGGAGCTGGAAGCATCAACTCCCATGTGCGCCTTGACCAGGCAAGCCCAGGGTTTTGAACCGGCGACCTCAGCATTTCCAGGTCGACGCTTTATCCACTGCGCCACCACAGGTCGAGAAAATGGGTTAATTGACACAGTATATCATGGCAAAATAAGATAGAAGCTACACACTTGAGGAAAAATGTCTAAAACCAAAGATATACATTGGAGTAGCTAATAATGGTGAGCCAGTATATAAGAACAAATAAATTAAAGACTTAAGACTCTTTATGAATGAAGTTAGAATTATCCCATCAGGAAAACAACATAGACTGGCTATGTTTTAGCTGAAGATAAAATAAATCATAAAATGTGATGTAGAAATAAAATAAAAAATATCAATTACTACGTTGATACCAGCTGAAGTGGTGGATATTGTAGCTTATTCCATGAATTTATGTGTATTATGTTTTTATGGTGGTTTCTATTAATTTAGGGGGGCACACATGATTTGAGGGTGCAAGAGGTAAGCTATATTTTATGTCTTTTAAATCCCTTCATATTTTTTCAGCTACATCTTTTACTCTAGCAACTTCTGTGGACACCATTTCTGGGTAAACTGCGATAAACTGTGCACAGATGTAATCCAACTGCCCATTGCTTCTGTCATCACACATGCAATTATCCTGTTCTTCTGGCTGTTCTTCTGTGTCATGGATTGCAACAAAACTCATTTAAAATTCACACATAAGCATTCTAATGGTAAGGGCGTAGGGGTGTGTGTAAGGCTGTGATGATAGAGCTAAGAAATAAATACATCTTATTTTATTAATCTCCGTTAGGCATAATTCTAATAAACATGTGGGAGTTGATGCTTCCTGCTCCTCACCCCTTCTTTCTTTCTCTTTTCTTTCTAAAAATATAATTAAAAATATTTAAAATAGTGATGAAGGATATGAAGGGATGTATAAAATTCTGTGAAGACATGAAGGAGATGGATTCTCTAAGACTCTTTTAGAAAGTGATTTATAAGTTGAAAACTGAAGATTTATCAAGACTTAGTTATGTGAAAGACAGAGGATGAGTTGTTGAAAAACACAGAGAAAGTAGACCAGCTGAAACAATGTGAGCAAACAGGAGAATGACAAGTAACAAAATTACAAAATAGAAAGAAAAGGTTCTGATCATTGAAGACCATGCAGACATTCTGATATATATTAAAATATACTTTAAATATAATGAGGTAAATTTGAAAGGTTTTGAACAAGGGAGTGATTTAACAAATTGTGTTTGTAGTTGACTGTAACCAAAATTAGAGAAAATAAAATGGGATCATAAACAATAATACTGGAGAAATATGGATGGATGGAATATCAAGAGTTGAATTCTATAAAATAATTATACAGTGTGTAAAAATAATATAACTGAAACAAAAACAATCAACTAAAATATATCTAAGTGTCTATTCAGGTACTTTAACCATTTCTTAATTAGATTGTTCTTTTTATTGGTGTTGATTTATAAGTAAGTTCTTCATAATCTTTTGATATTAAGCCCTTATCAGATCTATCAGCAAATGTAACCTCCCAAACAGTGGGTTGTCTTTTTATTTTTTCAGTTTCCTTTGCTGTGCAAAACCTTTTTAGACATTTCTCCAAGGAGGACATTCAGATGACCAACAGACATATGAAAAGATACTTAAAGTCACTAGGTATCAGAAAAATGCAAATTAAAATCACATTGAGGTATCTATTACCTTTCATATATATGAATAGCTAACATCAATAAGTCAACAAACAAGTGCTGATGAGGATATGGAGAAAAAAACCTTTGAGCACTGTTGGTAGGAACACAGGTCGGTGCAGCCATTGTAGAAAGCAGTATGGTGTTACCTCAAAAAATTAAAAATGTAATTGCCTTTTGACTCAAACGTTCCACTTCTTGGACTACATCCAAAGAAAACTGAAACACTGATTTGAAAGAATGTATGCACCCCTATGTTCATTGCAGTGTTATTGACAGTAGCCATGATTTGAAAGTAGCCCAAGTGCCCATCAGTAGATGAGTGCATAAAAATGTTGAGATATATTTACACAATGTAATACTGATCAGCCACAAAAAAGAAGAAAATCTTACCTTTTGTAACAGTATAGATTGACTTGGAGAGTATTATGTTAAGTGAAATAAACCAGTGAGAAAAAAGAATCATATGGTTTCACTTACATGTAGAATCTAATGAACAAAATAAACTAACAAAATGGAAACAAACTCATAGATATGAAAAAAAGACTGACAGCTGTCAGAGGGAATAAAGGTTGAGGAGTTGGGTGGACAAGGTGAAAGAATTAAACAAAACAATCTCATAGACACAGACAGTGTATGGTAATTACGAAAGAGAAGGTGTGGGGGAGGTAGAAGAAGGTTAAAGGGACAATGATGGTGATGGAGGGAGACGACTTGTGAACACACAGTAAAATATACAGATGATGTATTATAGAATTGTACACCTGAAATCTATATAATTTTATTAACTATTGTCATCCCAATTAATTTAATAAACATTTTAAATATATATGTAACTTTAAATTTATCATATCAATGTGTAAATATTACTGATATTAACATTTATAGCATAGGATTCTATTATAGAAACAGAACAAGTAATATACAGCAAAAAAAATGGATTATGCAATTGTATGGACTTGGCCAAGCAAGTCCAAAATTCACAGTCCTGGCTGTTAAGAAACCAGGCTAGACTTCTGGATAGAAATTAATACTGTAATGCAAACATGGAATTTCATTATTTTTTACTCTGGGAAACCAGTTCTGCTCTTAGGGCCTTTCAACTAATTTGATCAACCCACCCAGATTATCAAGGATAATTACTTAATGTTCACTGATTATAGATGTTAATTACATCCACAAAAATTTCTTCACAATAAAAATCAAGATTCATGTTTCACTGAATAACTGGAGATTACAGCCTAATCAAGTTCACATGTAAAACTAAACATCACATCTAAATTTTATTACTAGGATTCTACCTGTCAATTCCAAGTTTTATTCTCTGGTTTAAAAAATGTAGACAAAAACATAGCAGTGTATACTCTTAACATAGGTGATTATTTGCCTAACCAGGCAGTGGCGCAGTGGATAGAGCGTCGGACTGGGATGCTGAGGACCCAGATTTGAGACCCTGAAGTCGCCAGCTTGAGCGTGGGCTCATCTGGTTTGAGCAAAAGCTCACCAGCTTGGACCCAAGGTCGCTGGCTGAAGCAAGGGGTTACTTGGTCTGCTGAAGGCCCATGGTCAAGGCACATATGAGAAAGCAATCAATGAATAACTAAGGCGTCACAACGTGCAATGAAAAACTAATGATTGATGTCTCTCATCTCTCCGTTCCTGTCTGTCTGTCCCTGTCTAGCCCTCTCTCTGACTCTCTATCTCTTAAAAAAAAACAACAACAAAAAAAAACATAGGTGATTATTTAAAGCAATGTTCCTCAAAGAGATTTCTTGTGTTTGCATGACATTCCATAGGAGTGCTCATTGAAAATGCAGATGCTCTGACCTTTTGAATAATATTTCTTCTGATGTTCACTCAGAAATTTTTATTTTAAATAAAAAAATTAGGTAATATTTTTCTAAAACAAAATCTTGAAATACATTTAACCTAAAGATAGTTGATATTAATGTTCTTAGTACTGATTCTATAACTGTGACTAACTAGGATAGCAATATATTACATATAACATAAATTTGAAATGCTAAGGTTCTTATTTTATTTCAAATAAAATGATTTGTTATTCAATATTACCATTTAGTGTGGTTATTGCTAAGAAAGAAAGGGATAGGGGGAGGTGGAAGATAGTATAGGGGTGATGAATGGTGATGGGTAGAAACTTGACTTGGGGTGGTAAACATACAGTCCAGTGTACACGTGATGTGTTGTAGAATTATGCACCTGAAACTTGCATAATTTTGTTAACCAGTGCCAGCCCAATAATTTCAATAAAAAGGAAAAGAAAAAAAATTAATTAGTTTCCAGATAGCACCTATAGGTTTATATCCAGAGTCTTAAAAATGGTTTGTTATAATATTTGACTTAGTAATTATAAAAAACTATCATATAAAATTAATTCAATATTTGTTCAATTTAGGTTATCAAAATCAGAAAAAATTAAAAAGCAACTTACATAATAACATAAAAATAATTAGGTAAATTAAATTTTATTTTTGTTCCATTTTAATCAAAATTATGTTTTATGAAATTTTAATGACATGGGCCTGACCAGGTGGTGGCACCGTGGATAGAGCGTTGGACTGGGATGTGGAGGACCCAGGTTCGAGACCCCAAGGTTGCCAACTTGAGCACGGGCTCATCTGGTTTGAGCAAAGCTCACCAGCTTGGACTCAAGGCCACTGGCTTGAGCAAGAAGTTACTCGGTCTGCTGCAGCCTCACAGTCAAGGCACATATGAGAAAGCAAACAATGAACAACTAAGGTGTCGTAATAAAAAACTAATGATTGATGCTTCTAATCTCTCTCTGTTCCTGACTGTCAGACTCTATCTATCCCTCTCTCTAACTCTCTCGCTGTCTCTGTAAAAAAAAAAAAAAAAAAAGCTTGGTCTAAATTATACTTTTAAAAATGGTATGGATTTGTAGATAATTTTAATTATTTATAAATATATAACCCCAAGCCTAAAAATTAAGAGTGAATACTATAAAAAATATAATTATAAATAAAGTCTTAGAAAGAGGAAAAGCTAATATCTTCAACAAATGGTGTAAGGAAAACTAGATATCCATATGTAAAAAAATTAAATTAGATTCCTAATTTAAACTGTACACAAAAAGCAAATCAAAGTGGGTTAAGGACTTAAATTATAAGACCAGAATTGTAAAACTTCTGGAAGAAAACATAGGGAAAAGTTTCTTGGTCTTAACACTGACTTACTGGATATGGCACCAAAAGTCTAGGTGAGGATGTGGAGAAAAGGTAGCCCTTGTGCACCGTTGGCGGGAATGAGACAGGTGTAACTACTGTGGCAAACAATATGAACTTTTCTCACAACTTAGAAATGCTTTATGACTCCATGGTTCTATTCCTGGGAATATATAATCAGAATCCTGACACACAAATTAAAAAGAATATCTACACCCCTATGTTAACTTCAGTGTTATTCACATGGCCAAGATTGGGAATCAGCTCAAGTATACATCAGTAGATAAGTGGATTAAAAGAATAGTAGTACATTTACACTGGAATACTACTCGGCCATATAAAAAAGAAGAAAATATTACCTTCTGAGACAGCATGAATGAACCTGGAAAGTATTATGCTACATGAAATAAGCAAGTCAGAGAAAGACAAGTATCATACGGTTCACTTCTACGTGAGATCTAATGAACAAAATAAACTAACAATCAATATAGAAAACACTCATTGATACAGAGAACAGACAACAGTTGTCAGAGGAGATCAGGGTTAGGGGACTGGGTAAAAAGGGTGAGATTAAGCAAAGAAAAGTAACTTACAGACAACAGTGTGGGAATTGCAGGAGGAGGAGCGGGTGGTGGAATGTAAGGAAGGTAGAGGGGACTAGATGGTGATAAATGGAGACTTGACTTTGATTGGTGAACACACAATGTAATACACAAGTGATAATATGCAAATGACGATCCTAGAATTGTGCACTTGGAATAGAGGCAATGGCAGTGTCACAGAGGGACATCTGTCATAGGGAAGGGGAACCAGGGGATGGGATCAGAGAAGATGAAGGGGTTAGTGAAACTATATATGCATAATATATAGATACAGATAACAGGACAGAAAATTTCAGAGGGAAGAAAGGAGGGAGTTAGTGGAAAAGGGGCAAAGGAGGTATAACGGGGACAAGGGGGTGGGAGGTGCAGGTGTTATATTGAGTGGGACACCTGAGTCCATGTTAACACAATAAATTAAAATTAGTAAAAATTAAAAGAGAAATAATAGAAAAATATTATCTCATCCCCCCAAAAAAGTATAGTGCCTTAAAAAAAACCTGTATAATTTTATTAAAAAATAAATTCAATACTTTTTTTTTAAAGTACAGACTAAAAGAAAACAAAAATAAATAAATAGAACTACATTAAATTAAAAAGATTTTTAACAAGGCAAAGAAAAACAATTAACAGAATGAAAATACAACCTATGGAATGAAAGAAATTTTAGAAAACCATATATCTGATGACTTTATTTTAAAAAATATAAAAAACCCTTACAAGTCAATGGCAAAAAAATAATAACTTGATTGAGAAATGAGAAAAACATTTAAACAGACATATCTGCAAAGAAGACATACAAATGATCAACAGGTATATTAAATAGTACTCAAGATTATTAATTTTCAGGTAAATGCAAATCAAAACTTTAATGAACTATCATTTCACACTTGTAAGAATGTCTATTGTTAAAAATAAATGAATGACAGGTATTAACAAGTTGTGAAGAATGATACATTGGTGTGAATGTAAAATGAGGCAGCAGCTAGGAAAACCAGTATTGTGATTTGTATAAAATTTAAAAGTAGAACTACCATATGACCCAGAAATCTCACTTCTGGGTCTATATCCAAAGTAATTGAAATCAGAATCTGAAAGAGATATTTGCATGTTTATGTTCATTGCATTGCAGCACTTATTCTCAATAGCCAAGATATGGACACAGCCTAACTTCATTGATAGATGAGTGGATAAAGACAATGTGGTATGTACATACAATAAAAAAACTATTGAGCCTTAAAAAAAAAGGAAAATTTGCCTTTTGTGATAACATGGATGAACCTGGAAGACTAAGTGAAATAAATCAGTCACAAGAAAACAAATACTACATGATTCCACCTATATGAGTTATCTAATAGTCAAACTCCCAGAACTAGAGAATACAATAGTGTTTGCCAGGGACTGAAAGGGGAAGAAAAAGGAAAGTAGTTATTTAATGAACATAAAAGTTTCAGATATACTAGAATATTAAGTTCTAGAGATCTGCTGTACAACATAGTGCCTATAGGTAACAAAATGGTATTTAACACTTCAAAATTTCTTGAGGGTATATCTTAGATTAAGTGTTCTTACCACAAGAAATACAAAAAAAAAAAAAAAAAAAAACGAAACAAAACAAAGGATGCCAAAATCTCTAGAAGGTGTTGGTTATGTCTCCTACCTTGATTGTTGTTTGCATGTGTCCAAGCGCATTAAATTGTACACATTAAATATATGTAGTCCTTTGTATATCAAATACAACTCAGTTAAGTTCTATTAAAAACCACTTTGTATAATGGAATACTACATGATCATAAGAAAGAAGGAACTGCATGAATGGACATTATTTCATTATGTTACATAAAATAAGCCAGTCAGAGAAAGATAAGTATCATGCAAATTCCCTGATATGTGGAATCTAATGAACAAAATGAACTAACAAGCCAAAGAGAGACACACTCATAGACAAAGAGTAGGCTAACAGCTGTCGGGGACAGGTGATGTTGAGTGAGGAGGATGGAAGGATTGATATAAAAAATGACCAATAAAAAAAAAAGAGGAAAAACCTTATGAACCCAGACAACAATGTGGTGATTGGGATAAGGAAGATGTAGGAGGGTATAGGGAATAAATCGTGATTAATACACAAGATAAGTGTTGTAGAATTGGGCACTTGAAAACTGTATATAATTTTTTTTAATAATATTATTTTTTTTATTGGGGTGACATCAATAAATCAGGATACAAATATTCAAAGATAACAAGTCCAGGGTATCTTGTCGTTCAATCATGTTGCATACCCATCACCCAAAGTCAGATTGTCCTCCGTCACCCTCTATCTTGTTCTCTCTGTGCCCCTCCCCCTCCCCCTTTCCCTCTCCCATTCCCCCCTCCCCCCTGTAACCACCACACCCTTATCAATGTCTCTCAGTTTCACTTTTATGTCCCACCTACGTATGGAATAATGCAGTTCCTGGTTTTTTCTGATTTACTTATTTCGCTTCTTATCATGTTATCAAGATCCCACCATTTTGCTGTAAATGTTCCGATGTCATCATTTCTTATGGCTGAGTAGTATTCCATAGTGTATATGTGCCACATCTTCTTTATTCAGTCATCTATTGACGGGATTTTTGGTTGTTTCCATGTCCTGGCCACTGTGAACAATGCTGCAATAAACATGGGGCTGCATGTGTCTTTACGTATCAATGTTTCTGAGTTTTGGGGGTATATACCCAGTAGAGGGATTGCTGGGTCTTAAGGTAGTTCTATTTTCAGTTTTTTGAGGAACCACCATACTTTCTTCCATAATGGTTGTACTAATTTACATTCCCACCAACAGTGGATGAGGGTTCCTTTTTCTCCACAGCCTCTCCAACATTTGCTATTACCTGTCTTGCTAATAATAGCTAATCGAACAGGTGTGAGGTGGTATCTCATTGCCGCTTTGATTTGCATTTCTCTAATAGCTAAAGAAGATGAGCATCTTTTCATATATCTGTTGGCCATTTGTATTTCTTCCTGGGAGAAGTGTCTGTTCATATCCTCTTCCCATTTTTTTATGGGATTGTTTGTTTGTTTGTTGTTGAGTTTTATGAGTTCTTTGTATATTTTGGATATTAGGCCCTTATCTGAGCTGTTGTTTGAAAATATCATTTCCCATTTAGTTGGCTTTCTGTTTATTTTGTTATCAGTTTCTCTTGCTGAGCAAAAAATTCTTAGTCTGATGTAGTCCCATTCATTAATTTTTGCCTTCACTTCTCTTGCCATTGGAGTCAAATTCATAAAATGCTCTTTAAAACCCAGGTCCATGAGTTTAGTACCTATGTCTTCTTCTATGTACTTAAATGTTTCAGGTCTGATGTTTAGATCTTTGATCCATTTTGAGTTAATTTTTGTACAGGGGGAGAGACTGTAGTCCAGTTTCATTCTTTTGCATGTGGCTTTCCAGTTTTCCCAGCACCATTTATTGAAGAGGCTTTCTTTTCTCCATTGTGTGTTGTTGGCCCCTTTATCAAAAATTATTTGACTATATATATGTGGTTTTATTTCTGGACTTTCTATTCTGTTCCATTGGTCTGAGTGTCTATTTTTCTGCCAATACCATGCTGTTTTGATTGTCGTGGCCCTATAATATAGTTTGAAGTCAGGTATTGTAATGCCCCCAGCTTCATTCTTTTTCTTTAGGATTGCTTTGGCTATTTGGGGTTTTTTATAGTTCCATATAAATCTGATGATTTTTTGCTCTATTTCTTTAAAAAACGTCATTGGAAGTTTGATGGGAATTGCATTAAATTTGTATATTGCTTTGGGTAATATAGCCATCTTGATTATATTTATTTTTCCTAGCCAAGAACAAGGAATATTCTTCCATCTCATTATATCTTTTTCAATTTCCCTTAAAAATGGTTTATAGTTTTCATTATATAAGTCCTTTACATTCTTTGTTATGTTTATTCCTAAGTATTTTATTTTTTTTGTTGCAATCGTGAAGGGGATTATTCTTTTGAGTTCGTTCTGAATTGTTTCATTGTTGGCATATAGAAAGGCTATTGATTTCTGTATGTTAATTTTGTATCCTGCGACCTTACTGTATTGGCTTATTGTTTCTAGTAGTCTTTTTGTGGATTCTTTGGGCTTTTTGATGTATAGGATCATATCATCTGCAAAAAGTGATACCTTTACTTCTTCTTTTCCGATATGGATGCCTTTTATTTCTTTGTTTTGTCTGATTGCTGTGGCGAGAACCTCTAGAACCACATTAAATAAGAGTGGAGAGAGTGGACAACCCTGTCTTGTTCCTGATTTAAGGGGGAAAGCCTTCAGTTTAGTGCCATTTAATATGATGTTAGCTGATGGTTTATCATATATGGTCTTTATCATGTTGAGATATTTTCTTCTATACCTATTTTGTTGAGAGTCTTAAACATAAAATTGTGTTGTATTTTATCGAAAGCCTTTTCTGCGTCTATTGATAAGATCATGTGGTTTTTGTTCTTTGTTTTGTTGATATGGTGTATTACGTTAACCGTTTTACGTATGTTGAACCATCCTTGAGATTCTGGGATGAATCCCACTTGATCATGATGTATTATTTTTTTAATATGTTGTTGTATTCGATTTGCTAGTATTTTGTTTAGTATTTTAGCATCTGTATTCATTAGAGATATTGGTCTGTAGTTTTCTTTTTTTGTGCCATCCTTGCCTGGTTTTGGTATGAGGGTTATGTTGGCCTCATAAAATGTGTTTGGAAGTGTTGCTTCTTCTTCAATTTTTTGGAAGACTTTGAGTAGAATAAGAACCAAGTCTTCTTTGAATGTTTGATAAAATTCACTGGTATAGCCGTCAGGGCCTGGACTTTAATTTTTGGGGAGGTTTTTAATGGTTTTTTCTATTTCTTCTCTACTGATAGGTTTGTTTAGGCTTTCTCCTTCTTCTTGACTCAGTCTAGGAAGGTTGTGTTTTTCTAGGAATTTATCCATTTCTTCTAGGTTGTTGAATTTAGTGGCATAAAGTTTTTCATAGTATTCTACAATAATTCTTTGTATACCTACGGTGTCCGTGGTGATTTCCCCTCTTTCATTTTGGATTTTGTTTATATGAGTTCTTTCTCTTTTTTCCTTGGTAAGTCTTGCCAAGGGTTTGTCAATTTTGTTGATCTTTTCAAAGAACCAGCTCCTTGTTCTATTAATTTTTTCTATAGTTTTTCTGTTCTCTAATTCATTTATTTCTGCTCTGATTTTTATTATCTCCTTTCTTTGGCTGGTTTTGGGTTGTCTTTGTTCTTCTTTTTCTAGTTCCTTAAGGTGGGAGGTTAAGTGGTTCACTTGGGCTCTCTCTTGTTTGTTCATATATGCCTGAAGTGATATGAACTTCCCTCTTATCACTGCTTTTGCTGCATCCCATAGATTCTGATATGTCATATTGTCATTTTCATTAGACTGTATATATCTTTTGATCTCTGCACTTATTTCTTCTTTGACCCATTCATTTTTTAAAAGTATGTTGTTTAGTTTCCACATTTTTGTGGGATTTTTTTCCTCTTTTTTGCAGTTGAATTCTAGTTTCAAGGCTTTATGATCAGAAAATATGCTTGGTACAACTTCAATTTTTCTGAATTTGCTGATGTTGTTTTTGTGGCCCAACATATGGTCAATTCTTGAGAATGATCCATGTACACTGGAGAAAAATGTATATTCAGTCACTTTGGGATGAAATGTCCTGTAGATGTCTATCATATCCAGGTGCTCTAGTGTTTTGTTTAAGGCCACTATGTCTTTGTTGATTGTCTGTTTGGATGACCGATCTAGAGCCGTCAGCGGTGTATTGAGGTCTCCAAATATGATTGCATTTTTGTCAGTTTTTGTTTTAAGATCAATAAGTAGCTGTCTTATATATTTTGGTGCTCCTTGGTTTGGTACATATATATTAAGAATTGTTATGTCTTCATGATTCAGTGTCCCCTTAGCCATTATGAAATGGCCATTTTTATCTCTGAGTACTTTTCCTGTCTTGTAGTCAGCATTATCCGATATGAGTATTGCTACACCTGCTTTTTTTTGGATGTTATTTGCTTGGAGTATTGTTTTCCAGCCTTTCACTTTGAATTTGTTTTTATCCTTGTCACTTAGATGAGTTTCCTGTAGGCAGCATACAGTTGGATTTTCTTTTTTAATCCATTCTGCTACTCTATGCCTTTTTATTGGTGAGTTTAATCCATTTACATTTAGTGTAATTATTGATACTTGTGAGTTCCCTATTGCCATTTTATATCTTGCTTTCTGTTAGTTTTGTGTCTTGTTTGATCCTTCTCTTTCATTTTTCTATCTTTTGTTTTTATTTGGTTGTATTCCATACATCTTTCCTCTGTTGCTATCTTTTTTATCTCATGTGCTTCTGTGGTGGTTTTTTCAATGGTGGTTACCTTTGAGTAATGAAAAGGGTCCTTACCCTGTTAATTGTAGTGAACTATTTTGTAAGTACTTTTGCACTCCATCGTCCTTTGCTACTGTTAATCTCCATCTTCTCCCCCTCTTTCTTTTTGTTGTTGTCACAGTTTAAATTTGGTTTTATTGTGTTCTTCTTGGAGCTTTTACTTGTGGCTCTGTTTTTTTTTGTTCTTTGTATCTGATTGGAGAACCCCCTTTAGTAATTCCTGGAGTGGGGGTTTTCTCATGATAAATTCCCTCATCTTTTCTGTATCTGTGAATGTTTTTATTTCTCCTTCGTATTTGAAGGATAGCTTTGATGGGTATAGTATTCGTGGCTGAAAGTTCCTCTCTTTCAGGACTTTAAATATTGGGGTCCACTCTCTTCTAGCTTGTAGAGTTTCTGCTGAGAAATCTGATGATAATCTAATGGGCCTTCCTTTATATGTTGTATTCTTCTTTTCCCTGGCTGCCTTGAGAATTTTTTCTTTGCCGTTGGTTTGTGTCAATTTCATTATGATATGCCTTGGAGTAGGTTTGTTGGGGTTAAGAAAACTCGGTGTTCTGTTTGCTTCTTGAATTTTGGGTTTTAGTTCTTTCCACAGGCTTGGGAAGTTCTCATCTATTAATTGTTTGAGTATGTTCTTCATTCCATTTTCTCTCTCTTCTCCCTCTGATATACCTATTATTCTTATGTTATTCTTTTTGATGGAGTCAGATAATTCTTGTAGGGCTATCTCATTTTTTTTTAATTTTTGAGTCTTTTTCTTCTTCTCTCTGTTGTGCCTCAAGTTGCTTGTCTTCTATTTCACTAATCTTCTCTTCTATCTGACCTGTTCTATTAGCTAAGCTTGTTACTTCGTTTTTCAGCTCATGAATTGAGTTTTTCATCTCTGTTTGATTTGTTTTTATAGTTTCAATTTCTTTGGACATATATTCTTTGTGTTCTTTGAGTTGTTTTCTGAGCTCCCTAAATTGCCTTTCTGTGTTTTCTTGTATATCTCGGAGGATTTTTAGTATTTCTATCTTGAATTCTCTGTCATTTAGCCCCAAGGTTTCCAATATATTAAATTTTTTCTCCATAGATTTTTCCTCATCTAGCTGTGTTACCTCTCTTTCTTTTGTATCCATGATATTTGATTTTCTCTTCCTTAATGGCATCTGAGGGTGGTTTTGTTGATAGTATTAATGAGATTTAATAAAGAATAAAAAGTTAAAAAAATAAAAAATCAAAAAGAGGTTTTTTTTAAAAAAAATTAATAATGAAATAAAAATAAAAGAAAATAATAATTTTTTAAAAAAGGAAATTATTCCCCCCCTCCTTTTTTCCTCTCCTCTCCCCTTTTTCTTGAGAAAATCTTGTGGTGAACTATGAATTATAACAAACAATGCCTGTGATGGAGGGCCTGAATTGGGGAAAAGTAATAAAGGGGAAAAAAAGGGGGGGTATGGACCCACAAAAAGCAAATAAGGAAAAAATTTGGGTCAAGAATAAAATGATTTACTTTTAGGTGTTGGTTGTCTAAGAGTTATGATGAGAGGAATAAGAGGAAAACAGAAAAATGGGGGGACAAATTAAAAAAATACTATTGTATTTAGTGGAACAAGAACTAGATAAAATGGAGAGCCAGGGATGGGAGCACTGCCAATGAGTTAAAAAGGTGAAGTAAAACCCCCCCAAAATGCCACAAACATAAGTTTGAGTCCCAGATAAGAGAATTTGTTTGTTATTGAGGTTTGAATGAGAGGAGATGTAAAGGAGAAAGGAAGAAACTAATATAGAGGGAGAAAAGAAAGAGAGAGAGAGAAAAAAAGAAGGAACCACTAAAAGAAGAAAAAAGAAAGGAGAGAGAGAGAGTTAAGGGTTTTGGAGTGCAACCCTCATAGAGAGAAAGGAAGAGGAGAAAAAAGATAATGGGAGATGTAACACTTATGGGTAGTGTAGTTCAAGGAGAGGAGAGAGAAGACCAGCAGAGAGTTAATCGGCCAAATTGGAGGAGGAAAAAAAGTATCAAGAATGAAGATAAGAGAAACAAACAAATATAATAAAATGGGATAGATTATAAAGTCAGCAGATTATTCTTGATTTTGAGAGGTTATCTTCTTGCTTTTTCTTTTCTCTCCCTCTTCCTGGTCGGTGACTCTGTACCCCAGGTTCTGCCCCTTTGGCACGCTCAGGTAGAGGTTTGCAGTTGATAAGTCTCTATGGCAATGTCATGTATTATGCTTTAGTCTCGTTGGGAGTCGAGGCTCATTAGCATTTATAGGCTCCGACAGTGAGAGAGTCCGTGTTCCTGGAGCCTTTCTCCTAGTCTTTCCTTCCTCAATTAGTAGCCTGATAATCCAGCTATGGGGTTGCTGCTGCCTCTGCCTAGATAGTAAGAGGTTCAAAGAGCTGGCAACTCCCCACTCTATTCCCACTCAGCACAGGGCTCTGGGTAAGGCTCAGTCAGTCAGAGCTGCTAGCATAATCAGGCGGGCTTTCCGCCCACTCAAAGACCTCTGGCTCTGCCACTCTGTCCGATAACACAGGCGAGCGCCCACTTCCGGGGCGCTTGGAGGAAACTCTCATTCACTATCTGCGCGCGCAGACTAGGATATCCGGCCAGCAGTCTCATGCTCTGAGTGAAACCCCCAACCGCAGGGAAAATTTGCAGCGTTGGAATTGAGTCTCGCTCCGTCCCCGTGCGTGGCTTTTGCAAGGCGCTGGGGCGGCCCGAGATTCCGCTTTTGCCCACACAAAGGCCCCTGACTCTGCCCCTCTGTGCGATAACATGGGCGCGCACTGCTGAGGCACTCGGAGGAATCGCTCACTTCCTATCTGCGCGCGCACACCAGGATATGAGGCCGGCCGCGTTTCCCTCTGAGTGAAACCCTCACCAGCACGGAAAATTTCCACCGTTGGAATTAGTTCTTGCTCCCTCCCGTGCGCGGCTTTCCCAGTGCGCTGGGGCTGCCCAGAGATTCTGCTTTCGGCCCACAGAAAGGCCTCTGACCCTGCCTCTCTGTGGGGTAACAAGGACACCCACTTCCGGGGCTTAGGAAGAAATCTCTCGCCCACTAACTGCGCACCAACCAGGAGAACGGGTAAAATGGCTGCCCCGCTTGTCTTTCTTTGTTTGGGTTTGGCGCGAGTGTTAGCTTGTATTGCCCGGCTTGCCACAGGATCAGTTTTTCTTCGGCTAGGATCTCCATGCCACAGCCTGGTTCGGCCCTTTGTGCCGTAGCCTGGATGTATTCACCCCCTTTGCCTGCCTCAGTTTCTATATTCACAGTTACCAGAGAAAGCCGCCCTGTTTAGGTTAGTGAGGTAGGCGGAGCATTTCTTACTCCCTATTTCCTTCAGGGTTTGGTTATATATTTAGCCAATTTTTCACTCTACCATACCTTCGGGTGTATTGCGAAGCATCTGGAGGCTCCAAGTATAGGTTTTTCTGTTTCTGGTTGAAGATCTTGTTGAGTTTTGGGGGAGATTTATCGGTATCGCTTCCTACTCCGCCATTACTCTGACGTCATCTCCTGTATATAATTTTTTTAACCAACATCATCTCAATAAACTGAATTAAAAATCATTTTAATCAGAAAATACTTCATTTTTGTTTTATTTAACTACAAAGTAATAAATAAATATTATGAACAACAAATTGAAATCATTTAGATATTTATTTCTCTCAATTCTCTCTTCAAAATTCTTGTTCACTGTTTTGTCTATGCATTTTTTTGAGTCAGAAAATTGTTTATTTTGTAACAGAGACAGAAAGAGGGACAGATAAGGACAGACAGACAGGAAAGGAGAGAGATGAAAAGCATCAATTCTTTGTTGCGACACCTTAGTTGCTCACACTGATTACATTCTCATATGTGCCTTGACCGAGGGACTACAGCAGACCAAGTGACCCTTTGCTCAAGTCAGTGACGCTGGGCTCAAGCTGGTGAGCCTTGCTCAAACCAGATGAGCGACCTCTGGGTTTTGAACCAGGGTCCTCCATGTCCCAGTCCAATGCTCTCTATTGATTATGCCACTGCCTGGTCAGGCCAAAAAATTGTTTTGACTATGTATATAATGTCCCTAAAAATATATTTCCTTAATGACTTTAGAAACAAATAAATGATTTAGTAGAAATATATATTTCTATATTAAAGAAAGATTTTTAAGTAGAATAGATCAACCTGAAGTCTTCAAATAATTACACTGAAGGATTTACTTTAATTACATAAAATATTATTCACTTTATAACTTACTTTCTGTTGGGGTTTTGCACATTTAAAAATCAGGGTTTTTTTATAAATAAGTTTTTAGTTACTACATGTAATATAAATTACAAAGATATCTAGATTATTAGTCTGAGCCAATCAATTTGGTAATCTTACATAACATGGTATTGATATGCACATGTAGCTCTTTAAATTTAAATTTGATTTAATAAAGCACTTAGCTCCTCAGTCACATTAACCACATTTTAAATTCTCCATGGCCACATGTGACCTGCAGCTGCAGTATTGGACAACACAGACAGAATGTTTCCATCGTTGCAGACAGTTGTATTGGAGATAACTGTTCTTAAACTTTAATGATAAGGCAAAGAGTTCACTTGGGCTGAGGTAGAACTGAGCACCTGAAAACTATATAATTATGTTAACCAGTGTCATCCCACTAAATTCAATTTAAAAAACTTTAATGCTAAAATTATTTCAACAAAAAAGTTTTCAAAACTTTTCTGAATTTCAATAGAGTTTCCTTAAATTTACTTTTAAGTGTAGTTGAGACAAATTAGATTTCTATATTGTGCTGATCAATTGTTTTCCCCTTTCTACTCTGTAACTCAGAAATTTGCATTAAGCAGGGTCCCTTAAACTTTAGCATGGATTAGGTATAGCCAGAAAACGAGTTTTTTGGTTTCATGGAATGTCTTATATTTTCTCTCTCCTTCTGGCTGAATTCAGCAGGTTGCCCCTTCAACACATAATCTCAGTCCTGCTGTGGAATGCATCCCACCTACTATGATTCTAGGCTCTCTCTTGATGAACCCAGCTCCTCTGTCCTACCTCTGAACTAGCAGGTTTCTGCCCTTGTAATTCTCTGGAGTATCTTCCTGTCCATTTGCCTTCTCCACTCTTTCAAGACTTGTTTAATGAATTCCCTGTATTAAGTTCCTCCCCACTTTTTTTTTTTTTTTTGTATTTTTCCAAAGCCAGAAACGGGGAGGCAGTCAGACAGACTCCCGCATGCGCCCGACTGGGATCCACCCGGCACACCCACCAGGGGGCGATGCTCTGCCCATCCAGGGGCCGCTCTGTCGCGACCAGAGCCATTCTAGCGCCTGAGGCAGAGGTCACAGAGCCATCCTCAGCGCCCAGGCAAACTTTGCTCCAATGGAGCTTTGGCTGCAGGAGGGGAAGAGAGAGACAGAGAGGAAGGAGAGGGGGAGGGGTGGAGAAGCAGATGGGCGCCTCTCCTGTGTGCCCTGGCCGGGAATTGAACCAGGGACTCCTGCACGCCAGGCTGACGCTCTACCGCTGAGCCGACCGGCCAGGGCCCTCCCCACTTTTTATCTTTACTTTTTGAAAGAAATACAGTGAATTCTGTGTTAATGGATGAATCCTAATTAATACATACACTAATACCAATAAATTATAAAATTTTGTTTTTAATAAGCCATGTGCTTTAGAATAACACATTCATACACGATGTTCTTAAGATTATATTCACTAAATAGGAGGAAAATGAGCATCTTGAAAGAGAGGCATTTTAAATATATTTTTACTTTGTGTGTTTGTGGAATGTATGCCTTTGAATTACTCTATTCAACATCAAAATCAACGACAAATAACTGTGGTTTTATGTTGAGGTTTTACACAGATGTTGCAATAACTAAGATTTCCAGAAGTCATTCCTGAATCACTTTGGGGTCTTTCAGCTAAAGTCCTTGCCTGACCAGGCGGTGACACGTGGCTAGAGTGTCGGATTGGGATGCAGAGGACCCAGGTTCAAGACCCCGAGGTTGCCAGCTTGAGTGCGGGCTTATCTGGTTTGAGTAAAGCTCAACAGCTTGAACCCACGGTAGCTGGCTCCAGCAAGGGGTTACTCAGTCTGCTGTAGCCCCACAGTCAAGACACATATGAGAAAGCAATCAATGAACAACTAAGGTGTCACAATGAACAACTAATGACTGATGCTTCTCATCTCTCTCCATTCCTGTCTATCTGTCCCTATCTATCCCTCTCTTTGACTCTCTCTCTGTCACTGTGAAAAAATAAAAATTAAAAATAAATAAAAAAATGTCCATTTCACTGTTATAATTTATGAAAAAAGTAGTATATGAAAAATAAGACTTGTTCATATTTTTCCTATAAGAAGTTCTGAAATTAATGTATTGCTTTCATAAACTTTCCAATGACAAAATATTTTAATTTTTTTTTGTGACTTGAGAAGTCAGTCTAAGCCTGACCTGTGGTGGTGCAGTGAATAAAGCATCAATCTAGAATGCTGAGGTTGTTTGGTTCAAAACTCTTGGCTTGCTTGGTCAAAACACATTTGAGAGTTGATGCTTCCTGCTCCTCCCCTTCTCTCTCTCTCTCTCTCTCTCTCTCTCTCTCTCTCTCTTTCTCTCTGTTGTCTAAAATAAATAAATAAAATCTTTTAAAAAATAAGATAAGTCTGTCTAGGATGAAAATTGAGGATAATTAACAAAAGAGAAAGAAATTCTCACAGATGTTTAGAGAAATGATAAGGAATTTGCTTCTATTAAATGTATAGTTTGTGAGAATTTTCTTATTATACCAAGGTTTATTTTGGTTAAAAAGCTAAATTAAAGCAACTATCACATAAGTCTGAGTAATTGTTTTTACTGACAATCTGTTTCTTACTTTTCTAATTTGGTGCTTATTTTTCACTATTTTTTTTTTTGCCCATTTCCATATTTTCAGAGTCCTAAATTCATTATACATATTTAGAAATTTCAGGATCTTGAAGAAGTTTGCTTTCCCCCCAAATACCCAGATAAAATAAATATGATCCTATTGGATGTGTTTACTGTGTAAATTATTGAATTCTGCTGTGACTATATATATTTTGGCTATTGTTTTTTACATTCCAACTTCCCCTACTATTTCATTTTTTATTTTTTATTTTTCTGTAGTGAGAAGTGGGGAATAAAAGAGATAGATCTTCACATGTGCCCAACCAGGATCCACCCAGCAAGTCCACCAGGGGGTGATGTATGCCCATCTGGGCCATTGATCCATTGCAACTGGAGCCATTCTAGCACCTGAGGCTGAGGCCATGGAGCCATCCTCAGTGCCTGGGCCAACTTTACTCCAATGGAACCTTGGCTGCTGAAGAGGAAGAGAGAGTTAGAGAGGAAGGAGAAGGTGAAGAATGGAGAAGCAGATGAGTGTTTCTCCTGTGTACCTTGGCTGGGAATTGAACCCGGGATTTCCACATGCCAGGCTGACACTTTACCACTGAGCCAGCCTACCAGAGCCTCCTAATACTTTTTTTGTACTTTTAAAATGATATCACGTGTCATAAAAAGTGTATTTTTTTATTTAGTGACAAAAGGGGAGGCTGAGACAGACTCCAATATGCTCCTTGCCTGGAATCCATCGGGCAAGCCCATTAGGGAGCATGTCCCATCCATCTGGGGCATTGCTCTGTTGTTAAGCAAACAAGCTCTTAGCGCCTGAGGCAGAGGCCATGAAGCCATTCTCAATGTACATGGTCAATTGCTCCAATCTTCAGTTGAAACGTGGTTGAAGAGGGGGAGAGAGAGAAAAGGAAGAAGTGAGAAGGGGGGTGTAGAGATTCTGATATGCTCTTCTCTTGTATGCCCTGACCAGGAATCAAACCCCAGACATCCACATAGTGAACAAATGCTGTACCACTGAGCCAACCTGCCAGGGCCAAAAGTGAATCTTTTGAAATGATTCCAAAATATTATGAGCATGTTATTATTATTTTTACTCATTCCAAACCTTTACTTCCAATACTCTTAGGTTATTTTTTCTCTCATACTTAACATTCATAATTGCTAAATATATTGCTTAAAAAATTGGGGGATATTTCAAAGCTATAAAATATCCCCTAATTTTTGTGAGCAGTGTAAATGGATCTCTGTGATACATCTCTATGGTAAGATGCAAAGGATGGTCAGGGAGTAAAAAATCTTTGCTCACTCTTGGATCTTTCTTGCAAATTATTAAAATTGTTATCTCTTCCTTAGAATGAGGTTACAACATTAGGTAAACACTAAAGTTCTTTTTACCTTTGAATGTCTATGATTCAGTATAATATTAATAGAAAAAAAAGTTACAAGCCCTCAGTTACTAAAAATCACATTTTGTTTGAGAAAATTAAGTCAGTTAATAGTGATTCAGTAAAACAGGATGACTGAGACCAGGGCTTCAAATTCCTATTCTGCTACAGACTTACAGTCAGATTTTGAGGGATATTTCTAACATCAGTTACTTTATCTGTGTAATGTGGATAAAAAGGACTTCCTTTTTGTGTGTCCGTGGTATGCATGAAGGAGACAGAAAATGAATTAGCTGAATTAAATGTAAAGCACTTTGTGCACAAGTGTGTATTAAATTAAATAATTATAATTAGTACTTTAATTATTCAGTAAATATGAATTTGTGTTCTATCTTTATAGGATATTTAACCATATACAAATAAGATATATCATTATACTTCAATTTCAATTTTTACCTGAAAAAATTGATATATATTTATATATATGATATATAATTTTGATATATGATATATATTTTTATATAGTGATTACATATATATTTATAATATATCAGTGTTATCAAATTTATAAATATTACAATAGTAGATCAAAGAAGTGAATAGAGAGTAATGACTTATTACATCAATCAATCAAAAGACATCGGATAGAATGGAGAATCTAAACAGAACTTTGAAGAATAAAAGGGCTCTAATAATTAATAAGAGTTAAGCACTCTGAATATCGGGAAAAGTATAGAATATAAAGAAGCAGGGGGTATCACAGGTCATAGCTGATATTAGATGGTGCATAGAGCATAGAGCAAGCTATGGGGAGATGTTTTGTGACACCTGTTGTAAATTCTAGCTGACAGTAATTCAACACAGTAGAGTCATAAATGCACAGGAGGGAGCATCTTGAAGTTTGGAAATGAATTTAGTAGCTGGAAAGCTACAGAGGCTGCAACCATCATAATAGTGATGAATTCAGTCTTTTATTTTTCTATTTGTTTATATTAAGATGTTATGTTCATTGCTTCTTATTTAAATCATGTAGCAATTAAATTACTCAACAATAAATTATTCTCTAAATAGCCAGAGACTAAGAGACCATTTGTGTTGCTAGTAGATGGTTATGAAGACTGTTACCATTATGACTGAAGATGAATGGAATCTCTTGTTATTTGTGCCCCATTTTGTTCCCACCCACATTAACTCTGGCTTCGTCATATGATTAACGTTGGCCTCTGGGACATGACAATAGCAATGTAGGTGTAAACAAAGGCCTAATACAAACCTACATATAGGGCTTGATGTCTTGCAACACTCGCTTTTGAAACCAGTTACCATACACTAAAGAAATGTAAACTAGTCCTACAGAAAGACCCTACAAAACCAATGGATGCTCCAGCCTTTGCACTGTCCTCTCCAATATGCAGCACATGAAAGTAAAGCCATTTTGGACACTTTAGCCTTGACATGCTGAATGCAGCTACATGAGATTTCCTAAGGGAGCCTAGAAGAACCTTTCGGGTGAGCTCCTGTCAAATCACAGACTCATGTGAAATATATGTGCTTCTTATTTTAGTCATTAAGTTTCAGGATGGTTTTGTAATAGGCAATTTGATGGACATGAGCAGAGCAAAAACTATAAACCAGGCACAGAAGGCCGCTAGGGTGAAAAGTCCCAGATGTCTGCAATGGACAAAACTTGGAAAACAAGGACCTTGCCCTTGGTGTGAGCTTTTTCCTTTAGTTGATTATGTGGCTGAAACCCCCTAATTTTATATTGCTGGTCATGGGATTTGGACCTTCCCCTGACCTTTCTTCACCTGGCATGTTACTTACTGGTTATGTGGTTTTAGAATCTTTTAGAGGAGAAACAAACAAGGAAGCTCAAAAATAGCACTTAAACATTAACCACTAAAAACAACATCTAGGTCTCAGTTATATTTTAGCTCCAGGTCCCAAAATACAAAACCAGATAAAGGGATTGACTAAAGACTCCCTGCTTTGGCACCAATCAATGGAGAAAAAGACACACCTGAAAATTAGTGAATATTTTATAAAAATCCTCCCCGAGACCTCTTCTAGAATCACCACCCACCCTTCAAATCCCTTAGGACAAAGGTGCCAGGCGCTCTCCCTTCCAGAAGTGTGCCTCCGCCTGTGCCTGTCCCTTCTCCCTCCTCCTTCTCCTCTCCTCCCAGCAAGGCATGTTTTCTCTTTCTAAACTCTAAGGGACTCAATGAGACTTCAACCCCAGGAGCAGTGGGCAGAAGCAGTGGCAACTGGTCCTGGACTAATCCCCTGTCCCTGTCTCCAAGGTCCCCTTTCCTCTAACTTTCTTCCTAAAAGGCCAATAGAAGATGACGTCAGAGTAATGGCGGAGTAGGAAGCGATACCGATAAATCTCCCCCAAAACTCAACAAGATCTTCAACCAGAAACAGAAAAACCTATACTTGGAGCTTCCAGATTCTTCGCAATACACCCAAAGGTATGATTGAGTGAAAAATTGGCTAAATATATAACCGAACCCCGAAGGAAATAGGGAGTAAGAAATGCTCCGCCTTCCTCACTAACCTAAACAGGGCGGCTTTCTCTGGTAACTGTGAATATAGAAACTGAGGCGGGCAAAGGGGATGAATAGATCCAGGCCGCCGCAGCAAAAACGGCCGAACCAGGCTGTGCCTCAGAGATCCAAGCCGAGGAAAATCTGATCCTGTGGCAAGCCGGGCAATACAAGCTAACACTCGCGCCAAACCCAAACAAAGAAAGACAAGCGGAGCGGCCATTTTACCCAGTCTCCTGGTCGGTGCGCAGTTAGTGGAAGAGAGATTTCTTCCTAAGCCGCGGAAGTGGGTGCCCGTGTTGCCCCACGGAGAGGCAGGGTCAGAGGCCTTTCTGTGGGCTGAGGGCAGAGTCTCTGGGCAGCCCCAGCACCCTGGGAAAGCCACGCACGGGAGGGAGTGAGAACTAATCCCAACGGTGGAAATTTTCCGTGCTGGAGGCTGTTTCACTCAGAGGGAACCGCGGCTGGCCTCATATCCTGGTTTGCGCGCGCAGATAAGGAGTGAGCGATTCCTCCGAGTGCCTCGGCAGTGCGCGCCCGTGTTATCACACAGAGGGGCAGAGTCAGGGGCCTTTGTGTGGGCCAAAGCGGAATCTCGGGCCGCCCCAGCGCCTTGCAAAAGCCGCACACGGGGACGGAGCGAGACTCAATTCCAATGCTGCAACTTTTCCCTGCGGTTGGGGGTTTCACTCAGAGCGTGAGACTGCTGGCCGGATATCCTGGTTGCAGACAGTGAGTGAGAGTTTCCTCCAAGCGCCCCGGAAGTGGGCGCCCGCTTGTGTTACCGGATAGAGTGGCAGAGCCAGAGGTCTTCGAGTGGGCAGAAAGCCCAGCTGATTATGCTAGCAGCTCTGACTGACTGAGCCTTACCCAGAGCCCTGTGCTGAGTGGAAATAGAGTGGGGAGTTGCCAGCAATTTGAGCCTCTTACTATCCAGGCAGAGGCAGCAGCAACCCCATACCTGGACTATCAGGCTACTAATTGAGGAAGGAAAGACTAGGAGAAAGGCTCCAGGAACACGGACTCTCTCACTGTCGGAGCCTATAAATGCTAATGAGCCTCGACTCCCAACGAGAATAAAGCACAATACATGACATTGCCATAGAGACTTATCAACTGCAAACCTCTACCTGAGCGTGCCAAAGGGGCAGAACCCGGGGTACAGAGTCACCGACCAGGAAGAGGGAGAGAAAAGAAAAAGCAAGAAGATAACCTCTCAAAATCAAGAATAATCTGCAGACTTTATAACCTATCCCATTTTATTATATTTGTTCGTTTGTTTCTCTTATCTTCATTCTTGAGACTCTTTTTTCCTCCTCCAATTTGGCCGATTAACTCTCTACCGGTCTTACTCTCTCCTCTCCTTGAACTACACTACCCATAAGTGTTACATCTCCCATTATCATTTCTCTTCTCTTCCTTTCTCTCTATGAGGGTTGCACGCCAAAACCCTTAACTCTCTCTCTCTCTCTCCTTTCTTTTTTCTTCTTTTAGTGGTTCCCTCTTTTTTTCTCTCTCTCTCTTTCTTTTCTCCCTCTATATTAGTTTCTTCCTTTCTCCTTTACATCTCCTCTCATTCAAACCTCAATAACAAACAAATTATCTTATCTGGGACTCAAACCTATGTTTGTGGCATTTTGGGGGGTTTTTACTTCACCTTTTTAACTCACTAGCAGTGCTCCCATCCCTGGCTCTCCATATTATCTAGTTCTTGTTCCACTAAATACAATAGTAAGTTTTTAATTTGTCCCCCCATTTTTCTGTTTTCCTCTTATTCCTCTCATCATAACTCTTAGAAAACCAACACCTAAAAGCAAATCATTTTATTCTTGACCCAAATTTTTTCCTTATTTGCTTTTTGTGGGTCCATACGCTCTTTTTTTTTCTTTTTTCTTTTTCTTTTTTTTTTTTTTTTTTTCTTTCTCTCTTTTTTGCCCCTTTATTACTTTTCCCCAATTCAGGCCCTCCATCACAGGCATTGTTTGTTATAACTCACAGTCCACCACAAGATTTTCTCAAGAAAGAGGGGAGAGGAGAGGAGAGGAGAGGAAAAAAAGAGGGGGGGAATAACTTCCTTTTTTAAAAATTTTTATTTTATTTTATTTTTCTTTATTTCATTATTAATTTTTTTTAAAAAAAACAACTTTTTTCGATTTGTTATTTTTTTATTTTTTTTTTATTTTTTTATTTTTTTTAACTTTTTATTCTTTATTAAATCTCATTAATACTACCAACAAAACCACCCTCAGATGCCATTAAGGAAGAGAAAATCGAATATCATGGATACAAAAGAAAGAGAGGTAACACAGCTAGATGAGGAAAAATCTATGGAGAAAAAATTTAATATATTGGAAACCTTGGAGCTAAATGACAGAGAATTCAAGATAGAAATCCTAAAAATCCTCCGAGATATACAAGAAAACACAGAAAGGCAATATAGGGAGCTCAGAAAACAACTCCATGAACACAAAGAATATATGTCCAAGGAAATTGAAACTATAAAAACAAATCAAACAGAGATGAAAAACTCAATTCACGAGCTGAAAAACGAAGTAACAAGCTTAGCTAATAGAACAGGTCAGATAGAAGAGAGGATTAGTGAAATAGAAGACAAGCAACTTGAGGCACAACAGAGAGAAGAAGAAAGAGACTCAAAAATTAAAAAAAATGAGATAGCCCTACAAGAATTATCTGACTCCATCAAAAAGAATAACATAAGAATAATAGGTATATCAGAGGGAGAAGAGAGAGAAAATGGAATGGAGAACATACTTAAACAAATAATTGATGAGAACTTCCCAAGCCTGTGGAAAGAACTAAAGCCTCAAGTTCAAGAAGCAAACAGAACTCCAAGTTTTCTTAACCCCAACAAACCTACTCCAAGGCATATCATAATGAAATTGACACAAACCAACAGCAAAGAAAAAATTCTCAAGGCAGCCAGGGAAAAGAAGAATACAACATATAAAGGAAGGCCCATTAGATTATCATCAGATTTCTCAGCAGAAACTCTACAAGCTAGAAGAGAGTGGACCCCAATATTTAAAGTCCTGAAAGAGAGGAACTTTCAGCCACGAATACTATACCCATCAAAGCTATCCTTCAAATACGAAGGAGAAATAAAAACATTCACAGATACAGAAAAGATGAGGGAATTTATCATCAGAAAACCCCCACTCCAGGAATTACTAAAGGGGGTTCTCCAATCAGATACAAAGAACAAAAAAAAACAGAGCCACAAGTAAAAGCTCCAAGAAGAACACAATAAAACCAAATTTAAACTGTGACAACAACAAAAAGAAAGAGGGGGAGAAGACGGAGATTAACAGTAGCAAAGGACGATGGAGTGCAAAAGTACTCACAAAATAGTTCGCTACAATGAACAGGGTAGGGACCTTTTTCATTACTCAAAGGTAACCACCATTGAAAAAACCACCATAGAAGCACATGAGATAAAAAAGATAGCAACAGAGGAAAGATGTATGGAATACTACCAAATAAAAACAAAAGATAGAAAAACGAAAGAGAAGGATCAAACAAGACACAAAACTAACAGAAAGCAAGATATAAAATGGCAATAGGGAACTCACAAGTATCAATAATTACACTAAATGTAAATGGATTAAACTCACCAATAAAAAGGCACAGAGTAGCAGAATGGATTAAAAAAGAAAATCCAACTGTATGCTGCCTACAGGAAACTCATCTAAGTAACAAGGATAAAAACAAATTCAAAGTGAAAGGCTGGAAAACAATACTCCAAGCAAATAACATCCAAAAAAAAGCAGGTGTAGCAATACTCATATCAGATAATGCTGACTACAAGACAGGAAAAGTACTTAGAGACAAAAATGGCCATTTCATAATGGCTAAGGGGACACTGAATCAAGAAGACATAACAATTCTTAATATATATGCACCAAACCAAGTAGCACCAAAATATATACGACAGCTACTTATTGATCTTAAAACAAAAACTGACAAAAATACAATCATACTTGGAGACCTCAATACACCGCTGACGGCTCTAGATCGGTCATCCAAACAGAGAATCAACAAAGACATAGTGGCCTTAAACAAAACACTAGAGCACCTGGATATGATAGACATCTACAGGACATTTCATCCCAAAGTGACTGAGTATACATTTTTCTCCAGTGTACATGGATCATTCTCAAGAACTGACCATATGTTGGGCCACAAAAACAATATCAGCAAATTCAGAAAAATTGAAGTTGTACCAAGCATATTTTCTGATCATAAAGCCTTGAAACTAGAATTCAACTGCAAAAAAGAGGAAAAAAATCCCACAAAAATGTGGAAACTAAACAACATACTTTTAAAAAATGAATGGGTCAAAGAAGAAATAAGTGCAGAGACCAAAAGATATATACAGACTAATGAAAATGACAATACGACATATCAGAATCTATGGGATGCAGCAAAAGCAGTGATAAGAGGGAAGTTCATATCGCTTCAGGCATATATGAACAAACAAGAGAGAGCCCAAGTGAACCACTTAACTTCCCACCTTAAGGAACTAGAAAAAGAAGAACAAAGACAACCCAAAACCAGCCGAAGAAAGGAGATAATAAAAATCAGAGCAGAAATAAATGAATTAGAGAACAGAAAAACTATAGAAAAAATTAATAGAACAAGGAGCTGGTTCTTTGAAAAGATCAACAAAATTGACAAACCCTTGGCAAGACTTACCAAGGAAAAAAGAGAAAGAACTCATATAAACAAAATCCAAAATGAAAGAGGAGAAATCACCACGGACACCGTAGATATACAAAGAATTATTGTAGAATACTATGAAAAACTTTATGCCACTAAATTCAACAACCTAGAAGAAATGGATAAATTCCTAGAACAATACAACCTTCCTAGACTGAGTCAAGAAGAAGCAGAAAGCCTAAACAGACCTATCAGTAGAGAAGAAATAGAAAAAACCATTAAAAACCTCCCCAAAAATAAAAGTCCAGGCCCTGACGGCTATACCAGCGAATTTTATCAAACATTCAAAGAAGACTTGGTTCCTATTCTACTCAAAGTCTTCCAAAAAATTGAAGAAGAAGCAATACTTCCAAACACATTTTATGAGGCCAACATAACCCTCATACCAAAACCAGGCAAGGATGGCACAAAAAAAGAAAACTACAGACCAATATCTCTAATGAATACAGATGCTAAAATACTAAACAAAATACTAGCAAATCGAATACAACAACATATTAAAAAAATAATACATCATGATCAAGTGGGATTCATCCCAGAATCTCAAGGATGGTTCAACATACGTAAAACGGTTAATGTAATACACCATATCAACAAAACAAAGAACAAAAACCACATGATCTTATCAATAGACGCAGAAAAGGCTTTCGATAAAATACAACACAATTTTATGTTTAAGACTCTCAACAAAATGGGTATAGAAGGAAAATATCTCAACATGATAAAGGCCATATATGATAAACCATCAGCTAACATCATATTAAATGGCACTAAACTGAAGGCTTTCACCCTTAAATCAGGAACAAGACAGGGTTGTCCACTCTCTCCACTCTTATTTAATGTGGTAC